>NC_083575.1:77629523-78829523 GCF_027579695.1 Neoarius graeffei
TCAAGCGCAGACTGAAGACCCACCTCTTCAGGCTGCCCCTCTCCCCTGCTTCCCCACCCACTGCGCAAGTGTTTCGGTCTTGACCAACCCAGGCTGTGTACCGTCTAGCCTGTGGTTAACCGTTGGAGGGGACCCCCCTCTTTAGTTGTACTTTGTCAGCTTATTTGTATGATTGAACTGTTTTGTTTTCCTTGGCTGGTTGCCGATTGTTGGTACTTCAACAGAACATTACACCCAGTTATTCTATCACTTGTTCAGTCAACACTAGAACTTTCTGGTCTAGAACTTCAGCACTTCTTGTACCGGACTTTTACACTTGTACGCCAGTCTGGATAACAGCGTCTGCTACATGCCATGTAACGTAATCAATCAATCTCTTGAGTGAGAACAGAAACACAGGTTTGCATGAACATTTTTGTATCCTTGTCTTCAATTCCTCTTACTTGTTGGGCTTGTAGGAGTGTGCTATGTCAGATTCAGCAAACACGCCTAACTTCAGATAACCGTGTAAATAACCCTGTGTGAAACAAACATGATCCATGGCACCTCTGAGTAATTCAGCCAGTGTTCATGAGAATTGTAAATTAGCATAAATAACACAGCAATACTACCATAAAGCTACATCTCCTTCCCCAGGCCAAAATGTTCATTCATGAAAATGGCAGACTAAAAAGTCATCCTGTTTTTGGAGCTCCAATTAAACATTATGCAGTAATTTTAAGTTTAATAATTATTCGTTGAAGGTGAGGTGAATAATAACAGATGAAGTCATGGTTATTATTCACGGAGCCTGAGGTGGATAATTGTTTTAGTATAAACACAGTGTTTATTTGGAGGACCCACAAACTTTTATTCAAAAAAAATTTACTTCAAAAGTGTCATGCAAATCTAATAATGGCATATGACAGATTTGTATCACTTATCTATGCCAACTCACATAAAATACTTTGTTATGGAATTGATAAATCACAATTCCACCTTACCTTTGAATACTTTTAGACCAAACTTTGTTGCATCTTTAGTGCTTTTAGGAACAGCATTTTCTTTCAGAATTTGTCATTCTTCCTCACTTACGTTGACAAAGCAATTGGTCGATATTTTGCCAAGTCACTTGAGAAATAGTTTCTCGAACAATCAGCATGCGCGATTTCCCATAACCTCTGTATTTATACTGTGTTTTACAGTTTGAGATGTTCATATTAATATTGGACTGTTATACAATAGCACTACTAGTCAATTTAATGTTAATAAAAATGAGGTTAAACAAGTTGAGAGTTTTTATTATACTTCGAATTGTAGAGTCAAACTGGATGTCAACATCATGAAGCATTTCAGATTTGCTTCAAGGGAATGAAATGTACAATCCGTTAGGGAGAACAGTGGACTAATTTGCACAACTCCAACAGGTCCGAACCAATTGTCTGTGCCTAAAAGAAAAACTCAAAATACAAGATTTGCAAATGTAGCAAGTTTCCCAAAACTGTTTTTGTATGAGCGATCCTTGCATGAAGCCCATTGTCTTATTTTAGAGTAAATTCAGCAATGACCCTAGAGCCAACAGCAAAAAGCCAAATCGCAAAGTTGACGGGGCTTTAAGGATCTCATCTCATTATCTGTAGCTGCTTTATCCTGTTCTACAGGGTCGCAGGCAAGCTGGAGCCTATCCCAACTGACTACGGGCGAAAGGCGGGGTACACCCTGGACAAGTCGCCAGGTCATCACAGGGCTGACACATAGACACAGACAACCATTCACACTCACATTCACACCTACGGTCAATTTAGAGTCACCAGTTAACCTAACCTGCATGTCTTTGGACTGTGGGGGAAACCGGAGGAAACCCACGCGGACACGGGGAGAACATACAAACTCCACAAAAGGCCCTCGCCGGCCACGGGGCTCGAACCCAGACCTTCTTGCTGTAAGGCGACAGCGCTAACCACTACACCACCGTGCCGCCCGGCTTTAAAGATTTGTTTAGAAAACTTCCAGACTTCCTTTAAAACCTGTTCACTGGCAAC
The DNA here is from genome assembly GCF_027579695.1 of Neoarius graeffei. Taxonomy (NCBI): domain Eukaryota; kingdom Metazoa; phylum Chordata; class Actinopteri; order Siluriformes; family Ariidae; genus Neoarius; species Neoarius graeffei. The sequence continues at coordinate 77,631,545 of NC_083575.1, forward strand.
AATTCCCCCATTCATATCACTATCTCCTGCACTCTTTTCTAAATAGAAACAGGTTCTGTCTGGCCGTCCGCATTTTCGTTTCCAGGCCATATCTTTAAAACTACTGAAGATATATCTTCATGAAACTTTGTATACATAAATCAAGCAACATGCAAACTGGTGCCTTTTGCCATTTTGGATTTTTTTTGGGGGGGAATCTGTGCAGTGAGGTTGCCAGGTCTTAAATCCCACACAACGAAAAATATTTATATACAGTAGATAGCTAGATAGATAAGCACGGTTGCCTCATAGCAAGAAGGTCTTGGGTTCGAGCCCACACTTTGTGTGGAGTTTGCATGTTCTCCCCGTGTCCACGTGGGTTTCCTCTGGGTGCTCCGGTTTCCCCCACAGTCCAAAAGACATGCAGGTTAGGCTAACTGGTGACTCTAAATTGACCGTAGGTGTGAATGTGAGTGTGAATGGTTGTCTGTGTCTATGTGTCAGCCCTGTGATGACCTGGCGACTTGTCCAGGGTGTACCCCGCCTTTCGCCCGTAGTCAGCTGGGATAGGCTCCAGCTTGCCTGCAACCCTGTAGAACAGGATAAAGCGGCTAGAGATAATGAGGTGAGATGGGATGTGCCTTTGCATACTAAGATTCATTTTTCTATGGAAACAATTTCAGACTTGGTCTCTCAGGTTAGTCTTAGGGGTAGGTTTTGTTTCCAGAGCAGAATTTGAAAACTATGAGTGGTATGGTCTCAAAAGTTGGTACGTGTTAAGTAAATGTGTGTGTAAATGTGTGTGTAATATATATATATATATATATATATATATATATATATATATATATGCCTTTTGATACTAAGAAATGTGAAAATTTTTTAGCTCATCCGGACCAAACGCTGGTGGGTTTATGCCATGGGCTGCTGAGATCAGTGTAAAGAGGTAGGGTTGGTTTGGTTTCCTGCAGCAGAACTTGGAAAAATGTGACAAACAATATCTTGAAACTTGGTATATAGGGTGGGGGATATAATGACTGATATTTAAATATATCTGCAGTAGTTTCTCCTTACACTTTGTTACAGGATTTGGACATGACTGTTCTCACTTATGGTCATGTTAAGAGAAATGATTTAACCCATATTTATTAAAATAAATAACCACACACCACCACGCACTTGTATTCTTTAGGTCTGTGTTGTTTAAACCTGATTTCAATGGTTATTTTTCTGGGCATAAGATCATGGGGTTACATGGTTTTAAAGGAAAAAAAAAAAAAAAGCTTAAATAATTATGGCAACACAATGAATTGAGTAAGGCTTACTTGTTTAAAATGTACTTTTCTACAGCTCATCTGTCAGGGCATCAAAAGTTCATTAAGCAACAAAACGAGTGCTTGTTAGAAAAGTCTAGGAGATTAACAGGTGTGTTTGGGGACAAGCCTATATTTATATATTTCACACATTTCTCTCTTCATTTGTGAGTCTTCACCAGCTCTTCCAGTTTCGTGTGGTTGGACCCAGAGAACTCCTCCAACTGCAGCACAAATAAAGGAGTAGAATTAGACTTTACAGAAAAACAGTGTGACGCAGCTAGCAAGCCAGGAAACTTCAGTAATGACTCCGATTACATGCAAACCAGAAATAATGGCAGGCTTTACAATTCCCTTCTTTTTGTGTGCGCTGTAACTAGAGTAAAGAAACCAGCTCACCTTCTTTCCATTCTTGTAAAAGTAGAATGTTGGCATGCATCGGATCTCACAGAACTGAGCCACGTCCTACAGAAAAAAGGAGAAGGGTTTTTATATTTAAAAAAAACAAACAAACAACAAACCCAAAACCCCTCAACTCACTTCTTTCAAAGCCAAGACTTGTGTAATTCCATGCCCTTCTTTGTTTACTGGAGGAAGTTTTTAATTTAAGCTTTGTGCAGTGTGCCTCTGCTTGTTGTATTTTTTTTTGGGGGGGGGGGGGGGGGGGGGGGGGGGGGGCGGCATCAGCTGTCACCTCACAGCAAGAAGGTTCGGAGTTTGAGCCCAGCAGCTAACAGGAGCCTCCCTGTGTGGAGTTTGCATGTTGTCCCGTGTCTGCCTGGGTTTCCCCACACAGTCCAAAAGACATGCAGGTTAGGTTCCCTCTCTAAATTGATTGTAGGTGTGAATGGTTGTTTATGCGTCAGCCCTGCAGTGACCTGATGACTTGTCCGGGGTGTACCCCACCGCGCACCCATAGTCAGCTGGGATAGACTCCAAGCTTGCCTGTGAGCCTGCACAGGATAAGTGGCTACAGATAATGGGTGTGTGCGAGATTGTGAGAGAGCATGAGTTATTTATTGTGTTCGTGTTCTCATATCTCTAGCCGCTTTATCCTGTTCTACAGGGTCGCAGGCAAGCTGGAGCCTATCCCAGCTGACTACAGGCGAAAGGCGGGGTACACCCTGGACAAGTCGCCAGGTCATCACAGGGCTGACACAGACAACCATTCGCACTCACACCTACGGTCAATTTAGAGTCACCAGTTAACCTAACCTGCATGTCTTTGGACTGTGGGGGAAACCGGAGCACCCGGAGGAAACCCATGCGGACAACATGCAAACTCCACACAGAAAGGCCCTCGCCGGCCATGGGGCTCGAACCCGGACCTTCTTGCTGTGAGGCGACAGCGCTAACCACTACACCACCGTGCCGCCCGTGTTCATGTTCTTCCATATGAAAAAGACAGGAGATCTGAGTTTCACACTCCGTCTAACAGCGAGGTAAAATGAGAATTTAGATGGCAAATCCAGGGAGCCAGAGATGAACTTTATATAATAATAAAAACGCGATCTTAAAGACAGAGCGAGTGTTCAGTATAGCACTACAGGGATACGTTATTCAGAATGAACAGTGTTCTACAAACCAAGAGGAGGCACATTTTTTTTTTTTTAAGAAACGAATATGATTCTCAGAAACCAAATTAACAGTCCTGCACCCTTTCTAAAGCTTGTCTGATATCAATACAAAGATGATGGAACATTCAAAATTACAAGAAAAGAATGTGCAAAGAAATAGTTGTATCTGGTTGAGTGCGTTTAAGCTGCTGCTTCTCACTGGGACCCTTTTCGGTTTTAAATCTTTTGCTGATTTTGTCTCCTTGTCTGCTGGTTGCAGTGGAGCTCCAGACCCAGCCTTGGTCCACCATACAGTACATGAGGAGTGTTCTCCTGTTCACTATGGATTGCAGTGTGCTTGCGGTTCTCAAACATCACGGTTGCCCAGTGCTCTGGCAATGATGGTTTCTATACTCCGAGATGAAGCTGATCAAAGGCCAAAAAGGTACCTTTATTCCGAGTTACACAGCTAGCCCATTAGCCTGAAGGATTCACTACACACAGCTTTGATGAGAAGTGAGCACATGCCAGCATGTTTGTGAACCTCCAGTGAAGGTAAATACTGTTTTGTTTACAAGGGAGAGGTTTTTTTTAATACATTACTTGCATATGTTTAAAAAAAATTAAAAACCATCCCCCATGTAGAATGTTTGCCAAGTTAGTAAACTAGCTGGCTTTCTAAAGCATGAGCTTTATAAAAATGTAGTGAGCCTGATAAAACATGCTCAGAAGTGAGCTTTAATACATGCATAAATGTGAGTGGCAGTTAAGTCCACGCATGCAAATTCAACAGAGCTCATCATTTGAAGTAACATGCTAAGCTAGCAGCAAGCAAACAAAGATGCAATCAGAGCAAAAAAAAGGTAGAACAGTGACCATTAACTAGCCCATGTAAATCAGTTTGGTTGAGGTGTGGGGGTGTAGAGGGCAGACTCTGACAGGCTGAGCTCCAGGCTCGTGCTTATTTATCGTCTAGTTAAAATACCCCCCCCCCCACACACACACACCTGTCCCCTCAACAAAAAGGGCAATTCTTCAGCAGAGGGGCCAAAATTATCTTTAAGATTGCTTTAACTTGTCAACTCCGTGATATTGCTAAAGTATGGTGTCCGGAGGGCGGGGGGGAATTGAAAGCCATATGCAAAAAAAAAAAAAAAAAAAAAAAAAAAGAGCAAAGTCGCGGTTTGACTTATGAAACAAAAGGTTTTTTTTCCTTGATGCAATTCCATGACTTCTTTCCTCATAAAAAAGACTTTGCATTCAGAGCTAAACAACCAAATTTATGCTTTTTAGGGTCAAAAGATACACCATACACTGTGGGATTTATTTACTACCATTATCTTGAGTTCAGTAGGCGGCACGGTGGTGTAGTGGTTAGCGCTGTCGCCTCACAGCAAGAAGGTCCGGGTTCGAGCCCCGTGGCCGGCGAGGGCCTTTGTGCGGAATTTGCATGTTCTCCCCGTGGGTTTTCTCTGGGTGCTCCGGTTTCCCTCACAGTCCAAAGACATGCAGGTTAGGTTAACTGGTGACTCTAAATTGGCCGTAGGTGTGAATGTGAGTGTGAATGGTTGTCTGTGTCTATGTGTCAGCCCTGTGATGACCTGGCGACTTGTCCAGGGTGTACCCCGCCTTTCGCCCGTAGTCAGCTGGGATAGACTCCAGCTTGCCCGCGACCCTGTAGAACAGGATAAAGCGGCTAGAGATGATCTTGAGTTTAACTGCAAGTTGGCCTAGTGGTTAAGCATGTCTGATCAGGAGATCACGAGTTCTACTCGCGGTTGGGTCGTACCAAAGACCATCATAAAAGTGGTACCTACTGCCGTCTGGCAAGGCACATTGCAATAGAGATGTGAGTGGGGAGTCAAATTCTTGTGGTTACCAGAGGACTAGCCCCCTACTGTAACCCTAGCTATGCAATAGACGAGAAGCCAAAGGCTACAGAAATGGAGATTGCCGCCACCTAATGCGCCCTATGGTGCAGGAAAGACTTTAGACTTAGATTATCTTGAGTACTGCAATTAAAAAAATAAACCCTTCCACACGTGTGAATGTCATTCCGTTACTGAAAAACTACTAACAGAAATAGTTCCATCCCAGACTTGCACCTTTCACCAAGGCAAGTTCAAGCTCTGCCAGCTCTCGCTCTCCAAGTTTATCCAATAAGAGCATTTGTATTTCATTATCTGTTTGGCAGACATGTTTTGTCCATTTTGTTTGAGCGCTGCCATTAACATGTATTCAAGTAGGAGAGAATAGTTACATATCCAGGCCTAATTAAGAGACACTTGTGTACATAGTTAAATGTTCCCCCCCCCCATGTACATTTGACCTGCTTGAGCATTTTTGTACTATTTAAAATATTTTAATACCTTTGTATTTGAAAATTTTTCAAGGGATGGGCATCAGATAAGGATAATACAGGTTATCAAACGTCAGACCCTTTATTGGCGCCAAACGTCCCTTACTGGTCAGGCTCTAATCCTTAGGCTACTATCACACCGCCTCGCATCTTGTCACGCAAGCAGCATGTGGGTCAAACGGCAAGAAATGAGGCGCATTTTGTCCAAAATTAAAGTCCTGTGACGCACATAGCATATAGTGTTACTGTAGTCTGGCTAACGCGACTTCAAAGCTCTGCGAGCATTTGGTCTGGCAAAGATATTAAGCCCAACCGTTTCCCAAAGCGCGTGGCTGACCCACCTCCCTGAAATGCCTGTTTGCTACTGGTCGAAGCCAGAAAAGGCTGTGACGAAGCTTAAACCAATCACATCACTCTTTCCTCTGACGTATGTGACACGACGGAAACTGCTTGAGTAACAGGAAGATAAATACCTCCAGGGATGCTCTTTGCTCCGTTTTCAATGAGAACTTCCCGTTGAATGCTTTCAATACAGCATCTACCGCTGTGTCAAAGGCTTGCTGCTGCTCCATGTTCGTAATGTTGTTTCTAGTGAATGAAGCGCTTCCGGCATAGATTCTGTAAACAATCTATGGCTTCCGGTCGCAGTTCTACTACGTCACTGCCTTGAACACGCCTCTACCCAGGGCCGTTGGAGATGCTCAAAGTTGATTGGTTCCCGATTTTTCGGGAGCTTGGAAGAGCTGGAGATAGCTTGCCTTGCCAGACTAAGCTCGCAACAGGCCCTCGTGTTGCGTCACACTTAGGATGGGCGGGCCCAGGCTAGTGTTACTGTGGCGTATCTGGGGTTTGTATGGGGTTCAAGGAATGTAAAGTTATGGTGTACGGAGGCACATGATGCACTGCTACAGCATAAGTTTCGTTGGCGTGACATTTCGTTCTTACAGTGAAGAAAGCATCATGCCAGCGAAGACGTCAGGACCCAAGAAGGGCAAGGGAAGACATCAGCTGCATCCACCTTCATCAGACACGTCAACTAAAGCTTTCGCACGGCGTAATAGATGTTCAAGCAACGTTCCCGCGGCATCACTGCTGCGTAGCTTTCATTTTTACAGCATACGCATGAGTGATGCATCAAAGCTGCTACGTATGTGTTACAGATTTTTAAGTGCAGACTTAATACACCATACCCTGGTGTACAAGGAGATAGTGTTACACATCCTAGAGTATCAGCTACCCAAGCTGGCGATGCTGTGACGTTCCTTTCTTACGGTCACACATCCTGATACGCCAATGTGTGACAAGCATTAGCAACTGCCTGGTCAGAGCTGTGGTGCTTTAAATGAGCTCACTAGTCAGTTTATACTCTGAAATAGAGCCAAATATATTAGGGAAAAAAAAAAGAAAAAAAAAAGTTAGAAACTATATCCTCAGGTGATGTAGTTGCAGTTGGCTATATAAAATGTCAGAAGGCAGGTTTCCATTGTTGACTAAACAACTGCAAATGGTCCCTTTCTCCAGCAAGTGATGTTATATGATTAAAACCTGGGTTTTCTCCTCTCGTAACATTCATTCCAATTAAAACACCACAATGGATCTCCAAGAACCTGAAATTCTGGCATGGTCATTTCATGTCATGCAACTTAAATGTTCTTGAAACACTGCTTTGTCGAAATCATATGAAAAGCCACCATGTAAGCATACGAACAGAGATTAGAAGGTTGTTTTTGGGTCCCCCCCCCCCCTCAAAAATTCACCTGTTTCCATTAAACATTAGCTCGTAACTTCAAATTGTGCCATAATCAGTTTAAAGGAGTACACCACCCCCAAGTGAAATTGAGTCAGTCCCTAGAGTTGGATGAGTGAGCCAAAGCGTTTTGTAGCCGACCCAGCCCTTGTCCTGATCTGGAAACGTCCCGGTTAGCTTTAGCTTAGTCGCTGTAATCCAGCGTGTCCAGCTAGCATTGTCGTTGCAAAAGTGAATCAAATAACTCATTTTTTATAATTATTTCTCATGACCTGTACATTCACATTGAGTACACATATCAATGCAAATTAACACTAAGGGATTTACTAGACCAATTTATATCTGGAACCATTTTCAGCTACAGCACAGGCAAAGCACCGCTGCAGGCGCAAAGACTACGCAGCACCTGAAAACCCTGGTTTCCTTGGCAACACTGGTGTATTGACGGAAGCTGTGGTGCTGCGTGGTGTCTTGGCGCCTGCAGCGGTGCTTTGCCTGTGCTGTGGCTGAAAATAGTTCCAGATACAAGTTGGTCTAGTAAATCCCTTCGTGTTAATTTGCCTTGATATGTGTACTCGATGTGAATGTACAGGTCATGAGAAATAATTATAAAAAATGAGTTATTTGATTCACTTTTGCAACGACAATGCTAGCTGGACACGCCGGATTACAGCGACTACGCTAAGCTAAAGCAAACCGGGACGTTTCCAGATCAGGACAAGGGCTGGGTCGGCTACAAAACACTTTGGCTCACTCATCCAACTCTAGCGACTGACTCAATTTCACTTGGGGGTGGCATACTCCTTTAATGGAAACCTGTCTAGGGAGCAAGTTCTCTCACACCATTTTGAAAGAGCGGTCATTTCTACTTCTGAGGTGCCCCCCCCCAGTGGCATGGATGATACAGCTCAACCAAGGCCCATTACAGGTTTCAGTCCCAATACAGGCACAGGGCACTGAAGAGACACAGTTACACCCTCTACAGCACTGGAATAAAGGCATGGTGTGAGATCAGAAGAGGAGATTACCAACCTGTGCGTCGTCCACATCTACCTTGAGGAAGACCACATTAGCATTTTCTGCATCTTCAGACAGTGCCTGAAAAACAGGAAAAAAAAGACAAGGCAAAGGATAAGACGGCCAATTCAAATTGAATGCGTTCGTAAAAGGTATCCACTGGAGAACGTTTCCAGCAAGAGTGCAGCATGTTGAACTGAAGCTCATCTGTTTTAACGCTAAAGATAACCCAATAATTCTTTAAAAAAAAAACACAATCACTGGTTTGGAAGTGACCCAAGGGGCTGCCTACTGCAGATTAACACAGACTGATAAAGCACAGAGGGGAGAGAAAGAAACCCAACCCTATGCAAGATAAACCAAAAAAAAAAAAAAATTGTGATAAGCATGATTTGTGCAGCAAGGTGGAGGCTGTGAAAAGCATGAAACCGTTGACGTTCATAAAGACGCTATTTAGAGACAAAACATTCAAGCCATAAAGAAAAGCCTGTTGAGCCCCCCCCAAGTGTATGGTACAGGAGCAAGCACTTCATATTGTACCAACTTGCATTTCGAAATACATAAAGACCCACACAGTTACAGCAGACCTTCCTTTACCCACTGCTGTCACCATGACCATCGAGATCCTTCTAGAAATTTGCCCCACCCCCGATCAAGACACCATACAGAGAATACAAGATATATCAGAGGACAAAAGAGATGAATCAGATGCATGCCATCCTGATTGAAAGACATCAAAATAATCCCATCCTCAGCTTTCGCATTTATTTGCACAGGCTATAATTTCAGCTCTGTTCTTGTTCGCTGCAATTAAATCTCATCACGTTTATGCATTTTCATACTGACTACAATATCCGAATCAGTGCGTGTGTGTTTGCGTGTTCGGTAAGCAGCACTGTGGCAGCAGGGGCGTGGTTGAGCGTCAGCTGTGAATGGCAAGGAGTCAGGTTGAACCAGGAGGTAACGTGATGGTGTGCCCGTATCCAATTACTGGCTGTCCATGAACGTGCGTCTTTCAGGCAGCCAGTAACAGGACAGAGAGCTGCGTCACCCCGTCATGCGAGTGTATACAGTATAGCGTGCCTACATGGTAGTCACTGAAAATGTTAATGAAATTAAAGGGCACTTTGAATTGCAACACCTGTCTCCAGTGCCTTATTGCCCACTCTTACTACAGGCACTTCCTCCAGATCCTGTGTATGCATTTACATAGTGGCCCATTTTCACAGTCACGTGAAAAATTAATTCCACACTTGATTAAGCATGCTCACTGCATTTAATAAACACTTTCCACTGTAACTGTGTGGTACAACCTTAACCATTCGATATGCAAGTTGATTTCCTGTTAGGAAATCAATCATCCAACTTGATTTTGCCCATGCAATAATGGATTATTTGTATTAAATAACACTGCAAAATTAATATGCATTTTTCCATATGATAAATTTACCAGTGTTGGCTCAAAACTTGATGTTCAACAAAAAAAAATACGGAGTCCTGAAGCAAGAGCAGTTGAGAAACACCGTTTTACATGTAAAGGATAACCATGACTGCTGATACAGTCAATGATAAGTTCTACAAACACAACCGCTCGTTCTTGAGATATCTAAATGCTAAACAGAATGTCAGACAGAAGCACGGATGACTGATAGCAAAAATCTTAGCTAGCTAAAAACAAGCCTCAAGGTCATGAAAAGTTAATACGCAAGATTACTAGGTACTGCATGCAATAACCCCAACGTCGAAAGTTCAGAGCGTGCAACATGGTCTACACAACCCGAACTTTGGAAAGATAAATCACAAGTCACTGACAAATTAAAGGACCCCCTCCATACACCGTCATGTGCTGGATCACCACAAGCCAATGGAAGTTTCACTACATTTACTTTTAAGCGCTCATCTTGAATTACAAGGGCTAGCCATAAATGCTTCGTCTTCATTTATTTTGTGCCCCCCAAGAACAGGCTAGATTATCCAGATCTAGCATCAGCTGATATGAATCCTTGCACATTTTTTATATTAATCTTAACCAAAAAGGGGGAAAAAAAAAAAAAAAAAAAATAGGCCTATGAAATTGTTCTTACATGCAGCTCACCATAAAATGCTGGCAGTAGACACGTTTCCATAATTGCGTAGTGGAGACCGTCTGAAATCTGGTAACATCAGAACCATGACGGAGAGAAACTCAGTCACTTAACATTCGCAAAAAATGTGATTAGTGCCCAAGGCCTGGTGCACAGTAGAGAATTTTCAACTCTTGACCAAATTTAAAAACATGGCAGACTACAGACCTAACAGATGCAGCTGATTAAGTCTTAAAAATAACAAGAACCCACACACTAGATAACTTAACACAGGACCTCAGCTCCCCCCCCCAAAAATCACTAATTTATCACTTCGAGTGCTTTAAACGCTGAACTTTCAGAGTACGTTTCTGTGAAATCCCAAGTGCCCAGGATTGCCACTGGGGAGAGACTTGGGATTTCACAGAAACGTACTCTGAACTTTGAGTTTAAAGCACTCGAAGTGGCGGACCACAAAGGAGAGAAGGGATTGGGGGGGAGGAGAAGAAAAAAACCCACCCACAAGATCAACTGAGTGTTACTGCTCACTTATATCAGAACGCAAGCAATCAAAGGATAGGACTCTTATGAATGTTGACTTCAACAAATAACAAACCCTGAAACAAGTAAAGAGCAGCGTCTCTCACCAGGGATTTCAAATAGCATCCTGGTAAACTGCCATTTTGAAATCGCGTCAAAATCCACCCCATGTCTTAATACATTGTCAGTAAACAGGAAATCGATGTCTTCACGTCTGTTGCACAGACGTCCACTGAATACATTTACGAAAACAGTGTGGATTTTCAGTAAACACTTTCCTCAGCAACTACAAATCACAACTGCTTGATATTTGGTACTGAGCTTCAGCTTGGGGTTCTATACCGTGTACCGTTTTCAGGTCTGTCGCACGGTATAGAACCCCAAGCAGCTACGATTTGTAGTTGCTGAGAAAAAGGGCGTTTCAGCCAGATGGAGGTAAGCCAGTATACACCCCCCCCTTTGGAGCAGAGGCATTTAAAAAAAAAAAAAAACCCCACACACCCCACAAGAGCATGCGCTCTTCATTGGGAAGAACTGAGATGCTGGCACTCTGGGTAAATCTCTGTATGGATGGGGAGACAGCAGCTAGTGAAAGCCACTGCTACAAGCTCACGTTTTAATAAAGGCCAAAAAAAAAAGTTTCAGGTAACATGAAATACTAAAATAAGGTCGGTAGGTAGGAAAAAAGTTTTTTTTTTTTATTTTTATTTTGTTCGAAAAAATTAACACAAGTAAACATCTTACAAAACAGTATTTTGGCACAGAATCCTTTATACCACACAAAATAAGTGTTTTAAATCTTTAAACGAATTAAAAAAAAAAATTATTTTATATATATATATATATATATATATATATATATATATATATATATATATATATATATATATAAAAAGAGTTCGAGTTATGATCTACGGAAGTGTATTGCTGCCACACAAAAAAATTGGCTTAGAATCAAGTAATTACGTGAAAAGATATTGTTAACAAAGTTATCACGTTTTTAACAATATATTTATCATGTAATAACACCACGTAATTTCATGATATGAAATTTATGATATTTTCATGTAATAACATGAAAACACCTCAAGAAATATGTGAAAATACCGTCCTAGGCTAGGCTACTTCCATTAAAAGCAGACGGCCTAGCCTAGCCTACTGTAGAACTTGAGTCGAGCAAAAACACCAAGCAAAAACATGTCTGAATCCTGAATGACTCCTATTTGTATAAATAGGGGACTACATAGGTGGCAAAACAGTGTTTTTCCCTGCCATGGAAGTGCACTTGTATACTGAAGAGAAAGCAATTTGCATTACAGCCTTGAATGAGGATTCAAAATGGCAGCTCAGCTCAGTTTTGCCTTCCTCCTTCAGTATACAAGTGCGCTTCCATGTTTATGCAGGAGGGCTGATAGAGGCGAAACATTTCACTTATCGTTTCTTTCACAACTTGAATGCATTGAAACAAAATTATGACCAACTAACGCTGCTTACACTAAAATATCAAGGGAAATTTGTAATAACTTTACGGTCGGCAATTTCGACGCGGAAATTCTCGATCGGTCAGGTTACCGGAAACGCACTTTTTTTGGCCCAATATAAACGCTTACATGGTCATGGAGATTCTGTGCTAAACATGATGCTTCCCAGTCAGCTGGCTCTATTCAATATTCCATTGCTGGTCCTTTCACATGACAATTTTGAACATTTTTGATATTTATGATTAAATAAAAGGGAAGCACCTATCCAGCTGGCAACCCAAAGATTCTGTAAACACCCCCCCGAACACCAGCCTTGAATAGGGAACGCCCCTGTGATTGTCCCCATACGAGAGGATAGTCTAATGGAAATAAATGTGTTTATTTGCTGTGAATTCAAAACTGGATTACTCAAAAAAAAAAAAAAAAGCCACACAGATACACTACCATTCAAAAGTTTGGGGTCACTTTGAAATTCTTATTTTTGAAAGAAAAGCACTGTTCTTTTCAATATCAGAAATTGACTCTATACATTGCTAATGTGGTAAATGACTATTCTAGCTGCAAATGTCTGGTTTTTGGTGCAATATCTCCATAGGTGTATAGAGGCCCATTTCCAGCAACTCTCACTCCAGTGTTCTAATGGTACAATGTGTTTGCTCATTGCCTCAGAAGGCTAATGGATGATTAGAAAACCCTTGTACAATCATGTTAGCACAGCTGAAAACAGTTGAGCTCTTTAGAGAAGCTATAAAACTGACCTTCCTTTGAGCAGATTGAGCTTCTGGAGCATCACATTTGTGGGGTCGATTAAATGCTCAAAATGGCCAGAAAAATGTCGAGACTATATTTTCTATTCATTTTACAACTTATGGTGGGAAATAAAAGTGTGACTTTTCATGGAAAACAATTGTCTGGGTGACCCCAAACTCTTGAATGGTAGGGTACTCCAATATTGGTGTAGAGAACACCTCAATATTCCAGCTGGTTTACAGTGAACTAAAAGCCACACTTTGCCGCTTTTCCACTACAAACGCGGCTGAGTCGGGCTGAGCCGTGCCGTGCTGAGTCGGGCTGAGCGGGGCTATTGAAGTTGCATTTCAACTACAACCGCGCTGAACCGTGCTGGCTGGAAGTGGGTGGACACATTGGGTGGAGTTAGCGAAAGTGGGTGGACGTCACGCGATGTCGTTAAGCGGCGCAGTGACATCAGTGATCTTTTAAGCGGTAGTCTCACGACCCGGAGAGTAAACAATAAACATGGAGTCGTTAGTGTTGCTGGTCTTGGTGCTGTGGCTTGTTGTCACTGACAACGCCAGATACTGGCAAGAGCGTATAGATGAGGCGAGGCGCATAAGGCTTCAGAAATTCTCGTAATTCGTAATTCTTCTTCTGGGTTTGCAGTGTTTACAGATCCCAGCGTGCTCGCGGGGCATGTGTGGGCATGTGAGGACACTCCTCCTCACCAATCAGTGCACAGGGGAGTGTCTGCTCACACCCCCAGCCTCACTCAGCTCGGTTTGGCTCGCTTCAGCCCCACTCCAAAACCGTGCGAGTTTTGGGGGCTAAGCAGGGCTGAAGCGAGCCGAGTCGTGCTGTTCTGAGACAGTCGAAACGCGAGCCGTGTCGGGCTGAAGTGAGCTGAAAAAGGGTAGTGGAAAAAGGGCCACTAGTGTTTGTGCATTTTGTTTAACTGCCATTTGGCAACCAGGAGTCATGTCACACCACCACATTGGCATCTAGGGTAGAGGTCTGCGCGGGTCGGATTTTTCAGTCCCGCTCCTGCCCGCATTGTGCAGTCCCGCCCGCAAAGAATTATGATTTTCAGCCCCGCTCCCGCCCGCCATATTTTGTCCCGCTCCTGCCCGCAAATCCCCAATGATGCAGACGTTTGCGTTATTTCTCAGGAAAGTTCTTGTCTTGACACAGCATGATGGTGCCCCGCCCCCTACTTTGAGTGGATTTGAGCATAAACATCACAGCTCACGTTTGCTATTATTTACCTTGTTTCTGAATTCGGAATGTTGAAATGGCAGCATGTAGACCTAATAATAATTTAAGTAGGCTAATCATTTAAGTATGCGCTCTCCCGTGGTGCATCTCCTATGAATAATTAGTGTGAAAGGAGAGATGGATCGCACTCTTGAACTTATTCTTTTAAGTTTCTTTTCAGTTGTTAACAGCAGAAGGAGACAAACGTTTCGGCTGTTGCCTTCGTCAGGGTCTCTAATAATAATCAAAAAAAAAAAAGTATAGGCTACTGTAGCCATTATAGGGCTATGGTTGCACAAAGATCTCAAACACGGAAGAGGAAAGGAATCGGAAACGTACGAGAGTTATTTATCCTCTCCTGGATCAGAATCAGAATTCTGATGACTAGCTCTTCTAAGGTGTCATTGAGGCATCATGTTAGGCTACGTTTACATTACGTCGAATCAGCGGATCATCAGATTAACGTTCTTAAAACGATTCGCGTTTACACTAAAACCGTTAGCCGTGCACACAGCAACACCAATACGCGGATACGCTCGGCTCCGCAGGCATCCTGCGCTCCAAATCACTCCGCCCTGAACAGCGAGTGCCCTCTGGAGGGTGCGCACTCCGGCCCTGCGCAGCTCACACAGCGCGCGAGTGAAGTGCACAAGCTGTGATTCGGGACTGAGCCGCTGTGTGTGAGATCCCTGCGCATATCACTTACTACTTGCAAGTGGAAGGATGGCAAGCCTAAAGACAATCATAACTACACAATGGGCAGTATTTGCGTCAGTATTTGCAGTATTTTCATACTTTTATACTCTTTAATGAAAAGGTGATACAAGGCGGAAGTCCGGGCCGTTTTTCAGCAGTCGCGTCACATGACCAACGCCAGCAAATCAGGAAGGTGGATGTCACAGTGACGTTGTCCAATGAGACGCCAGCTAGAGCTCAGCACAGCGTATCTGCGTATTTTGAATGTTTACACAGCACCGGAGCTGACACGATCTGGATTGAATACGTGGACGCTGGCGGATTCCCGTTTCCAGGCGTTTTAATGTAAACGGACAGCGCATCCGCGAAGAAAACGAGACAGATACGGTCTAGTGTAAACGTAGCCTTAGTGTGGGTCACTGGACGCTGGGTGTGAACAGCGAGTCATTAGAGTGATCAAAGGATTGCCCGTTAGGGTGATCAATGGCAAATTTAAGATGCCATTCCTCACTCAATCTGGCAATCTGACTCTCTGCAAATTTAGGCATCAAAATGTTATTAATGCCAAATAAAATATCCAGCACAAATTATATATGATAGACATAAATGAATAATTTATAAATTTTATTTTAAACACATTTTTAGTTAGCGGGACTGCAGCTCATCACCACTCCCGCCCGCATATGTGCACTCCCGCTCCCGCCCACAACGAGCTTTCAAAATTTGTCCCGCGCCGCACTGCTTTGCAGCGGGTCCCACGAGTCCCGCGGGAGTGCAGGGCTCTAATCTAGGGGAACACGTCGACGCAACAGAAGTATGAATACCCTGAGAATACCTGCATTGCTTTCAAAAACAGGTGAACTGAGGGTTGGTGTTTTCATTAACAGGCACATTTACACAACTCTTGAAAACACAAGCAAAGTTATTGAGCAGCACATACAACATGTAAACCACTCCTGTTAAATAATTCACATTTAAGGGAAGTAACAGCCTCAATACACACAGACACGTTTGTTTCCATTAACAGACGACTTTCCAGGGGGGAAAAGTCTGTCACAGGCAACTGGGCTTGCAGAAAGGGGTGGGAAGAGGTAATAAGAGAGGAGCGACTCCTGCAAGCAGCATGTTTGTGGATCAGAAATACATTAACAGAAAGTAGGAAGCATGGACTTTAGACACTGTAGACAGAGGTTTGTTTGAATTCTTGGGTTTCACATGACATCAAAACTTTAGCTAGTGGTCTACCAAAGCTCAGCTGAAAGCGTTTGTACAGAGAAGGTGCATTGCTCATGTGAAAGATGCCTCATGCTTGCGTTGTTTTAGGCTACATCCACACAACGAGATGTTATTTAAAAATATATCGCGTCCAAATGGGCAACGATCAGTAAAATCTCAGGTACATATGGCAACGCAACGCTTGCTGAAAACAATGCAATACACATGACAGACCTCTAGGGGCGCTGTAAGACGGTCCCTTCGGAGACACCAGAACAATAGAAGTAGTAAGGACGCATGCGCATAAACTATTATGCGCGAGACTTCATATTAGCCACAAAGTCAGGAAAATCTGTTTGTAAAATTACATTATAATGACCAAATACAATGAAAAGTATTTTTCCAGTCTCACCTGTGAAAGGTAATCCCATGTGATCTCGTTTGGACGGCAAACCTGTTGGTACAGTTAAACGCAGCTAATCTTTATTCTCCGCTTTGACCCATCCAATATGGCGGCAAGGATGACGTATGATTCTACGCGGAAGGCGGCGTCTTCAATGGTCCGGAATAAATTGAATACTACACGATGGATTAATTTGCTCCTCTACGCCCTTTTTGAGGAATGTATTGTCGGACTTAAACCAACATCTGAAGAGGTGAGATCGCTCCCTTTTTTTCCCCTATTTTTGCTGGCGGGATTGACTCTGCCCTAAGGGCAGTCTCTCTCTCTCACTTTGCACCATTACACAATAAATATTCACAGTGAAAATATTTTGTAAGCGCGTTTCATGAACCAAGTTATAGGATTTGTTGACAACTCGCATCGAGTTCGTTACACTTCTACCTGGCGTGAAGCACTGACAGTCATGTGGTTGTGACGTCATCATAAACAAATCCGTTCTACTCATCCAGACGACTTCACAACGGCAACGTTGCCAGATCTTTCCACTCTGGAACCCGTTCTCAAAAAGATTGCGTTTTGGGCACCCAAAACGCCGGTGCCGTGTGGACGCCAGGCCTAAACGATAAGCAATTGTATCGGAGTCACCTGAATCCGTTGCCGTGTGGACAGGGCCTTAGGTTGTTCAAATCGATCAAACCATGAAACTGATGAGTTTTAGGGTTCCTGGTGAACTAGTTTATTAATTAAAAAAAAAAAAAAAAAAAAGGGAACGAACACAGGATTTCACAAAAAGACGTCAAGAAAGGTGGCTTTTGAACCCCTCACTGAAATCGAAGGGAACCAAGTCGAAGCATGCTCGAGTTTGCAGTGATCACTTGGTGAAAGGTTTGGATCTGGTCAATCCATGTGAAAAATCACCAGAGGACTCACCACTGACCAGCTCAGATTTGCTTCATACTTTCTGCAAATATTGTCAGTGTGCCCAATAAATGGTGTACAAAATTTTAGGCTTGTACCTTCATTAGTTTGAGATATAGGGGCTTAAAAAAGGGGCGTGGCCCCAATTTCACTTAAAACGCGTGCTACAGAAAACGGACCTAACTTCCATAAGTCATTACTTTTGGACTATTAATGCAAGATACATGAAATTTTCAAGGATTGTTCTTCAATGCCCGATGCCTTTAAATACTAAAATAGAAAAAGTTCACAGTTCAATATTTGCCAAGTTATGGCTTGCTGAATTTTTTTTTTTTTTTAAAGTGCTTTGGAGCAACTTTGACACCCCAAATCTCCACATTAGAGCACACCAGATCTTTCAAGTTTTCTTCTTTATTACTCCGGTTATAGTACTCTTTAGGCAACTGGGTATGTGCTCAAAAGAAAAATCAACCTTTGATTTATTACGTTTAAAAAAAATAAATAAATTTGCGCCTGTAATTCAAATGCATATTACAAAATGTAGGATAAGGTCTACCATAAAGACAATTATAACCACTGGAAAGAGCTGGTTTTGATTAGCAAAATGCACAAAATATGAAGTTGGTACTCTAAATCAAGCTATAAAACATTAAGGTATCAAGTATGACATGTTTTACGATAGACAGAAATGCTGTTTTGCCATAACTTGCCAAATATTGAACTGTGAACTTTTAGTATTTAAAGGCATCTGGCATTAAAGAACAATCCTTGAAAACTTCATGTATCTTGCATTAATAGTTTAAAAGTAATGACTTATGGAAGTTAGGTCCATTTTCTGTAGCACGCGTTTCAACAGTGAAATTGGGGCCATGCCCCTTTAAGCCCCTACATCTCAAACTAATGAAGGTACAAGCCTAAAATTTTGTACACTATTGGGCACACCGACAATATTTGCAGAAAGTACGAAGCAAATCTGAGATGGTCAGTGGTGAACATTTTTCTAAGTCTCAGAGATGCCTACCCCAAATTTTGAATTTCAGTATTCTTGAAAACATTTCAGTATTTTGGAATGACTTTCAGTAACATTAATTTATGTGCATTTCCATTATAAAAGAGGTACATATACCAAATGTTTAATATTTAAATTATTAAAAAGTACTCTTTTGAGTGAATTGAATAAACAAAACACTAGCAGCCATCTCCACTGAATTTCCACTCAAATTTCTAGAGCATACTATATCATTTTTCTAAATACAATATAGTGTTCCCTGTTTGCAGACATTACAGTTGACTACCAATCATTGGTATTGAATGTAACTCCTCAAAAGTATTATATTATATTGCCTGGCAAAATGTTCTACCTGTTAACGGATTCTAATAAAATAAATAAAATTAAAAAAAATTCTTATTTCATGCCAAAGAGAGTCCGACATTGTTATCTTAATGTCCCAATATATAAATACTTCAGCATAATGCTTCAGAAGAGACATTGAATAAAATGACATTTATAATTGTATTTAAAACAGTGGAATGATCAATTTTTTGCCACAATCCCAACAGCACTAATCATAAAATTCTGTTTTGGATCATACTACATGTACATTTGCACTTGCAACACTGAAAAGACTTTGAATTAAAGAAGTCCAGCCAGTGTTTGATATTTTCAGTGAATAAAAATCATACATGTAAAAAGAAACTGAATTGGTTTAACTCACATTTCATGGCACTAATCGGCAAGTTCAACTCCAAGCACAGGTCAACCATCACCGCTTCAGTACGCGTCACGTTCCGTGTCTTTTCATCCACAGATTTCGTAAAAAACTGCTGGATACCCCCAGGTTTACTTTCCGCCTGACTCGCCATTTCAGCATACTCCATATGTTTTTTTTTGTAGTTGACATGCCGCCTGCAGTCATCGCGACCACCATGAGTGATGTTAATGTCAGTTCTACACAGTTTGCAGTGTGCGTATCCATTGCCCTTTTGACTGGGTGTAATGCACGGCCATTCTACTGTATATCGTGGGAGGAACACCTGAGACCTGTGCTTCACTTGTCCCGATACTGAGTGTTTCAGTTCCACGATTGAGAAGCAGCACCATGCGTGTGATGCCGAGCGAAAATAGCGCAAACAAATGTGCGGAATCTGCGCATGCCTCACACACACACACACACACACAATCTGCGCATGTCTCACACACACACAGAGCATGTGTGCTTGTCATAAAAATAGCCATGAATTGCGCATGGACTGAAAAAGTCACTTAGACATTTAAAAACAACTCACTGGAATTTAAGACTTTATAATAATTCCGTACAGAATAGCACTGTTTGCCGTAACATTGTATTTACGTAACTTTTCCACACAAAATACGGCCAATCCGTACTAATAGGCATCTCTGAAATCTGGTGATTTGGGGCGGAATTACCCATCTCGGCTATCATTAGTGTTTTCCAAGTACTTTTCTTGCCATGGTGTTATTTTGTGGTACTGCGTTTTTCTGTTTGTTTTTTTAAGTCATGAAGTGCTAAAGTCCCCAGCTGTTTCGGTTTCCTCCTCACAAAATCCTTATGCATGAAGGTTGTGACAAAATTCTTATCCAGCCATAAAGTTACAACGCACCATGATCACTTCGTCTTGTTTAACTAAGATCCAGGTCTTTAAAGGGGTTTCTGATCTTTGTGAATGATTTACCTGAGAAATAAAAGACCCAACACAAGTGAAAATCAAGTGAATGGTTTGTTTACACTTCAACTTGCAGCACTTTGTTGTAAAGATGTGGATGAAAAGCTTTTTTTTTTTTTAAATAAAGTTTTAAGCCTCCATACTCTTCCACGCTTTCATCTGTTTTGCGGTGTAGAAGGACGTCTACAACACCAGATAGTTCCAGATGTTGGGGAACTCGACTGAAGGGTAGTTTGAGATCATATGACAAATCCTTCTTTCCCAGACTGTAGGGGTCAATTCCATTGCACACAGCAATCTAATGAATATATCTAAAGCCAGCAGTGGATTCTAGATTACAAGCATACGCTGGTAAGCTATTGCTAGTTGTTTGCACTACGGCAGCTGTTTTGGTTTGCTCCACCACCAGCTGTTTCACTGGAAGTGAAATTGCCAAGAAAAAAAAAAAAAAAAAAAAAAAGTCACGTGACTGAAACCCCAAGCCCCACCCCACCATCCCAGCTGTCCCTTTTACACAGGCGTCAATAGAGTGCTCCGAGATGATGCTAAAAATAGTAACACTGCGGTCTGCGTGGCCATCTTGGAAGTCACTCGCTCCAGAGCACTCAGAGTACACATTCACCGATTCGTTTCCGCGTTAGAGGGCTTAGAAGCTTGGATTTTTTAAAGGTCCCATGGCATGAAATTTTCACTTTGAGGTTTAACGTTAAAATGAGTTCCTCTGACCTTCTTAAGTCACCCCAGTGGCTAGAAATGTCATAATGTGTAAACCAAACTATGCCCACCCTTTGTCAACATTTGAGAATGGCGTGTCAAAATGGCGTGTTGATAGGCTCTTCCCTTTACTACGTCAGCAAGGGAGATGATCCCCACCCACTGTATGGATTGCCCGCCCAGCTCAAAAGTTGCCACCATAGATACGTCACTTCAATTTTGTAGTGAGGAGACCATAGAGGACACAACATGGCACCACCTAAGCAAGCAAAACAAATTGTGCTGTACATGGATGTGACAAAAGGGGAAAAAAAAAAAAAAGTCTGTTTTTACTGCCGACGGGAGAGCCCCTGAAGACGCAGTGGCTTAATTTTATTTACTCCAATAATACGCCGTCGAGTCTACCTAAGACGGTGCATGTTTGTCGGAAGCATTTTCCTGATGAATGTTTCCACAACTTGGGACAGTACAGGGCAGGTTTTGCACATCAACTGTCACTGAAGCCTGGGTTCGTACCAAGCATCCCTGCCGCATCAGCAACAAACACCGAACAAGTGTATAACTTAAGTCGTTTTGCCGTGTTTTAAAATCGGTGCGTTAGCCTTGCAATGGCTACATTAGCTGTGCAGCTAACCGCTGTGCAAAAATAGTTGAGTTTTACAAATGACTTCGTGTATCCAGCACGATAGGGATATGATGAAGTATGGTGGCTATTTATATCACCATGTGAACATTGTCAAGCAAACCGGGATATAGCCTAAATCACTACCTTTGTGTAAACACAGACTCTGCTTGATCGCGAACTTTATAACGGGAAACATAACCAACCCAATAATTCCCGTTTCCAGACATAACATTTCAAACTCACCATTCTGATACGTCCTGCTGAAGTCAGTGATTTACAGTTTGTTCAACTGCTTGCGCTTCTGCTTCGGGGTCGGACTCCGGGTCAAAAGTGAAAGCTTGGACTGTTGCTTGACCTGCCATTGCTACTGTTCACACACAGGTAGCATGCCTGCAGCTTGGTCAAGCCCCTCCCCCATGGCCCACCCTCTACCCTTCCCTGCCTCCATGCTTCTCATTAGCAAAACAATGCACTGGGAAAAGGGCTGAAATGGGGCTCTCTCCCAGGAGGCTATATCTACGTGCAGAGGGTTCATTTCGAGAAAGGCTGCGGATATAACATCCGGAAACCTCCACGAGCCCGTTTAAAGCATCAAACCACCATGCCATGGGTCCTTTAAGAATTTAGACATCTGAAGTGATGGAGCACTACTGTGAAAGTTTGGATAAGCAGGCACGGGAGCATTAATACTGAGAAGGTACGTTTCATTGGGAATGTAGATCCATACACTTAGTGAGAAGGAATGGAAAGCTGACCCCAGCTTGTTGCCGCATGGGACATACATCGATCTTGTGAACTATCTAGTGTTCCAATATGGCCGCCGCTGGGTTCGCACCAACCTTGAAGCACTATTCTGGCTCTGTTACGATCAATCTTTCCAGCTCAGAGGTGGAACACCACAGGTTCCTGTTCCACATTCGGACATTTCACACAGAACGTCCAGAGTAAAGGCACAAGATTCCCACCTTGAACAGGCTGTGTAACAGGAGCGTAATTCGACATCTGATTGTCGATCAATGTACCCCCCCCCCAAAGGGACATATGCAAACTACAGCAGCCAAAACACATCCAATTACACAAACAATGACCAAAAATATACACCACCACACTTTGGTCTTGACCAAGCTGCTGCCACAAAGTTGAAGCACAAGTTGTCTATAATGTCTTTCTGTGCTGTAGAATTACAATTTCCCTCCACTAGAACCAAGAAACCAACACCTGTTCCAGCATGACAAACATTCCCCTGCACAAAGCGAGATCCATTAAGACACTGACAAGGTCGGAGTGGAACAACTCGAGTGTCCTGCACAGAACCCTGACAGAACACCTCAGGGATGAACTGGAACATTGACTCCTCACCAGGGTTGGAAATTAACCTTTTATCCACCTGGTAGATTCTAAAATCCATCAGCCACTCAAGTTTTTAACTGAAAGTGTGTAACCGAGTGTGAATACAGTAAGAGCTACAATATTCAAGCATGATTTAAATCGGACATTTTATTTCATAAGTTAAATATTTAAACACAAAGAAAATACTGACACGCTCATGCACACACCTGTAAACTGATGGAGGTTAGGTTGGACGAGTTGGACAAGTTTAACCTCCCCCCCCCCCAAAAAAAAAAAAAAAATTAACAGGACTCTCCACTGTTGGCCTTTTTCCACTTCATTTATTTAAAGTTTAACCCTTGTAATGTGTTCGTGTTTTTGTTACACAGGGAGTGCTCCCGGGTCTGGTGGACCCATTGCACTTTAGGACTATCACCATATATTCAAACCTTTTTTGTTAAAATACTCAGCAACTGTTTCATTCATGCAATTTGCAAGTAGTATTAAGAACATATGTCTTATTTATTCCCCTTTACCTTTATTAATTTACATTTTTAAAAGAAAATGCCACTCGTTTGTTATTTTTTTTTTATTAAAATGGAAGAAAATAAGGAAATGCATCATATAACAACCATAACTGGGTAATGATCCAAAATGTATAAATCAAACAAGTTCTTCCAACAGTTATTTGAGATTCAACAGAAATTTAACCTATGCATGTCAGTTTACACAACATCTCTCTGAACAGCACTTGAATGCAAACAGATCCAGAACAGATTAGGACACACATGAGGGGCAGATTTTCACTGTATGTGTATTGCAGATATACTTCTGACACTTGGTGCATGTATATTGGGTTTTTCTATCCATCTGGGGTCCACACACTGCACAGCGCTTCCTTTTGTTGACAGTCACAATCTTGCAAACCTGTGTGGGAACAGCACTGCACTGGTGGTTCCCACCAAGGGCCCATCTCTCTTTGTCTCTCTCTCTCTCTCACAGTCAGTCACTCACAAACACACACATGCACACACAGAGAGAGAGAGAGAGAGAGAGAGAGAGAGAGAGAGAGAGAGAGAGAGAGAGAGAGAGAGAGAGGCCAAAGACAAGAATAGGGAAATTAAAGCCGCAAGCGGCCTCGACGGGCCCTCGCGCCAGCGGCCAAGGGGGGCGGGGGCATGCGTCCCCGCGAAATACCTTCCACAGCCTCTTCGGCAAGAGACATTACTCCCACAATGGCGACAAACCACAGAAATGGACACATGGCAACAATAGGGTCTCGCACTGAACGGTGCTCGGGGGGCGCTATAGAGGCCCTGAGGCCGGCCTGGATCTGGGCTTCTGGTTCTCAGTAGCGGTGGCAGTCTAAGAAAAAGGAGCCAAATTTCGTGCGTTGTCGACCATGGCAAGCGCCCCAATAAGGGTCTTGTAAAGAGTTTGCTTGCCAAGTTTGACAAATCAGAAGCTGCAATATCATTTTTGCCATAACCAGCACCCCCAGGGGCGAAAGTGCACAAAATTTGGCGTGTATGTCAGGTGAGCCATGAAGAGTTTGCGTATGAAGTTTGATGACAATTGAGTAAATAGAAGATGAGATATAGATTTTTGAAGAATAAATTTTTTGGTTTTTCCCATGTCAGTAGGTGGTGCTATGCTGTACATGAGCGATTATGAGTTGGAAAAATAAGTGTCAACAACAGCAACGAACTTTCACAAGGTAGTGGTGTGAAGGAAAAGCACTACGGAATTATTTACCAAAAACCCGTTTTGGAGCAATTGCGTCGGCCAAAAACAGCGCCCCCCATGGACGAAAATTCCCAAAATGAGGTATAAATGACATGGGAGGCAGGAAGAGGGTGGCCGTGAAGTTTGACCAAATTTGATTAAAGATTGGATTTTTTGCCCAAAAATAGCGCCCCCAGTGGCGAAAGTGCACAAAATTTGGCGTATATGTCAGGTGAGCTATGAAGAGTTTGCGTATGAAGTTTGATGACAATTGAGTAAACAGAAGATGAGATATAGATTTTTGAAGAATAAATTTTTTGGTTTTTCCCATGTCAGTAGGTGGTGCTATGCTGTACATGAGCGATTATGAGTTGGAAAAATAAGTGTCTAGAACAGCAACGTACTATCACAAGGTAGTGGTGTGAAGGAAAAGCATTATGGAATTATTTACCAAAAACCCGTTTTGGAGCAATTGCGTCGGCCAAAAACAGCGCCCCCCATGGACGAAAATTTCCAAAACGTTGTATACATGACATGGGAGGTAGTAAGAGGGTGGCCATGAAGTTTGACCAAATTTGAGAAAAGATTGGAATTTTTGCCCAAAAATAGCACCCCCAGTGGCGAAATATCACAGAAATTGGGTAACATGTCAGAAGACCAATGAGTGATTTGCGAGTGAAGTATGAGCAGTTTTGAGCAATCAGAAGATTTATGAATTTTTAAGCATGTAAAATTTTGCATCGAAAATTGATTGACGTATAACTTCTGAACGGTTCATCCTACGTGAAACGTATTTAGTAACTTTTGTCAGCCATGTCTGTAGATGTGTATCAATTTTGGTGACATTCCTATGAACGGTCTAGGAGGAGTTGCGCCGTATTCGTGGCCATGCATTTCGCACAAAAGTGAAATTACCTCACTTCCTGTTGGGCGTGGCTAATGCATTGGCATTACATTTTTGTCCGGCTTAGTGAGATACATATGCGTACCAAATGGCATGCCACTACTACAAACTACATGGCACCCAGGCACCTTAATGCGGGAGGCCAAAATCACAACGACTTAGGGGGCGCTATAGAGGCCCTGAGCCCCGGCCAAGTTTGGGCTTCTGGTTCTGAGTAGCGGTGGCAATTCTCGGAACTGGTGCCAAATTTCGTGCGTTTTCGCCCATGGCAAGCGCCCCGAAAATGGCCCAACAGCGGAGAAAAATAAAGAAGACGACAGAAGAAGAAGAAGACGGAAGAAGAATAATAGTGAACTCTTACAAGAACAATAGGGCCTTCGCCCATAGGGCTCGGGCCCTAATGAGAGGGGCACAAGAGCTATGATTTCCATACTTTCAACAGCCCGGGTCCAGTAGACCCGAACACCCTCTATGTAATACAAATGTGAAGGGGGTGGAAGCAAGGGGGGGGGGGGTCAATGGTTTTTTTGTCTGATTCATGTTCCTTGCACAAAATGAGCCAAAGCCAGTGAATCTCAGTGTGAAAAAACAATTCTTTATGTATTTTTTTTAAAGATGAAAACTGAAAACAGGTCCCACAGACCCGAACACGTTACAAGGGTTAAATAAATGAAGTTTTTCAACCTTCCCTTCTTTGGCCTGTGTCTCCTGGGAGGTTTTCTCTGCAGACCTCTAACCCCTACAAGGGGGCATTGTTTGCTTGCTACAACGCTTGCCTCAGCTGCCTGACCTGAGGTAATTCTCAAATGCCGCTTTTCCACTACCAACGCAGCTGAGTTGGGCTGAGCCGAGCCGTGCTGAGTCGGGCTGAGTGGGGCTGTTGGAGTTGCATTTCGACTACAACCGCGCTGAACCGTGCTGGCTGGAAGTGGGTGGACACATTGGGTGGAGTTAGCGAAAGTGGGTGGACGTCACGTGATGTCGTTAGGCGGCGCAAACACTGACATCAGTGACCTTTTAAGCGGTAGTCTCATGACCCGGAGAGTAAACAATAAACATGGAGGACATGGAGTCGTTAGTGTTGCTGGTCTTGGTGCTGTAGCTTGTTGTCACCAACAACACCAACAGATACTGGCAAGAGCGTATAGATGAGGCGAGGCGCATAAGGCTTCAGAAATTCTCGTAATTCTTCTTCCGGGTTTATGGTGTTTACAGATTCCAGCGTGCTTGTGGGGCATGTGAGGACACTCCTCCTCACCAATCAGTGCACAGGGGAGTGTCTCCTCATGCCCCTAGCCCCACTCGGCTCGGCTCGCTTCAGCCCCACTCCAAAACCGTGCGAGTTTTGGGTGCTAAGCAGGGCTGAAGCGAGCTGAGTCGTGCTGCTCTGAGGTAGTCAAAACGCGAGCCGTGTCGGGCTGAAGTGAGCTGAAAAAGGCCAAAAGTCAGTAGTCAATGTTGAAGTTGCCACACTGAAGGAGTCTTGTTTCACTTGAACACTTTCATGAGGAGATTGCATCCTCGTTAAAAAGTGTCCAAGTAGAACGAAGACTCCCAATTCAATCTGCATTGTGGAAGGTCACAAATATTACAACTCCATTATTTCTTTGTACAGGCTACTTTTATTTAGCCACCACTGTGACTGGTAGGTTGAGCAAATTCACCCGCCACGACAAAAAAATAAATAAATTTTTCACCTGCATTTGGCAGGTAGCAGGTGCTAATTTCCAACACCGCTCATCACACGATAAACAATCTTGGAGCCACACCTCAGAATCCAAAGGAAAGCTTTCCCAGAAGTTACAACAGCAAAAGGGGACTTAAAAAAAAAAAAGATCCGGATTGGGATGTTCAACAAGCATATACAGATGGTCAAATGTTCACAATTAATTACTTTTGGCACATTGGCACGCACATACAGTGAGTGAGCAAGTTATTTGAATAATTATGTAGAAATTTATTCAAAGCAGGTTGTGTGGTCTCCAGGCTCAGTGATGTTTATGATCAACACAACAGGTAAAGATTTACTTTCTCAAACATTTTTCCGACCAATGATCGAAGAAGTCTTGCTCAAACCCCCCCCAATTTGTATAAAAACATTCAGTGAAAAATCAAATCCAACAGCAAACAAACCAAAGTCATCAACTTTGATTTGGAAACCAGGCAAATGGGTGTGGAAGCACCAGTAGATTCACTGCTCGCATTCCCATTTCAAAGCAATGACACTCAACCTGTTACTCAATTTGAATTTCCCACCAAGGATTAATAAAGTAACTCCTGATTACTAAGGATTGAGACTTCATTGATTTCAGGGTAAACATTTGCAGATAATTCAATAAACAAATGTATTTTGGATCACTGGCCTAAAATGTAACCCTTACACCAAATAAAACCACAGTGGCACTGATTTTAGCAATACACAAGTAGTGGGTTTTAGCGTCTGTGTAACTATGGTTTAATTAGCTTCAGCATCTGCAGCCACATCCACCCTGAACAAAATCACCAGCCACGCCCAGGTATGCGAATTCCCCATGAGGCAAGCCAGGGGATGCAATTTATTAACTTAAAAAGCAGGATTTACTCACTTTGAAGCATGGAGCGATACTCTGGCAAGGCCCACACCACGTCGCTGTGAAGTCCACCACAACGAGCTTATCACCTGCATCAGCCAGAGCTTTATCAAAAGCTGCCTGTGGAGAAGTGTGAGAACAAAAGTTAAACCTCAGACAAAAACTGAATATAACTTAAGTCAGATTCAAGAAAAACATGCTTAAAAAGTTATACCCAAGAAAACAGTAGCACATAGAGGTCAGTTCCATGTCTAGAAAGAAGTATTGGGGGGCTGGCAGGCGCATGGATGTTCCAGTTGGTTACAACTTACTGGGACTCATAGGTGCTACAACACTCATGAAACAGGTCAATGACTTTATACCAAGTCTATAAGAAATTTAGTAATTAACAATACAACTATTCTTACATAGAGTTAAAATTGAGTACGAGATTCCAAGCAACTTAAAATGACTCAATTAAACATTATCATTTGGCATTCAGACTAAAATCTGCTGGATGAGAACTTGGAAAGCAGAAAAACTTAATATAAATCTACATCCTACAAAACATAACTATCATTCTTATTAGGGGTCGACCGATAATCGGCCTGATATTCTGCATTTTTAGGATTATCGGTATCGGCTATAATTTCCACCGATATGCCGATAACGTCTTTTTGCAGCCATTTCATTCCTAACGCAACCGTCACTGCACGTCCTTTCCTGCACTCGCCTCTGAGTTCAAGAACACGGTCCCGCCCACCACATCTGATTTGTTGTGAACTGTTTCAAGGCAGCCGTACGGGCACTCTGGCAGAAGTGGCACAAGGGATACAGCCAATCAACACGCGTAGCTAACCGCTCTGAACTGTTTCAAGGCGGCCGTACAGGCACTCGGGCAGAAGCAGATCCCACTTCAAGGTAAGGACACGCTGCTTTTGCCGCAATAAGTCAAACACAAGTTGCAAAAGCACAACATTATATGTTTACATTCTTCATCTACTACTCGTTAAAATTGACCATTTGCATCTGTGTAGCCAGGCAAACTTAGCTTACGGAAGGAAGCACTTGAATTAGCCTACAACCAACTAGTCATTTTTAAATCCCCGTCTAGAAACGTTGTGAATGTGTCAGTAGTTCTACTCGAACAGTAGAATGACAGCCATACAGAGAGGTGGTCAAGGGAAGATGAAATAAAACGTAGTGTAGGCTAGCGCAAGCCTACTGGCTATTTGTTATGGTGATGAGTAAACTTCATGACGTGACTCGTGCTCAAAAAGCGCGTTGCACTTGTACGGTAACTTCATAAAGCGCTATATGAACATTTAAACAAGCCAGATGTGATGTGGTGCTAGTAGGCTACGTAATACTGTAGGGAGTTTGTCAGGACGCTTGTTGTGGGCTCAGTAATTGTGTCGTGGATGCACACTTGCTTGGATAAACGGTAATGAACGAAATACATCAATTAAACTCTTGCGCAAGTGATTCTCCTCGCTAGCGCTTCTGATTCGGAAAGCGATATACTCTTAAAGGAGCAGAGCTGTAGACGGTTACTTGTTAAGTTGTTACATAATAGGGAGTGATAGCCTACTTTGATTTTACTTTTTAAAAAAATGCTGCAGGCAGCTCCCTACACTTGATTTATTTAAAAACTACTTGAAGTCTTACTTAGTTCTTAGTGTAAAAGAATCCAGAGTGTATTTTCATTTATTTTCCACTGAAAATGGTGAGCTGTAATATAGTAGGAAGTGATTTTTTTTTTTATTGGTGAATATATTATTTTCTCATTTTATTCTAACTAATGTTTGACTTTATTGTACAAATGCTGCTGGCATCTCCCTGCACAAAATTTCATGTTCAATTTTACTATTAAACATACATTTCATGGATATGAAGGTCTGTGTCAGTGTGTGCCATGTTTAATTTCATGTGAATTATAATGTTTACATTTATCGGTTGCACATATTGGTTATCGGCATCCCAATTCCATAAATCGGTATCGGCCCTGAAAAAAAAAAAATATATATATATATATATATATATATATATATATATATATATATATATATATAAAAATAATAATAATCTCACCCCCGGCGGGGGGGTGGCATCCATGTCATCCTCAAGCTCGGGTCCTCTACCAGAGGCCTGGGAGTTTGAGGGTTCTGCGCAGTATCCATGTTCCTAGGACTGCGCTCTTCTGGACTGAGGCTTCAGATGTTGTTCCTGGGATTTGCTGGAGCCACTCTCCCAGTTTGGGGGTTACTGCCCCAAGTGCCCCCACTACCACAGGGACCACGCAACCCTTGACCTTCCACATCCGTTCCAGCTGCTCTTTCAACCCTTGATACTTCTCAAGTTTCTCATGTTCCTTCTTCCTGATGTTGGCGTCAGCTGGGATCGCCACATCCATCACCACCACCCTCTTCTGCTCTTTGTCCACCACCACTATGTCCGGTTGGTTAGCCAGGATCTGTTTGTCAGTCTGGAAGCTGAAGTCCCACAGAACCTTGGCCCTGTTGTTCTCAGCCACCTTCTGTGGTATGGCCCATTGGGACTTGGGTACTTCTATTCCATACTGGTTGCAGATGTTCCTGTATACTATCCCAGCCACTTGGTTGTGCCTCTCCATGTACACTGATCCAGCTAGCATCTTACACCCTGCTACTATGTGCTGGACTGTTTCAGGGGCTTCTTTACAGTCTGCATCTTGGGTCTGATCTACTCTGGTAGATCCTGGCCTCTGTGGCTCTTGTGCTTATGGCCTGTTCTTGTGCTGCCATGATTAGTGCCTCTGTGCTGTCTGTCAGTCCTGCATTATCCAGCCACTGGTAGGATTTCTTGATATCAGCCACTTCCTCTATCTGACGGTGGTACATGCCATGTAGGGGTTTGTCTCTCCAGGTTGTCTGTTCCTCCTCCTCCGCACTCTCATCAGGGTTCTGGTGCCTGAGACATTCACTTAGCAGTTCATCCTTTGGGGCCATCTTTCTGATGTATTCTCGGATTTTCGATGTTTCATCCTGGACCGTGGTCTTGATGCTCACTAGCCCTCGGCCTCCCTCTTTCCGCTTAGTGTATAGTCTCAGGGTGCTGGACTTAGGGTGGAACCCTCCATGCATGGTGAGGAGCTTTCTAGTCTTGATATCTGTGGCTTCTATCTCCTCCTTTGGCCAGTTTATGATACCAGCAGGGTATCCGATGACTGGTAGTGCGTACATGTTGATGGCTCGGACCTTGTTCTTACCATTCAGCTGACTTTTCAGGACCTGCCTTACTCTCTGGAGGTATTTGGCTGTGGTTGACTTCCTTGTGGCTTCTTCATGGTTTCCATTAGCCTGTGGGATGCCAAGGTACTTGTAGCTGTCTTGGATATCACCTATGTTGCCCTCTGGTAGGTCAATCCCCTCAGTCCGGATCATCTTGCCTCTCTTTGAGACCATCTGGCCACACTTGTCCAATCCGAATGACATCCCTACGTCATCGCTGTAGATCTGGGTGGTGTGGATCAGCGAGTCCATTTCTTGCTCGTTCCTGGCATACAGCTTGATGTCATCCATGTAGAGCAGGTGGCTGATTGTTGCACCACTACGGAATCGGTACCCGTAGCTGCTCTTCGTGATGATCTGACTGAGGGGGTTCAGGCCTATGCAGAACAGCAGTGGTGATAGCGCATCTCCTTGGTATATGCCGCACTTGATGTTGACTTGGGCAATGGGTTTTGAGTTGGCCTCTAGGGTCGTCTTCCACATTTCCATTGAGTTCTGGATGAAGGTCCTTAGGTTCCTGTTGATCTTCTACAGTTCCAGACATTCCAGTATCCACGTGTGTGGCATTGAGTCGTAGGCTTTCTTGTAGTCAATCCAGGCAGTGCACAGGTTGGTCTGTCTCTTCTTACAGTCTCGGGCAAATGTTCTATCGACCAGTAGCTGGTGCTTGGCTCCTCTAGTGTTACTGCCAATTCCTTTCTGTGCCTTGCTCATGTATTGAGCCACATGCTTACTCATTTTTGCCACAATGATGCCTGACAGGGCCTTCCATGTTGTGCAGAGACCGGTAATTGGCCGGTAGTTGGATGGGATGGGTCCCTTCTGGGGGTCCTTCATGATTAGGACTGTCCTGCCTTGGGTTAGCCATTCTGGGTGGGTTCCATCCCTCAGCAGCTGGTTCATCTGTGCTGCTAGGCGTTCATGGAGTGCAGTTAGCTTCTTCAGCCAGTACGTATGGATCATATCGGGGCCTGGTGCTGTCCAGCTCTTCATCTTTGACACTCTTTCTTGGATATCTGCCATTGAGACGGTTACTGGTTCTTGTTCTGGGAGGTTGCTGTGGTCAGCTCTTAGGTCCACTAACCATTGGGCATCGGTGTTGTGTGATGCCTTTCTTTCCCATATGTCTTTCCAGTATTTTTCCACCTCAGCTCTTGGTGGGTCTGACCGGTTGTTGTTCCCCTGCCACTGAGAGTACAGCTTGTTTATTCTCCTGGCCTCTCCCTCCTTGGTGTATCTCTTCAACCAGGTGGCCAGAGCTGTTAGTCACTGTTTGGCAGTTTTGAGTGCCTCTGGTATGGAGAGTGAGTTGTACTTCCTGGGTGCCCCTTTATTCACCATGTTCCCTTTCTGTAGTTCAGCTAGCTGGCTAACTTCTCTCCGTGCTGCCTTTATCTTGGCCTCTAATCGTGGCCTCTATCCATGGTGGATACTGTTTGTTATGTCCCGAGCCCACCTTGTGTCCAAGCATCTCCATGATTACTGTTGCTGTACTGTGTATCAGCTTGTTGGTCTCAGTGATGGTTCTTGTGGAGATTGTCTTCAGAGCAGCATTCACATCTACTTGGCTTCGGTATTCGTCGGGGGCTCCAGGTTTCCAGTTGGGTCACGATCTTCCTTCTCAGGTCAGCAGCTCTTGTGTTGAGGCTGTTAGCTGTTGGGGCTTGGTATCTC
This sequence comes from Neoarius graeffei, assembly GCF_027579695.1. Lineage (NCBI taxonomy): Eukaryota > Metazoa > Chordata > Actinopteri > Siluriformes > Ariidae > Neoarius > Neoarius graeffei. The sequence continues at coordinate 77,664,295 of NC_083575.1, forward strand.
TCTGGTTGTGGGGGATGATGACGACGACATCTCCCTGTCTTCCTGGCTCCCCCTTGCCATAGCATTGTTGTTGCATTTCATTAATCTCTAGTTGTGATAGTTGTGTGGGGATGTTGGAACACTGGGCTAATAGCTGTTTCTTTGTTAGCCTTGATTATGGGTTTCGAAGTATCCAATGGTCCCACATTTGCTGCATGTATCCCCTCTCTCTGGGATTGCTTGTATAGTAACAAGTCCATCGATGTCTTGTTCCAGTAGCCCATTTCTCATCAGTTTGCCCTGGTTCCCTAGCAACTGACGCAGACCTTGTTGACCCGGGCAACGTCTGAGCCAGTATGACTATCAGTTATGTCTTCACTCATTCCTGAGGTAGGATCATGAGGGGTTTTGCCTAAGGACCCTTACTGGATGATGTTTTGCCCCGACCGGGATTCGAACCCCGATCTCCTGCATCGTAGTCAGTGAGCGTAATATTTTTTTTTTTATCTATCTATCTCCCCTAATCCTTATTATGAACATTAGGCAGAACATCAGTGAGAATCGAATATGAATTGCCACATGGCATAAAACCTAAAAAGTGTACAATATCAGTGCAAGACATGAGGCCGGACCAGCGGACATTTACCACTAACTTTCGCATTTATCCATCTGCATTTCAAAAGCATCAGACCGGATGGCCCATGAAAAATTGTAAAGATATGGAAACGGCAGTTCCCGTGGGCCCGACTTAAATTCATAACTCTGCCACCGAAGGTCCTAGCCCCACCAAAACTTACAGGCACCTCCTTCTCCCTGAGCCCTTTCAAACCAGCCCTGGCGCAGCCTGCTATGACTATCAGCTATTCACCCTGGAACCCCCAAAAAACCTAACACAAGCTCTGACTCGAGCCAGCTTTTAAAAATTCATAACTGCCACCGAAGGTCCGAGCCCTGCCAAACTTTACAGGTACACCCTTCTCCCTGTGCCCTTTCAGACGAGCCCAGGCTTAGCCTGATCTGACATCCAGAGCAAGCGCGAATCGTGGAAAGCTTTAGCACGATCCCTGGTTCCAGCTGCTTATGCAGGAGGATTTAAAAATTCATAACTCCGCCATCAAAGGTCCTAGCCCTGCCAAAATTTACAGACATCCCTTTCCCCGAGTAGCACACCAAGACAACTCCGTATTCACCGTTTTGATTACGTAATGCAGCTGAACTAGTGTCAAGGTTGACCGTATCTGATTGATCCAGTCAATCAGACTTCAGCTTACATGAAACTTTGCCATACAGTATTATGTTAAATGCCAAACTGCCAATCAATGGTTATGTTGTGCATTTTAAAATTCATAAGAAATGTTTTCATCTGGAGGATGTAGAGTTTCTCCTATTTTAAAGAAGGAGTCCAGCAGATTTTAGTCTGAATGCCAAATGATACATTACCATTTCTAGTTGAGTGTTAGAGTTACTTGGAATGTTGTACTCAATTTTAACTCCAAGTAAGAACAGTTGTATTGTTAATTACTAAATTCCTTACAGACTGATTATAAAAACAGTCTAAACAATAGTCATTGCTGACATGTTTCATGAGCGTTATAGTACGAGTACCAGCAAGTTGTAACCAACTGGAACATCCTTCCCCCCCATACTTGTGTTCCTTGGGTAGAACTTTAAGGATGTTTTTCTTGAATCTTTTGACATTTTTTTGTAAATTATTCAATTTGTAGTGTAATTAGCAATTAATATATCTTATGCAATTTGGCCTTTGAAGATCACAAAAAATAAGATTCAATAGTTTATTACCATGTCACAGTTGATAGGAATTTGTTTTGGCACATCCCCAACAAATACATATGAGGAGAAGGGGGGGAAAGAGGAAAAAAAAAAAAGCCACCATACCTAAGGGCAGACAGCCATGGGTAAAACAGACAGACAGTGAACAGTAGTGGGGTACCCAGTAGTCATTGGACAGCAATAATGGCTAAAAATAAGTTGCATTTAAAGTTGCATGATAAAGTGCATCTTAGAGTGTTCCAATGGTAAAGTGCATACCATGCATATAGAGTGCTACATATCATGGCAGTCAGAAGGTTCAGATGTCTGATGACTAGTGGATATGTGCTATCCCTAAACCGTGATGTTGAGGTTCTCAAACTTCTATACCTCCCTGATGGGAGGAGATTAAAAAGATGGTGTGCTGGGTGGGAGGGGTCAACTATGATTCTTCTTGCCTTTCTAATTAACCACGATGAAAAGAGGGAGGAAAGTGAGGAGAGGTTGGCGCCTATGATTTTGGATGCTCTGCGTACAACCCTTTCCAGCCTTGTCTTGTTCCATGAGGTGGTGTTACTGAACCAGACAAGGATGGAGAATGTGAGAACACTTTCAATTGTAGCTCTGTAAAAATGAATCATGGCTGTCTGACTTTAAACTTCCTGAGCTGCTGCAGGAAGTGAAGTTGCTGATGGGCTTCGCTGATCTTGATGTTGGTGTTAAGGTCCCATGATAAGGATTCATGAATAGTAGTCCCAAGGAACTGGAAGTGAGTGACCTTCTCCACCTCCACCCCCTTGATAGAGAGAGAGTGGAGAGGGGGCCAGAGGTTTTCCTAAAGTCAACGACCAGTTCCTTGGTCTTAGAGATGTTAAGAATCAGGTTGTTCCTATCACACCAACCCACCAGCTCGTCCACTTCCCTGCGGTAGTCAGATTCATCCTTGTTTGTGATGAGGCCAACAACTGATGCATCGTCTGCAAACTTGTACAACAAAACTGAATTGGAGTGAGACTGACAGAAGTGTGTATAGGGAGTACAACAGAGGAGATAAGACAACCTTGTGGTGCTCCGATGTTTAGGAGCATGGGCTGTGAAAAGTAGTCACCAATTCTAACAACCTGCTTTCTATCACACAGAAAATTAAAAATCCATCTACAAAGTGATGTACTGACACCCAGCTCTTGCAGAGTGTTAATCAACTTTACAGGTACAATGGTGTTGAATGCAGAGCTAAAATCAAAGAGAACATGGGCATATGTACATTTCGATTCCAGATGTTGGAGGATAAAGTGCAAACAGAAGGATACTGCATCATCCACGCTTCTATTTGTTCTGTAGGCAAATTGCTGGGGGTCTAAGGTAAGGCTGGACAGGTGCTTACAAACCAGGCGCTCAAAGATTTTCATAATGACAGATGTTAGGGCAACAGGCCTATAGTCATTAAGACAAGTGATTATGTTTCTTTGGGACTGGGATAATCACAGCAGATTTGAAACAGGCAGGCACAATAGTAAGCTGGAGAGACCAGTTGAAAATACAAGTGAGGACAGGGGTGAGCTGGTCAGCACAGTGTCTAAGGCTACATCCACACGACAACAAGATGTTATTTAAAAATATATCGCGTCCAAATGGGCAACAATCAGTAAAATATCAGGTCCATATGGCAACGCAACGCTTGCTGAAAACGATGCAATACACATGCCACACCTCTAGGGGCGCTGTAAGACGGTCCCTTCGGAGACACCAGAACAATAGAAGTAGTAAGGACGCATGCGCATAAACTATTATGCGCGAGACTTCATATTAGCCACAAAGTCAGGAAAATGTTTGTAAAATTACATTATAATGACCAAATACAATGAAAAGTATTTTTCCAGTCTTACCTGTGAAAGGTAATCCCATGTGATCTCGTTTGGACGGCAAACCTGTTGGTACAGTTAAACGCAGCTAATTTTTATTCTCTGCTTTGACCTCTCCAAAATAGCGGCGAGGATGACCTATGATTCTACACGGAAGGCGGCGTCTTTAATGGTCCGGAATAAACTGAATGATACATGTTGATGGATTAATTTCTTCTACGCCCTTTTTGAGGAATGTATTGTAGGACTTAAACCCACATCTGAAGAGGTGAGATCGCGCCTTTTCCCCCCCCCCGGCAGGATTGTCTCTCTCACTTTGCACCATTACACAAATATTCACAGTGAAAATATTTTGTAAGCACGTTTCATGAACCAAGTTATAGGATTTGTTGACAACTCGCATCGAGTTCGTTACACTTCTACCCGGCATGAAGCACTCAGTCATGTGGTTGTGACGTCATCGTAAACAAATCCGTTCTACTCATCCAGACGACTTCGCAACGGCAACGTTGCCAGATCCTTCCACTCTGGAACCCGTTCTCAAAAAGATTGCGTTTTGGGCACCCAAAACGCTGGTGCCGTGTGGACGCCAGGCCTAAACGATAAGCAATTGTATCGGAGTCACCTGAATCTGTTGCCATGTGGACAGGGCCCCAAGTATAGCAGACGCCACACCATCAGGCCCAGATGCCTTCCTGGTGTTTTGCTGGCGCAACAAAATTCTGACGTCATGTTCAAAAACAGTGGGTGGAAGGCCACCTTGTTCTTTGTAACAGGGGGCAGGCAGCTGAACACCGTCGTCAAAGCGGCAGTAAAAATTAAGCTCATCAGGGAGGGCTGGGTCGCTGACTGGAGCATGTTTTGTTTTAAAAGTCAGTGATGTCCTGCAGCCCTTGCCAGACACCTTTAATATCATTTGCCTGTAATTTTTTTCTCAAGTTTAGCTTTATAGGAAGCTTTGGCATTCACCACAGCTCGCTGAAAATCATTTCAATTTTTTGCAATTAGTCATGTCACCACATTTGAAGGCAGAGTGTTTCTTCCTACAGAGCAGTCTTAGGCCAAGTTTACATTAGACCGTATCTGTCTCGTTTTCTTCGCGGATGCACTGTCCGTTTACATTAAACCGCCTGGAAACACCAGGAAACAGGAATCCGCCAGCGTCCACGTATTCAATCCAGATCGTGTCAGCTCCGGTGCTGTGTAAACATTGAGATATGCGGATACGCTGTGCTGAGCTCTAGCTGGCGTCGTCATTGGACAACGTCACTGACATCCACCTTCCTGATTCGCTGGCGTTGGTCATGTGACGCGACTGCTGAAAAACAGCGCGGACTTCCGCCTTGTATCACCTTTCATTAAAGAGTATAAAAGTATGAAAATACTGCAAATACTGCCCATTGTGTAGTTATGATTGTCTTTAGGCTTGCCATCCTTCCACTTGCAAGTGGTAAGTGATATGCGCTGGGATCACACACACAGCAGCTCAGTCCCGAATCACAGCTTGTGCACTTCACTCGCGCGCTCTGTGAGCCGCGCAGGGCCGGAGTGCGCACCCTCCAGAGGGCACTTGCTGTTCAGGGCGGAGTGATTTGGAGCGCAGGATGCCTGCGGAGCCGAGCGTATCTGTGTATTGGTGTTGCTGTGTGCACACTAATCACTTTAAAAACGTTAATCTGATGATCCGCTGATACGGTCTAATGTAAACATGGGCTTAATTCATTATTAAACCAGGGCTTACTGTTAAAGACAGTCACAGTTCTCACAGGAATGCAGACACTCACAGAATTGGATGTAGGCTGTGACAGTATCAGTGAAGGAGTCAATATCATCCTGGCTGTCAGACCAGAAGTTGCTCCAAACAGTGGAGTCCAAGCAGTCTTGTAATGTTTCTATGGCCTGTGGGGACCAGCACTTAAAGTGTTTGACAGTTGGTTTTGATACCTTCAGTTTTTGACGGTATTTGGGAATCAAGAGAATAGAGTTGTGGTCGGACTTACCCGGGGGGCCCTGGCCACAGCATGAAAAGCCTCTGGGATTGGAGAATAACACTGATCCAGTGTTTTATCCAACCTGGTGGCGATGTGGATGTGGGGTTTGTATCTGGGTAAGACTTTTCAGGGTGACGTGGTTAAAAATCATCCAGCGCGATCATAGCCGCATCTGGGTTGCTGTTTTCCACCGCCATTATATGATCCGCCAGTTGTTGCAAGGCAGAGGCATCGGGAGGGATGTAAACAATGATCAGGACAACGGCAGAGAATTCTCTTGGAGAGTAGAAGGGCTTGCACCGTGAGAGACTCCAACTCTGGGGTGCAGGTTTGTGACAAGATCTTGTAGTTAGTACACCAGTTGCTGTTGATGTAGCAGCCAACACCACCCCCGCGTTGTTTCAGTGAATTTGTGGTGCGATCTGCACGATGAAAAGAGAAGCCGGGTAGTTGGAGCGAAGAGTCTGGGAAACTTCCATCAAGCCAGGTTTCAGTTAGGCAGATAGCAGCAGCATCCCTGAAGTCTCTGTGACCGGGTGAGCAGGGAAAGTTCATCCATTTTATTCACCAGGAATCAGACGTTGGAGAGAACCAAGCTTGGAAGAGCCGGGCGGTGGATGCGGCGCCGTAGCCGGACAAGTGTGCCGCCTCTCGCACCTCGCTTCCGAGGCTTCCAGAATTGCTTTTGCCGCTCCCTGTGTTGCTGAAAGTCCAGTGGGAGATCAGGCCGAAAAGTGGGCATGTTGTCACGGATATGAAGTAGAGCAAATCTGTCATACTGGACAATGCCAGAACTGGGATCCAGGAACAAACAAAACGCAGGACAAACAAAACAAAACAGGGAGTAATGCCGAGTCGCCATAGAATGGCGCCATGACGTCACATGACCAAGTCCCACTCACAAAAATAAATAATGTTCCTGGAAATAGTTGAGAAGCCATCTGCAGTTTCTGGGGCCCTGAACTCCTGGCCGCATAGTTGTGGGCCTTCGGCCAGTCATTCAGACGGGCTGAAATTTGGACGGACGGACAGACAGACATGGGCGGCACGGTGGTGTAGTGGTTAGCACAGTCACCTCACAGCAAGAAGGTTCTGGGTTCGAACCCAGCAGCTGGCGAGGGCCTTTCTGTGTGGAGTTTGCATGTTCTCCCCATGTCTGCGTGGGTTTCCTCTGGGTGCTCCAGTTTCCCCCCCACAGTCCAAAGACATGCGGTTAGGTTAATGTGGGATGGCCTTGGGTTGAGGTGCCCTGAGCGAGACTCCCAACTGCTCCCTGGGCACTCCTAGCATGGCTGCCCACTGCTCTGGGCGCATGTTCACTGCTTCAGATGGGTTAAATGCAGAGAGGAATTTTCACAAGTTGTGCTTTCATTTCAGACTTGTCTGTCTAGGGATAGTCTGCTTAAAACTCCTCTTTTCCCACATGTGTATGATTTCTGGCATCATACACAACAAGCATTAACAAAAGTGCCAAATGGGGTTTTACTAGAAATCCAGGTATGCCCTTTTTGTCTAGCGATTCATAGAACAGCAGCTCAAATTTCATGTAGATTTTACCTCAGCCAAACGTGTATATTACAGGCACTTAGCAGACGTTCTTTTTCCAGAGTGATGTACAAAACATTCAAATTTTTAGCAAACCTGCAGGTCACTGAAGTGAAAAACCCACAGACAGCACATGCAAACTACACAGAGGTCCCTGCCAGCTGCAAGGTTTGAACCCAGAACCTTCTTGCTGTGAGGCAACAGTGCTAACCACTGCACTGTGTGTGTGCACAGATACTTCACATTTAATTAAAAAAAAAAAACCCACCCCACAATTCCTCCACTGTTAATTCCAAATAATGTTCGGATAATACCAAGACCCAAGAAAACAGCACGACAAAAGCCTAGCGAGAGCAGTATTCAATAAAAAGGACCTCTTATTCTTTGCCAGCCAGAAGCACTGCCAACTCACTCTCCCCGACACACAAGTCAGCAGAACATGGAAAAACCACTTCCCAGATAAAGTGCATTCGTCATGTTTCCATACCTTTTCACCTTCAATGAAGGGACTTTTGTATTTTGTCTGAAGGCTGAAAAAAAGCAGAAGAGCCAAGTTTTCAGGTGCAACACCTTAGCAAGGAGTCAGTTATACCAAGTAAAAGCTACCTAGTCGCATTGTGAACACTTGGCCCACGTACAAGACAGACACACTGTTCATGTTTAATGTCTTTATGCTGTAAATGTACACCACACAGACCTCAGGCTTTCTGAAGCTTACTCATGAAATAAATCAGATATTTGCAAGTTATATAACTCAGCGTTTCTCAACCTTTTTCAGTCACAGCACCCTTCAGAAGTAGGCAAATTCTTAAGGCACCCCCATATAAAAATATATGCAGTCACGCTGACCATACGCTGACCCCGGCAGTGACATTGTGACATGGGAAAGGGGGCCATGAGACAAATTGATGATACATGAGGTGGTGATCTGAATTAGTGTAACTATTTTATTTATTTCAATGTTAGAATATATAATTTTTTTGACAGCACCCCGGTTGAGAAAGGCTGATACGACTTGTTTTAAAACCTAGTTTGAAAAATAAACAGGAAATGATGTAAATTAGAGACAGCTAATGGGAATGACCAGGGATAAAGGAATGTCTGAAGACAACAAAATGTAAAAATTCGCTGTCTTGATCAGATTTTACTTTTATATAATTACACAAAGTACAGGGCTCGACATTAGCACTTGCCCGATGGCCCGGCGGTGTTTTTTTAACGTCTTTCGGGCCAGTTTGGGCCACTAAATTTGGCCAAACAGTGTCCCGGGCAGGCCAGTATGTTTTCGATACAAATTAAAATCTTACTCATATTTTACCCAGAATCGTGAAGAAATTGTAAAATGCACCTTTTCGATACGAGGTCCATCATCTTTGTTTTCGTCATGCTCCGCGGCAGGAGTGTATCGTTTTCGTGCATCTTCAGAGATGTTTGGAGCTGTTCGGAAGCGTCATTTTGGCAGGAAAAATAGCATCTTGTAGACGAAGACGGTTGCGGCAAGGAGACCATCAGAATGGTGAAATTCAAATAGAAATATGTTCAAACTCCACGCTCCCCAACCTGGCCAAAGGCCAGGTAAACAGTTTAAATACGATCATGCATAAATTAACTATCGGGTGTTAACGAACGGCTTCATTTTGAACTCTGCAGCCAATCGGAGCACGCGATGTCACGCTCGGTTTACAACTTGCCAAATATGGTGCCGAATCGTAAAACAGCATTTCGACACACGCGCTTTAGCTTCGGATGGTGTAAAATCGTTCAGACTTTGTATCAAAATTTCAGGATACACTGCCAAGAAATATGGCTACACGTGTATCAACTTTTAGTGATTAAAGAATGAAGTATAAATGTTGGTTGCTATGACTGAAATAGAACAGAAAATAATGTGGTAAATTAGATCTGATCCCATACGTTATATTATTCAAATATCCAAAGATGATGAAATCTATCAAAATAGCCAAACTAGGTCTACATTAGTTCATTACAACAAAAATAACTATTCTGACCCTCTCTGGTACAACCAGACCATGCTAAACCCAGTATACCCCCAGTTGCTAGGGGGGTATGCAAATGAGCTGAATTTGCAAGAGTTTACTACTAGTTCCCCCAAGGACATATCCTGAAAATTGTGTTTATATCGTCTTATTTAAAAAAAAATAAAATAATAATAATAATAATATCACCCCTTTTTGGCTCACCTGAGCATACCTGTTAATTAGCTAATTAACAGGTAATTAGGGTTATAAATCGCCCCCGAGCAGGTAAGGCTTTGCAAAAATCTCACTGATTATTCCCCAAAGTCAACCCTTTCAGGAAATGTATGGTTTGTCAATGATTCTCATGATATTTTATTAATTTAGAAATAAAACTTCATGGGGAATAAAAATGCCCATTTAAATCCAGCATGATGAGGGTTAGTATGCCACCCTCACCTTTCATCCAGACTTGGGACTGGCCTGTGTGTGTCTTGTGGCTATTATATAAAAGGTGTATTTAAAAAGTTAATTGTACCTCTATTTCTATTAGAATATCTACAGTGTTGAGAATTCAATATCTACAATGTTGAGAATATAATGAGCCAAAGTTGAAACCATGACAAAAAAGGAAAATATGTCTACATCACACCGGGTGGGTTACAGGCAAAGCTTATTCTATAAACAAGTTAGTTGCATGGTGAGGCAAAACTTAGCTTATTCTAAAACTTATACAAACAATGTAAAACAGTAATCAACAGCATGTGTTAAACGAACAGAGAACAACAAAGGAAATTTTTAAGTGTAACTAAAATTGATAGAACAAGAAATGCAAACAATAAAATCAATGTGAACAAAGATATAATGTTAACAAAATATGAATACTTATTTTCATTAATTTCACCTTTAAAAAAAAAAAAAAAGGCGCACCAGAATGCACAAATATGAATTGAAAAAAAAATCAATTTTCCAGGGAAGGGCCCCAGGACCCCCTCTTTGTGCAAACACCTGGGGTGCTTGCAGTGGCTACCTGTAGCAACCGTGGTTCGGGTACCGCGCACATTTGGGCCACCACATTTTCCATTTGGGCCAGTAACTTTTCAATTCCACTGGCCCAATGGGCCACCAGTGGTAAACGCTTAATGTCTTGGCCTGCTTCAACCATTCCTACTGGCCCCAGGAACTGAACCAGCAACCTTTTGGTCCCAAAACTGCTTCTCTAACCATTAAGGCCAATTTATGCTGACAACCCAGTCCTCGCAGACGGCGTCACAGATAGCGTCTGCGTAGCCCCCCCCACCTTCGCAGACGCTCTGCACACACCTCCCAAAAATTGTGACCACCACAGAAGCCTCGCAGACAAGAGGGCTCTGATTGGTCCACTCTACATCCGCTGTACACGCACTTCCGCTTCCCTACTTTCCCGGTTTGGTTTGTTTTCACTACCGCCATTTTTAAAAACACGAGCGAAGATGGAGCAGCACGATGAGCGGTTGATCGAGGAACCACACCCGGGGCGTAACCACACCCACCAACTACTCCTAGTGATTTTGCGACTTTGCGCCCCCTTGCGTTGTGGCGGTGAATAACATCGCGCACGCCTATGACTCCCCGCTCAACGATAAATTACAACTGTCTGCGAAAAGCTATCTGCGAAAGCCTTGTCGCAAGAGCATGCAGAGGCCCTTAGACCATAGCTTCCACCAAAATTTGTAATGGATATTTATAATAGAGTGCCAGTACAAAATCCATTTTAGATTTCTAAACATGAGTTTTGTGGCACAAGAGTAAACATTACAGAAAAGTGTTTGTATGTCAGTGAAGAAAGCTGGATGCTATACAGGAAACAAGTTCTCTCTCTCTCACACACACACACACACACACACAAATGAAGGCTGCTGGGTTTTGGTGCAAAATTAAGAAGCATGTGTTACAGCACAGTGGCGCAAGTAATGGCCCTTTTCCACTACCCTTTTTCAGCTCACTTCAGCTCGCTTCAGCCCGACACGGCTCGCGTTTCGACTACCAAAAACCAGCACGACTCAGCTCGTTTCAGCCCTGCTTAGCCCCTAAAACTCGCACCGTTTTGGAGTAGGGCTGAAGCGAGCCAAGCCGTGCCGAGTGAGGTTGGGGGCGTGAGCAGACACTCCCCTGTGCACTGATTGGTGAGGAGGAGTGTCCTCACATGCCCACACACGCCCCGCGAGCACGCTGGGATCTGTAAACACCGCAAACCCGGAAGAAGAATTACGAGAATTTCTGAAGCCTTATGCGCCTCGCCTCATCTATACGCTCTTGCCAGTCAGTATCTGTTGGCGTTGTCGGTGACAACAAGCCACAGCACCAAGACCAGCAACACTAACGACTCCATGTCCTCCATGTTTATTGTTTACTATTCGGTCGTGAGACTACCGCTTAAAAGCTCACTGAATCAGTGACATACAGAGCATCGTGGACGAGTTCGCGGAGCGCAAGGCTCGTCGTATGCCCTTCAAATAATGCGCGCAGTAGGCTATTGATGTTTTATTATGAGCCATGTACAGTATGTCACCTAATGTTTTTTGTTTCTGAGTTACATGTTCGTTTGAAGGACTTGATGTACTAAATAACATAGTTGCACCCGGTAGTGTTGAAATTGGTAAACACCGCAGTTGCGGACATTTTGTAGCCTAAAATGATGTTATGATAAGCTTTAATAAAGGGCCCGGTCATTTGCCCCGCCCCTGACTTGTTCCGCCACTGTCACTGATGTCACTGTTTGCGCTGCTTAACGACATCACGTGACGTCCACCCACTTTCGCTAACTCCACCCAATGTGTCCACCCACTTCCAGCCAGCACGGTTCAGCGCGGTTGTAGTCGAAACGCAACTCCAACAGCCCTGCTCAACTCGACTCAGCTCGACTCAGCACGGCACGGCTCAGCCGCGTTTGTAGTGGAAAAGCGGCATAAGTGTCTGTCGCACTGTTGCCTCACAGCAAGAAGGTTCTGGGTTCGAGCCCAGCAGCCAGTGGAGGCCTTTCTGTATGGAGTTTGCATGTTCTCCCCATGTCTGCATGGGTTTCCCCTACAGTCCAAAGACATGCGGTTAGGTTAATATGGGACGGCCTTGGGCCGAGGTGCCCTTGAGCGAGGCACCGAACTCCCAACTGCTCCCCGGGCACCATTAGCATGACTGCCCACTGCTCTGAGTACATGTGTGTGCACACGCGCACATCAGGCCCGGCGCCGTGGGGGGGCAAAAGGGGGCGTCACCCCCTCGTGGCTACAGCCCCGCCCCCTCAACGGAGACTCAGATCACTTAATTGTCTTCTTAATAGTTATTGTGGGTGTATGTGTGAAATGCTGACACAGCCACGCACACACAGACCTGTGATAAGGACAAGGGGAGGGGTCGTGCGGGCGGGGGTTTTACATGTAGTCTACACTTACAAGTGCACTGTCTCTGCAATATGCAGTCAGTTTACGGGAGTAGTCTTTCCCCCACCGAATTAAACGAATTCAATCACAATATTGTGAATCCATTTTCTTTCTTTGTAGGCTAAGTTTATCTCCGTTTATGTTGGTGTACGTGTTCATATATGGTCCGCTTTGTGCGCAAATAGCGTAAGAATGTGTGTCGTTGACGTCACCCCCCATGCAGCGGGGGTGAAAATTCATCACTTCAGAGTGTTTAGTCCCCTATACGCCTAAACTGGGATCGCAGATTAAGTGGTTAGTGTTGACTCGGTGCGAGTCAGGAAGGCTATTACTGGCGCAGCCGCGGGGTCTGTTGATTTTTTTAAAATTATGATTTTGGCCGCCGAGCCAAGTACCTTAGACTTGCATTGACATTTTGTTTTCATGCCGCGGAGCTATTTGTACGTATTTTAAATTTAAAGGACTTGCCTGTAGGTTTGTGTGTGTTTTATGTTTGGCATCTTTCCGGTTGTAACGCGTGTCTGTGAGAAAATTGGAGGGGAGGGGTAACAGGTGGGCACGGGTGTTGATAAAGCGCAACTGCCCTGGTATGTCACATGATTTTCCCGGACTAAAGCAACCTTCGGGGCCGTGGTTTTGTGGTTGGCACAGTTAATTGTTTGAAACACATTGTCAGACCACCATCACTACTACACACTATATGAAAAATATTTGCCCCCTTGCGATTTCTAATTGCCCCCTTAGTAAACTGTTCCTGGTGCCGGGCCTGGCGCACGCGTGTTCACTGCTTCAGATGGATTAAATGCCGAGAGGAAATTTCACAAGTGTGTGATGAATAAAGTTGGGCTTTCTTTCTTTTTTCTTGACAGCCAAAGCATCCAGAAGAACTGTGGCTGGTTCTGATGATCCTCAGTAAAACCTACAGCTCATTTCCTTATCAAAGTGCACTCACTGGACCTGAGACTACTTTTTTTTTTAGGTTGAAATATTTATTACGCTTTATTGATCTTTATCCATTAGTGGTTTAAATGTAGAAACACTTCATGTCCTCTCAGAGTCACGTGTTGCCCATTAGCACAGTGTCGGCTAGTATGATGTAAAACTTCATTTCTTAATAAAAAAAAAAAAAAAACACGACTATTTAGAACGAAAACTAATTATTGGCGTTATATGCGAAGAAGTGTGTGTTTTAAATCAAACCGAATACAAACTATGAAAAAAAATAAAAATGCATTAAAAAGTTGGGTGTAAACTTAAAGGAGTTATCAGATGACCGAGACTTTATTTATAAAAAAAAAAATTAACCGTACAAAAAAAAAACAAAAACCTCCCTTATAGCTATACTGTTTGAGCAAAACTGCTTAAACCACTTTATTTTACTTCAAATGACGTCATTTCTTGGAGTCCTGATTCACGCAGAGTTAGCTTAGCATAACCGGTCTTTTCTTTTTTTGAATAAAATAACTGACAGACTGAGGATTTTTTTTATTAAATATGTCACTTTAACTAAACACCCCAGGATAAACATGCTGCAGGTGTTTATTCAATAAGTTTTATTATGTTTTTGAATCAGCAGGCGCAGGTTTAAAGCCCGACTTCATGCTAGCGCCATTTTCCAGCGCGAGACCATATGGGGTGCCAAAACTTACACTAGGAGGATATTTTTAAATAAAACTGCTCCAGAAATATCCAAAATCCTCGTTATAATTTGCTCAAGCGTTTGTTTATACATTATACTTAACGAGCTGAACAGAACAGGGGTGAGTTTACACCAGGTCCAGCTCCATGATGAATATGGGTGGGTTCTTAACTAAATACACAGAGCAACTAGTCTAATAAATAAAGCGAAATAACCAGCCACCCAAGTGTTATAAAATTATCATTTTTTAATTACCAGGAGTAATAACTCCAGATTAAAAAGTGCTTATAATCAGAAATATTAAACGCAGTTTAATTACTTTACACGACACAGTGTCGGATTCGGCTTGAAATCTTTCTAAAAACACTTAAACCGCAAACCTGTTAGTTTTCTAACTCTTACCTTGTCTTCAATGACGATGATCATGATGAGTTTTTGATAAAGTGACCTGATCCCTCCCTGCAGCTGCTCGGCTCCTCCAGCACACTCCACTCAACTGAACTGCATGGAAACGTCGCGCGCTGCGCTCTTAACCAGAAGCCCCGCCCACGCATACGCGAATCTGTGCAGTGAGGTTGCCAGGTCTTAAAATCCCACACAAAGAAAAATATTTATATACAGTAGATAGCTAGATAGATCAGCACGGTTGCCTCATAGCAAGAAGGTCTTGGGATCGAGCCCACACTTTCTGTGCGGAGTTTGCATGTTCTCCCCGTGTCTGCGTGGGTTTCCTCTGGGTGCTCCAGTTTCCTCCACAGTCCAAAGACATGCAGGTTAGGTTAACTGGTGACTCTAAATTGACCGTAGGTGTGAATGTGAGTGTGAATGGTTGTCTGTGTCTATTGGCCCTTTTCCGCTACCCTTTTTCAGCTCACTTCAGCTTGCTTCAGCTCGCTTCAGCCCGACACGGCTCGCGTTTCGACTACCAAAAACCAGCACGACTCAGCTCGCTTCAGCCCTGCTTAGCCCCTAAAACTCGCACGGTTTTGGAGTGGGGCTGAAGCGAGCCAAAGCGAGCCGAGTGAGGCTGGGGGCGTGAGCAGACACTCCCCTGTGCACTGATTGGTGAGGAGGAGTGTCCTCACATGCCCACACACGCCCCGCGAGCACGCTGGGATCTGTAAACACCGCAAACCCGGAAGGAGAAGAATTACGAATTACGAGAATTTCTGAAGCCTTACGCGCCTCGCCTCATCTATACGCTCTTGCCAGTATCTGTTGGTGTTGTCGGTGACAACAAGCCACAGCACCAAGACCAGCAACACTAACGACTCCATGTCCTCCATGTTTATTGTTTACTATCCGGGTCGTGAGACTACCGCTTAAAAGATCACTGATGTCACTGTTTGCGCTGCTTAACGACATCACGTGACGTCCACCCACTTTCGCTAACTCCACCCAATGTGTCCACCCACTTCCAGCCAGCACGGTTCAGCGCGGTTGTAATCGAAATGCAACTCCAACAGCCCCGCTCAGCCCGACTCAGCACGGCACGGCTCAGCCCGGCTCAGCCGCGTTGGTAGTGGAAAAGCGGCATTAGTGTCAGCCCTGTGATGACCTGGCAACTTGTCCAGGGTGTACCCCGCCTTTCACCCGTAGTCAGCTGGGATAGGCTCCAGCTTGCCTGCAACCCTGCACAGGATAAAGCGGCTAGAGATAATGAGATGCAAGATAGATAGATAGATAGAGCAGCACGGTGGTGTAGTGGTCAGCACTGTTGCCTCACAGCAAGAAGGTCTTGTGTTCGAGCCCACACTTTCTGTGTGGAGTTTGCATGTTCTCCCCGTGTCTGCATGGGTTTCCTCCAGGTGCTCCAGTTTCCCCCACAGTCCAAAGACATGCAGGTTAGGCTAATTGGTGGCTCTAAATTGACCGTAGGTGTGACTGTGCTTATCCTGTTCTACGGGGTCGCAGCTTGCCTGCAACCCTGTAGAACAGGATAAGTGGCTACAGATAATGGATATATGGATATATATATATATATATATATGGCGTAGTGGTTAGCACTGTCACCTCACAGCAAGAAGGTCCTGGGTTTGAACCCAGCAGCCAGTGAGGGCCTTTCTGTGTGGAGTTTGCATGTTCTCCACATGGGTTTCCTCCAGGTGCTCCGGTTTCCCCCACAGTTCAAAGACATGCAGGTTAGGTTAATTGGTGGCTCTAAATTGAATGTGAGTGTGAATGGTTGTCTGTGTCTATGTGTCAGCCCTGTGATGATCTGGTGACTTGTCCAGGGTGTACCCGGCCTCTTGCCCATAGTCAGCTGTGATAGGCTCCAGCTTGCCTGCGACCCTGTAGAACAGGATAAGCGGCTACAGATAATGGATGGATGGATATATACTCATGAAAAGTCCTGCCTTACTTAAACTCTTCCACAGAGACCCTGACAAAGACAGCACGATGTCAGCCACGGCGGGCTGCCTCAGAAAAGTAACCATTTGTCCTACCTTAAAACTCGTTTTGCATTTTCTGCCTCCTTTTTTGTATTTTCGACCCTCCGTTTATTTTCTTTCCTTTTCTGAAAACCCGATTTGTGTCCAGACATTTTGTTCTGCTACCAACGAACTAACTCGTCAGGTCTCGTCTCTCGAGTCCGCGATGATTCTCGTGGGAAGGGCAACAATT
This sequence comes from Neoarius graeffei, assembly GCF_027579695.1. Lineage (NCBI taxonomy): Eukaryota > Metazoa > Chordata > Actinopteri > Siluriformes > Ariidae > Neoarius > Neoarius graeffei. The sequence continues at coordinate 77,681,101 of NC_083575.1, forward strand.
GATACATTTTTACAAACAGCCAATAAACAGCCAATAGGGAGGTTGCAACGTTCAGGCTCTCCTTTGCTCACTCACAGACACTCAGTAATGCACTTACAGTGGTGCTTGAAAGTTTGTGAACCCTTTAGAATTTTCTATATTTCTGCATAAATATGACCTTAAACATCATCAGATTTTCACACAAGTCCTAAAGGTAGATAAAGAGAACCCAGTTAAACAAATGAGACAAAAATATTATACTTGGTCATTTATTTATTGAGGAAAATGATCCAATATTACATATCTGTGAGTGGCAAAAGTATGTGAACCTCTAGGATTAGCAGTTCATTTGAAGGTGAAATTAGAGTCAGGTCAATCAATGGGATGACAATCAGGTGTGAGTGGGCACCCTGTTTTATTTAAAGAACAGGGATCTATCAAAGTCTGATCTTCACAACATGTTTGTGGAAGTGTATCATGGAATGAACAAAGGAGATTTCTGAGGACCTCAGAAAAAGCATTGTTGATGCTTATCAGGCTGGAAAAGGTTACAAAACCATCTCTAAAGAGTTTGGACTCCACCAATCCACAGTCAGACAGACTGTGAACAAATGGAGGAAATTCAAAACCATTGTTACCCTCCCCAGGAGTGGTGACCAACAAAAATCACTCCAAGAGCAAGGCGTGTAATAGTCGGCGAGATCACAAAGGACCCCAGGGTAACTTCTAAGCAACTGAAGGCCTCTCTCACATTGGCTAATATTAATGTTCATGAGCCCGCCATCAGGAGAACACTGAACAACAATGGTGTGCATGGCAGGGTTGCAAGGAGAAAGCCACTGCTCTCCAAAAAGGACATTGCTGCTCGTCTGCAGTTTGCTAAAGATCACGTGGACAAGCCAGAAGGCTATTGGAAAAATGTTTTGTGGACGGATGAGACCAAAATAGAACTTTTTGGTTTAAATGAGAAGTGTTCTGTTTGGAGAAAGGAAAACACTGCATTCCAGCATAAGAACCTTATCCCATCTGTGAAACATGGTGGTGGTAGTATCATGGTTTGGGCCTGTTTTGCTGCATCTGGGACAGGATAGCTTGCCATCATTGATGGAACAATGAATTCTGAATTATACCAGCGAATTCTAAAGGAAAATGTCAGGACATCTGTCCATGAACTGAATCTCAAGAGAAGGTGGATCATGCAGCAAGACAACGACCCTAAGCACACAAGTCATTCTACCAAAGAATGGTTAAAGAAGAATAAAGTTAATGTTTTGGAATGACCAAGTCAAATTCCTGACCTTAATCCAATCGAAATGTTGTGGAAGGACCTGAAGCGAGCAGTTCATGTAAGGAAACCCACCAACATCCCAGAGTTGAAGCTGTTCTGTACGGAGGAATGGGCTAAAATTCCTCCAAGCCGGTGTGCAGGACTGATCAACAGTTACCGAAAACGTTTAGTTGCAGTTATTGCTGCACAAGGGGGTCACACCAGATACTGAAAGCAAAGGTTCACATACTTTTGCCACTCACAGATATGTAATATTGGATCATTTTCCTCAATAAATAAATGACCAATTATAATATTTTTGTTTCATTTGATTTGATTTATTGACACTGCTCAAGGTTGATACAAAAAATAAATAAATAAATAAATAAATGGTGCTTATGTACCTTGCACATATGTCAAAAGGATAACACAAAAAAGCTCAGATGAACTTATTTCCATTGTGGTCCTTATGCATAAAAAAAAAATTTAAAATGTATGTCTAAAAGTGTACAACTAAAATCAGTATGGTGTACAATGTATGTGTAAAAAAAACAAACACATGCAATACATACAAACATAAAGACAATAAATAAGTACATTTGAATTACCTTTATGCCATTTTGCTAGACAACCACTTTTGTTTAACTGGGTTCTCTTTATCTACTTTTAGGACTTGTGTGAAAATCTGATGATGTTTTAGGTCATATTTATGCAGAAATACAGAAAATTCTAAAGGGTTCACAAACTTTCAAGCACCACTGTATTCTCTGTCTCCTGGCAGAAAGCTCCTTGGTTTGCTTGTATCTCAATCACAGCTGGTATTCTGTAGAAAGACTTCTTTTCACCTTTCCCATCAGCTTTGTTGGAACACCCTAACACAGCACAAAAGTTTACCATTGTAGGTTTATGATGAATCAAGTGCCTCGTGGGTTTAAATTCCGCGCGCTGCCATTATTTCCCCCTAATCACGAGTTTGTTGGTCTTCCAATATGGCGCAGGGTTTGTTTACTTCCGGTTTCCGGTGACGTCAGTGAAAAGGGTCTATTGGGCTTCCCCATCCAAAATGTTCACACACACACACGCCCGTCTTGTTTTTTTTTTTCAGGGTTTTTTTTGGGGGGGACCTTTTTTTGTGGGGGGGGGGACCTTTTTTTTTTCGCGCCCGCGCTCGTGCCCCCCCCCCCCCCGCGATGCCGCCCCGGGCGGCTGCCCGGTCGGCCCGCCCCCAGGACCGCCCCTGGCTGGGACTTTCCTATCACAAATGACTCCCGAAATCCTTCTCCAACTGCTCCACCCTGCCTGCCTCACTATCTCAGCCCCCATTTTCCTGCACAGTTGACCCCAGGTACTTCAATTCATCCAACTTTCTTTATGTCTACTCCTTGCATTTTCACTACGCTCTCATCCCCATTCTCATTGATGCACATGTATTCTGTTTTGCTACTGCTCACCTTCATTCCTCTTTGTTCCAATGCATACCTCCATCTCTCCAAACCCAGCTCAACCTCCTTTCTACTTTCACCACATATCACAGCAAACATCATGTTCCATGGTGACTCTTGCCTCACTTCATCTGTCAAGCTATCCATCACTATGGCAAACAAAAAAGGACTCAAAGCAGATCCTTGATGAAGTCCCACCTTCACCTTGAACCATTCAGTTGTTCCAACTGCACACCTCACTCACTGCTGTTTCACTGTTCTCATACATGTCTTGCACCACTCTAATATACTTCTCATTCACTCCACACTTTCTCATACAATACCACAACTCATCTCTTGGCACTCTATCGTATGCCTTCTCCAGGTCTACAAACACACAGTGTAGCTTTCTCTGGCCTTCTCTGTACTTCTCCATTAACATTCTTAAAGCAAATATTGCATCCGATGCGCTCTTCCTTGGCATAAACCTGTACTGCTGTTCATAGATTGCCACCTCTCTTCTCAATCTCGCCTCCAATACCCTTTCCCATAACTTCATGGTGTGGCTCATCAGTTTTATCCCTCTGTAATTACTGCAGCTCTGTACATCTCCCTTATTCTTGTATATTGGAACTAGCACACTCTTTCTCCATTCATTCGGCATTTTTTCATTCTCTAAGATCTTATTAAACAATCTCGTTAGGAACTCCACAGCCGTCTCACCTAAACATCTCCAAGCCTCAATTGGGATACCATCTGGTCCAACTGCTTTCCCAGTCTTCATTCTTCTCATGGCTGCCCTCACCTCATCCTAACTAACCAACTCTGCTTCCTGATTTGCTGTCTCCAACAAATCTGACCTTTTCTCTCTTGAATTCTCCTCATTTAATAAATCCTCAGAGTACTCTTTCCACCTTCTGAATACACTCTCTTTGTTTGTCAGCACATTTCCATTTACATCTTTCATCACTCTTACCTGCTGTACATCCCTCGCTTCCCTGTTTCTCTGCCTAGCTAGTCTGTACAGGTCTTTCTCTTCTTCTTTGGTCTCCAGTCTTTCATACAACTCCTGGTATGCATCTGCTTTCGCCTTCGCTACCGCTCTTTTTGCCTTCTGTCTCGTCTCTCTGTATAACCACCTGCTTTCCTTGTCTCTCTGATCATCCCAATTCTTCTTTGCTAGCCTCTTCTCTTTTATAATTTCCTGCACTTCTTTGTTCCACCACCATGTCTTCTTGTCCTCCTTCCTCCTTCCCGATGACCACCCAAGCACCTTCCTTGCTGCCTCTCTTACTAGTATAGCAGTAGTATCCCAATCTTCTGGCAGACTTCCATGACCACTCAATGCCTGTCTCATTTCTTCCCTAAACTCCTTCTGATGTTCAACCTCTTTTAGTTTCCACCACTTAATCTTTGGCTCTACTATTTCACGCGTCCTCTTTTTTGCTTTCAAGCTCATCCTGCACACGACCACTCTATGTTGTCTAGTTACCCGTACACTCTCCCCTGCCATCACTTTACAGTCTCCAATCTCCTTCAGGTTACCCCTTCTGCAGAGTATGTAGTCCACCTGTGTAGATCTTCCTCCACTCTTAAATGTCACCCTGTGCTGCTCTTTCTTCTCGAAGTATGTATTGACTATTGCCAAATTCATCCTTTTTGAAAAATCAACCACATTTGCCCTTCCACATTTCTCTCTCTTACACCATATCTGCCCATCACATCCTCATCTCCTCTGTTTCCCTCACCAACATGTCCATTGAAATCTGCTCCTATCAGCACACGCTCCTCCCTCTGTATACTTTCTACAGAAAAACTCTTTCTCTTCATTCTCACATTCAACCTGTGGGGCGTACGCACACACAACATTGATTACCACTCCTTGAATCTCCAACTTCATGCCTATCACTCTATCTGAAACCCTCTTCACATCAATCACACTGTTGACCAACTCTCCCCTCAAAACAACACCACCAGTTCTCTTTCCATCGACTCCATAATAAAACAACTTGCATCCACCTCCAGTGTTCTTGGCCTTGCTTCCCTTCCACCTCGTCTCCTGCACACACAAAATGTCCAGCTTCCTTCTTTCCATCATACCTGCTAACTCTCTTGCTCTGCCAGTCAGTGTTCCCACATTCAGTGTTCCTACCCTCAATTCTAAGCTCCTTCCCTTCCATCTTTCACACTCTTTTCTAACACGCCTCCCCCCTCTCTTTCTCCTTCTCCGTTTTGGCGCAACAGTAGCATACTTTCCACTGGCACCCTGTTGACCAACAGTACTGGAGGCGGCCGTTGTTAACCCAAGTCCCGACCGATCCGGTATGGTATTTCTCTTTTCAATCCGCATGTGAGATTTGGCACAGTTTTACACCGGATGCCCTTCCTGACGCAACTCTTTCCATTTATCCGGGCTTGGGACCGGCACCAAGAGTACGCTTATGCACCCCCCAGTGGCTGGATTGTAGTTTTGAATCTTTAAACCTGTAAAAAACAGTAAAGACATTTTTTTAACTTATTACGCTTTATCTGTAATGACTGTACCATACGGGTGGCACGGTGGTGTAGTGGTTAGCGCTGTCGCCTCACAGCAAGAAGGTCCGGGTTCGAGCCCCGTGGCCGGCGAGGGCCTTTCTGTGCGGAGTTTGCATGTTCTCCCCGTGTCCGTGTGGGTTTCCTCTGGGTGCTCCGGTTTCCCCCACAGTCCAAAGACATGCAGGTTAACTGGTGACTCTAAATTGACCGTAGGTGTGAATGTGAGTGTGAATGGTTGTCTGTGTCTATGTGTCAGCCCTGTGATGACCTGGCGACTTGTCCAGGGTGTACCCCGCCTTTCGCCCGTAGTCAGCTGGGATAGGCTCCAGCTTGCCTGCGACCCTGTAGAACAGGATAAAGCGGCTAGAGATAATGAGATGAGAATGAGATCAGACTGTACCATACACTGTAAATGTCAGCTTAGATACAGTATGAAGACAGACATTTGTCAACTATTTACTCGTAAACCCAAGACCTGGCAACACTCCTGTGGAGTTACGTCATGCTGCATTCTGGGCAGTGCGCCATCTCGTCACTTACACCACATTTAGCCCCGCCCCTCGCCCGAAATCACCCGGGATTGGCTCCAGCTTCCCCTAAGACCCGGATGAATGGCTGGATGGATGAATGGCTGGATGGATGAATGGGTGGATGGATAATATGTAATAAATCTAAATGTGTGGGAAAAGGAAAATAGAAGGAAAATTGATTATCCTAATGTTATCCTAGTATCCTGTTATTATCTTTGCACAAATCTTTCAGGTTTATAGGATTAAAGGCTGTGTGTTGAGCATTCTACAAATAAAAAGCTGAAAAGACTGTGGACATTTGTATAGCACTAAGTCTGTATAAAGGGTCTAATGCAATGCCGCTATGTGTATCTCTACCTGTATCTGTATTGGTTTAGTGCTCAGAATATTCATATTAATATCATAATTTGTATTTCAATGGGTATTATTATTATTATTATTATTATGATGATGGGCGGCATGGTGGTGTAGTGGTTAGCGCTGTCTCCTCACAGCAAGAAGGTCCGGGTTCGAGCCCCGTGGCCGGCGAGGGCCTTTCTGTGTGGAGTTTGCATGTTCTCCCCGTATCCGCGTGGGTTTCCTCCGGGTGCTCCGGTTTCCCCCACAGTCCAAAGACATGCAGGTTAGGTTAACTGGTGACTCTAAATTGACCGTAGGTGTGAATGTGAGTGTGAATGGTTGTCTGTGTCTATGTGTCAGCCCTGTGATGACCTGGCGACTTGTCCAGGGTGTACCCCGCCTCTCGCCCATAGTCAGCTGGGATAGGCTCCAGCTTGCCTGCGACCCTGTAGAACAGGATAAAGCGGCTAGAGATAATGAGATGAGATGAGATGAGATGAGATGAGATGAGATGAGATGATGATGATGATGTAGTGGTTAGCACTGTTGCCTCACACCAAGAAGGTTCTGGGTTCAAGTCCAGCAGCCGATGGGGGCCTTTCTGTGTGGAGTTTGCATGTTCTCCCCGTGTCTGCGCAGGTTTCCTCCGGGTGCTCCGGTTTCCCCCACAGTCCAAAGACATGCGGTTAGGTTAACATAGGGCAGCCATGGCCTGAGGTTGGGCTGAAGTGCCCTTTAACAAGGCACCTAACCCCCCAACTGCTCCCCAGGTGCTGTAGCATGGCTGCCCACTGCTCTGGGTATGTGTGTGTGCTCATTGCTCACTTGTGTGTACATGTGTGTGTTCACTGCTTCAGATGGGTTAAATGCAGAGGAGGAGTTTCACTGTGCTTAAGTCTGTGCTTGAGTGTATGTGTGATAAATAAAGGCGTCTTTCTTGTTCTTGTTTATTATTATTATTATTATTATTATTATTCTCATCATCTCATCTCATTATCTCCAGCCGCTCCATCCTTCTACAGGGTCGCAGGCAAGCTGGAGCCCATCCCAGCTGACTACGGGCGAGAGGCGGGGTACACCCTGGACAAGTCGCCAGGTCATCACAGGGCTGACACATAGACACAGACAACCATTCACACTCACATTCACACCTACGGTCAATTTAGAGTCACCAGTTAACCTAACCTGCATGTCTCTGGACTGTGGGAGAAACCGGAGCACCCGGAGGAAACCCACACGGACACGGGGAGAACATGCAAACTCCACACAGAAAGGCCCTCGCCGGCCCCGGGGCTCGAACCCAGGACCTTCTTGCTGTGAGGCGACAGCGCTACATTATTATTATTATTATTATTATTATTATTATTATTAACCAACTGGACAATAGTACATCATACCAAAGATCAAAAAATAAAAATACAATCTTGGGTATACAAAGCTATTGTTCATTTGGCCAGAGCTCTTTCCCTGAAAAAAATAAAATAAAATAAATAAAAAATAAAATTAATTTAAAAAAAAAAGGGATGGGAGACGTTAACCAGGAAATTTAAGGAAAGGCCAATGACTAGCAAGATTTGGTAGCCATTTGCAAAACTCAAGTATTTCCACTCAATCAGGCTGGATATAGCCTTTCTAATTATTGTTTCACTTTCTCATATTACTGTCTTTTGCATTTCGTTGCAGAGTTTTTCTATTACATTTTCGTCACTGAACAGTTCTTTAATATCATCTTTCAGTTGTTTTATTCTTCTTCCTAAACACCCTATTATCACAGGGATTACTTTAACTTTAAATTGCTCTCGTCTTTCTCATAATTCGAAACACAGCTGTTGATATTTTTGGATCTTTTCGTTTCATTTTTCGTTTTTCATTCTTCTTCTTCTTCTTCTTGCTGTTGTTGTTGATAATGATGACAATATTTTTATATGACCCTAACCACTATTTCTCCAGAAAAACACTAAAAAAGACTAGGGCTCACAGCAAGCATGTCCTGAGTTCGTCGAACCTTGTTGTCTGTTGACTGGAGCCCTTCTACTGTATGTGGAGTTTACATGTTCTCCTCATGCCTGTGTGGGTTTCCTCCAGGTGCTCCAGTTTCCTCTCACAGTCCAAAGAAATGCAGATTAGTTCCACTGGCTACTCTAAATTGCCAATACGTGCGAAAGTGAGTGGAACCGGTTATTTGTCTCTGTCACCCCTTTTTCACCAACAGGGAATGGGTTCTTGAATGGGTTCCATTCAGATTTCTTGAAACCTTGGTGTCAGCTAGAGAACCAGCACATGTTTTCACCAGTTTTGAGAGGAACTGCTGTAATCAAGGATGTGTCATGAACAGAGGATGTTGCAGCACAATGCATAAAGGAAGTAACCAGTAGTCATAAGATAGTGGAGCACACTGATTAACAGATACTGAATACTAAATACTGAATCCTGTAGTTTGTTTGTAGTTGCCAAGAATATCCATATTACCAGATTTAGTTTCTGGATTTATTACACACACAATCTAATGTGGCGGCACGGTGGTGTAGTGGTTAACGCTGTCGCCTCACAGCAAGAAGGTCCGGGTTCGAACCCTGTGGCCGGCGAGGGCCTTTCTGTGTGGAGTTTGCATGTTCTCCCCGTGTCCGCGTGGGTTTCCTCCGGGTGCTCCGGTTTCCCCCACAGTCCAAAGACATGCAGGTTAGGTTAACTGGTGACTCTAAATTGACCGTAGGTGTGAATGTGAGTGTGAATGGTTGTCTGTGTCTATGTGTCAGCCCTGTGATGACCTGGCGACTTGTCCAGGGTGTACCCTGCCTTTCGCCCGTAGTCAGCTGGGATAGGCTCCAGCTTGCCTGCGACCCTGTAGAAGGATAAAGTGGCTACAGATAATGAGATGAGATGAGATGAGATTTCAGGTCAGTTTGTATAGAAATATAGTGGAAATATGGTTTTACTTTGGAACTACAGTATGTAGTGCAAGTTAGATTACTGGAGCAAACCACTGACAATACATAAACAGACTGATAGATAAAAATAGATAAAAAAGAAATGTGCACTTCCTATTTGTAAATGAATTCCGCCATGAAAGTATGAAGTAAAGAGGGAAAGAAAATCTCTCAATCATGTGGCTTTTTCGTTGCATCATGTCGATTCTACTCCTGATGCACACCTCCGGTTGCAACCAAATGCCACATGAACCCAGCAAGCTTTCTAAAAAATGTGATTTTTATTTGGTTGTTTAATCAGAATAATGTCTCATCTCATCTCATTATCTCTAGCCGCTTTATCCTGTTCTACAGGGTCGCAGGCAAGCTGGAGCCTATCCCAGCTGACTACGGGCGAAAGGCGGGGTACACCCTGGACAAGTCGCCAGGTCATCACAGGGCTGACACATAGACACAGACAACCATTCACACTCACATTCACACCTACGGTCAATTTAGAGTCACCAGTTAACCTAACCTGCATGTCTTTGGACTGTGGGGGAAACCGGAGCACCCGGAGGAAACCCATGCGGACACGGGGAGAACATGCTAACTCCGCACAGAAAGGCCCTTGCCGGCCACGGGGATCGAACCCGGACCTTCTTGCTGTGAGGCGACAGCGCTAACCACTACACCACCGTGCCGCCCATCAGAATAATGTATTTACAGTATATTTGGTTACATCCCTAGTCTGTATATACCTATATTTATTACCAATCCTTAGCACTTTGGATATGTTGATGCAGGATAAAGTAGTTACTGAATACTGAAAATGAATGTTGATGGAAACAAGGATGACTCTGAGACAAACTAAAGCCCTTTCACTATGCAATAAGCCCATCAATTTCTCACCTTTATTTCTGAATTATAAATACTATAAGCCTAGCTTACTTGAAATGAGGTGGGCCTTTTTCCACATGTGTATTAGATCTCCTCTACCTGACACTAATTTGTAGTTCTTCTTCTTCTTCTTCTTCATTCATGCAGGGTATCTTAGAACTACAACCTGTCTGTTTTGCTAAAGTGCATACTTCTCAAGGTGTCCATCTTTATATATCTCATTTATAAAGAGCAGTTCAAAGGTCACATTCAACCCAAGAGTTAAGCTGTAAACCCAAATCGCTGACTCTCATATCAAATTGCTCAATTTAATTGTACTCATTTAAAGGATTTTAAACTTGGCTGAATATTCCAGGAAATGGACACTTAAAAATTTTGAGGAGCACTTAATGGCATCACTTATTTACTTATACAGTACATGTTTATCAGAAAATTTCCACTGTGGGATCTAAGAAAGTATTAGGCTGATAATGGACTGTAGCCCAAATTTCCTACTCTCTATATGAGTATACAACACTGAACAAGGGTGAGATCATACTGAATATTGGCATGGCTGTTATTTGGGCCATGATTAATCACAGCCCTAACATGTTTAAATAATATTGGCTGGCATTGAGTGGTATATCAGATATATTCCATTCAGCTAGCATAATACTGAACGAGTCGAAAACAAGTAGCATTCAGTTAGCAAGGGTCAATGCAAGCTCACCCGTGACTCTGTGCTTTTAGCACGGCAGTGCAGTCACCTTCCAGCCAGTGTAGCATTCATCAGTAGTGTTAGCAAGGGCCAATGCGAGCTTACCCGTGACTCTGTGCTGTTAGCGTGGCAGTGCAGTCACCTTCCAGCTGGTGCAGCATTCATCAGTAATGCTAGCGAATGCTAATAAAGTGGTCAAGCCAGTGCTATCGAGAGTAAGTAGCACAGGCTAACGACCGAGAAACTATGATTTCTGTCTCCAGACTCCTCTTCCATGCACACTCACCACAGTATTTTTCACTCATTTTCCTCTGTAATTTACTTAGTTACTTTTAAAATCAACATTGACAACTATACACAACAGAGTGACCTGGCAGCCAAAATTCTTTCTAAATCTTCCGTATTTAATGAAGCAAACCTGCTAGCACAGAAGTTTTACACCTCTGACGTGTCTCTTTTCCATTTTTTTTATGTCTATTGGTATGTTGTTCTCCTGTAAATATGTGTGAAGAATATCTAACAAAGTTTTGGTAGCCTTTTGGGTGTTTAATGTGTCTTTCTCTTTGCTGGAAAACACAAAAATGATTGTGCATGTGTGCAGCAAAGAAGTTTCTCATTGGATATTCATACTCCAACGTGTGACGTCGTGTTGTCTTGACAACGTGCAATATCGAAACAATATTGCATGCTCATTCTCTATTGGGTAGAGTGACGTAATACATGTAGAATAAGTGATCAGCTAACAATATTGCATGCTATCAAACTAAATGAATGAAACCCACTAGAAGGGAATAGAACACATTTTTATTCCACTGAAAAAGTGTCCTGTATGTATAATAATCATTATAATTGCATAATTGTGAGTGCAATATTGCTTTTATACAAGTTTTATAAGCAAGAAATTAATATAGAGTAATTGACATTTTGGACACCATATGGCCAAATGTCTCATCTCATCTCATTATCTCTAGCCGCTTTATCCTGTTCTACAGGGTCGCAGGCAAGCTGGAGCCTATCCCAGCTGACTACGGGCAAAAGGCGGGGTACACCCTGGACAAGTTGCCAGGTCATCACAGGGCTGACACATAGACACAGACAACCATTCACACTCACATTCACACCTATGGTCAATTTAGAGTCACCAGTTAACCTAACCTGCATGTCTTTGGACTGTGGGGGAAACCGGAGCACCTGGAGGAAACCCACACGAACACGGGGAGAACATGCAAACTCCGCATAGAAAGCCCCTTGCCGGCCACGGGGCTCGAACCCGGACCTTCTTGCTGTGAGGCGACAGCGTTAACCACTACACCACCATGGCGCCCCATTTTTGAAATATCACTAGAATTAGGATTTTGGGGGGTTAGCACCATTTGATTTACACAACATGCCTACAACTTTAAAGGTGAAAATTGTTGTTTTATTGTGACACAAACAATAATTAAGATGAAAAAACAGAAATCTGGAGTGTGCATAGGTATTCACCCCCCCAAAGTCAATACTTTGTAGAGCCACCTTTTGCTGCAATTACAGCTACAAGTCTCTTGGGGTATGTCTCTATTAGCTTAGCACATCTAGCCACTGAGATTGTTGCCCATTCCTCAAGGCAAAACTGCTCCAACTGCTTCAAGTTAGATGGGTTGCATTGGTGTACAGCAATCTTCAAGTTATGTCACCGATTCTCAGTTGGATTGAGGTCTGGGCTTTGATTAGGCCATTCCAAGACATTTAAATGTTTCCCTTTAAACCAGTACAGTGTGGCTTTAGCAGTATGCTTAGGGTCATTGTCCTGCTGGGATGTGAACCTTCATCCTAGTCTCAAAACTCTGGCTGACTCAAACAAGTTTTCCTCCAAAACTGCCCTGTATTTAGTGCCATCCATCTTTCTTTCAGTCCTGACCAGCTTTCTTGTCCCTGCAGATGAAAAGCATCTCCACAGCATGATGCTGCCACCACCATGCTTCACTGTAGGAATGGTGTTCTCAGGGTGTTGGGTTTGCGCCACACATGGCATTTCCCATGATGGCCAAAAATATAAATTTTAGTCTCATTTGACCAGAGTGTTCTATGTGTTTGGGGAGTCTGCCACATGCTGTTGGGCAAACTCCAAATGTTTTTTCTTTAGCAATGACTTTTTTTCTGGCCACTCTTCCATAAAGCCCCACTCTGTGGAGTGTACGGCTTAAAATGGCCCTATGTACAGATACTCCCATCTCCGCTGTGGATCTTTGCAGCTCCTTCAGTGTTATCTTTGGTGTCTTTGTTGCATCTCTGATCAATGTCCTCCTTGCCCGGTCTGTGAGTTTTGGTGGGCGGCCTTCTCTTGTCAGGTTTCTAGTGGTGCCATATTCTATCCATTTTGCTATAATGGATTTAATGGTGCTCCCTGGGATATTCAAAATTTGGGATATTATTTACAACCCAACCCTGATCTATACTTCTCCACAACTTTGTCTCTGACCTGTTTGGAGGCTCCTTGGTTCTCATGTTGCTTGCTTAGTAGTGTTGCAGAGTCAGGGTCCTTCCAGAACAGGGTGATTTATACAGACATCATGTGACCAATCATGTGACACTTTGATTGCACACAGGTGGATCTTAATCAAATAATTATGTGACTTATGAAGTGAATTGGTTGGACCAGCTCTTATTTAGGGGTTTCATATGAAAGGGAGTAAATACCTATGCACACTCCAGATTTCTGTTTTTTCATCTTTATTATTTGTGTCACAATAAAACAACAATTTTCACCTTTAAAGTGGTAGGTATGTTGTGTAAATCAAATGGTGCTAACCGTCCAAAAATCCATTTTAATTCCAGCTTGCAATGCAACAAACAGGACAAACATCGAGGGGGATGAATACTTTTGCAAGACACTGTAAATGCTCTTTTTACAACAGTTAGTTCCAGGAGAGTAATTTGATTGGACAAGTGATGTTGCAGCACCGAGACATTTCACTGCTTGTATCACTCTGATTAACTGTGTTTGCTATATAGAATTCCAATTATAGCAATAGTTTGTTACACTGAACCTATCGCTCCACTACGGGCTGTCAGTCAGTTGGTACACTGCATGACAACATGCAACACTCTATCCAGCCATGGCTAGTTTTTGTAAAAAATAGACAAAGTAGCAAAAATAAGCTAAATATTTGCCCACATTGTGTCTGAGATATCAGATACTTAAAATTAATTTCTTGTTTATAGAACTGTTGTATAAACGTAACATCACATTCACAATTCCGCTGTTGTACTGAATTGTGCTATTCAGTATAATGGCAAGCCTAAGTGCTCAGTTCAGGTTTTGTTATTTAAATCGGTATGGTGGACCTCCAGGATGATTTCCTTCAGAACTAGTCAAATTTTCTAATTTGTCATTTTACTTGCAAAGTACTAAAAGTAAAGTCATCACTTACACAGCCTAAAAGGTCCCAGCAAAGTCATGCTCATCCAGGTGCCTCTCCTTCTACTTGCTTATGTTCCAGACTATTAGGGTGTTTTCCTTCCAAACTAGTGAAGATCAAATATCAAAATCATCACAAGGGTTTGGGACACATCCTAAAAATGCAAACCTACCACGCAGTAACATGCAACACTCATAATAAGTGCAGAAATTGTACTTTATTGAGGATGAGAATTATTCTGGGTTCTGATACAGTGCTCCTCTTGCTTCAGTGGAGAATCTCACCTGGATACTGTATATTTGTCCTTAAGAACTGAACTGTAATCATAAAAACTGTCCTTTGCTCATCCTAGGACTCTTATTTACAATCTGCTTACACTCAACATGCTTTCAAAACACTGTACTATTGGTCTTTACTCTTCTACGCATGTATATTGTAATGATGTATAATCCCACTATCCAGTATCACCCAGAGTAGGATGGGTGCCCATTTGAGTCTGGTTCTTCCCAAAGATATATATATTTTTTTAAACTGATGTCATGTCAAGGAGTTTTCTCACCACTGTCATCGCTGGTTTGTTCATTAGGGATCTAGGTCTACATTCAGAATTCTGAAAGCGGATTTGTTTTTATATATATATATATATATATATATATCATCTCATCTCATTATCTCTAGCCGCTTTATCCTTCTACAGGGTCGCAGGCAAGCTGGAGCCTATCCCAGCTGACTACGGGCGAAAGGCGGGGTACACCCTGGACAAGTCGCCAGGTCATCACAGGGCCGACACATAGACACAGACAACCATTCACACTCACATTCACACCTACGGTCAATTTAGAGTCACCAGTTAACCTAACCTGCATGTCTTTGGACTGTGGGGGAAACCGGAGCACCCGGAGGAAACCCACGCGGACACGGGGAGAACATGAGAACATGCAAACTCCACACAGAAAGGCCTTCGTCGGCCACGGGGCTCGAACCCGGACCTTCTTGCTGTGAGGCGACAGCGCTAACCACTACACCACCGTGCCGCCCCATACATACATATATATATATATCTCATCTCATCTCATTATCTCTAGCCGCTTTATCCTTCTACAGGGTCGCAGGCAAGCTGGAGCCTATCCCAGCTGACTACGGGCGAAAGGCGGGGTACACCCTGGACAAGTCGCCAGGTCATCACAGGGCTGACACATAGACACAGACAACCATTCACACTCACATTCACACCTACGGTCAATTTAGAGTCACCAGTTAACCTAACCTGCATGTCTTTGGACTGTGGGGGAAACCGGAGCACCCGGAGGAAACCCACACGGACACGGGGAGAACATGAGAACATGCAAACTCCACACAGAAAGGCCTTCGTCGGCCACGGGGCTCGAACCCGGACCTTCTTGCTGTGAGGCGACAGCGCTAACCACTACACCACCGTGCCGCCCCATACATATATATTATATATATATATATATATATATATATATATATATATATATATCAGGGCTTTACATTAACTTTTTTGCTCACCAGCCACTGTGGCTAGTGTTTTTCCTGAGTCTCTAGCCATTCAGCCTTTTCACTCGCCACAATTTTGTTGCCAGGAAATCGCAGTTTTTTCTTCACCATGATACGTTAAAGTTCGGAAGATCTAGATTTAATTATGAATGGCAGCGTATAATGTATCTCTACAGTAGCACTCAAGTATTCAGTGCTGTTAAGGTAGCTCCCTATATGAAAACATGCAACCAATTCAGACAAAAATATAAACAGAGTATTCTGTTTATTGAACTCAAATTCAAGCCCCTTACAATATGAAATATTGTATAATATGAAAAATAACATTCAGTACAACTGAACTGATTCTAATATTAAAAGTCCAATTCAAAAACATTTATCATTGAAAAACATTTGATGTTTTGATATGCAAGTATTATGTGTATTATCAAGTATTATTATGTATGTTATGAATTATCTATTAATTGTGTGTGTGTGTGTGTGTGTGTGTGTGTGTGTGTGTGTGTGTGTGTGTGAACATGTGTAGAGAGAGACATTAAATGTCCTCATTACATTCATCATCAGATGAGTCTGAATGGTCCATGAAAAATGGTCTTCGTGACCTGAGGCTTCCAGCAGGCCATAAGTTGATAGCTGGGCCGAGATCAACTTCTTTCCAATCACGTGAACGTTTCTAAACAGCAGCTCCATCCTCTCCAGCTCAGCCAACTTCATGACAGCCAGGGACTTGAAAGCAATGCTGTCCGGTTAATGAACTAGCCGTCTTCACCGGTTTTTGATGTTATAGTACTGATGTGTGCATTTGACTTCTCGTGGTCCTTTATAGTTTCGAGTTTAAAATTACTGGTGCCTGTCTTTGCCAGACTTTCTACAGTCTTCGCAGTACATGGTATTTTTGGTTTTGCTATGAACGAGCCAATCTCGCCCAAACTTCCATTTGTCATTGAACTGTCTTATGTTCCTATTAGCGTCTTGTTCAACTGCATAGCCACAGCCAGCTCTGAGGCCCCCGTGGTCCGGACCTCAGTCATTTTTAAGAGCTGAAAATACATTTGTACGCTAAATATTCAACTGGATAAAAAAATAAAGAATAACATTAAAATAATTATGTTAAATGTTGATTCTGTCTTTTGTGTCTGTTTCGTGCGCACGGCTCTGAGACCAAGAACACAAAAGCGAATGAGCGCGCGACTCGGGGGAGGAACGCAATGCAGGAGACACGGGGTTTCCATGGGAACCATCAGCGCACTTTCATCAAGCTGTTCAACTGACATTTTCGAAGCAGCACAGTTGTAGCCTACCTTGTTTGTGATTTAAAAAATACAAATCATTCGATAAGCCAAAGCAATAGAGTGGAAAGTTTCAACTTATGTTTGCCTTGGATAACTTTGCCTAAAACATGGTGGTGTATACTGATTTTTTTTCCCAGAATTTTTTTTGTGTAGGTGTAATGGATGCCAGATTGTTAATGTATTTTAGTTCTATAGGCTACATGGTTAGGGTATCTTTTGTCCTCATTGCTTGGGCCAGATCAAACCATTAAACAAGCTTAAATTATTCTTACTCTTGCCACATACATGATTTTTTTTTTCAAAACTGATGATATTCAGTTCAAACACCATTAAAAGTAATTTCAGGAATAGATCTCTTGTGTGACATGTAATTCACCCCTCTCATTTAAATATGTCGAACATTTTCCGGCGCGCGCTTTGTGCATCACGGACCTCGGTGATTTTAAAATGCTGCTCTGGCCCTGCTCATCTCTGCCCCTTTTTTCCTGAGCAGCAGGGTTTGAAACTCCAGCTATATGCCCCCACATAGTGCATTTGTCAGTCGTCAGCAACTTTGTTGCTTCGTTCATTAACCGCAGGTGACCGTATCAGTGATTTCATCTGAGACGTTAATGAACGTTCTAAACAATTCTAACATGTTGTCAGAATGTTTATGCAGGTGCTCATGGGAGTTGTAGGCACGTAATATTACATTGCAATGCGTTTATTATATCAGATGCCTTCAGAGAAAACTACAATTAAAATATATTGTCATACCACAAAATAAACCACCCGCCAAAGTGGCTAGTGGGACTAAAGTTATTACGCGCCAAAGCCGAATTTTACCTGCATTTGGCAGGTGGACGGGTGCTAATGTAAAGCCCTGATATATATATATATATATATATATATATATATATATATATATATATATATATATATATATATATTCTATCCACATATTCAATGGATATGAGCAATTGCATGCTCTGATTGGCTACTCTACTACTAGAGAAAAACAATGGCGGAGCATGTTGCTGAACCGACCGAGGACGAAATAAAAACTCTACTTGAAAACAAAACCCCAAAAATACCAAAAAAAGCAACAAAATATGGAATAAAAGTATTTGATGGTAAGAACATATCTTTTTTTATTTTTCAAGAGTTATTATTATCACATTTTTCACAAATTGCTCCTGTCATTTCACTGGTTTGTTTACATTCTTCATCTTTAAACATTAAAATTTGTTGAATTTTTTTTAAATTGGTTCAAAAGCTCAAAGAAGTTTGAAAATTACAGAACTGAAATGTCCAAGGAAGAATTACATGAATGTCTAAAGCTGTTCTATACCTCAGTATGACAGCGATTTCTACAAAAAACAACAACACTAAAATCAATTCATGCAGCCATTGATAGGTTTTTAATAAGTCCACCTAAGCGGAAAAGATTTTGTCGGAGGTTTTGTCTATTTATTTATCGAATTTGCTAAAAATTAAAAGGCTCTGTTTCTCAAAATCCAGTGAATGTGGATAGAATAAAACAGTTATTCCACTCAATCTCATCGTACATGGCTTATAGCCAACTCGGTGCTACATGCCTCGTTGGCTATCAGCTCATGTACGACTCAGTTTTGTGGAATAGCTGTTAAATATATCAGATTATCAGATATGGATCAGATTCCAGTAACAGATGTTACAGTTTCCTAATTTTAAATTATTTGTGCAATAACCACTATCAAATAAATAAATAACAAATCTTTATCATATTTGGGGGGAAAAATGGGCCTCCTTTCCCTGTATTGTGTAGCCTATACCAGGAGCTGACACACTTTTATTTTTGAACCACTCCTTGATGAGGACAACAGATTAAAAAAAAAAAACCTTAAATAATCTATAATTATAAATTCAAAAGACAAATTTCATCATGCTACCAAAAGCTTGGGTTCACAGACTATAGTTTGAGAGCAACAGCTGTAAGGATGGTTTATATAAATGCAGGAATGATGAAGCAGGTGGTCCTCTGATGAGAGGTTGTATTGGTGTTACTATTATCTCTCATTAGAACCAGCATTGGCTGGCATCAAATGAGTCGGGTTTCCAAGGAGACAAAAGCTAAATGAGATTCTAGCATGAGATGTGAGCATAAAACATTTCAAATAAACCAAAGTGGACATTAAGCACACTTACACTCATTGAGAAACCATTAATATCATGTGCATCAGAAACTAAGAGACCAAAGGACCCCCCCCCCCCCCCCCCCCCCCCCCCCCCCCCCCCCCCCCCCCCCCCCCCCACACACACACACACACGAGCAGATGTGGGGCTCTCTTAATGCTTTTGTTGGAAATTGCAAGAACTCATTTTTAACATTCAAGTAAACGTTTAAACCAGGACAACAGATTCAGTTGTAAGAAAACGAGCCTTCGATAGTTTATGAAATACTTTATTAATAAATTATTCTTAAAACAGCAGCACAAAAGATTAAAATGTCTGGGATGATCGGACATAACTGAAAGATAAAACTGCTATATAACTGGCATTGAACATTTGAAAAGCTGTAATGATGTGATATATAGTACACTGCTTTAAATACATGTTTTTAATAAAATAATCTTAGGCAAAATCACTTGCCTCAAAAGATAAACACAGTTTTATAGTTAATCTGTTTTATTATTTGGGGAAATAAAACTTACACATTGGAAAAATCTTTCATGCAACTATTCAATCAGCTAATCATGTGGTAGCAGTGCAATGGATTACATCATGCAAAGGCACATGAAAATCTTCAGTTAAAGGAAATCTCATCTCATCTCATTATCTCTAGCCGCTTTATCCTGTTCTACAGGGTCGCAGGCAAGCTGGAGCCTATCCCAGCTGACTACGGGCAAAAGGCGGGGTACACCCTGGACAAGTCGCCAGGTCATCACAGGGCTGACACATAGACACAGACAACCATTCACACTCACATTCACACCTACGGTCAATTTAGAGTCACCAGTTAACCTAACCTGCATGTCTTTGGACTGTGGGGGAAACCGGAGCACCCGGAGGAAACCCACGCGGACACGGGGAGAACATGCAAACTCCACACAGAAAGGCCCTCGCTGGCCACGGGGCTCGAACCCGGACCTTCTTGCTGTGAGGCGACAGCGCTAACCACTACACCACCGTGCCGCCCTTTAAAGGAAATCAAAACCCCAAAAATTTTTATTTCTCCTTTATACTGACAGATAATATCTGTACAAGACATGTTCAAGTGTTCACTTATTCATATTTGTACCTGTATACTGTGTCCAGATTTTATTTTAAAAGAAAAACAAACAAAGTTCCTGGGCGCTGACATTTCACTCTCTTCAAAGTTCAAATATTGCGCTCTGAGTACAAATTACATGAAAGAATCCAAGATTTTGATGTCACTTACACACTATGTGACTTTCCGAGGCTGAGATCTAGTGGATATATTGCTTCTAAATTGTTGTAAATGACCCTGAAGATACCTGAGCGCCAAGTGTTTGGCTGTAAAAATAAGCCCAATCATTGAAGCAGTGAACACACACACACACATACAAAAACAGTGAGCACACTCGTACACAGCCTTTGTGAGTCTTTAGCCACCCATAAAATGCTACATCACTGGCTACTCTGTTTTTTTTTTCATGTGACATGTATTTTGTTTTTATTCACCGAGAAAAGTGATCTTTTTAGATGGTAAGAACCACATTGCTATGATAACAACTATTGTTTACCAGTTGGTGGTGTAGTGGTTAGCACGGTTGCCTCACAGCAAGAAGGTTCTGGGTTCAAACCCAGTGGCCAGCGAGGGCCTTTCTGTGTGGAGTTTGCATGTTCTCCCTGTGTCTGTCCGGGTTTCCTCTGGGTGCTCCGGTTTCTTCCAAAGACATGCAGTTAGGTTAACGTGGGGTGGCCTTGGGCTGAAGTGCCCTTGAGCAAGGTACCTAACCCCTGACTGCTCCCTGGGTGCTCTGGTGTGACTGCCCACTGCTCTGGGTGTGTGCTTGTGCTCACTGCTTCAGATGGGTTAAATGCAGAGGATGAAATCTCACTGTGCTTGAAGTAAGCATGTGACAAATAAAGGTTTCTTCTTCTTCTAGTATCTGTGCCAGTATTGCATATGCATTGTCTAGCCGAGTGAGATGCAGACTTCAAAAAAGTGAAGTCTGTTGATTTGTGTATTTTGTTGCCAGTAAAAGTCAGATGGTTACATAAAATTTCTGATTAGATTTTTAGAATTAGAAGCCTTTATTTGTTGCATATACATTACAGCACAGTGAAGTTCTTACTCTGTATTTAACCCATCTGAAGCAATGAACACACACAGAGACAGAGAGAGAGAGGGAGAGAGAGAGCGTAGTGGCACCTGGTGATTTTTTTTTTAGAATTAGAAGCCTTTATTTGATGGCTGTGTGTTACTAAGGGAAATGGTGTTAGTGTCCCAGTCACATTACAAGCAGATATCTGGTTTCCGTGCAAATGGCTGCACCTAGATAAGCCTATTTTTTTAGCAATATCATAACTTTTAAAATGGATAAGTTGTTATAAAGTTTTATAATTAATTTAAAACATGCAAGGGGCACAGCAGGGCACTTGCCGTGATTGGCAAACAGCATTTAATTTGGGGTTTTGTTTGAATTTAATGTTCACATCAAACATCAGAATGAGACAAATTGCGATCTCAGTGACTTTGACCATGGCATGGTTGTTGATGGACAGTTTGGCAATAAACCAGGTCCAATTTTCAACTGACCAGTTTGGGCAAAGCTGTGGCCACTCTAACCTCAGATTCCTGCTCTTGGCTGACAGGAGTGAAACCCACTGTGGTCTTCTGCTGTTGTATCGCATCCACCTCAAAGTTTGGCATGTTGTGCATTGTGAGATACTGTTCTCCTCATCACGGTTGTAAAGAGTGGTTATTTGAGTTACTGGAGTCTTCCTGTCAGCTTAAACCACTCTTGCCATTCTGTTCTGCTCCCTTTTATCAACAAAGCATTTCATAGTAAAACTTTTACTAACTTTGATTCATTTTCTGATCTTAACATTGAGCTGGGGACCATGCTGTGTAATGCCAACGATACCCACTGTAACATGGTACCACCCCTAAATAATTATGCAGTAATTTATAAAATGAGGAATTTATGAAAAACACAGAGCTTTGGTTGATTTTTTTTAAAAGCAAGGATACTTTGTGAGTTGCACATTGTAATTTTCTCACTTTTTATTCATATTTTTATGATAGCTTTGCCAGTGTTGGCTCCCTTTAGCATCGCCATGAATGCAGCAGGCATGTTGCCAAAGCCTTCAGTGACATGTTCCTTGCACTTGAGCTTTCCCTGGAACAGAACAAGGAGAAGAGATAAAGATAAAAAATGTTACAGGCATAATAAAAATGAGTAACAGTTTTGACCTTCTTGGGGTCATGAGTTCTCACTTTTCCATGCTCTTGTGTTTCCAAACTTGTGTTTAGTTTTGTCGCCAGTTTCTCTGCAAGTAGTCTCATTAAGTCTTGATTTTGTTTATACACTCCTTTGTATCTAGGTGCCTATTTGAGCTTTGATTTGATGCTTTGTTCCTTGTTGCTTGGTTATTAATATAATGTTGTCCTTGTTTCTTAGTTGAGTTTAGTGTTACTGGTTTTGGTCTGTATTTTCTGCCTTTAACTCTGCTATTTTTCTCAGCTGTTCAGCCTCCTCTGGTTCTCTTTTAATACACTTTAATCTGATTTGACTGGTTATCAGATCACCTCTGGATATCACAAGATACCAGAAACATGTGATTAAAACGTGGAAAACCCCTAGAAAATGATCACATGATGTACTGGAGGAAGTGAGAGCTACATGAATCATAGTTGTGTGTGGGTATGTGTGTTTAATGTGACGTGTCGGAATTACCCACAAATGTTGACTGCAATCTTAATCTTAGTCAAAATAATCTTAGTTTTAATTTTCTAACACTAGTGTCTGATGATGTGTGCTTGGCTTAATTTCTCAAATGAGCAAAAGGAAATTATATCTCATTATCTCTAGCCGCTTTATCCTTCTACAGGGTCGCAGGCAAGCTGGAGCCTATCCCAGCTGACTACGGGTGAAAGGCGGGGTACACCCTGGACAAGTCACCAGGTCATCACAGGGCTGACACATAGACACAGACAACCATTCACACTCACATTCACACCTACGGTCAATTTAGAGTCACCAGTTAACCTAACCTGCATGTCTTTGGACTGTGGGGGAAACCGGAGCACCCGGAGGAAACCCACGCGGACACGGGGAGAACATGCAAACTCCACACAGAAAGGCCCTCGCCGGCCCCGGGGCTCGAACCCAGGACCTTCTTGCTGTGAGGCGACAGCGCTAACCACTACACCACCGTGCCGCCAGGAAATTATATATATATATATATATATATATATATATATATATATATATATATATATATATATATATATATATATATATATATATATATATATATATATATATATATATATATATATATATATATATATATATATATATATATATATATATAAAAACTGTGCAAAAGTCTTAAAGCATATACGCAGAGCCATGGCCTCACTTTTGTTTATAAATGCCTTGAGAACTCAAGAATGGCACAGGAAAAGTTTTAAGCATTAACAATAAATCTAATATAGTAATTTTTACGATTAAAGTGATTCATATACTGTAGGTAGCGGTCTGAGTGAATGTCCTTGATGTCCATGACGTCACAACAGGAAGTCAATTGGTCTCATCACCATTTCCGCTATAGACCCTTTTCAGTCACGTGACCTTCGTAAACGCGACCGCCATTTTGGACATGTAGTGGACTTCGGCTCGAATGCGAGGAAGGTGACAAACATAAAAGAAAAAGGAGCGAGATGCAGAAAACTGTATTTACTAGTTTACTGTAATTATGATCTGGCAGCTATTTACACCGGATCCAGTGTAAATAGCTGCCGGAGCCAACATCCTAGCGCGCTCCGGAACCTCGGACGTTGGCTCCGGCAGCTATTTACACTGGATCCGGTGTAAATAGCTGCCAGATCATAATTACAGTAAACTAGAATGGAATGTTAACAGCAATGTAATGCCTTTTCTGGCTAATTTTATTCGTCTTACCTCCAACAAAGTGGTCACTACACAAGCGTTGGTATGCCGCTATCCATCTTCTCCGTCGGTCAGCATCTACCGGGATCCGATAAAATGATAACCCTTGCCTTGTTTGTTGATGGTTACTACACCCAGGTGCACAACAATATAGTGGCATGATGGAAGTCTTGCTGAAAATAAACACTTTCTTTGCTGCTGTTCCTCAATGTTGGCTGTGGTAAACTACTGGTAGTACATGTCCAAAATGGCGGTCGCGTTTGTCGTGACGTCACGGGAAAAGGGTCCATACTAAAACACAAAGCTGACTGCAACTCCGAGCCTCCATTTTGAGCTAATTTGTCGCCATGCCATGTAGATGTGCCAGCAACATGACAGAAGGTGGATTTACGTTGCATTCATGGCCCAAGAATGTTCAAACTGCAAAGATTTGGACGCATTTTGTGAGAAGTTCACGGGCACATTGGGCGCCTACGAAATGGTCTCTCCTCTGCTCTGAACATTTTACTGAAGACTCATACGAGACCTCTGATCTGTTGAGGAGCGTTGGCTATAAGCCCGTATTGAAAGAGGGTGCAGTACCAACAATTAAATAAAACTACAAGAAAAGGAAAGCATTTATTTTATTTTTAAAAAGGAAAGTAAGTTTAGTTGCACCAGTTCTCCCGGAGTGTGAGCCAAGGGTTGTTGGTAAAACCCGGGATGGGATGTGACATATCGCTCGGGCAGTGACCTCCCCGAGGTTGTTGCTAAAACCGGTGATGTTCCGTTCTGTCCCGGGTTTTAGTAATTGCCTGAGCCGAGCAGTAATGGCGGAGTACTCAGTATGGAGAAAATGGAGAATGAGTGAAGCAGCCATCTGATTTCTTCACTGGATATTGCTGCCATCTCGCCCTTATGTGGAAGACGTGAATGAACAGAGAACTGAATGAACAACTGAAAGTCAGATTGTTTCAAAACAATCGGCCACAAGATCGGCCTTCAAGAAGCGAGAACGCAGACAGGTAAGCTCCGACTCTCATTTGGATATAAAACAAAAACAACGTGTTGTTTACCTGCATTTAGATTAATACATGTAACTTGTATTGTGTGTTTAAGTTACAGGTGTATAATGATGAGACTGGATGCCGAAGTAATTCACATCCACTTCTTTACTAGTGAAACTGGAACTTAATTGATGCCTACATCCATGCATAGACTTACGGGTAATGTAGTTTACCGCTACACCTCCTCCTTTGAGCTAAGCAACATCTTTTCTAACATCAACTCATCCAATTCTAAACATTCTTATGCTAACCTTTTTATCACAACACATTTCTCTGAAACTCTTTTCTTTACCAATTAAGAAGTGTAGTAAACTGAAACATCTACATTCTTTCACATTCATTTTTTTTTCATAAGTAAAGTCTCTCAGGAGCCTTGGAAACTCTGCCTGACTTGGTGGTGGCTTCAGAGGAGTTCCCAGTGGCTCTCAGGTGGATTCTGTTTCTCCTTAGAATGCCCTTGTCAGTTTCTACAAGGTATGACCTTGGCATGTTTGCAGTCCCTAGAACAGTCCCAGGAGCTTTCTCTGTGGTGATCCACACTTTCTGTCCTGAGGTGAGCTTTTGAAGTGTTCTGGAGCAGTGGCGAAGATTGTAGTGTGTTGCTTGCTTACGGCTTCCTTCCTCATCCTTCCTGCGAAAAGCCTCCAAGTCAGGCCATTTTGGTGTGAGCTGACTTGAAGACTGAGGTAGGGATGTGCACAGGTTTCTTCCCATTAGTAACTGCGCAAGTGAGTATCCATGTTCTAATGGTGTGGCCCTGTATACTAAAAGTGCTCTGGTTTGGTCAGTGTCTTTTTTTCCACAGACACTTTACTGTCTGCACTGCACGTTCAGCCTCGCCATTAGCTTGTGGGTAGCGAGGGCTGCCTGTGACATGTGTGAAGCAACTCTCCCTTGCAAATGTTCTGAATGTTTCTGAAGAGAACTGTGGCCCATTGTCGGATACCACAGTCTCCGGATATCCATGATGTGCAAAAGCCTCCTTCACAGCACGAACAGTAGCCTTAGATGATGTGACCCTGAGCTCAGCCACCTCTATATATCGTGAGAAGTAATCGATGATGAGCAGGTAGGTCTTGTTTGCCCACTCAAACAGGTCCATTCCAACCTTTGGCCAGGGCCTATCAGGGACTCGGGACTGTATGAGGGGCTCTCTGTACTGTGTTCTGTATCTCTAACACATTTCACATTTGTCTACTGTCTTGAATTTGTGCAGAGATAGCTGGCCACCATACAGATGCTTGAGCTCTGGCATGGCATTTGGAGATCCCTTGGTGACCTTCATGGAGTTTGTGCATTATTTCCCCTCTGAGTGTCTGAGGGATGACAATTCTCTCACCTTTCATCAGAAGGTCTTCAGCGATATACAACTCTGCTCTGACTTGCCAGTAGGGTGCAATCCCTGAACTCAAGCTGTGTCTCTGTGGCCATGCTGTTTGACAGTAGTGTGCCACTGTTTTGCACGTCTCATCAGTTTGTTGTACTTTCTTAATTTCTGCCAGCCTTGTGTCCATAGCAGGAAGTGAAGACACAACAGCATCCAAAAACACCTGGACCTCTTTTTCAAACTGTAGGTCATCAGCAGATGGAATGTCACTCAGTGGAGCTCTGGACAATGTATCGACAGTGATGAGGTTTTTGCCTGGCACATGCACAATGTCGTAATCATACCTGAGGAGTCTCAGTCGAAATCTTAAAACTCTAGGAGGGAGGTCATCTAAACCTCTGGTGCTCAACAGAGGGACCAAAGGCTTATGGTCAGTCTGAAGAGTGAAGTGCAGCTCTTGCAGGTAAGATACTAGTCTTTCACACGCCCACGTTACCGCCAGCGCCTCCTTTTCAATTTGCGC
The DNA here is from genome assembly GCF_027579695.1 of Neoarius graeffei. NCBI lineage: Eukaryota > Metazoa > Chordata > Actinopteri > Siluriformes > Ariidae > Neoarius > Neoarius graeffei. The sequence goes on from NC_083575.1 coordinate 77,707,885, forward strand.
ATAGTGCTTTTCTGTGTCTGTCAAACCTTTTGAAATGTATGTGACAGGTTGCCAGGAATTATCAACTTGCTTCTGTGTGAGGACTGCACCTATTCCGTATGGTGATGCATCCGCGGCCACTTTTGTCTCTGCTGTATTTCAGTACTGAGCAAGTGCTTTTGGTGAGCTCAGTCCACTTTTCAGCTTTTCAAAAGAAATTTGCTGCGGTTCATCCCAGACCCACTCAGTTTTCTCTCTCAGTAGGTCTTTTAGTGTCACGGTGATGGTTGCCATCTGAGGTACAAACTTTGACAGATAGTTTGCCATTCCCATAAGGTGCCTCACGTCCTCCACGCATGTAGGCTCAGGCATCTGTAGGATAGCTTTCACTTTGTTTGGATCTGGCTCAATTCCTTTTGAAGACACCCTGTGCCTGACGAACGTGATGTGCCCCTGTGCGAACTCACACTTCTCATTAAGTGTTAGTTCCTCTTCCTGCATCTTCTGCAGCACGCAGTGCAGTCTTTGATCATGTTCTTGTCTGTTTCGTCCATACACTAACATCATCCGCATGGCATAATACGCCCTCGAAACTCTCAAACATTTGCGACATCCTTCTTTGGAAATGCTCTGGAGTGGATGCAATTCCGAACGGGAGTCTGTTGAAGAAATATCTCCCAAATGGAGTGATGAAGGTTGTTAGGGGTTGTGATTCTGGAGTTAAAGGGATTTGCCAAAATCCTGATCTCGCATCTAACTTCATGAAAACTTTGGCCTCTGACATCATTGCCAGTGTTTGGTCAACAGCAGGCAAAATGTGACGCGCTCTCTTCACCGCTGCATTCAGTGGTGTGAGATCAACATAGATTCTCAGTTTGTCTTTCATTGGTTTTGGCACAACTACCATCCCAGAACACCAGGCTGTCGGCTCAGTCACTTTTAATACGACACCCATACTTTCCATTCTCTCCAGCTCTTCACGCACCTTGTCTCTGAGAGGTAGAGGTACTCTTCGAGATGTTGACAGTGCATAGGGTATCACCCCTTGTTCCAGCTCTATGTGGTATGGTTCTTTTAGCTTGCCTAGCCCTTGAAACACTGATGGGTAAAGTGCCTTAAAGTCAGTATCTGTCTGCGTCACTTCATGGACTCTGTGCACTAGCCCCATGGCCTGTATAGCTGGCAGGCCCAAAAGTGGTTGTGTCAGTCCTGCCACAACATACACATATTGATCTGTGAATCAGCCCTTTGCACACATTTTGCTCTTGAAGCAGCCTTTTACGTCCAGCAAATTCTGTCCGGGACCAACTAGTGTTTTGAGCGGCTTGTCTAGCTTACCATCTCACTCTGGGTTGAATACGCTCTCTGGTATTGAAGTCACATCTGCGCCTGTGTCTATCATGAAATTGACAGCGTCTCCATTTAGAGCGACTTTTTCAATCCATGGCTTGGTGGTTTGTGTAGACACTTCACCTAAAAACGCATAGTCCTGAGAATCACTGTCTGACAGCACTTCTGTGACTGTGCGCACTGCTTGACCGTTGTGACAGGCCACCGCAAAATGTCCTTTTTTGTGACACTTTCGACATTCCACGTCTTTGGCTGGGCAGTCTTTCCATGCATGTTTTCGTCCTTTTCCACATCGGCCGCATTCCTTTTCACTTGGCACATCAAACTTTTGTTCTTTGTTTCTCTGTTTCCCTGTATATTGGAACTTTTTTCCTCTTCCCATTGTTTTAATGGCGTCCACATTTGTTTTGGAGTCAACTCCCGTTGCACTGTGTAGTATTGTCTGTTGTTTCTTGACAGTCTCACTCTGTCTCACTTTTTGTATTGCCTTTGCAAGGGTCAATTCAGAGTCCATTTGCAGCTGTTCGGATAATTTTCTGTCCTTTATCCCGACTACAATTCGGTCCGGGCGGCACGGTGGTGTAGTGGTTAGCACTGTCGCCTCACAGCAAGAAGGTCCTGGGTTCGAGCCCCGGGGCCGGCGAGGGCCTTTCTGTGTGGAGTTTGCATGTTCTCCCCGTGTCCGCGTGGGTTTCCTCCGGGTGCTCCGGTTTCCCCCACAGTCCAAAGACATGCAGGTTAGGTTAACTGGTGACTCTAAATTGACCGTAGGTGTGAGTGTGAATGGTTGTCTGTGTCTATGTGTCAGCCCTGTGATGACCTGGCGACTTGTCCAGAGTGTACCCCGCCTTTCGCCCGTAGTCAGCTGGGATAGGCTCCAGCTTGCCTGTGACCCTGTAGAAGGATAAAGCGGCTAGAGATAATGAGATGAGATGAGATGACAATTCGGTCCCTTATGAGTTCATCTTTTAGCAAGCCAAAATTACAATGTTCTGCTAATTTGTGCACTTCAGTAATGAAGGCTTCTGAACTCTCCCCTTCTTGCTGACATCTCATATTGAACTGTACTCTTTCAAAAACCACATTGTGTTTGCCTATAAAGTGTTGCTCCATTGCAGTTTTAACTGCGCCATATTTCTTTTTATCGGCTTCTGTCATCGGCAAGATACTCAAAATATCATCAGCTGCATCCCCCATTGCATACAGGAGTGCATTTACCTGATATTCTTGGTCTTGGTCTTTTAATCCGGATGCAACACGGAATCTATCAAATCTTCGGATCCATCTCGGCCAGTCAGGCGGACTTGAAAAGTCGAACGGTTCGAGCTGTGTTATTTGCACTGAAACTGCCATGACTTTTTTTTCGTTGTTTCGTTTCATTGGATACTTTTTTTTTTATTTTTTTCACTCCTTGCGTGTGTGCAGATTCCCTCTCACCAGCTCATGCAGCTTCACTGCCTCTCTCCCGCCTTCGTGAGCATGCCAACTTCACCGTTGTTCTCAGCAGGTAAGCACACTCTCGCCGTGTCCACCCACGACTAAAGTCATTAGCAAAGTCTATCGCGGAGATTTGCGTTCTTTGCCACCTTCTGACACCATGTATAATGATGAGACTGGACGCCGAAGTAATTCACATCCACTTCTTTACTAGTGAAACCGGAACTTAATTGATGCCTACATCCATGCATAGACTTATGGGTAATGTAGTCTACCGCTACAATGGGTATAAGATTATTAAATTTGCTTCAGAATGTGATTGTCTCAGTTCATCTGATTATTTAATTAGCCTTTTACGTTTAATCAGTGAAAATGCATGCATGTACATGTATGTTGCATAAGTTATAACACCCATCCTGTTTTAATGAGAGTCAACCCACAATCAATGAAGTCAAATCAGTCTTAGTTGAGCAAGTCGGTAACAGTATTTCTTACTTTCACCATAAATTTTTATTTATATGACTTTGGTCTATAGCTGTCAAAGGCCTCGGCCTTAAAACCGGTTACTGCTATGACGTCACGCACTCAGGGCTGGCTGGCTCAGTGGGGCAGCTCCAATGCCAACTTTTCGGTCAGTTTTAACTCTCAAAAATATCTATTTTTTATTCCCATTTATGCAACATACAAGAGTCAAGGATGGAGATACTATCCACTCAGAAATTTATTTAAAAATAAAGGTTCTGCATATCTCCTTTAGGCACATGTAAAGAAATGCTGTAGACCAAAAATGGTTAAAAAAAAAATAATGAGGGGGCGTCGTGGCTCAGGTGGTTAAGGCGCCGTACCATGAATGCGGGCGACCCGGGTTCGATTCCGGCCCGAGGTCATTTCCCGATCCCTTCCCGTCTCTCTCTCTCCCGCTCATTTCCTGTCTCTACACTGTCCTATCCAATAAAGGTGCAAAAAGCCCAAAAAAATATCTTTAAAAAAAAAATAAATAATGAAATTAAATGTTTCAACATTAAAAAATATATACTATAAACAGCAGTAAGCCGTAATAAATGAAATAAAGTCAATATTTGGTGTGAGACGGCCCTTTGCTTTAAAAAATAAATAGTAGTCTCAGGTACAGTGAGTGCAGTTTGATAAGGAAATGAGCTGTAGGTTTTACTGAGCATCTTACAGAGCCAGCCACAGTTCTTCTGGACACTGTCACACTCGCTTCTTCATTTTGCACCAAAACCCAGCAGCCTTCATTATGTTTTCTTTTTTAATCTGAAAAGTGCTCTCTTGTGTAATACGCTGCTGAGATGCAAATTTTTCCCTGTAACATTTAATTTAGTCCTGGAAAATGAACGTTTGGACTCTAAAATGTTTTTGTACTGACTTGATAATGTAGAAGTCATAAAGCAGAAATCTGTAACAGTTTGTATGAATAAAATAGGATGCATAAGACTTTTGCACAGTACTGTATATATGAACATTTTGATGAATAAATTGACAATCGTGTATATATGCAACAAAACAGTGATTTTATCTACTTAGCATGTAAATGAGTTCGTAAGTCTTTCTAAAAATATTAGTTTTATTACTATTAAATGAGAAAGATCTACAATTCTATGTGCACTGAATATTGAAATTTAACTTGTTTTTTTGTCTTTATATTACATCTGAAGAGAGAGAGTCTGGGACATCCAAGTATTGAGCATAAGAAAAAATAAAATACAGACTGGTAAAAAATTAAAGGAAAAATATTGGCGCTATTAAGCAGTGGGTGGAATGTATTGATTTTGCTTGCATGGTTCGAGTCCACATGTCTCTGCAGAGGGAATAATCCATGCAAATCAATACAAAATTCTTCTGATTGATCACTTTTAACCTGTGATGAAACATTTCCTCATCAGCAGGTAAAAAGGGCTCACTGAATGGTTTGAAAAGGATGAAATGACATCAATGATATGCTATGGCCACTTGATCTCAACACAGTTGAACACCTTTGGGAGATTTTAGAATAATGTGTTATCATGAAAACATCAGTTGAGGGAATAACTTTTGAAGCACAGTGCTCAATGCTCCACTATGGTTCCACACATGATGTTGGAGTTTTCCGAAATTTGTTACCTGGCTATAACAATTAAGACATAAGTATCAAAAATGATAATTCTGTAGCTTGCTCTCTATTCTGTGATGGTATATTTAAGGCCCGGTCCCACAATACCAATAGCTATAAATTAATGCTGTCAAGCGATTAAAATATTTAATCGCGACTAATGTCACGACTGTCATAGTTAACTCGCGATTAATCGCAATTTAATCGCACATTTTTGTCACATGAAAAACCATTGTAATTCTCTTATCAGCATAAAAGTGAATGGGCTTGCTCACCGTTCGAACTACGGGGATACTCGGGGGATCCGAGATCCCCTGAAACAGACATGAGATCCCTTGAAAACATGATTTGGGAAATGTTGGGGGGTCTCTAAAATATTGGCAAAATGATGTTTATTGACATAGCAATCGTGTGTAACGGGAAGCATTTGCATATCTGAAATGAGCGCACGATGGAGAGCCGCGCTCTGAGACAAGCGCAAGCACCCCCCCAAGGGAAAATAAGGGACCCCCCCCCCCCGAAAATATCGGCATAGTTCGAACACTGGTTGTACCAATGTTTTTTTTTTATTGCAGAGCATAACACGTCTTGTCACAGCCACTGCAAAGTGGGGCTGGAGCCGCCAATGGGAAAACGAAACCTAAGCTGAGCACCGTGGCTCTTCGGGGGAGGGCAGAGGACTCTGGCTGTGCAGGGCGTGGCATCATGTCACAGAGCGTTAATCTCGCGATAAAAAAAAATTATCGCCATTAAAATTGAGTCAAGTTAACGCGTTAATAACGCGACATTTGACAGCACTACTATAAATATAACTACAACTATAATAACTATAAACAAATCGGTCCCCTGTAGTTTATGTTGTTGGTGGTCACATCAGACTGATAACGATGATCAGATTGATTGGTATCGGTGAGATTGCTTCTGGAGCGATTTTTCCAGGCCCGGACCTGATCCGATAAAACATCTGACCAGTCAGGTAATTATTTACATGTGATGTTGTCTGAGCACGTGCTATTTTTCCCCGGGCATCTTTGTACATCCTTGTTTCATCATGAAGTCAAGGAATACGGATTCACAGAAAATAAAAAAATAATACAAAGCATGGCTCTTTAATTCACGGATGTGAGATTTTCTGTGAAATATCAATAGTAAATTAATAAAGTAAACATAAATGCAGATAAGATATTTTAATTATGAACTTTGGCAGTCCAAACATTTAATTGTTTTAGACTTCTTATTTTTTTATTCATGATGCATCACCTGTATGAAATCCATAACCAATCTGTAATAAACTGAAACGTCCATGACCAAGCCGTAAATTATTAGCATCCGTATTAAAATCCGTAACCACTCTGTATTTTGTTTCCTTTTTTATTATATTTCTGTAGTCCGTGAACTATCCGTATTATATCAACCACTGGAGTGTGCGCATGGGTTGTTTTGAAGTCCAAGCTGTACAGTATGACCCGGAATAATGTGCTACTGCTTGGAAAAAACTTCCATGACTATTCCTAAGTTGCGTGCATTTATTTCCCTGAGTGTCAGGACCAAGCGATATTATAGTGGGGATTATAGTGGTGATGTGACTGCTCCAGACTGGAACTAAAGTTGGAGTTAGAGGTATAGTTATAGTTATTGGTGTTGTGGGACCGGGCCCTTATACTAGTCATCATTATTGCTGTTTGTATACTATGCAGTCAGCATACATTACAGTACAAAATATCTGACCCAATGTAGACAACAGGAGGGGAATTTACTGACTTTGCAATCTCTGATCAAGTCAGTCAAAATGAATTGCGATCAAAAACCACAGAGGTAATAAAACTTTAGTTACGTGCCTCGTCATAAATGCATGTGGCATAGCAGATACCAATTAATGCATAAACAGCCATGAAATGAATGCAATAGATGATTGTAAATAAGAGCAATTTCATATTTAGAGCCGTGAGCCATACACTCTGTCCTTTACTGTGTCTCTTTGAGCCTCCTCTGTTGCATTCATCCTGTTCAGCCACGTTTCATTAAGTCCTATTCAATAACATGTTAATCAGCTGCTTTGAAAACTGCTGCAAAATTCATGAGAATGGTGATGAGATGGGTTATAATGGGATCTATAACTATAATTAGGCAGCACCCTTTGAAGTCTTTCTGTATTGTGCAGTTGACAGATGCTCACTTTTGTCTTCTCTCTCTCTCTCTCTCTCTCTCACCTCTTTTACCCAGTCTAGGAGTCTCTTGATTGAGTCATGGTTTTTGTGTTTCCATCGTGTTACCAGAAATCCTTCCATACGCAGCTGCTTAAAGATCATAAGATTGTGAACGTATGGCCCTGAAACACACGGCATCACATGAGATCAGGACCAAAAACACAAATCTCAAATAAGATACAGCTAAAAACTTTTGCTTTTTACAAACAAAAATTTTTTTTTTACACATTTAGATTATTGCCATTGTGTCCCATCTTGAATTGTTTTTTGTTCACGTTCTTTTATTGTGTCCTATCTTTTATGACGTATTTACAGAATGTATTGTCACTACGCAAGGAATAAAAGACAGCAGGTAGTGCTGCTGCTATAGAAAATTAATCAACACCTTTCGACCAATCAGAAGCCAGAATTCAAAATAAGACCTTTTCATCCCTTAATACACTTATGTTTCGCACCATCATTATTATCAGCTGATTAAATCAGCTAATGGAATACATATTTCTCATTAAAGTATTTGTTTACAGTTTATTGTGAAACACTGCAAAACTTTAGGACAGAGAAAGAAAAATGTGCTTTACACTGTGTTTTGCTTGAAACTTGAAATGAATAGCTTTACTTGGAGAATTGTAATGCTCATCCTCACCTTCATAATGAAAACTGTAATTTAAGACTATGGAATATTCCTTTTTATTTTGTGCTGCTATGGTAGAACTGGTGTGATCAGTATTCCTGCGTACCTGTTTGTAATTCGGTGTTGTTGTACGTGGCGATGCTCCCACAAACTGCGATCCTGCCAAACTTCTTCATCTGTGGCAGCACAACACTGCTGAACTCACCACCTACCTGCAAACAGAGGAATTATCCCAATCCTCAGATACATAGGTCATAATTGTATATATACAGTACATGCTTAAAGAATTAACATTATCACTTGTTTACTTACATTATGTAATGCATTAATTAACAAGAAAACATGAATGGTTGAATTAATACACTGCAAATAAAAAAACCCCTAGAAGGGTACTCGGTATAGTGTAGACCTCCGCTAAGCCACATTTTAGGATTTACATCAAAATCTAATCAATTGGGCGGCATGGTGGTGTAGTGGTTAGCACTGTCGCCTCACAGCAAGAAGGTCTGGGTTCGAGCCCAGCGGCCGGTGAGGGCCTTTCTGTGTGGAGTTTGCATGTTCTCCCCGTGTCCGCGTGGGTTTCCTCTAGGTGCTCCGGTTTCCCCCACAGTCCAAAGACATGCAGGTTAGGTTAACTGGTGACTCTAAATTGACCGTAGGTGTGAATGTGAGTGTGAATGGTTGTCTGTGTCTATGTGTCAGCCCTGTGATGACCTGGCGACTTGTCCAGGGTGTACCCCGCCTTTCGCCCGTAGTCAGCTGGGATAGGCTCCAGCTTGCCTGCGACCCTGTAGGACAGGATAAGCGGCTACAGATAATGGATGGATGTAATCAATTGTTCCTTGGCCCATGGCCCACCTTTCAAAGTCTGTTCACTACTTTTTTGAGTTATGTTGGGAACAGACAGACAAGCAAACAGAGGCAAAAACAGCCAACAAAGTTGGCAGAGGTCTTTAGAAAGAGCAAACCAAATAAGCCAACTAACTCACCACCTGCATTAACCAATGTTCATACTACTAATGAGTAAAATGAATCCCACAATGCTGTGTGAATCAACACCTTAATAAACATTTTTGTAGTTGTTAACTGGTGAAACTCAGAAATAAGCTTGAAACAAGTTCCAGTATTTACACCCAGAGACCAGAGTACAGTAAGCTATCATTTCATTCTGTACTTTATGTTGTGACTTCTTTTTTGTCATGAATTAAAATAAACTGTATTTGGTGACCTTTTAAACAAATATCAATTAGTGTGTGTTTACTTACTTTTACTATTAACATTACTTATTTTAACATTAGCATTTTATTATTTGTTCATTTAACTAATGCAGTAAATAATCTAACCAATGTGGTTAATGATGTCACTAAAGCAGTAAATAATAGTTAAATTAGTTAAGGGAACCTTAATGTCAAGATTTACCAATCTTTGTAAATAATGGTAGATTGCAAGACTCCTAGTAGAGAAATATGACATACAGGTGAGTGTGAATATCTGCATACTCTGAAGACAAAATGATCAAGATAATGAAATTTAGTACATCAAAAACTCTTGTTTCTATAAATTGGTTTCTAGATGTTCAGCTGCATCAGCATGCTCCATCAGGCTTGCAGTACCCGAGTCCAAGACTTGGACTCGAGTCCGACTCGTGCCCTAATTTTAAGGATTCGTGACTTGACTTGGACTTGAGCGCTGATGACTTGGACTTGGACTTGTGCATTAACTGCATTCGGACTTGTAAATTGGAGACGAGGACTCAGATTTTTTCTTTATTTTTTGTAACATGCCATAATTTGGCATAAGATATTTATATCTACATGAATTTGTATACTAATTTTGTGCAAGAGAATGCACATTCGGGCAGCACGGTGGTGTAGTGGCTAGTGCTGTCACCTCACAGCAAGAAGGTCCGGGTTCGAGCCCCGTGGCCGGCGAGGGCCTTTCTGTGCGGAGTTTGCATGTTCTCCCCGTGTCCGCGTGGGTTTCCTCCGGGTGCTCTGGCTTCCCCCACAGTCCAAAGACATGCAGGTTAGGTTAACTGGTGACTCTAAATTGACCGTAGGTGTGAATGTGAGTGTGAATGGTTGTCTGTGTCTATGTGTCAGCCCTGTGATGACCTGGCGACTTGTCCAGGGTGTACCCCGCCTTTCACCCATAGTTAGCTGGGATAGGCTCCAGCTTGCCTGCGACCCTGTAGAACAGGATAAAGCAGCTAGAGATAATGAGATGAGAATGCACATTCACCTGTTCATACATCATGTTCAGGAACAAACTAGCATTAATGGTGCTAAAATACCTGGAGAGAACACCCCTAGGATTGTCCGCTTTGCTTATACAGACTTCTCGTGCAGTGGGAAAAGAACTAGAACTAAAAAGAACTATAAGAAGAACTATCAATGAGATGACAGGGACACCTCAAACTTCAATCGTAATTTGGCAAGACTTCACCCAGAGAAGGAAGTTACACGCTATGTTCATTGCTCTGTAGATAGCAGGGCTTGCTGAGTGATGAACTAGCTAGTGTTAACCCTCTCTCATGTTATTTGCCCTGTTGATAGTGGGCGGGGCTTGCTGAGCAAGGAACAATCTGTAGCCTGTTAAGTAAAATGGGGCAGTCAAGCAGTAACGTTAGTCCAACACAGTAGCAGAGATGGTTTCACATAAAGGCAGCAACAGCCACCGTCAAATGGTGCGGTTGGAGTCTTGTTCTTGGACTGGACTCGGACTTGACTCAGATCAGTAGTGGACTCGACTCAGACTTGACTCGAACTTTTCTTTCATGACTTGGACTTGACTCGGACTTGAACACTGGGGGCTTGAAACTGGACCTGGACTTGAGGTTTAGTGACTCAACTACAACTCTGTGCGCCACTTACATTCTCAAAGTAGCAGTCATATCCTTGTGGTGCTGCCTCTAGGAGAATGTCCTTCAGTGAGCTGATGGTCTTGTAGTTGAAGGCATAATCAAAGCCGAGCTCCTTGAGAAAGGAAACCTTCTCATCTGAGCCTGCACAGCCCACCACCGTACAACCCTGCAGAATGACAGAAATGTTAACCATTCACTTCCTTTTTAAATCATGTTCATGTTTGAGGTTGTAAAGTGGAATGGACAGATCTTAGTTGCATAGTCCTGACCCTGGAATGTCTAGTAGTAGTAAGTAACCAGATTTGTGTTACTTGTGTGAGATTTGTGATAATCCTGAAGACATTATCATTCATCTGAGTAAGTTCCTTATATAGAATGACCTTGATTTTGGCGATTTGTCCAACCACAGAGCCCACCGCTCCAGCTGCAGCATTAACCAGAAGGGTTTCTCCAGCCTTAAGTTCACAGATCTCCTCAAGACCATAGAGAGCAGTCAGTCTGTGCAGAGAAATTCATCCTAAAGATCATAATCTCATTTCCCTAACAATATTAATATAAAGGTCATGATCAGTGTAGACATACCCTGGCATGCCAACAGCTCCAAGAGACAGAGACAATGGCAGCTCCTTTGGCCAATCAAAGTGAATCAGCCTGAGGTCAGAGCCGTCAGATAGAGAGTGTGTCTTCCAGCCACAGTTTGCAACTACATAACTGCCCACAGGATAGTTAGAATTTCTGCTCTGGACCACCCTAAATTCAAGAGAAAGAATATGTTGGGTTCATATTCTTTCATCTCATCTCATTATCTCTAGCCGCTTTATCCTGTTCTACAGGGTCACAGGCAAGCTGGAGCCTATCCTAGCTGACTACGGGTGAAAGGCGGGGTACACCCTGGACAAGTCGCCAGGTCATCACAGGGCTGACACAGACACAGACAACCATTCACACTCACACCTACGGTCAATTTAGAGTCACCAGTTAACCTAACCTGCATGTCTTTGGACTGTGGGGAAACTGGAGCAACCGGAGGAAACCCACGCGGACAACATGCAAACTCCGCACAGAAAGGCCCTCATCGACCACGGGGCTCGAACCCGGACCTTCTTCCTGTGAGGCGACAGCGCTAACCACTACACCACCATGCTGCCCGGGTTCATATTCTTTAATAAAGAGAATAAGACAGATTGGCAAGAGAGTGTCTGATTGTAGCCACATATCCACCACAACTTTAAAGTTTGGGTGATTAGCATAGATAGAAATTTTAACATATTTCAAAGAAAAAAAACAACTGAAAACCTGTTTATTTAAACTCACCCAATATGGCAGTTCAAGGGCAGTTTCTGAATTCTTCAAACTGTGTAACTCTACAGCATGAGGCAAATTCAAACTACAACCATTACTCTACAAACAAAAATCCATCCATCCATAACTGCTTATCCTGTGCAGGGTCATGGGCAAGCTGGAGCCTATCCCAGCTGACTATGGGCGAGAGGTGGGGTACACCCTAGACAAGTTGCCAGGTCATTGCAGGGCTGACACAGAGACAAACAACCATTCACTCTCTCATTTACACCTACGGTCAATTTAGAGCCACCAATGACCCTAACCCATAACTATGTCATCGCTTGTTTACCGCAATGCATTATGGGCGATACCTGGTGTCAGCTCCGCCGTATTGTTTACTTTCGCCTTTGTTAAACACTGCATTCTTCTTTCTAACCGGTTTTAACCATGCCTAAAGTGAATTGCTGTGTACCTTACTGTGTCTCCACAACAAAGAGAACACCTAATTTGAGTTTTAATCAGCTGCCAGTTGAGAAGAAGAGAAGAAAGAAATGGATAAGTTTAGTCCCCAATGAAAACCTTCAAACTGAATCGAAATGGACAAGTGTTTGTAGCTTACATTTCTCTGGTGGGAAAAAGACGTACTTAAACTGTGACCCAGCAATATTTCCATGGTTTGGCCTTCGGTTATGGAAGATTATAACAATCGACACTGTTCATCATCTGACACTAGCGATATTCCAAAGCCTGTAAAACAAAGAAGCATTATTCGGCCTTTGCCTCTCAATGTGCTGGAGCACTCGGCAGCCGAATGAGCCTGTTGGACCGATAAAACTCCCAAACCATGAAGGGTTCTCTTTCAGGTATGTATCATGTTCAGTGTACCTCATTAGTGGCATTTATTAATGCATCATCATCTGGGTCACATACGTATTAACTTAATTCACTGTTTATTAAATCCTTCACCCTGTAAAACACACCAAAATTAAGTTCAATCTGTGTTCAACAAATAAATCCAGATTAAACTTACAAAATAGTTTATTTCTTAAGATTTGACTAGATGCAGCAAAATGTTTCAAAATTAGGGATGAAATTATTTAGCATGCAAATTATTAATGTTGTTTGCACATTTTCGTTGATTAGGCCTATAAAGTTTTTCTATACCTGGCTGCAGGACCTGGCAGTAGGCCTAACATGAATGTAACTTCGCCATGAACGCTATAGACATTACAGCCAATTTCAGAGAGGCTACATACAATTCCCGATATTCAGATAGATTTGTTTTCTTGATAAAGTTTAGCTGGTGCAATATACATCCTCAGAAATAAGACATTCTGAGATTGATGTTGTTGTTGTACAGTGTGGTAGACTCGGTCTAGACTCTTACCTTCTCACAAAGCTTGATTTGGATTCCGATTTTCCTGCTGTAAACCCTCGAGATGTTATCCACCTCTTTAAATCACCAATTTCATTGTCTTCCATGACAGAGCATGGCAAAATCGCTCCTCTCACATCGCTCTCACGTAAAATTAATCTGACATCCGTCATATCGCTCAACTACCGACCCCTGCTATCCCCCACAATGCATTGTGGTGAACAAATGATGACATAGTTATGCTTGGGGGCTATTAGCCTAACGCGCATGTCTTTGGACTGTGGGGGAAACCGGAGCAAACCCACGCAGACACAGGGAAAACATGCAAACTCCACACAGAAAGGCCCCTGTTGGCCACTGGGCTCGAACCCAGAACCTTCTGACTGTGAGGCGACAGTGCTAACCATTACACCACCATGCCGCCCAGACAACCAAAAATGAATTTAAATAAATTTTATTTGTATAGTGCTTTTAACAACAGACATTGTCACAAAGCAGTGGCAGATGGTGGTTTTTAGAGGAATAGGGGAAAACACATCTGTTAATGAAGCATAATTTCACCCTCCACTTTATTAGGAACACCTGGACATTCATGCAGTTATTATATCATAAATTTATCAAAAATTGCATCAATTAATACAAAGAAAGATATGCAATGCACATCAGAGGTCAGTAGTAGGACATTTACTACTTTAACCAATGCTGTATATGCACTGCGATGATGTCTAAACTCTGATTAAAAGTATTTAATGCATGCAATTCCCACATGCTGTTGAGCTAAAGAGTTTCTTGGATATTGTCAATAAAAAAGGGGGGGGGGGGGTTGATATTGGCCTATAATTTGACAGGTCACTTGAGTTGAGGTTAGACTTCTTGATCAGTGGCATGAAAATCACATGCTTGAATGTATTGATAAAAATGTATAAATCTTACTTGGACACTTGCATTCCGATCATTGTATCTCCTTCCTTCATGTGAAATCGACTGTATGGCCTGTGAATGACAATAAATTACTGAAAATATTGCAGTGTATACTAATGACTTACATTGGTGCAAGTAACACGGTGCTCTACTGACCACATATATGGATCTACACTTAAGAAAACAGCCTCCAGCAGTACCTCTGAAAAAATTGCAATAAAAAAAGTGTCATTACTGTGAATGTAAATGTTTAAAATTCTAAATTGTGGGTTTCAGGTCATCTTGTCAGACAAATCATGATTACAAAAGAATCAAAGCATTTATTTCATGATCTTTTTTAGAAAGGATCTAAAAATAGAAACGTTGTACGTAATTGGAAAAAAATTGTCAAGACTTGTCACGAGTGTAAATTTATTATATATATCCTGCAAATATCTTATTTAAAAATTATAATTCTAATAATATTCCTACGAATAGACTGATGGCCTGCTCAGGCTGTACCCTGCCTCTCGCCTGAAGTCAGCTGGGATTTGCTACAGCTTCTCTCTTGTCCCTGATGGATAAGTGGTATAGATAATGGATGGAGGGATGAAATTCTAATCATCTGTTTGTTAGATTTTGGCACTTAATGTCTGTAGATCTTGTAATTTTGCTGAATACATTTGGCACAAAATCAACTCCATAGCAGGGGAGCCCTGGAAATTTTGCTAAATTTTAAATGCACAAACAGTGAATCAATTCCTAGGCAACAAAATCAATACATCTTAGTTCCACAAACTGCTCCAAATCAAAGTGCAGTTTCTGGAATCAAAATAGTTAACTCTTATATGATATGCAAGTCTGCAACTACAACCACTTTATATGTCCGGATATAGTTCCAAAACTATTAGAATAATTTGCCTACATGTGTATCCCAGAGGATTACTGGTACCAGTGAATGTGGACCATGATATGGTGTCATTGTATTTCTACATTGGCTATATGTTGTCATTACTGAACTTTATTGCCATCTACTGGACTTTAACATGTAAAGCATTTGAGATTTCCACCCAGGCCAAGTGCCATATCTCCTATCCATCCACCCATTATCTGTAGCCGCTTATCCTGTACAGGGTCACAGGCAAGCTGGAGCCTATCCCAGCTGACTATATGTATAGAGGCGGGGTACACCCTGGACAAGTCGCCAGGTCATCTCAGGGCTGACACATAGAGACAAATAACCATTCACACTCACATTCACACCTACGGTCAATTTAGAACCACCATAACCTAACCTGCATGCCTTTGGACTGTGGGGGGAACTGGAGCACCTGGAGGAAATCCACACAGACACAGGGAGAACATGCAAAGTCCACACAGAAAGGCCCCTGTTGGCCACTGGGCTCAAACCCAGAACCTTCTTGCTGTGAGGTGACAGTGCGAACCACTCTACCACCGTGCCACCCACCATATCTCCTAATGTTAGCAAAAGTAATAAGAAATTCATGGACCCATCCTGCTCCAAAAGCTAATGGGCGCTTCCTTGGCTCATGTTAGACCTTTCCACTAAGTTGCATGGAAATTGAGTTGGTAGAGTTTGCACAATCCGATAGAGACAGACAAAGAAACTGCACCGACAATACAACCTCCTTGGCTGATGTAACACTGCCCTTAAGGCAGGGGTCACCAAACTTTTTTCTCTGGGGGCCACATTGTCGTTCCTGACTGTGATGGGGGCCGGGGTCGGGTCAGCTATATCACATAGAATTGTATGACCCAGACAAATATGACCACCAGCAGGCCTCATTGTGTAGTAGAGATTACTAGCCTGGCACGGCCATCCCCACTACTATATCCATACTACTATATCAACACTTGATTCCTGGCACATATTTGTTTATCTTTACTAGTGGTTTGCAAAAGTAGTAATCAAGTCTTCACACTTTGTTTTAATTTGAAATACCACTGATATTCCATTTATTTATTTTCTAATAAAAATAATATCAAAGCTGTCAAGGTAAGAAACATCTGCCTATTTGAGGTGATTGACACTGGCAAAGGTGAGTGGAAAATTATAAATTGTAGGTAGGCCTGTTGATATTATTAATAATATAAATAATAATTGTATGCAGCACTTAATGAAGGTCAAATAAATAGGCCTATAAAATAAATAAATTTTAAAAAACAGTGAAATTATAATAATATGAGCAATAGATCAATAGATCACAGCAGTTGTGCTGTGTCCTGCACGTCATTGCTCTCATCCATGGCCAAAGCAAAAAACTCGAATTCTGACGCTCTCTCATTCAGCTGGTCATACATGTTGTCCCCCAAATCTTCGGTTCGCCTGGTCATAGTAGGTGCGGAGAGACTCACCGCATTGAGCACATCCTTCTTGTCGGGACACACCTCCTCGGCCACAGCAAGCATGCATACTTTAACAAAGTCCCCATCAGTAAACGGCTTTCCATGGGTAGCTAGTAGGTGAGCTACCTTATAGCTAGCTCAGACAGCAGCCTGGTTGATCTGGGTTTGGTGAAGGAATACATTCTGTTGTGCAGCCAGTCTGCATTTCATCCTCCGAATCCTGTCTTCTCTTGTTTGCCCTCGCAAACTAGCATACTCTTTGTGGCGGGTTTCATAGTGACGACGCAGATTATATTCTTTGAAAACCGGCACACTTTCTTTACATACAAGATAAATTGCACGATCCTTACACTGAACGAAAAAATAATCGGTGGTCCACTGTTCTTTAAAAACTCTGCACTCTCTGTCAGCTTTTCGCTTACCGCTAGCCATTTTGCTGTCCTGAACACTGACAGTTCTCTGCGCGTGCGCTGCCTGTCACTGCTTGATCGCAAGCATATGACGAAAATTCGGAAAATATGAATAGTTCATTTTATAACTAAATATCAATTTTAATTGATAAAATCAACAAAATACAAGATGCAGACATGTTATTATTTGCCAAAAAGCAATTTAAAAAAATAGGCCATGACCACTTTTGAGGATTGCCTCATAGGGCCGGTTTAAGTGATGGGGGGCAGAGGGGCTGGGGGGCCGGTCAAAGGGGGGTGGCGGGCCGGATCTGGCCCGCGGGCCGTAGTTTGGTGACCCCTGCCTTAAGGGAACTGAGAACTGATTCCATAGTAGTGCTTCTCTGAGTATGAACATGAACCTGCCTGCCTGCTTATTGTGAAAATGCTGGCACCCTGTGGTGTGCCTTTTCCAGTACACGCCCGGTGTGGCAACATCCATGATATCATTTACCAAGCAGAAATAATTAAAAAATTTCATCTATTCTTCATATCTCATTATCTCTAGCCGCTTTATCCTGTTCTACAGGGTCACAGGCAAGCTGGAGCCTATCCCAGCTGACTACGGGCGAAAGGCGGGGTACACCCTGGACAAGTCGCCAGGTCATCACAGGGCTGACACATAGACACAGACAACCATTCACACTCACATTCACACCTACGCTCAATTTAGAGTCACCAGTTAACCTAACCTGCATGTCTTTGGACTGTGGGGGAAACCGGAGCACCCAGAGGAAACCCACGCGGACACGGGGAGAACATGCAAACTCCGCACAGAAAGGCCCTCGCCGGCCACGGGGCTCGAACCCGGACCTTCTTGCTGTGAGGCGACAGTGCTAACCACTACACCACCGTACCGCCCTCATCTATTCTTACAATAAGAAAATTATGCAATTGACCCTGGGAAAGCAGTTACTGAAGATGAATGAATGACTGAATGAGTTCACTTTTAGTCATGATATGATATCCTTTATCTCATCATCATAGTTTATTTAGTTTGTCCCAGAGACCTCCATCTTGTGGTTCTGGCAGGTTCTCTTCTTTCAGTTCAAAGTCGCTGTCCTTGGGAAAGCCCTCAAAGTGCTGGCGGAGTGTCCAAAACTTAGCCTGTACCATCGTCCTGGATTACGAAGAAAAGACAAATAAAGAGATAGCTTAGTTACATTTAATATAACTAAAATATTAAATCTCTGAAGAGAAGACTGTTTTTTAAGGTTAAATATAACCATGACATGTTGCGCTATGAACCTTCAGCAGATTGTAAAGATTAATTACTTAAAATGTGTAAATACTTTTGTAATATATTTTCATATTGTAGTTTTTGTGGTTTAAATCCTAAAAGAAAGAAATAAACCAAGCTCATGCAGTTATCTAATCAGCCAATCGTGGCAGAAGCACAAAAATGCAAAAAATCATTCAGATACAGGTCAAGAGATCAGTTAATATTCACATCAAGCATCAGCATGGAAGAAAAATATATCTGTGACTTTGATTGTGGCATGGATGTTGGTACCCCATGGGCTGATCTGAGGATTTCAATAATGGGAATTTCACACACAACAGTCTCTCACGTTTACACAGAAAATCTATATAGCTCCTTAAAAAACAAACAAAAAAAACCTTTGTATTATTTTTGCCGTACTACATCTTGCACTAACTCCTATGTCACATGGTTTTTAGCTTCATAGTATTCTTAGACCGTAGCCTATTTGCACTAGATGTGAGTCTATGGTTTTGATCAAGAATACTTGATTGATTGATTGATTGATTGATTGATTGATTGATTGATTGATTGATTACTTTATTCTGAACAATAAAGAAGAAAGATATAAAAATAAAAATTTAAATAAAAAAAATACAATAATCAAAACATCATCATAAACAAACAGAATAGCGTAGCCACAAGGCAATAACATAACAATGTTCAGAAAGGATTAGGAAGAAGTAATAACTTATCCAATCCTAACCCTCTATACCACCGCTAATCAAATGTCACTTTCCACCATAATAAACTATATATACAAAAGAAAACAAAAGCAATAAACAAAAAAGAAAACATACCAACATACCAAAACATACCGACATGGTATAATATCGACCAAATCAAATCATATATACAGATACTTATGTTATGCATATAGACACACATACAATACATATATACAGTACATACATATACACATACCTATAACCAGGGCCGTTGACAGCTTTGGCTGGGCCCGGGACAAAATAATCTGAGTGGGCCCCCCCCAAAATAATCTGAGTGCCCCCCACACACACACACACACACATACGCGCGCACGCACATCGCCACACAGCAACCACCCACACCCAACCCCTCTTTTCACAGTCTCCATTCACTCCAACCCTTAAATAACAGGTATTCCAAGCCCATTATAACAGTCAACCATTTTATTTCAACATTTCAACATATTTTACAGTTTGAACATTTCCTTAGTCTGCAACTATTCAGGTGCGAAATGCAATGCGCCGGACTTTTGCTGTGGCAAAGTCGTCAATAAGGTCATTTAAGTCCAGCTTCTTTGCAAGTTCGTGCTCTATAGAGAGCATAGCCAGCCCATTGAGCCTCTCCTGTGACATGTTTGAGCGCAGGTAGTTGATAAACCAAAATGATTGTTTACGGGATGGAACTGGGCCTCAATGAGAACGGAGTTATGGCTTTCCCAAAATCTGAACATAGAAGCATCACCACTAGTCACACACGGACTGGCCATTGGGAGTAGCGGGAGTTTTCCCGGTGGGCCGGTGGTTCAGCGTGGGCCGGCGGAGAAAAAAAAAAAAACAGTTGCGCGCTGGCCTTTAATATGATAAGCAATGTTAACAGTTAACTGTAATGTTAATGTAAACTGTTAACATTGCTTATCATATTAAAGGCCAGCGCGCAACTGTTTTTTTTTTTTTTCTCCGCCGGCCCACGCTGAACCACCGGTCCACCGGGAAAACTCCCGCTACTCCCGATGGCCAGTCCGTGTGTGCCACTAGTGATGTGTACAGTGAGTTTTTCAGTGTATTTTTTTGTCTTGTTTTTCATAAACGTCCTTTCCGTACTCGATTTAGAATGTTACAAAAAAAATTGACACCCTCCCAACCACGTAACATTAGCCTATCTGACCTGGGGGCTGACACGTTTATTACGGATAAACCAAAAGGATTACAACATTCCCTGGATATAGAACTGGACCGAGAAGATTTCAAAATCTTAACGTGTAAGCAACAACAATAAAACAGAGGTTGTTTTATTCATTTAGGGCTTATTAGGCTACTTTCATTAATTGCGCTTTTCATACAGGCCTATCATTTTTCACTTGAGCAAGGGAATTGTTTGAAGAGTATCCAGTCTAAGCGAAAGTTTAATGTTTTGCAACAGACTAACCTCAAAACACCCCATTTATAGCCCATTCGTTACATTAAACTCTATCTAGCTGGCAATTTCACATGCCGTCGTATCTACACGGGATGATTTCCAACAAAATAAGGTTTAATTAACAAGAGGCAACGTTCCACGGGCTTTCAGCTAACCGGAGTCCAGCTCAGCGCAGCTTAGCAAGCGTGCCTAAAACATTTGGATATGATTGCGGGCCAATGTGCTATTCTTTGCTTCATTGAGATATATGCAACACAGTGTTATTAAACCGATATGTTTATGAAATAATTCAATGCCCTGTGCATTTCAGTGTTCACTCAGTGTACCCTGCTATCCCCTACTTTATAATTATGAATGGCGCGTTGCGCGTGCTGGGGTTACATTACGGGGCTGGAAAAAAGTTATCTGTGTCTTACCTGGCTCAGCTGCCCCACTGCCTTCACCACCTGCTGCATCATCTGAATTTTTTCTAAAATATCTATGCAGTGAGCCCCTGAGGCTCTTGGCTTCTTCATCTCTTTTTCTCTTTTCTTTGCTCCTGACTTGTGCATGTTGGCAAACGGGCTCGCACGCTTATTGTCGAAGCGTTATGATGGAATAGTACCGTGTTATTTGGCGCCTTAATCAAAGACCAAACCATTTCTGCATTAGGGGTGGTAGGTGGGTTCTTGAATCTATTTTCGAATACAATAAAGGCAAAAGAACCAGAAATCATTCATTGAATGCAAATATAGCACATTTTTCTCCCCCAAATCAACACATTTTGAAATGAAACAGAATGATTAATGGCATCTTCATGAGGGACCAGTTCTGGGCCCCCCCTCATGCCTGGGCCCGGGACAAAATACCCGGTTGTCCCCCCCTGTCGACGGCCCTGCCTATAACTATACACTAAATACAAGAAGACCAGTCACAGACTTACTCTCAATTTCATCATCACCTATATAGTCTGCCTGTCCTCATTCTCATATATTTTTATTAACATGTTTTTATATAATTTTTTAAACAGTTTTATGTTGGTGCTATTTTTGAATTCATTTTCCAGACCATTCCACAATTTCACCCCACAGACTGTTATGCACATACTTTTCATAGTTGTTCTAACATTTAGTCTCTTAAAATTCATTTCCCCTCTCAGGTTATACCCACCCTGCCTTTCCATAAACATATTTTGTACCTCACCCGGAAGAAGGTTATGTCTTGCTTTATACATAATTTGTGCAGTCTTGTGTTTAACCAGATCAGTGAATTTCAGAGTGTGTGCTTTTACGAATAATGCGTTTGTATGCTCAAGATATCCCGTATTATTGACAATTCTTATTGCTCTTTTTTGTAATGTGCATAACGGCTGCAGGTTAGATTTGTAGGTATTACCCCATATCTCCACACAGTAGCTCAGATATGGAAGTATGAGTGCATTATACAGAGTATGTAGTGATTTATAGTCCAGAATGTGTCTTGATTTCCCCAAAATTGCAGTAATCTTTGCTATTTTTGCTTTAACATGATTAATATGCGGTTTCCAGCAGACTTTATGATCAACAATCACACCCAGAAATTTTATTTCATACACTCTTTCTATGGTTATGTTGTCAATTTTCAATTCAACTTGAGGGTTCGACTTATACAAATCACTTATCTGGATAATAATAAGAAGAACTTTATTCATTACACATACACTTGTGAAATTCCTCTCTGCATTTAACCCATCTGAAGCAGTGAATACACACATACCCAGAGTAGTGGGCAGCCATGCTAACAGCGCCCGGGGAGCAGTTAGGGGTTAGGTGCCTCGCTCAAGGGCACCTCAGCCTAAGGCCACCCCATGTTAACCTAACCAGAACCCAGAACCTTCTTGCTGTGAGGCGACAGTGCTAACCACTACACCACCGTGCCACCCTAAAAAATATGGTAACGCTTCACGATTTTGCATGTCATCCTTGCGCAGGAGCCATAAGTGTTTTCTTAATTCTGTAAATGTAGTAAAGTGGTGATGTGTGTGAGTGTAGGTGTGTAAATATCATACAGTTGTATTTATTTAATATAACATATTTAGCCTAACAAAACCATAACCTCATCTTTGTAAAGAATTCACAAGGATTATTTAACATGTTCCTCACTTGAGTACTGCTGATTTCTTTTCAGCATCACTACATAACTTGTCTAAACCTGAACTGTAAAATGCATCGGTGAAGTGGTACATGCAAGGACAAGTTTGTCTTCATAAAAGCTAGCTGATTACTCAATGCATTTTGCTGTAGAGACAAAAGACAACATCTTCTGACCAGCCACAATCATGAATCCAACAGCATTTTTGCATTTAATATGTGTTAATTCCTCAACGTGCCTAGAGGGAATATTGCTGTATAAGCAAATCTACTACAAATATGCTTGGAAATAAAATGCCTAGTAGCACCAAATATGAGCTCCATGCCAAAATTTCACAATGGAATATGAGCAATTGTTGCCTATGTAGTGTTTATTATCATGGCATTGTATGCAGCCTTCAATCCTAGAGACTTAATATATCATCCAGTTGGCTGATCTGGTCACATTGCATTGCATGCTGTCAAACAAACATTACCTATTACCTATTTAGATAAGATAGCCACACACTGATCACATTTCAAAGTCATTTCTGAAATGATCCATTTACTTGCTAAACAATATTTCGAATCTTCAATAACAAAAAAAAAACCAAACAACTAAAAACAACGCACACCAAACCTCATGATTAACTGTATTTATCTGGTACTTGTTTCTTAAAAATTAAATTGTATCAGTGTTGGCACATGTTCTGAATAGCTCTACACTGTTTATGCTTAACACAAAGGTTTGGGTTAATCTGGGTAGCCTGGGGTCCCATGGTTTAAAGTCTTTTAGCACAAATCCCAAGTCTTTTAGCACAAATCCCAAGTCTTTTAGCACAAATCCCAAGTCTTTTAGCACAAATCCCAAGTCTTTTAGCACAAGTTCTAAAGTCTCTTAGCACAACTCTAAGTTCTTTAGCACAAGATCCAAGAACACTTAATCTTTATTATGAATACTAACTGATCATGTTTAAAGATGTTTGATGGATTTTTTTTTTAACGAAAGTTGCTGAGATTCCGATCAAAAACGAGCGATTGTAATTCCCCACTCCGCCATCTTGAAACCGCCATGTTTGATGTACACTACCGTTCAAAAGTTTGGGGTCACCCAGACAATTTTGTGTTTTCCATGAAAAGTCACACTTTTATTTCCCACCATAAGTTGTAAAATGAATAGAAAATATAGTCAAGACATTTTTCTGGCCATTTTGAGCATTTAATCGAGCCCACAAATGTGATGCTCCAGAAACTCAATCTGCTCAAAGGAAGGTCTGTTTTATAGCTTCTCTAAAGAGCTAAACTGTTTTCAGCTGTGCTAACATGATTGTGCAAGGGTTTTCTAATCATCCATTAGCCTTCTGAGGCAATGAGCAAACACATTGTACCATTAGAACACTGGAGTGAGAGTTGCTGGAAATGGGCCTCTATACACCTATGGAGATATTGCACCAAAAACCAGACATTTGCAGCTAGAATAGTCATTTACCACATTAGCAATGTATAGAGTGTATTTCTGATTAGTTTAAAGTGATCTTCATTGAAAAGAACAGTGCTTTTCTTTCAAAAATAAGGAAATTTCAAAGTGACACCAAACTTTTGAACGGTAGTGTAGCCCGTATGTTAGTCACCGATCCTCCCTCCAAATTATTTAACACAGCACGTACCCTGACCCAGTACACCGCTACAGACAACGTCCAAGTTTGTTTTGTCTTTATTAAAGTGCTAAGCTTAAATTATATCATACTTATTATTTACAGTTTGCTAATTTGATAAAGAATGAAAAGTCAAGCGAAATTTACAAGATGATAAGAGTTTAAAGAAAGCTTTTTAGTTGTTCTTTATTTAGTCAGCAAAACACATGTTGTCAAGCAGGGCAAGAGACATAATCCCCTGGTTAATTAATTCCGCAAATGTGTAATTATTGACAGTCAGTTAAATTTGTGATATGGTCAGCAGTGACTGAAGTTATCTATGAAGACGCCTATAATTCAAGGTTTGTTATGGCTTAACTATAAACATTCAAAGACACCAAAGTATCAGATTCTCAGTCCACGTTTCAGGGATCAACAACTGATCCGTAACATGCACAGCAGGAGAAATGCCAGCTTCCAGTCCCTAAGTAATCATAATAAACCCCTTCCTATATCAAGATGAGTTTTTTTTTAATTACTATTATTGTGATTAAAGTTTATTATTATTATTATTATTATTATTATTATTATTATTATGATTATTATTATTATTATTATTATTATTATTGTTACTAGAGTTGTGCTAAGATACTTTAGAACTTGTGCTAAAAGACTTTGGATTTGTACCAAAAGACTTTTGTGCTAAATAACCAGATACCTTAATAACAATAATAATCCTACAGAAACACTAATCAGGTAAGCGTTACCTAGTTTAAGTCTGAACAAGAAAATTCAGAAATATCTACATGCAAGCATATTTCACTTACAGTACTTTTGTAATGAAACAAGGTCTCAAAAAGTCATAGCCATCTACAGAGCTTGCTTGGTGTGAACTCGGAGTAGCAGGGTTGTACATTATGTACCATAATCATGATATAAACCCGCCCAGTTTCACAATGACTGAGACTTTAAAGCTATACTGCCTTTCAGAATTTTCAGGTGTAGGTCATAAAAAGAATTTTCCCTGACACCCAATTATTTTTGTTTAGTGGGCCGAAAGCTACTGAATTCAAATCACAGACTTCCAATTTTAT
The DNA here is from genome assembly GCF_027579695.1 of Neoarius graeffei. Classification (NCBI taxonomy): domain Eukaryota; kingdom Metazoa; phylum Chordata; class Actinopteri; order Siluriformes; family Ariidae; genus Neoarius; species Neoarius graeffei. The sequence goes on from NC_083575.1 coordinate 77,733,037, forward strand.
TAGGTTTTTTAAAAAAATAGAATAATTAATGAATTTATGGCCACATGGCCCTAAATTCTCCACTATTTTTTCCTGCTTCACCACGACCTAATTCAAGATACTATGTCATGCATCACATGGTGGGCTTTCCCCATTTGTGCAAGACATTGTGGGATACAAATTTAAAACAGGAGAGAAACATGGAGGGCGTGAGAATGAAACATGAAAGACCGACTACAGTAACGGAAAGCGAGAAGAAAAGACGTTATGTTGTGAAGGAAAGTGTTGTGCATGTCACTATTACACACACACACATTCAACCTTAGGTGCACAATGATGCACAGACACAGTTGGATCCGTTTCATGAGCTCGTAGCCCTCTTTATGTAGAACTCATTCTTCTTCTGAACAGTTACACTTCAGTGCGCATGTGCTCATTACCAATCACACAATCACTATCAATGCGCAATAATATGAAATAATATAGGTCCCATTAAACCCATACATAACACTCCTCCCTTCCAGCATTGACATCCCCATTAAACTAAAGAGGTTTAGCCAATAATTAACTCCTTATAACTAAACTCAAAGCCATGTTAATCTAAGTTCTAATCTTCTTATCTTAATCTATTTTCTCAGTCTTTGAATCTTTCTGGAGGTCTACGAATCCTTTCTGGATAACGCTTCACAGGTGCCCCTCCTAGAACTGCCACCTTATTGTGGTGGAGGGGTTTGTGTGCCTGAATGATCCTAGGAGCTATGTTGTCGGGGCATTATGCCCCTGTCAGAGTTTCCCAAGGCAGACAGGTCCTAGGTGACAGGCCAGACCAAGAGCAGTTCACCAAAACCCTTATGGAGAAACCATCAAGGACCGTGACGTCACCCAGTATGGCGCAGCCGGGGCCCCACCCTGGAGCCAGGCCTGGGGTTGGGGCTCGTATGCAAGCGCTTGGTGGCCGGGCCTTTGCCCATGGGGCCCGGCCGGGTTCAGCCCGAAGAGGTGACGTGGGCCTGACCTCCTGTGGGTTCACCACCCACAGAGGTAGTAGTAGGGGACTGGTGCAGTGTGGATTGGGTGGCAGTCGAAGGCAGGGGCCTCGACGACCTGATCCCCGGACACAGCGGCTAGCTGTTGGGACATGGAATGTCACTTCGCTGGGGGGGAAAGAGCCTGAGCTTGTGCGGGAGGTTGAGAGGTACCGGCTAGAGATAGTCGGGCTCACCTCCACACACAGCTTGGGCTCTGGAACCCAGCTCCTCGAGAGGGGTTGGACTCTCCACTTCTCTGGAGTCGCCCATGGTGAGCGGCGGCGGGCTGGTGTGGGCTTGCTTATAGCTCCCCAGCTCAGCCGCCATGTGTTGGAGTTTACCCCAGTGAATGAGAGGGTCGCCTCTCTGCGCCTTCGGATTGGGGAGAGGGCTCTTGCTGTTGTTTGTACCTATGGGCCAAATAGCAGTATAGAGTATCCGGCCTTCTTGGAGTCCCTGGGAGAGGTACTGAAGGGTGCTCAGACTGGGGACTCCATTGTGTTACTGGGGGACTTCAATGCTCATGTGGGCGACGACAGTGACACCTGGAGGGGCGTGGTTGGGAGGAACGGCCTCCCCAATCTGAACCCGAGTGGTGTTTTGTTATTGGACTTCTGTGCTAGTTACGGTTTGTCCATAACGAACACCATGTTCGAGCATAGGGGTGTCCATAAGTGCACGTGGCACCAGGACACCTTAGGTCGGAGGTCGATGATAGACTTTGTTGTGGTTTCATCTGATCTCCGGCCCTATGTCTTGGACACTCGGGTGAAGAGAGGGGCTGAGCTGTCAACTGATCACCACCTGGTGGTGAGTTGGATCCGCTGGCGGAGGAGGAAGCTGGACAGACCTGGCAGGCCCAAACGTATGGTGAGGGTCTGTTGGGAACGTCTGGCCGAGCACTCTGTTGGGGAGGTCTTTAACTCCCACCTCCGGGAGAGCTTTTCCCAGCTTCCGAGGGAGGCGGGGGACATTGAGTCTGAGTGGACCATGTTCTCTGCCTCCATTGTGGACGCAGCTGTTCGGAGCTGTGGCCGCAAGGTCTCTGGTGCCTGTCGTGGCGACAATCCCCAAACCCGGTGGTGGACACCGGAAGTAAGGGATGCTGTCAAGCTGAAGAAGGAGTCCTATCGGGCCATGTTGACCTCTGGGACCCCTGAGGCAGCTGACGGGTATCGGCAGGCCAGGCGTGCTGCAGCTCGGGCAGTTGCGGAGGCAAAAACTCGGAACTGGGAGGAGTTCGGGGAGGCCATGGAGAAGGACTATCGGTCGGCCTCGAAGAAATTCTGGCAAACCATCCGGCGCCTCAGGAGGGGGAAGCAGTACTCTGCCAACACTGTTTACAGTGCGGGTGGGGAGCTGTTGACCTCGACTGGGGGCATTGTCGGGCGGTGGAAGGAATACTTTGAGGATCTCCTCAATCCCACCATCATGTCTTCCATTGAGGAGACTGAGGCTGATGACTCAGAGGTGGACTCAGCCATTACCCAAGCCAAAGTCACTGAGGTGGTTTGCAAGCTCCTCGGTGGCAAGGCACCGGGGGTGGATGAGATCCGCCCTGAGTATCTCAAGTCTCTGGATGTTGTGGGGCTGTCTTGGTTGATATGCCTCTGCAAAATCGCATGGCGGTCGGGGACAGTGCCTCTGGAGTGGCAGACTGGGGTGGTGGTCCCTCTTTTTAAGAAAGGGGACCGGAGAGTGTGCTCCAATTATAGGGGAATCACACTTCTCAGCCTCCCGGGGAAAGTTTACTCTAGGGTACTGGAGAGGAGAATTCGACCAATAGTCGAACCTCGGATCCAGGAGGAACAATGCGGTTTTCGTCCTGGTCGCGGAACACTGGACCAGCTCTATACCCTTCTTAGGGTGCTCGAGGGTTCATGGGAGTTTGCCCAACTAGTCCACATGTGCTTTGTGGATCTGGAGAAGGCATTCGACTGTGTCCCCCGTGGTATTCTGTGGGGGGTGCTTCGGGAGTATGGGGTTCGGGGCTCTTTGCTAAGGGCTGTCCGGTCCCTGTACGAACGGAGCAGGAGTCTGGTTCGCATTGCCGGCAGTAAGTCAGACCTGTTCCCAGTGCATGTTGGACTCCGGCAGGGCTGCCCTTTGTCACCGGTTCTGTTAATAATTTTTATGGACAGAATTTCTAGGCGCAGCCAGGGGCCAGAGGGAATCCTGTTTGGGAACCACAGGATTTCATCTCTGCTTTTTGCGGATGATGTTGTCCTGTTGGTTTCTTCAAGCCAGGACCTCCAGCATGCACTTGGGCGGTTTGCAGTCGAGTGTGAAGCGGCTGGGATGAGAATCAGCACCTCCAAGTCCGAGGCCATGGTTCTCGACCAGAAAAGGGTGGCTTGCCCTCTCCAGGTTGGTGGAGAAGTCCTGCCTCAAGTGGAAGAGTTTAAGTATCTCGGGATCTTGTTCACGAGTGAGGGAAGGATGGAGCGTGAGATCGACAGGCGGATCGGTGCAGCCTCCGCAGTGATGCGGTCGCTTTACCGGTCCGTCGTGGTGAAGAAGGAGCTGAGCCAAAAGGCGAAGCTCTCAATTTACCGGTCCATCTATGTTCTGACTCTCACCTATGGTCATGAGCTTTGGGTAATGACCGAAAGAACAAGATCGCGGATACAAGTGGCCGAAATGAGTTTCCTTCGCAGGGTGGCTGGGCGCTCCCTTAGAGATAGGGTGAGAAGCACAGTCACTCGGGAGGAGCTCGGAGTAGAGCCGCTGCTCCTCCACATCGAGAGGAACCAGCTGAGGTGGCTCGGGCATCTTTTTCGGATGCCTCCTGGACGCCTCCCTGGGGAGGTGTTCCAGGCACGTCCCCCCGGTAGGAGGCCCCGGGGAAGACCCAGGACACGCTGGAGGGACTATGTCTCTCGGCTGGCCTGGGAACGCCTCGGTGTTCTTCCCGAGGAGCTGACCAAGGTGTCTGGGGAGAGGGAAGTTTGGGCTTCCATGCTTAGACTGCTGCCTCCGCGACCCGGTCCCGGATAAAGCGGAAGAAGACGAGAGGCTTCACAGGTGAAGAGGTGATAATAGGACTTTGAGCAGCAGGTGGGGCTGGTACAGAGCCACCTGCACCATCTTCAGGGCTGATGGTGTCTTGTGCTTTGTCACAGAACTCAAAGCCACCAGGGGAAGGTGTAGCGTTGGCATCCACGTTTGCTGACCCAGATGCATCCAGCAGTTGATCCACATGTCTACGCCACACTAGGTCCTGTCCTATGGCAACTTTGTATGTTAAAGGCCCAGTCTGTGAAACGATGGTGCCAGTCTGCCATTTTTGTCCTTGGCTGCGGTAATCTCTGGCTATCACCTGTTGTCCAACATGTAAGGTGTGCAGAGAACGCCTTTTTGAATGGAGAACAGCGTCAGACTGTTTCCTCTGCACATGTTGCTGTAGATTGGGTTTCAGTAAGTCCAATCGTGACCTCAGTGGACGTCCAAGGAAGAGCATGGCGGGAGTCTGTCCTGTTATAGCATGCGTACTGTTGTGATAGGCCAGCAGAAAGTTTGCGATCTTTTGCTGTAGTGATCCATAGTCTTTGTCCATTGCTTTCATAGACTGAAGGTTTGGATGAACCGTTCAGCTTGGCTGTTTGAAGCTGGGTGGTAAGGCACAATGGTGGTGTGTTGTATGCCGTTCTTCCTAACAAAGCACTGGAATTCTTCAGAAGTGAAAGGTGTTCCGTTATCATTCACAATCTGAAGTGGAAGACCTGTACGTGCAAACAAACCCCGTAAGAGTTCAACTGTCTTTGCAGAGGTTGCAGTCTTTGTGCAGAAAACCTCAGGCCACTTTGAGTGCGCATCAACCACGATCAGATACATGCAGTCAAGGAAGGGTCCTGCATAGTCTATGTGCACACGTTGCCACGGCTTTGTAGGCCATTCCCACACATGCAGCGGGGCTGTTGGTGGAGACTTCTGGGTCTGTTGACACCCATTACATGTCTTGGCCACATCCTCCAACTGTTCGTTGATCCCAGGCCACCACACAAAACTTCGTGCAAGGCATTTCATTTTCACCACGCCGAAGTGTCCCTCATGTAGCACACTCAGGACTCTGGGACGCAGCTTCTGTGGTATGACTACCCTCGCCCCCCACAAGATGCATCCTTGATGCACTGTGAGCTGTTCACGGTGACTGGAATAGCCTGGTAAGGATGAGTCACCCTGGTTTGGCCAGCCTTTCAGCGTCAAATCGTAAACTCTGGACAAGGTAGGGTCGCGGCCTGTCTCCCGTGCAATCTCCTCACTTGTGACTGGTAAGGGATCCACTTGTGCCATTTGGAACATATCCACAGCTTCCTTGGTGTTTACTGGCGGTGCAGCTTGTAGTGGCAAGCGGGATAGCCTGTCAGCATTACCATGATGGTGTGTGCCCTTGTACTCAATGCTGTAGGTGTGAGCACTCAGAAACAAGGCCCAGCGTTGCAGTCGCGCCACGGCCATGGCTGGAACTCCCTTAGCTGGATTAAAGATGGACACTAGAGGCCTATGATCTGTGAGGAGGGTAAAGTGTTTGCCATACAAATACTGATTGAACTTTTTCACTCCCCAGACCAGACTAAGTGCTTCTCTATCAATCTGCACATAGTTGCGCTCAGCTGCATTTAGAGATCTTGAGGCAAATGCTATTGGTCGCTCTGTTCCATCATTAAACCAGTGTGACAGTACGGCTCCAATCCCATATGGGGAAGCATCACACGCAAGCTTGAGAGGCACTTGGGGGTCATAGTGTGTCAACACACTTTCTGACGTCATCAACTCCTTTGCCTGTTTGAAGGCCTTTTCACAATCCTGAGATCAGTGCCATTTATTGCCCTTTTGAAGTAAGCAATTTAATGGGTGTAGCACTGAGGAGAGATTGGGCAAGAATTTCCGATAATGATTTACCGAGCCCAAGAAAGATCTCAGTTGAGAGACATTTTGAGGTGGTGGGGCCTTTAAAACAGCATCAGTTTTGTCTTTGCATTTATGTAGCCCATGTTTGTCAATTTTATGGCCACAGTATTCAATTGCATCTTGGAAGAACTCACATTTTGCTCTGTTAGCCCGTAATCCAAATTCATTCAATCTTTTGAGCACTTTTTCCAGATTTTCCAGATGTGCATCATCATTAGCTCCTGTAATTACAATGTCATCCAAATAGCACTGTGTATTTGGTATGCCTTGCAGGACTTGTTCCATTGCCTTCTGCCAGATTGCTGGTGCTGAAACGATGCCGAAGACCAGGCGGTTGTACTGATAGAGACCCTTTGAGGTATTGATAGTCAGGTACTTTTTAGAAGACTCATCCATCTCCATCTGCAAGTACGCCTGTGCCAGATCAATCTTGGAAAACCGCTTACCTTGGCCCAACGCTGTGAAGATGTCATCAATATGCAGTAAGGGGTACTGTTCCGCTTTCAGGACCGGATTGATAGTTACCTTAAAATCTCCACAGATACGTACTGAGCCATTTTCCTTCACAGCTGGAACTATCGGCGTCGCCCATTCAGCCCAGTCCACTTTGGATAAAATGCCTTCATTTTCCAATCTTTTAAGTTCGTTTTCCACTTTAGGGCAGAGGGCATATGGAACGGGCCGAGCCTTGTGAAACTTGGGTAGAGCATTATCATCCAACACAATCTGTGCTTTCAGGTTCAGGTGTTTTAATGTGCCAATGCCATCTTGAAACACTTCTCCTGCATTTGTCAGTATTTTGTTCAGCTTTTCGGTCGTAGAACTGTTGTTCTGATTTTTAGACACTGTTGCTTGCATTTCTTTAATTGACTGCCAATCCAATTGTATTTCACGAAGCTATTCATGTCCAAACAGTGGTGCACCTCCTCTTTCCACAACATACAGGGACAGTAGACGCCGTTGTTGACCATAGTGGACATTCACTGAGATCAGACCCATCGGAGCTATATGCTCCCCTGTGTATGTTTTGAGCATTACATCAGTAGACTGCAGTTGCAGATGCGAGAAATGTGCCTGGTAATCTTTCTTGGAGATGACTGACAAGGCAGATCCAGTATCTAATTCCATAGTCAGTGTCTCTCCCTCCACTTTGGGTGAAACCCATATGATTCCCCTGTTTGGTGTTTTCATTGAACATATATCAAAGCAAGCTAAATCTTGGGTACCGTCTGTGTCAGAAGAGCAAGTCTCAATGTCATGCATATCTTTTTGTTTATCCTTACGTTTGTGGAACTTTTTGTCTTTCACTTTTGTTTTGCACATTTTCTGTATGTGACCTTGTAGCGAGAATAGCGTGTGGGTGGAGCACAGAGGACGGCAGGACAGAGACCAAGGTTCTCACAAGGCTTTATTGCCAAACTTTTCAGTCTAACGATGTTTAAACTAAGCAGGCAGAGACACACACACACTGTCGGCTCTGCCGGGGAAGAAACTCTCTTCCGCTCTCCCTTTCCCTCCTTAAGTAGGGCGGTTTACTGGGGAGAACACACACAAAACACAGGTTAATTACACTCAGGTGAAGCGATTCTGCCACTTACCTTCCCCAACTCCGCCCTCCTGTCACAGACCGGCGCTTGACCACACCCCCGCTGCCACATACCCCCACCGCCCGACTCAGGCCGGGCGCCCGTCCGGCCCGCAGCCGACTCCCCCCCCCCCCCCCTTGACGGGAGAGGAAGTCCGCCACGACCATCTGCGCCCCCGGCCTGTGGACCACCTTGAAGTTGAAAGGTTGGAGCGCCAGATACCAACGGGTGATCCGCGCGTTGGCATCCTTCATGCGGTGGAGCCACTGGAGGGGCGCGTGGTCCGAACAGAGGGTGAAAGAGCGCCCCAGCAGGTAGTAACGGAGGGCGAGGACCGCCCACTTGATGGCCAGGCACTCTTTCTCGATAGTGCTGTAGCGCCCCTCACGCACTGACAGCTTCCGGCTGATGTATAACACTGGGCGGTCCTCTCCCCCCACCTGCTGGGACAAAACGGCCCCCAGCCCTCTGTCCGATGCATCCGTCTGTAACAAAAAAGGGAGAGAGAAGTCAGGGGAGTGCAAAAGTGGCCCCCCACACAGTACAGCCTTTACCTCAGAGAAAGCCCGCTGGCACTGCTCCGTCCACTGGACCGGATCTGGCGCCCCCTTTTTAGTGAGGTCAGTCAGCGGGCTGGTGACGTCCGAATAATTAGGTATAAACCTACGATAATAGCCAGCCAGCCCCAGGAACTGTCTCACCCCCTTTTTGGTCTTGGGTCTCGGGCAGGCTGCAATCGCTGCTGTCTTATTAATTTGGGGACGCACCTGCCCGTTACCCAAGTGGAAGCCCAGATACCGTACTTCCACCCACCCAATCGCACACTTCTTTGGGTTGGCAGTGAGCCCCGCCTGCCTCAGCGACCTAAGGACGGCCCTCAGGTGTTGCAGGTGCCGCTGCCAGTCATTACTATAAATAATGATGTCGTCTAGGTACGCAGCCGCGTAGGTGGCATGGGGCCGGAGGACCCGGTCCATCAGCCGCTGAAACGTAGCGGGCACCCCAAACAGCCCAAACGGAAGTGTGACGAACTGGTGTAAGCCGAACGGTGTGGAAAAGGCCGTTTTCTCCCGGGATAATGGAGTCAAGGGGATCTGCCAATATCCCTTCGTCAAATCCAGTGTCGAGTAAAAGCGAGCCGTGCCTAGTCGATCGAGCAGCTCATCAATACGAGGCATTGGGTACGCGTCGAATTTAGACACCGCGTTGACTTTTCTATAGTCCACACAGAACCGGACCGAGCTGTCCGCCTTAGGAACTAAGACCACCGGGCTGCTCCAGTCACTGTGGGACTCCTCGACGATGCCCATTTCGAGCATGGCCTGAAGTTCTTCCCGAACTACCTTTTTTTTGTGTTCGGGTAATCTATAAGGACGGCTCCGCACTACCACCCCCGGGGGCGTCTCTATGTGGTGTTCTATGAGGTTAGTGCGACCGGGCAGGGGTGAGAATACATCCAAAAACTCGGCCTGCAACTGGGCGACCTCCGTGAGTTGGGTCGGGGAGAGGTGGTCTCCACAGGGGACCGGAGAGGTACGAGATGCCAATGTCCCTTTTTGGACCTCCGGCCCCAGCTCCGCCTTCTCCGGAACTACCGACACCAACGCCACGGGGACCTCCTCTTTCCAGAGTTTTAACAGATTGAGGTGGTAGATCTGTAGCGCCCCCTCCCTGTCCGTTCGCCTAACCTCATAGTCGACGTCCCCGACTCGCCGTGTGACCTCAAAGGGTCCTTGCCACTTGGCGATTAATTTGGAGCTCGACGTGGGCAACAGGACGAGTACCTTATCTCCCGGAGTGAACTCTCTAAGGCGTGTGCCCTTGTTGTACAGGCGGGTTTGCCGTTCCTGGGCCTGGCGCAAATTCTCCTGAGTTAGGTGGGTGAGCGTGTGGAGTTTTGCGCGCAGATCCATAATGTACTGAATTTCGTTTTTGCTCTGTGAAGGTCCCTCCTCCCAATTTTCCCGCAGTACATCCAAGATGCCGCGCAGCTTACGCCCATATAATAATTCAAATGGGGAGAACCCCGTGGAGGCTTGGGGGACCTCTTGCACTGCAAACAGCAAGGGTTCAAGCCACTTATCCCAGTTACGTGCGTCCTCACTTACAAATTTTTTGATAATATTCTTGAGGGTGCGATTGAACCGTTCAACTAAACCGTCCGTCTGTGGGTGATAAATGCTGGTGCGGATCGGCTTAATAACCAGTAGCCCATACAGTTCGCTCAGTGTTCGTGACATAAACGAGGTGCCCTGGTCAGTCAGAATCTCTTTCGGGATTCCAACCCGGGAGATGACGTGGAAGAGGGCCTCTGCAATACTGCGTGCTGAGATATTGCGAAGAGGCACCGCTTCCGGGTATCGCGTTGCATAGTCCACCAGAACCAATATAAAGTGGTACCCACGTGTTGACCGGTCTAATGGCCCGACGAGATCCATCCCAATTCTTTCGAACGGGGTCTCGATTAATGGTAGGGGGCGCAAGGGCGCTTTTGGAATGGCCGCTGGATTTACTAACTGGCATTCGCGGCACGCCGTACACCACTTACGGACGTCGCCGCGAATCCCCGGCCAATAGAATCGGGCCATTATCCGGGCGAGTGTCTTAAACTGCCCGAGGTGTCCAGCCATGGGATTAAAGTGAGCCGCCTGGAATACCAATTCCCGGCGGCTCTTTGGAATTAACAACTGGGTGACCCGCTCTTTCGTCTGAGTGTCCTGCGTCACTCGGTATAACCTATCCTTCAAAATAGAAAAATAGGGGAAGGGCGGGGTGGCGTTCGGCTGGAGCGTTTGACCATCGATTACTCTCACTTGGTCAAACGCGTGTCGCAGAGTCTCGTCTCACGATTGTTCCAGTGGGAAATCCGCGAGGGATTCCCCAATAGAAAGAGGAGGGGCCGGGGGCTCCTCACTCTGTCGCGGAGATGACGTAGACGGCTCTGCGACCGCCGCTCCAGCCAAAGCGACACCGGGACCCTCCCCTATCAACCGGCAGGACCCACTCTTTACTAGGCGTGCCATCAAACCCCGAAATCCCGGCCAATCAGTCCCCAAGATCAAAGAGTGGGTAAGGCGAGGATTAACCGCCGCCTTCACTATTGATTTTTCCCCTCTGAAATATATGTGGACCGACACCAATGGGTAGCTGTGAACATCCCCGTGCACACACAACACCTTCACCCCTTGTGCTCCCCCCAATGCCTCGTCTTGCACCAGGCTTTGGCGGATTGAGGTCTGATTGCAGCCTGAATCCACCAACGCCTGATATGTAGCCCCTTGTACACTTACCGGTATGCGATACGCTCCGGCCCGATCGAGGGCAGCCTCTGGTGCATCGGGGATCCGCACCACCGCCCCCACCTCCATCGCTGCACACTGTTGCTGCAGGTGGCCCGGTTCCCCGCAGCGCCAGCAAACCGGCCCAGGCCTTCCCTCTGCAGCTGTGTTCTGAGGCTCACTCACCTGGGGGGGGGGAGAGACAGACACAGAAGGGAGAAATGGGAGGGCACCACGGGTGCGGCGGGCCGGCTGGGGTGGAGCCGGCCCCCGCCTCCATGGTGGGGGAATGGGGCGAGGATGGGACATGGGAGGTTGGGACATGGGAGGGGAGAGAAAGAGAGAGAGAAGAGGAGAGAGAAGACGATGTCGGTGGTTGTCCTGCCGCCGGAACAGCCGCCAGATGATCCTCCGCCAGTCCCACGGCCTGATCCAGCGACACCAGGCGGTGGCACTGGACCCACTCCGCGGTTCCGGCTGGTAAGCGGGCGATGAACTGTTCCAGCGCCACCTGGTCGATGATTCCCTCAGCGTTGCGATCTTCGGCCCTCAGCCACCGCCAGCAGGCGTCCCGGAGCTGCTGGCCGAATGCGAACGGGCTGCCGACTTCCTCCATCCGCAGCGCGCGGAAGCGCTGGCGCTGCTGCTCCGGCGTGCACCCCACGCGCTGGAGGACAGCCTGGCGAAGGTCGGCGTAGGCCAGCCGGCGATCGGCGGGGAGCTGTAGTGCAGCCAGCTGCGCCTCTCCTGTCAGGAGGGGGAGGAGGCGCGCCGCGCGCTGCTCCATCGGCCACCCCGAGGCTTCTGCGACCTGCTCGAACAACGTGATGAAAGCCTCGGGGTCGTCCTGCGGGCCCATCTTAGTTAAGGTGAGGGGAGACGGGCCCGCGGCCGGGGCGCTGGTGGATCCCGCCGACGCGAGGAGACGCCGGAACGCCTCTCGATCTTCCTGCTGAGCCAGCACCAGGGCTTCGAAGCGGCGCTCCTGCTCCTTCCGAAGCATGACGAGTGCCTGGTGCTGGCTCTGCTGAGCCGTGGCGAGGGCATGGACCAAGTCCGCGAACGGGGAGGATTCCATGGGGCTGCCGGACTGATGCTCCACCGTTTCCCCGGTTTCGGCACCACTGTAGCGAGAATAGCGTGTGGGTGGAGCACAGAGGACGGCAGGACAGAGACCAAGGTTCTCACAAGGCTTTATTGCCGAACTTTTCAGTCTAACAATATTTAAACTAAGCAGGCAGAGACACACACACACTGTCGGCTCTGCCGGGGAAGAAACTCTCTTCCGCTCTCCCTTTCCCTCCTTAAGTAGGGCGGTTTACTGGGGAGAACACACACAAAACACAGGTTAATTACACTCAGGTGAAGCGATTCTGCCACTTACCTTCCCCAACTCCGCCCTCCTGTCACAGACCGGTGCTTGACCACGCCCCCGCTGCCACAGACCTATTTTCTGGCATTGTCTACATTCTTTTCCTTTAAACCAATACTCAGCTGGAGTGTGGGACTTCTTCCCACATCGAAAGCATGGAACATTTCTCTGTTGTCTTTTGTCTGTTTTGTGCACATTGCATTCGTTTACATGGCATTCTTGCACCATCTGCTGTTGAAGCTCGGCAGCACCTTTGGCAGCGGCTTCCATTGACGTGGCGAGCTCAATTGCATGTTTGAACGTCAGCTCTCGTTCTGTTAACAGTTGTTTTTGAATGTTTTCATTATGCAACCCACATACAAATCTGTCCCTTAGTGAGTCTAACAGATTTCTCCCAAAATCACAATGCTCCGACGATCTTCTCAGCTCAGCCACAAATTCAGCAACTGACTCGGTTTTTAACTGGTTTCGTTTATGGAATCTGAAACGTTCAGCAATGACGAGGGGTTTCGGATTCAAATGAAGTTCCAACACTTTAACAATGTCTCTGTATGGCTTTTCAGCTGATTTATCTGGTGCCATTAGGCTGCGTAGCAAGTTATATGCCTTAGCTCCCATTACACTAAGCAATACAGCTACCTTTTTGCCGTCTGGTATGTCGTTTGCAACAAAATATTGATCCAACCTTTCGACGTATGTTGTCCAATCTTCCGATGCACTATCAAAGCTGTCCATTATTCCAATTATCCCTGCCATGGTTCGTCTATTTTCCATGTCGTTGTCTCATGTTTCTGTCATGTATTCAGTGTTTCAATGAGCTAGCTTCCCTCGCAGTAAACAGTAAGCTTAGCTGGACAGAGAACAACACTCACGACTTTCGCCTTTTTCGGATTCTCGTTCCTCTCTCTCCGTCGAAGTTTTTCACTTCCCTCGCAGGTAAAAGGCAAGCTCCGCTTGGTATCCAGCAATTCACATGTCCTCATCGCCAATTGTTGTGTATGTCACTATTACACACACACATTCAACCTTAGGTGCACAATGATGCACAGACACAGTTGGATCCGTTTCATGAGCTCGTAGCCCTCTTTATGTAGAACTCATTCTTCTTCTGAACAGTTACACTTCAGTGCGCATGCGCTCGTTACCAATTACACAATCACTATCAATGCGCAATAATATGAAATAATATAGGTCCCATTAAACCCATACATAACAGAAAGGAAACACAGGACCAAGCTAATAAATATTGGCGGTCAGCGAGCATCTCGGTGTGATCAGCTGTTCGTTTAGCAACAGAATGATGTAACTCTTGGTGCACAGTCAAAGGTAAACCTGTAGATGGCAGTAATGCAACAGTGTGGATGCCAGCTGCTGTAAAACCCAAAAGAAGAAGAAGGTAAACATGCGCATGCGCACATAGACTTCCTCTGTCTGCTTGACTGCGCAAAGCGAATGATTTCATGCACATTATTTGCTCAGGAATCCCCTCAAATTAAATAACTTCCCAGCCACAGAATGGCCTGATATTTTGTGAGATATTACAGAAATAAACATACATCACAATGACCAAATTTCAGAGGGGACTAAATTTCACCAATTTTATTAAATCAAAAGGCCATATAGCTTTAAACAATTGCCCTGTACAGAGAGAGTGAGCGAGGGGGGGTGGGGGGGGGGGGGGGGGGGGGGGGGTGTCAACTCCATTCGCTACAATGGACCTTTTTATTTTTTATTTTTTTACAGACCATGGAGCCTCTTAATAGTTCCTGGAAGTTATCAGCAAATACTAGGAGTGCAGAAAAGTTACAGCAGAATAGAATGTTTGTGATGCATTTTTAAAGGGTAAACCATTTAAGGAATCAGATTGTATATTATCAGCACATCTGAATCAAATATACAGTACATGTGCATTAAAGCATGTTAGTGGATTATCCCTCACTAAATTAGTAGATTAATATAATAAACATTTTGGCTTTTCCTGATTACATATGATTTAATTTGACTTAATTAATACAGTAATCAGATTACCATTACTAGATTTATTGTCCCATTATTGTTCATGTAATAATAAACATTTTTTAGTCACCGATACATATTGCTTGGTTAGATTTTTACTCATTATTAATCTTGTTTTTAATTTTCAGAGTATTAAAAAACACTACTTCCCCCACTGGGGAAGCCATGGCCTAATGGTTAAAGAAGCAGCTTTGGGACCAAAAGGTTGCCAGTTTGATTCCCTGGACCAGCAGGAATGGCTGAAGTGCCCTTGAGCAAGGCACCTAACCCCCCAACTGCTCCCCAAGCTGCTCTGGGTATGTTATATGTCACTAGATAAGAGCATCTGCTAAATGTAATGTCAAATAATGTTAACATGTTTGATGGGGGTGGCACAGTGGTTAATAGTCTCATCTCATCTCATTATCTCTAGCCGCTTTATCCTGTTCTACAGGGTCGCAGGCAAGCTGGAGCCTATCCCAGCTGACTACGGGCGAAAGGCGGGGTACGCCAAGGACAAGCCACCAGGTCATCACAGGGCTAGTGGTTAATAGTGTGGTATCTAAAGTTGTTGGAAATATCCCATGTAGGATGAGTAAAGATATTGGGTTAATATTTTACTTTTCACATCCATACAGCACACAGGAACTCTTAAACCGTACATTTAGTTTTACATTGTCAATTATTTATTAAACTCATCTCATTATCTGTAGTCGCTTTATCCTGTTCTACAGGGTCGCAGGCAAGCTGGAGCCTATCCCAGCTGACTACGGGCGAAAGGCGGGATACACCCTGGACAAGTCGCCAGGTCATCACAGGGCTGACACATAGACACAGACAACCATTCACACTCACATTCACACCTACGGTCAATTTAGAGCCACCAGTTAACCTAACCTGCATGTCTTTGGACTGTGGGGGAAACTGGAGCACCCGGAGGAAACCCACGCGGACACGGGGAGAACATGCAAACTCCACACAGAAAGGCCCTCGCCGGCCACGGGGCTCGAACCCGGACCTTTTTGCTGTGAGGCGACAGTGCTAACCACTCCACCACCATGCCACCACTAATAAATATATTTGTAGAAATAATAATCACGTAACCTATGTAATGGTACATAATGTTCATGTTACTGATGTAAATATTAACAGATGTTTAATAGCTATATTTCTGGTAATGTTAGCTAAAATATGTCAACAAAACAGGTAATGCAAGCTGTTCACATGAAATATATTGATGTAACTTCATACACATGTCAGTGTGCTATATACGTAAATATTGTAAATCAATGCATTTATTGATTACTAACTACCAAAATTTACAGTTCTCTCTTTCTGTATTTATGCTTTCAAACTGTCTGCCAAGAACTTTCTGGAACTATCTGAAGTCAACCTGAATCACGTGACATTCGATTATTTTGGACCCCCGTTGATGCGGCTCTCTCCGTACATGAAATCTGATTTAAACAAACTTGATAGACGTAACAAAAGAACAGCAGGGCTGTAAACTGTCTCTTTCTTATCAAGTACAATTTGTGCATGTGGTATAAATGTAACACAACTGCACACTGCTTCAGAGGCAAAAAGGTGGGAGAGCTGAGAAAGAAAAGACAAACATGACAAAATTTGTTCTTGTGTATGAATAACATTATAGATGCATAGCTCATATTAGATTCTGTAATGCTGTGCATCCAAGTGTTGGGAAAAGAAGACCGAATTAATAACCCCTGTGTGTCTGCCACTCAGCGACTGGTTTCCTCACAGGCCTGGGAGCGAGGTCACTGACACAGAGACCAGTTCAGAGATGTTTTGCAGTTTATTCTAAGTCAAACATGAGTATACAGTCCTGTGCAAAAGTCTTAGGCACTTGTAAAGAAATGCTGTAGACCAAAAATGGCTTAAAAATAATGAAATTAAATGTTTCAACATTAAAAAAAAATACTATAAGCAATCAGCCATAATAAATGAAACAAAGTCAATATTTGGTGTGAGACGACCCTTCGCTTTAAAAAAAAGTAGTCTTGGGTACAATAAGTGTAGTTTTATGCGGAAATGAGCTGCAGGTTTTACTGAGCATCTTACAGAACCAGCCGCAGTTCTTCTGGACACTTTGACTGTCACACTCGCTTCTTCATTTTGCCCCAAAACCCAGCAGCCTTCATTATGTTTTCTTTTTTAATCTGAAAAGTGGGCTCTTATGGAATATGCTGCTCAGATACAAACTTTTTTTTCTGTAACATTTAATTTTATAGCGGCACAGTGGTGTAGTGGTTAGCGCTGTCGCCTCACAACAAGAAGGTCCGGGTTCAAGCCCTGTGGCCAGCGAGGGCCTTTCTGTGCGGAGTTTGCATGTTCTCCCCGTGTCTGCATGGGTTTCCTCCGGGTGCTCCGGTTTCCCCCACAGTCCAAAGACATGCAGGTTAGGTTAACTGGTGACTCTAAATTGACCGTAGGTGTGAATGTGAGTGTGAATGGTTGTCTGTGTCTATGTGTCAGCCCTGTGATGACCTGGCGACTTGTCCAGGGTGTACCCCGCCTTTCACCCGTAGTCAGCTGGGCTAGGCTCCAGCTTGCCTGCGACCCTGTAGAACAGGATAAAGTGGCTAGAGGTAATGAGATGAGATTTAATTTTATGCTGGAAAACGAATGTTTGGACTCTAAAATGTTTTTGTACTGACTTGATAATGTAGAAATCATAAAATAGAAATCTGTAACAAAGTTTGTATGAAAAAAAGGGTGTCTAAGATTTTTGCACAGTGCTGTGTATTCACACATAAGGGTGTAGTGAGTCAAACATACATAATTGGTCAATTTGAATTAAAAAATGAATACACTCTTCTACAATTGGTTAAAGTGCATATCCTGGACCAAATTTATTTTTTTTTTTATATGAAAGTATGTCCCTTTACACACTCATCCAGAAGGGTAATTTTGCACAGGGCCATCTGTCTACAGCAGAAAAAAATAAAATAACAAAACGCGTCTGGAAAAATCCCAAGGGAGTCTGGAGCCAGCTTCGTGACGTCACCTGCAGAAGAGCCAGCAAGCTACGAGAGCTTGCACAGTTTCAGTGCACAGCCTGTGTAGACCAAGTTTAGCAGCTAGCGATTTTGCATTGAAATATGGAATTGTCACCTGTGCGCAATATTACTTCACCTTTGGATGAAGAATGTAATGTTGCTACACCTTCCTACGATACATCTGTTAACCATTTTAATAATTACCTGATAACGTTGAAGAAATTTACAGAAAACCACCAGGTCGTTTTCTCATAAACAATCCAGCGCTGACGTAGGATTCAGAGGGAGGCGTCCCACATGTGATGTCACGAAAATCAGTGTTTCTTGGGAAATCCAAATGGCAAGTTTTTTCAGAGGCGGACCAATTCACCTCAAATGGCTTGATTTCAACTGAATTTTTCTGGTATTGCGCAAGGTAAAAAAAATTGCACAAAATGCCAAATGTGACAGATATTTGACCAAAGTTTAATATAAAATAGGAGAATTACATTGATCTTGCTCCCGAATTTACCTGTGATGTGCACTTTAAGATATAGCAGCAAATAATAATGGGCATAGAAACAGAGACAGGAGTTCACAGCACTACCAATAAGTTGTTGACCTTGGTTGTAGAAGAAAACACAATGAGAGTTTTGTGTGCTAGTTAGAACATCCTTTGTGTTATGAAAAACAGAGACGCAGGTGTGACCTAAATATTAATCTTGTGAATATTAATCATAAAACACTTATCCTTTTTTTAAATTATAGAATTATGATTAAACCATAGTAACCACAGACCATACCATAGGACACTCTGATATAACAAAAATGAAATGCAAAAAAAAAAATTAAAAGACCTTTGATATTTATGACCTTTCCATCATGAATTGATTACAATGCATATTTAACTAGCAGCCCTGTGATGACCTGGCGACTTGTCCAGGGTGTACCCCGCCTTTCGCCCGTAGTCAGCTGGGATAGGCTCCAGCTTGCCTGCGACCCTGTAGAAGGATAAAGCGGCTAGAGATAATGAGATGAGATGAGATGAGATGAGATGAGATTTAACTAGCATTGATTACAATGCATATTTAATTCTATGCTCTGTATGTAACAGACATCGGATGATCATTTTTAATTACAAGCTATCACACAGAGTAATCATGAATGCTGGTTTAATTCGAATTTTCCTCATTTAGGTTTACTATTTATTTATTTATTTGCTTGCATGGTGTAACAAGTGGCCCATGCAGTGTTATAAGACAGGACTCCTTTTAGCATCACTGAAACTGTACAGCACTGCACAGCTGATTATTTGGGTAAACTTGATCAAGGAATGATAAAAGAAGTAAACATATGCATTACTTTCATTTTATTTCAAATCTGTAATGGTGATGGTGCACTCTGTAAACAGCCTGTGATTGTCTCCAGGTATAGTGTAGCTCTTGGTGGTGCCAACGTGACAGAGGGTAGCTGGGGTGTAAGCTGTGGTGCCCAAAGTAACAGAAAATGATGATGAGGAAGCAGCGGTGTGTGCAAACTGGCGTGCAAACCTCAGCATGGTGTAACCCAGAGTTGCACTGACTCCACACATCTGGCAGCAACGGTTCACAGATATGCAAAACAGCTCCAGAAACTCAGTCCCTTGTGGTATTACTGCCACTATGCCAACTACACCAGCTTTCAGCACTGCTACCTAGAAACCTGACCCCTGACAATCATGCTGTTGATCATAGTATCTAAAGTCATTCCTGCACCATGCCCTGGTCTTCCCAGGCAGTCTCTTGTCCCAGTACTAACCAGGCCCTTAAGGCACATTGGGTGGCACCAATCTCTGTTTCCATAACCCTCCACCTCTCACCTATACAGTTAGGGTTACAGTGGGGTGCTAGTCCTCTGGTAACCACAAGAGTTTGATTCCCCACTTGCATCTGTAGTACAGCATGCCTTGCCAGATGGCAGGAGGTACCATTTTTATAACGGCCTTTGGTATGACCCAACTGCGAGTAGAACTCACGGTCTCCTGATCGAGAGGCGGGCACGCTAACCACTAGGCCAACTCGCGGTGATCATAGGATCTAGTGAGGTTAACTGTGATCACTTCACATATATGTACCAGGGCTTTACATTAGCACCCGCCCACCCGCCAAATGCGGGTAAAATTCGGCTTTGGCGGGTAATAACTTTAGTCCCACTAGCCACTTTGGCAGGTGGTTTATTCTGTGGTATGACAATATATTTTAATTGTACTTTTCTCTGAAGGCATCTGATATAATAAACGCATTGCAATGTAATATTACGCGCCTACAACTCCCATGAGCACCTACATAAACATTCTGACAACATGTTAGAATTGTTTAGAACGTTCGTTAACGGCTCAGATAAAATCAATGATACAGTAACCTGCGGTTAATGAACAAAGCAACAAAGTTGCTGACGACTGACAAGCGCACTATGTGGGGGCATATAGCTGGAGTTTCAAACCCTGCTGCTCAGGGAAAAAGGGGCAGAGATGAGCAGGGCCAGAGCAGCATTTTAAAATTACCGAGGTCCGTGATGCGCAAAGTGTGCCGAAAAATGTTCGACATATTTAAATGAGAGGGGTGAATTACACGCCACACAAGAGATCTATTCCTGAAATTACTTTTAATGGTGTTTGAACTGAATATCATCCGTTTTGAAAAAAATCATGTATGTGGCAAGAGTAAGAATAATTTAAGCTTGTTTAATGGTTTGATCTGGACCAAGCAATGAGGACAAAAGATACCCTAACCATGTAGCCTATGGAACTAAGATACATTAACAATCTGGCATCCGTTACACCTACACAAAAAAAATTCTGGGAAAAAATCAGTATACACCACCATGTTTTAGGCAAAGTTATCCAAGGCAAACACAAGTTGAACCTTTCCCCTCTATTGCTTTGGCTTATCGAATTATTTATTTTTAAAATCACAAACAAGGCAGGCTACAACTGCGCTGCTTCGAAAATGTAAATTGAACAGCTTGATGAAAGTGCGCTGATGGTTCCCATGGAAACCCCGTGTCTCCTGCACTGCGTTCCTCCCCCGAGTCGCGCGCTCATTCGCTTTTGTGTTCTTGGTCTCAGAGCCGCACGCACGAAACAGACACAGAAGACAGAATCAGCGTTTAACAATGCACTTTTCACGGAGACGTTTTAATGTTATTCTTTATTTTTTTATCTAGTTGAATATTTAGCGTACAAATATATTTTCAGTTCTTAAAAATGACCAAGGTGGGAGTCACGTGACCAGCTGGACAAGATGGCAGCCTAGGCTCTCAGCTCCCGGCCCAGCCTCGCCAAATTGTTGTTTTTTGTGAGTTACCGGTTTTTACACTGGCGTTTTTTTTGGTTGCTTAGAGTTAGCGGATAACGATGTCTACGAAAACCAAAAGCAACCGGCAGGATATTGATGCCATTGCTGACTCCGTGCTGGAGAAGCAGCGGGCCTACTTTGAGCCGCGCCTCGCCCAGATTCAACAGGTGGGGAAAGACAACGATGAGAAGCTAAGTGCTATCCAGGCGGAACTTGCAACATTGACGGTGGGTCTCGGCGCCATCAAATCCGACGTAAATGCACTGAAAACCACAGTTGGAAGCAACACCAGTACACTGGACAGCCACGGTCAAGTGCTACATGCTATGGAGCGGAAGTTAGCCGACATGGAAGATAGGAACAGACGGTGCAATGTTCGCGTCACTGGTCTAGAAGAGGGGCTCAAAGGCTCCAGCTCAGTTTCTTGCGCATTCTCTGCCCAAATGGTTCCCTGCTCTTGGTGGTCTCCAGATTGAGATTATCAGGGATGAGAATTTTCCACGGATCTGCGGAATTCCGAGTTTTTCCCGCTGAAAATGTCATTTTTGTGAAACGTGTAAATCCGTTGAGAAAATTTCGGGGGGTAGGGGTCGGCGTGAGGCAAGGCTTGTGGTGGCACAAGCAGGCAGGACCGACCGCCCACCAGCATCTTTCGGCAACGCTCATCGCAAAATTAGTTGCAGCTGTGATAACGGAAATCGTCATTGCTTTCTTCAATATTTATGCTAACGACAACTCACGACAACTTCCGGTAATGTTTTGGCGCTAGTTTCATCTCACTTCTACAATTCCTGGAGAAACAAGCTATACGTACATGGTTTTGATCACTTCTTAAGTTCTAGTCATTTTGATTAGTTTTCAAAGTTACTTCGCCAATATGGCGAAAGTTTTGGACCGCAAAAATGAGGATCGTGCCAGGGAAATTGATAAATCGAACGGGATAAAAAACTGTTTCCGATGGGCATGGCTCGATAGTAGCGTTACCATGCAGATAGGGACACAAACTGTGACGACATGCCTGACGGAACATATCCGAAAAGTGGACGTGCCGGGAAAGGTTCTGTGTATTCTGTGCTCAGATATGATCAATTATGGAAACAGAGGAGCTAGAAACATCCAGGAGCACATCAAAACAAAAAAGCACAAAGGTACGTTTTACTTAAATTGTCAAAGATAGAGTCAGGAGGAATCTAATATATCCTTATGGTTACCTCCATGGATTATAAATATATGGTGAGGTTTTTTATCTTATTTATAAAATATCTTTCAAATTCCTATGTGAAAGCACATTTTAAAGCACCACAATAAAGGATTTTTATTTGAAATAAAATGTTATATATAGGGCAGCACGGTGGTGTAGTGGTTAGCGCTGTCGCCTCACAATAAGAAGGTCCGGGTTTCAAGCCCCGTGGCCGGCGAGGGCCTTTCTGTGCGGAGTTTGCATGTTCTCCCCGTGTCCGCGTGGGTTTCCTCTGGGTGCTCCGGTTTCCCCCACAGTCCAAAGACATGCAGGTTAGGTTAACTGGTGACTCTAAATTGACCGTAGGTGTGAATGTGAGTGTGAATGGTTGTCTGTGTCTATGTGTCAGCCCTGTGATGACCTGGTGACTTGTCCAGGGTGTACCCCGCCTTTCGCCCGTAGTCAGCTGGGATAGGCTCCAGCTTGCCTGCGACCCTGTAGAAGGATAAAGCGGCTAGAGATAATGAGATGAGATGTTATATATATATATATATATATATATATAAAATTGTGTTTTAGAAAATGTATATATAACCATTGATTTGATATTATCTATGTTTTAGAAAATGTATACACAAACATCAATTACTTATAATTATTTCTTGAATTTGACTTGAAAGTTCAATAGTCTATTTGATATTTATTTCACACAGAATACAATTGTTTGCAAATATTTCAGAAGTTTGGGAAAATGATTAAGATATTGTTGGATAGTTCAAGCTTTCAAAGGTAATGATTTCCCTTTATTTTCAATGTTAGAAGTCATCAGAGGTCACCATTTCTTAGTGCATTTTATAAAAATTTTCCATGCTCAAAGGGGGGGTACACTCCCCTTTGGAACCCCCCCATGCACACTTTGCATGCATTATGTCTGCCCTTGGCAGACATTTCAGAGTTTTTTTAAATGTCCCATTCTCATCCCTGGATTATGAGAGTGCACCGGATCTATAACAACAACGCCCGCAACCGAGAAGATAGCCGCACCCTGATCTTCAATGTGATCCGTTACCCGACCCGCCAGGCCATTTTGCAGGCTGCAAAGAAGGATCCTCTTACTATTAAGGGTCAGAGGATTCGTTTTTCCCTGGATTACAGCGGTTTCACGGTCAAATGTCGCCAAGCCTTTCGTCAGGTCATGGATTCAGCTCAAGCTAAAGGTCTGGACTTTTTCTTACTGTATCCCGCCACTTTGAAAATCAGGGACGGCGCTCAATACAAAGCATTCACCTCCCCCAAAGAAGCGGAGGATTTCCTGAGGTCTGTTCCCCCAGGCCCGGAGTCCGCTGCAGGAGGTGATGATAACACCCCCCTGCCTTGACTGTTAATCCATTTCAGACGCTGCTGCTGCTGCTGGAGTCGGCGTTGGTATGGCACTTATTCAGTTACGGGTTCTTTGAACTGGAGAGACTGTTGGTAGGACTCATAGTGTTTATCTTGCTGTTATTCGACATGAAGGACTAACCTTGAAATTGAGACTTTTCAGTCGGTAAGCTGTGGAATAGCCTGTTCTCGACAAATATACTTGGTTAATTATTATCACTATGTTTTAAGTATAACTATCCCTAAACCAGTTATGTTTTATGGGCACTGTGGTGTTCGTCCGCCGGGTTGTGAAAAATCATACAGTTGGACGTATGTTTGTTATTAAGCCAGTTAATATTGAACTAGGGCGGCACGGTGGTGTAGTGGTTAGTGCTGTCGCCGCACAGCAAGAAGGTCTGGGTTCGAGCCCCGTGGCCGGCGAGGGCCTTTCTGTGCGGAGTTTGCATGTTCTCCCCGTGTCCGCGTGGGTTTCCTCCGGGTGCTCCGGTTTCCCCCACAGTCCAAAGACATGCAGGTTAGGTTAACTGGTGACTCTAAATTGACCGTAGGTGTGAATGGTTGTCTGTGTCTATGTGTCAGCCTTGTGATGACCTGGTGACTTGTCCAGGGTGTACCCCGCCTTTCGCCCGTAGTCAGCTGGGATAGGCTCCAGCTTGCCTGCGACCCTGTAGAACAGGATAAAGCGGCTACAGATGATGAGATGAGATTTGTTTATATGTTAATTTTTTTCCCTTTTTTACCTGTTTTGTATGTTGCGTCTATGTTTTGTGTGTGTTGTGTAATGAGAGACTTTACTTGGGATGCACTTGTACCAGAGTTTATCCAGACAGAGAGTTATGGTGGTATTTTTTATGCAGCTGTACCTGGTACAATTTTGTTAGATTATGGGTGAACTTAAAATTTTAGTTTGGAACAGTGGCGGCTCCTGAATTTTTTTTCAGGGGGGGCAATTTTCCCCCGTTATGTTTACACGGACCGTAAATGTCCACAGGACTGAAGTAAATTGACCTAGGTAGCAAATCAATTGGCCAAACTTGTTTTTGCCTGGTAAATTCAGATATCAATATAGACAATATCTCTTCTCTCCACTAGGTGGCAACACTAAACAAGTTAAAGGTGGCAAACTAAGGTAGCCTCGTAAACTAGACCCACCCGCCTAGCGGCCAAAAATATTTTTGCCTACGAGTGGCAAATATTCACATTTAGTCTGGCTTGCCAGGCTAAAACTAAGGAAAATTCATTGTGAAGCCTTCAAAGCAAAACATTTGGCATCACAATCAATTAATATTACATTACTCATTTATTTTCTCATATTATTCCAGTATTCTATAATAAGTAGACACAAATTCTTAATTATAAACATATTCTAATTTCTTCAGTTCTAAAGAATGCAATTAAAGTGGCAGGATATAAATCCAAAACAAGTGTTTATTTAAGTTTTGAAAAAGATGAAGAAAAGCATAACCATCAAACAAACATGTGCAGCTTATGTGGGTTTTTTTTATATGGAATTGCACCATTTTAACAACAAATAATTCTAAATAAATTCTGCAGTTTTTTTCCCCAAGAATTCCTCCAGAAAGCCATGCCTTAAAAGGAAATTTAAAGTATTACAAGCATGTCAATGAACACAAAAGGCTTTAGTTATTTAGCTATATACACACAAGGTTACACAAGGTTTTGTAGTCAGTGCAACTTGGCTTAACAAGTTGGAAAAAAGGTAAGGTGCTGCTGGCTCCAATGAACACATACTGTACAATATAAAAACTGAAAATATGCTTAAGTTACACCAAGTCAGAGAGAACTTGAGGCTACTGAAATATTCCAAGCATGGCAATGTTAAACTGCCATTGGTAAAACACACACACACAAAAACAACTTTTGCCTAGTAAATTCAAATATCAGATATCACTGTACCGTCTGCTGTGCTACTTCCAGGGTGGAAGAGAACGCAAGGGTAGCAAAAACGAGCATTGACTACATCACAGCCAGCTAGCCAAGTTTTCCGGTGGTACCAGTTCTTGTTAAAACCTCTTGAGTTGGTCTTCTCCCCCTTCATAGACACTTGCTTGATGTTTAAATTCGGTCTAGGAAGTCCTAGCTGTTTGATTGCCGTTTTCTCCTCATTGGTACGACGACTAAAGGGAACTTCTTTCAGAGACGCTATCGTATTGTTGCACTCAACACTCGCCGCCATCTTCATAGAATGTTCACACATTTCCCGCGCAAGTTGCGTTTTCCAGCCCAAAATTATGTTCAAAACCCGCCAAAATGCACTTAAAACCAATCTGGCAACACTTGCGCGGCGCAACAGGCGTATGACGTAAGCACGCTGCTTGGCACATAAAACCTAATAGAAAATGCATTGGGAGCATGATTTTCGAAAAAAAACGTACGTACCATTAGTGTCAATGGGAGATTTTGGGGCAAATCTGAACCAGACAGAAATCGCCCCAAAAGGGCGTGGCTACACCAGGCGCGACCTTAGCCTGATTGGACAATGACATTACTGTTGGTAGTAGGAGTAGATAAAAAAAAATATCTCCCTCCCTGTTTGGGAGTGCGTCGCCTAAATCGCCCCTATTAACGAGCCGCTAGTGGTTTGGAACTGTGGCGGATTGAATGCTCCTCACAAACATATTAGTACTTTAGGTTTGTTGAAAAGAAAAAATGTTGACATGGCACTGCTGCAGGAGACACATTTGCTAAAAGCAGACGCTGGAAGTCTTGCTAATACATTTTCCCATACTATAGCCTTCTCCTCTGCAGATACAAAAACTAAAGGTGTGACCATTATAGTGAGACGCAGTTTACCAATTAAAGCACTGACATCTTGGGCAGATGACATGGGTAGAATTGTGATTGCTAATGTGGAATTTAATAGCAGGAAAATAGCGCTCATTGCAGCATATGTTCCTAATGTTTTTGACAGCAGTTTTTACAATTTGCTTACAACTAAAATGTTAGATCTAACAGACTATTCCTTTACTATGGGTGCTGATTTCAATGCGGTGTGGGACCCAGCTTTTGATAGATCGAATGCAACATCCTCGGGGGAGCAGGGTCTGGCCACAGATGCTCTGAAATCCTGGGCCGACAATTTGGGACTTACAGATATATGGCGATTGATTAAATCTTCTGTTAAAGATTTCACTTTTTTCTCTGGTAGACATAAGTCTTTCTCTAGAATAGATTTTCTTTTTGCTTCTACTCAACTTTTTCAATTTATTAACACAGCAGAGTTGCTTCCGATAGCTCTATCAGACCATAAAGGGGTTTTCTGCTCTGCAACTCTGGGCTGACTAATTAAGCGTGCGGCCAGGTGGTGCTTCAATACTTCGCTGTTAAAAAATGAAGCATTTATTTGTCAATTCATTGTAGGATTTGAGGAATTTGTCAATTTTAATGCTGGTTCTGTGGAGGACCCTAGGGTCCTTTGGGATGCAATAAAGGGCTTCATTAGGAGCAATACAATATTGTGTAGTTCTAATTTCCGTAAAACCAGATCCCTTCAGTTGCAAAATCTTGAAGCAGAGTTTACTAGGTTGGATTCTATTTTACAATGTGATTTTACAGAGCAAGTGGCATTACAGCGTACGCTAGTCAAGAAGGAAATCAACAATATTATGAAGCAGCAGTCCAAATTTTAAATTCATAGGACCCGACAATGGTACTATTTTCACGGTGCCAGACCAACCCATCTCTTGGTTATGAGGATTAGGAGCAGTGAGAATTTTTCAGACATCCCAGCTATTAAATCTGCAAATGGCAATATCAGTACTGACCCCAAACAGATAAATGTAATATTCCAAATGTTTTATGGTAATTTATATAAGTCAGAGGTACCCCCAGATAAAAGTCGGTGTGACAGATTTTTAAGTCAATTACAATTGCCCCAACTTTCAAGCACAG
This sequence comes from Neoarius graeffei, assembly GCF_027579695.1. Lineage (NCBI taxonomy): Eukaryota > Metazoa > Chordata > Actinopteri > Siluriformes > Ariidae > Neoarius > Neoarius graeffei. The sequence continues at coordinate 77,759,995 of NC_083575.1, forward strand.
ATTCTGCCGATTTAGGCCAAGTTTACATTAGACCGTATCTGTCTCGTTTTCTTCGCGGATGCACTGTCCGTTTACATTAAAACGCCTGGAAATGCCGGGAAACGGGAATCCGCCAGGGTCCACGTATTCAATCCAGATCGTGTCTGATCCAGTGCTGTGTAAACATTGAGAATACGCGGATACGCTGTGCTGAGCTCTAGCTGGCGTCGTCATTGGACAACGTCACTGTGACATCCACCTTCCTGATTCGCTGGCGTTGGTCATGTGACGCGACTGCTGAAAAACGGCGCAGACTTCCGCCTTGTATCACCTTTCATTAAAGAGTATAAAAGTATGAAAATACTGCAAATACTGATGCAAATACTGCCCATTGTGTAGTTATGATGGTCTTTAGGCTTGCCATCCTTCCACTTGCAAGTGGTAAGTGACTTGCGCACAGCGGCTCAGTCCCGAATCACTGCTTGTGCACTACACTCGCGCGCTCTGTGAGCTGCGCAGGGCCGGAGTGCGCACCCTCCAGAGGGCACTCGCTGTTCAGGGCGGAGTGATTTGGAGCGCAGCCGCTGAGGAGGAAGCGCTGAGCCGCACTGACACATTTCAACTTACGTGCCGAATTAGTCATGTGATTAGCGTATCCGTGTATTGGCGTTGCTGTGTGCACGCGAATCGTGTATTGGCGTTGCTGTGTGCACGCTAATCATTTTTAAAAATGTTAATCTGATGATCCGCTGATACGGTCTAATGTAAACCCCACCTCAGATAAACCAATCTCGCTTAACGAGGTGAGAGATGCAGCGCAGGTCATGCAGAGAGGCAAATCGCCGGGTATTGATGGGATCCCTCCTGAATTTTATACCTGCTTTTGGGAGCAGTTGGGCCCATTTCTTCTGGATATGATTAATTTTTCGATTGAAAAAGGCAGTTTCTCTAGGGATGTTAACACAGCTCTTATTTCACTGCTACTGAAAAGAGATAAGGACCCAACTGACTGCTCTAGCTACCGCCCCCTTAGCCTCCTTAATTCTGATCTGAAAATTTTTGCAAAACTTCTCGCTCACCACCTTGAACGTTACATGCCATCATTAGTCAGTCCCGACCAGACAGGCTTTATAAAAGCATGACTGGCAGCGGACAATATTAGATGCCTTCTTCATGTCATTGACGCTGTAACAGACAACAATACACCCATGTCTGTGCTTTCACTTGATGCCATGAAAGCCTTCGACCGGTTAGAATGGTCGTATTTGTGGTCTGTTCTGGAGGCGATGGGCTTTGGTAGCACTTTTATTGGGTTAATTCAAACATTGTATTCGAACCCCTCAGCACAGGTGCTAATTGGTCGAACTCTCTCCACTCTCTTCCCAGTTTCCAGGTCCTCGCACCAGGGCTGCCCGTTGAGTCCTGCACTGTTTGTGCTCTCCTTGGAGCCATCAGTGCAATCGATTCGTCAGTCCAGTCTGGTCTCACCTATCACTGTCCGTAACACACAACACCAACTATCTTTGTATGCGGACGACGTATTAATATATCTAGAAAATCCTGCTCAGTCTATATCACACCTCTTGTCCGTCTGTGAGGAGTTTGGAAGTATGTCAGGTTTTAAAATTAACTGGTCTAAGTCTGCTCTCCTACATCTGAATGATTCTGCCAAGACTTCGGTCCTTCCTGTAAATATTCCCATAGTGCAGCAGTTTACATATCTGGGAATCGAAATTTTTTCTTCTCTAAATCAGATTGTTAAATATAATTATTCTCTCGCTCTGAATAAGGTCCTAAAGGACATGGACCAGTGGATTGTTCTACCCATCTCTATTCGGGCCCACGTCTCTATTATAAAAATGAATATCTTGCCCAGGATTAATTTTGTCAGCGCTATGGTCCCCCTCCCCCCTCTGTCTGGCTACTGGAGCAAACTCCAATCTGCAACTTCCAAATTCATCTGGAACCGAAAGCAGCCGCGTTTGAAAATGTCTACTCTGCAGAGGAGGAGGAAGGATGGCGGACTGGCCATTCCTAATTTTGAACTTTATTCTTGGTCATTTGTGCTCAGACCCCTGCTCTCCTGGTTTGGTCCACACTCTACTGTCTCTTGGCTCACACTAGAAAACAACTTAGGCCCTGTCCACATGGCAACGGATTCAGGTGAATCTGATGAAATTTTTTATCGTTTCGGCCTGGCGTCCACACGGCACCGGCGTTTTGGGTGCCCCAAAATTATATTTTTTGAGAACGGGTTCCAGAGTGGAAAAATCTGGCAACGGCGCCGTTGTGAAGTCGTCTGGATGAGTAGAACGGATTTGTTTACGATGACGTCACAGCAGCACTCTCGCACGCATCATTCATAACAACAACAGCAACAATGGCTTTTAAATAATTTTACATAATTCTTTTAAATAAACAAGTAACTGAACCATTTCTTGAATTTCTTTTTTTTATTGGATAAGACTGCTTTTCAAAATGTTCACACACAATATAAAAAGTTATATAAATTATATAAAAATGCTTTTCAAAATGTTCACACACAATAAGAAAATCAAGTTATATAAAACTATGCACACTAATAAAACTAATTTGTACACACAAGGCACGATTTCCTCGCGTAGTCGCAGCCATCTTCTTGTTGTTGTGTGTTTGTTCCTGAGAGTGCTTCACGCCAGGTAGAAGAAGGGGTTTATGCGCATGCGTCCTACTTCTTCTATTGTTCTGGTGTCTCCGATGGGACCGTCTTACAGCGCACGTAGAGGTGTGGCATGTGTATTGCATCGTTTTCAGCAAGTGTTGCATTGCCATATGTACCTGATATTTTACTGATCCGTTGCCCATGTGGACGGGATATTTTTTTTACCCGCTAAAAAAAAATCTTGTTGCCGTTGTCATGTGGATGTAGCCTTAGTAAACCCATGGACGCTCAAAGATGTCCTTTTTGTCAACATGTCTAAAAGACAATGTCAGCTGCGTTTTGGTCCCATTATCTCCCATCTTGTATTAACATGGAGATCAGCTGAAACCAGTGGCGGCTGGTAGTCTTTCAAACAGGGGAGGCTGGTCGGTTACGATATTTCCAGATTTTAAAAGAAAAAACATCAATTTTGCCCATACTCTTGCCTCTGATCTGGCTGATTGTTGGCAGCATCACAAACTGTGAAATAACAGGTTCTTTTGGCCCATTAGCCCACTGTCCAATATACATGATGGTGGTGTTGGGGGGAGGGTATATTTTAACATTTTATATTTTAAAATTGTGGCATGTTTAAAAATTGATCATTATTGAAAGCAGCTCTTTGTCAGGAACCTCAGCAGTAGAGCTGGGTGCCACACATTTCATTCAATGACACTTTCCCTATATTTTACTTATTTTGACTGAGAAATGTTTTATTGACAATTTTGATAACCCTTCACTTTTAATCCAGGTCTGTAGTGTGAAATGTTCTCGGCTGTGTTTTTGTTTAAAAATGTTTTCCAAATTGTAGCTGTGTTTAATTCATATCCAGAAAAATATATATTCCAATATAATATACTCAGCATAAACATTTTAAATAGATTCTATATTTTTGGTCCATCCATGACATATTACTAAAGTAGCCTATTGACTGTTGTTGATGTGGGTCACTTGCTGTTAGCCAATTCACTTTCTCATACCAGGAGAGCTGAAAGGAACAAGTATTATTCCCTACCTTTTTCACCAAGTCAATTTGAGGCATTGGTCTACCCTGCTCTTTAATTTTAATTTTTTCCTCAAAAGGAAGACTGGCAAATGGCTTCGCCAAAATTAAATCAGCAATGCTTGGCATCCGTGCGCAGCTTTCTTGCTAGCTGACTAGCCCCCTCAAGTTCAAGTTTAGTCACTCAAATAAACGAAATTTCTGGAACTAAGATAGCAAACTTGACAACACTATATTTACACTTTATTTACAATGAAAATATATACAAACTAAAAAAGCTGGTAGAAACCATATGTAATGAATGAAATCGAAATGTAAGCCCAGCTGATCTCTTACCACAGCACTTGCGAATCCGCATGGGACTGAACCAGTGTTGCCAGATACTGCTGACGTTTTCTGGTCCAAAACATGTTCAAAACCCGCCAAAATGCACTTGAAACCCCCCAACTGGGCGGGAAACCGCCCAATCTGGCAACACTGGACTGAACTGAGATTCACCGCTGCCTGTCTATAGTTGAAACAAGCTGTCAATCAAAGAAAATATCCGGCCGCTTTCACCAATCACCAGTCTCTTTGCGGAAAGCTTTGCCATGTCCCTCCCATGTGAGGCTGGGAGTCCGTAGGCGGGCATTTTCGCAGTATTTGTCCAATAACCGTCTTGCATTTTGAGATTGAAAAGCGCAGAGCTCCCAAATGCCATTGAAGTCCACTGAGGCTGGGAGTCCGTGAGACTCCGTGGGCGGGCGTTTTCGCAGTATTTGTCCAATAATCGTCTTGCATTTTGAGATTGAAAGCGCAGAGCTCCCAAATGCCATTGAAGTCCACTGAGGCTGCGCTGCATCGCGCTGTCACGAGGGGGAAAAACTCACGCACACATTAAAGTTATAAGGGAATGATTTCGCACTGTAGTGGGTTGAGCACATATATTTCTATGATTCTGGATCTGAAATAGCAATGTTATAAGGTCGGCTATAACATAAGCCTAGCGCAATTCATCCTACACGATGTTCGTCATTTTTAGAGGAGGCTGAGCCTCCCTCGTTGTCTTAGAGCAATCGCCCGTGGCTGAAACACATTGTCATCTTTCCTGCAAGTGGCACACGCTTTCTCCAATTTTCAATAACAAAGCCCTTCTGATTGGTGGTAGACCTATCTCAGCTCCTCAGTGGGAGGAGAGAGGTGTCCACTATTTGAAAGACATTTATAACAACTTTGGACTGCTTTCTTTTACTGATCTTAAGGATGCATTCAATCTGCCTGGTTCCTCCTTTTTCTTTTATTTGCAGCTGAAGTCAGCCGTTAAAACATATGGCGTCCCGTGGCAGTGTTCTTTACCTATTCATCCACTCCGAGATATATTGTGAGGGAAATTTAATGGACGAACATTATTATTCTCTGTGTTTCTGTATGTTGAGTTAAAGTAGCTTAGTGTACTGAGAGATGTTTTTCCCATGTTGTAATCGCCTTTCTGTGGCCTTGGCTGGTGATAAGCAGGGTGCCTGAGTTCTCCATAACTACGCATCTGCCTGCACATACCAGAGCACGCCAGGTGCACGCTTTAACAAAGCTTCATAGAAAATCTTGAGCCAATCACATGAAGATGCAAGCAGTAAGCGAATGCCTTTAGAGTATAATAGATAACAGCCACTAAAACACAACTCAGAGTGCGCGTACTCTCGGCATCATCAGAAGTGGTGTCTTCTTCTATTCTTCTCTTTCCTTTCCTATTTTATATATCTGTTTATATGATCTCATTCTCATCTCATTATCTCTAGCCGCTTTATCCTTCTACAGGGTCGCAGGCAAGCTGGAGCCTATCCCAGCTGACTACGGGCGAAAGGCGGGGTACACCCTGGACAAGTCGCCAGGTCATCACAGGGCTGACACATAGACACAGACAACCATTCACACTCACATTCACACCTACGCTCAATTTGTTTATATGATCTCGTCTCGTCTCGTCTCGTCTCGTCTTCTTCCGCTTATCCAGGACCGGGTCGCGGAGGCAGCAGTCTAAGCATGGAAGCCCAAACTTCCCTTTCCCCAGACACCTCGGCCAGCTCCTCGGGAAGAACACCGAGGCGTTCCCAGGCCAGCCGAGAGACATAGTCCCTCCAGCGTGTCCTGGGTCTTCCCCGGGGCCTCCTCCCGGGGGGACATGCCTGGAACACCTCCCCAGGGAGGCGTCCAGGAGGCATCCGAAAAAGATGCCCGAGCCACCTCAGCTGGTTCCTCTCGATGTGGAGGAGCAGCGGCTCTACTCTGAGCTCCTCCCGAGTGACTGTGCTTCTCACCCTATCTCTAAGGGAGCGCCCAGCCACCCTGCGAAGGAAACTCATTTCAGCCGCTTGTATCCGCGATCTTGTTCTTTCTGTCATTACCCAAAGCTCATGACCATAGGTGAGAGTCGGAACGTAGATCGACTGGTAAATTGAGAGCTTCGCCTTTTGGCTCAGCTCCTTCTTCACCACGACGGACCGGTAAAGCGACCGCATCACTGCGGAGGCTGCACCGATCCGCCTGTCGATCTCACGCTCCATCCTTCCCTCACTCGTGAACAAGATCCCGAGATACTTAAACTCCTCCACTTGAGGCAGGACTTCTCCACCAACCTGGAGAGGGCAAGCCACCCTTTTCCGGTCGAGAACCATGGCCTCGGACTTGGAGGTGCTGATTCTCATCCCAGCCGCTTCACACTCGACTGCAAACCGCCCCAGTGCATGCTGAAGGTCCTGGTTTGAAGAAGCCAACAGGACAACATCATCCGCAAAAAGCAGAGATGAAATCCTGTGGTTCCCAAACAGGATTCCTTCCGGCCCCTGGCTGCGCCTAGAAATTCTGTCCATAAAAATTATGAACAGAACCGGTGACAACGGGCAGCCCTGACGGAGTCCAACATGCACTGGGAACAGGTCTGACTTACTGCCGGCAATGCGAACCAGACTCCTGCTCTGTTCATACAGGGACCGGACAGCCCTTAGCAAAGAGCCCCGAACCCCATACTCCCGAAGCACCCCCCACAGAATACCACGGGGGACACGGTCGAATGCCTTCTCCAGATCCACAAAGCACATGTGGACTGGTTGGGCAAACTCCCATGAACCCTCGAGCACCCTATGAAGGGTATAGAGCTGGTCCAGTGTTCCGCGACCAGGACGAAAACCGCATTGTTCCTCCTGGATCTGAGGTTCGACTATTGGTCGAATTCTCCTCTCCAGTACCCTGGAGTAAACTTTCCCTGGGAGGCTGAGAAGTGTGATTCCCCTGTAATTGGAGCACACTCTCCGGTCCCCTTTCTTAAAAAGAGGGACCACCACCCCAGTCTGCCACTCCAGAGGCACTGTCCCCGACCGCCACGCGATGTTGCAGAGGCGTGTCAACCAAGACAGCCCCACAACATCCAGAGACTTGAGATACTCAGGGCGGATCTCATCCACCCCCGGTGCCTTGCCACCGAGGAGCTTGCAAACTACCTCAGTGACTTCGGCTTGGGTAATGGACGAGTCCACCTCTGAGTCATCAGCCTCAGTCTCCTCAGTGGAAGACATGACGGTGGGATTGAGGAGATCCTCAAAGTATTCCTTCCACCGCCCGACAATGTCCCCAGTCGAGGTCAACAGCTCCCCACCCGCACTGTAAACAGTGTAGGCAGAGTACTGCTTCCCCCTCCTGAGGCGCCGGACGGTCTGCCAGAATTTCTTCGAAGCCGACCGATAGTCCTTCTCCATGGCCTCCCCGAACTCCTCCCAGTTCCGAGTTTTTGCCTCCGCAACTGCCCGAGCTGCAGCGCGCCTGGCCTGCCGATACCCGTCGGCTGCCTCAGGAGTCCCGGAGGTCAACATGGCCCGATAGGACTCCTTCTTCAGCTTGACGGCATCCCTTACTTCCGGTGTCCACCACCGGGTTCGGGGATTGCCGCCACGACAGGCACCGGAGACCTTGCGGCCACAGCCCCGAACAGCTGCATCCACAATGGAGGTAGAGAACATGGTCCACTCAGACTCAATGTCCCCCGCCTCCCTCGGAAGCTGGGAAAAGCTCTCCCGGAGGTGGGAGTTAAAGACCTCCCCAACAGAGTGCTCGGCCAGACGTTCCCAGCAGACCCTCACCATACGTTTGGGCCTGCCAGGTCTGTCCAGCTTCCTCCTCCGCCAGCGGATCCAACTCACCACCAGGTGGTGATCAGTTGACAACTCAGCCCCTCTCTTCACCCGAGTGTCCAAGACATAGGGTCGGAGATCAGATGACACGACTACAAAGTCGATCATCGACCTCCGACCTAAGGTGTCCTGGTGCCACGTGCACTTATGGACACCCCTATGCTCGAACATGGTGTTCGTTATGGACAAACTGTGACTAGCACAGAAGTCCAATAACAAAACACCACTCGGGTTCAGATCGGGGAGGCCGTTCCTCCCAACCACGCCCCTCCAGGTGTCACTGTCATCGCCCACGTGAGCATTGAAGTCCCCCAGTAGCACAATGGAGTCCCCAGTCTGAGCACCCCTCAGTACCTCTCCCAGGGACTCCAAGAAGGCCGGATACTCTATACTGCTATTTGGCCCGTAGGCACAAACAACAGCAAGAGCCCTCTCCCCAATCCGAAGGCGCAGAGAGGCGACCCTCTCGTTCACTGGGGTAAACTCCAACACATGGCGGCTGAGCTGGGGAGCTATAAGGAAGCCCACACCAGCCCGCCGCCGCTCACCACGGGCGACTCCAGAGAAGTGGAAAGTCCAGCCCCTCTCGAGGAGCTGGGTTCCAGAGCCCAAGCTGTGCGTGGAGGTGAGCCCGACTATCTCTAGCCGGTACCTCTCAACCTCCCGCACAAGCTCAGGCTCCTTCCCCCCCAGCGAAGTGACATTCCATGTCCCAACAGCCAGCCGCTGTGTCCGGGGATCAGGTCGTCGAGGCCCCTGCCTTCGACTGCCACCCAATCCACACTGCACCAAACCCCTACTGCTACCTCTGTGGGTGGTGAACCCACAGGAGGTCGGGCCCACGTCACCTCTTCGGGCTGAGCCCGGCCGGGCCCCATGGGCAAAGGCCCGGCCACCAAGCGCTCGCATACGAGCCCCAACCCCGGGCCTGGCTCCAGGGTGGGGCCCCGGCTGCGTCCTACCGGGCGACGTCACGGTCCTGGATTTTTTCTCCATAGGGGTTTTTTGGTGAACTGCTCTTGGTCTGGCCTGTCACCTAGGACCTGTCTGCCTTGGGAAACCCTAACAGGGGCATAATGCCCCCGACAACATAGCTCCTAGGATCATTCAAGCACACAAACCCCTCCACCACAATAAGGTGGCAGTTCTAGGAGGGGTGTTTATATGATCTACTATAATAAATAACTGAAAAGACAACTGCTAAGCGTTCTGAAGTGTTTATTAGAAATTTCCATTACAATATGTACTAAACATGCTAAAACGACGGGTATGGTATCCAAATTATATAATTTTTTACTGGTAATGGACACCCCCGCACTTCCAATAGAGAGGGTCTGGAGAAGAGATTGCCCAGGTCTGACTCAAGATTTTGATCAGGATGACGTGTGGTCTGGCATTCGTGATGTGTCACGTAATCCAGACCACCAGCAAATTCATTTCAATTTTTTACATGGAATATACCTTACTCCCGTCAAACTTCATCATATGAAAATTATTAATGATCCTTTTTGCAATCTGTGCTCTCTGAAAGCTCAGGGCACGTTTAGTCACATGTTTTGGGAATGCCCTCCTGTTGGACAACTGTGGAGCAATGTTGCATCTAAGTTATCTGATTTGATACAAGAAACGGTACCTGTTAATATGTGTGTTGCTTTTGAATGACCTGTCTACTCTTAATATTTCCAAACTCAAGAAGCGTATAATTTTTGCCGGACTGACAGCGGCCAAGAAAATGGTTGCCACTCGCTGGACGCCACCTCATTCTCTCACTATCAAGTCTTGGACTCTTTCTTTTCTGGATATCGTATATTTGGAACTTTCAAAAGCCCAAATTAATGGTGCTAATGAGAGCACACTAAATGCCTGGCGTAGTACTGCTGACTCTTTGAAAGATATGCTGTGAGCTTGTTTTTTGTTTTTCACCACTGACTCTCATTCATTCCTGTGTCCCTGCATGTCAAGTTCCTCTCTGTTTTGTTTTGTGTCTTTGTGTGTGTCCTGTGTCTGTGCGTGTGTGTATTTTTATATTTCCATTTTATTTTATTTTTGCTTGTGATTAATAATGTTACTTCTTCTGTGTTCTGTGGTGTCACATGACACGTTCCTTTGTCTCGGGCCTACTGTATGCCTAATGTGTAAACTGAGACTGTGTTGTGATGTTGAATCCCTAAAAGTCTTGGCATGCTTCTTTTTGACTTTTTCTCAAACTTCAATAAAAATTTGATCGCAAAAAAAAAAAATTACCAAGGTCCGGACATCGATGGCCTCATAGCTGGCTACGGCCATGGAGATGAACAAGATGCTAATAGGAAGATAAGACAGTTCAATGACAAATGGAAGTTCGGACGAGATTGGCTCGTTCATAGCAAAACTGAAAATACCATGTACTGCGAAGACTGTAGAAAGTATGGCAAAGACAGGCACCAGTAATTTTAAACTCGAAACTATAAAGGACCACGAAAAGTCAAATGCACACATCGGTACTATAACATCAAAACCGGCGAAGACGGCTGGTTCACTACAGGACAGCACTGCTTTCAGTCCCTGGCTGTCATGAAGTCGGCTGAGCTGGAGAGGATGGAGCTGCTGTTTAGAAACGTTCACGCGATTGGAAAGAAGTTGATCTCACCCCAGCTATCAGCTTATGGCCTGCTGAAAGCCTCAGGTCACGAAGACCATTTTTCATGGACCATTCAGACTCATCTGATGATGAATGTAATGAGGACATTTAATGTCTCTCTCTACCCATGTTCTCTCACACACACACACACACACACACACACTGTTAGGACTAGGACTGTTTTGGCCTCTAGAGGCCGCTGTTATTTCCTTTTCATGTCGTGTTTATTTTGGCCTCTAGAGGCCGCCACTGTTCCTGTGTTTTGTGTTTGTGTTAATTGCCTAATTATCTTCACCTGTGTCCTTAATTAGTTTGTCTATTTATACCCCTGAGTTCAGTCCTCTTGTCACGGAGTCTTTGTGCTGTTATGTTTATCTCCAGTTTCCTTTGTACTGTGTTTTTTGATCTTCTTAGCTTTTGAATTTTTGCACTTTGCTTTTCTTTTGGATTATACTCTTTGGTTTTTTTTTTGTCTTTTGTTTTGCCCTGTATATAGTGTATATAGTTTAAATAAACCTTTTGATTCTTTTTCTACTTCCGCCTCACGCCTCTGCATTTGAGTCATCCCCCTGGTGGCCTAGTGGGGGTTTGCTGGATTATCACACCAACGAACCAGGTTCGAATCCCAGCAAAACCCTAACAGAAAGACTCCGTCATGACCGACTCAGCAGAGGCTGCTTCAACTGTCTACCCGGCCAACCTTCAGGGAATTATGGCAGCTTTGACACGCTTCGGAGCGACCATGGACGCTCATGGACGTACGCTCACCAGCCAACGTGAGGCCCTCGCTCGCCACGAGGAACTGCTTCAGCAAATTGGGAAAACCCTGGCACAGCTGACATCTCTGCCTGCATCTCCTGCTCCTGATCCAGTTCCTGCTCCAGCTCCCACTCCTGCTCCAGTGCCTCCTGCAATGCTGCCTTCTTCACCTCGCGAACCCAGCCTTCCTGCACCACAGAGGTATGACGGCAAGCACAGTGAGTGCCGAGAGTTCCTTACCCAGTGTCAACTCACCTTTGAGCTTCAGCCTACCACCTACACTACGGATCGCCGCAAGATTGCCTTTGTGATCACCTTATTAGCTGGTAAGGCGCGAGCCTGGGCTACTGCTATCTGGCAAAGACAGGGACCTGAGTGCTTTGATTTCCAGCTGTTTTCTGAAGAGATGCTTTGGGTCTTCGATCAGGCAGACATCAGTACCGACGCAGCCCGAAAGCTCATGTCCATCCGGCAAGGAGGAAGCGTCGCAGATTACGCCATCTCGTTCCGAACACTCGCAGCAGTAAGTGGATGGAACGAGACTGCCCTGGTGTCAGCCTTCCACCATGGTCTGTCTGACCCCATCAAGGACGGTCTGGCCTCTATTGGATGCCCAAGTGACCTCGAAACCCTCATCTCACATGCTATTCGTCTGGACAACAGGATGAGAGAACGCCACCAAGCCTTGAGCCTCCCCAGCCTCCCTACCTCTACCTGGAGACCGTCTACCTCCTTCAGTGACTGTCCAGAACCCATGCAAGTGGGTCGTACTCGCCTCTCCGCATTTGAGAGGGAGCGCAGAAGGAGGGACAAGTGCTGCATCTACTGTGGCAAGCCTGGTCACTTCCGAGCATCATGTCCCGAACTCTTGGGAAAAGGACCGCCCCGTCCAGCCGAGGGAGGGTTGTGACGGGGCCTACCCTCTCTCCCGGACTCCCTGGCCAAGGAATCTACATCCCGGTCTCCATCTCCTGGGGTGAGTCTGTCCACTCTTGTCAAGCTTTGATAGACTCAGGGGCGGCTGGGAACTTTATGGATATTCACTTCGCCCAAAGCATCAATATTCCGACTGCACCTCTTGAAGTCCCACTGTCTGTGTCTGCCCTCGATGGCCAAGCGTTAGGTGATGGAAGAGTCACCCAAGTTACTTCTCCAGTTTTCCTCCAGTCTCAAGGTCACAAGGAAGAAATATCCCTGCACCTGATTCCTTCACCTGAGTTCCCAGTTATTCTAGGCCTTCCTTGGCTTACTCGCCACAACCCTCGCATAGACTGGGTAACAAGCCAGGTTGTGGAATGGGGCCCTGCATGCCATGCCTCTTGTCTGCTCTCTAGCTCTCCTGTGTCTCCTGCCGAGCCCCCTGATCTCACCGAGTTATCTCAAGTTCCCACAGAGTACTGGGATCTCAAGGAGGTATTCAGCAAGAGCAGGGCCGCCGTTCTTCCTCCGCACCGGGCCTACGACTGTGCCATCGACTTGCTCCCTGGGACTACCCCTCCTCGTGGCAGACTGTTTTCACTCTCTCAGCCAGAACGCAAGGCCATGGAGGAATACCTCAAAGATGCCCTGGTCTCTGGGTTTATTCGACCCTCCACTTCACCTGCTGGAGCCGGCTTCTTCTTTGTCGGCAAGAAGGATGGGGGGCTCCGACCATGTATTGATTACAGGGGCCTGAATAAGATCACTGTGCGCAACCGATATCCCCTTCCGCTGATGTCCACAGCTTTCGACCTGCTCCAAGGCGCCACCGTCTTCACCAAGTTGGACCTACGGAACGCATACCACCTCATCCGTATCCGACAGGGAGACGAGTGGAAGACTGCCTTTAACACCCCGTCTGGGCACTACGAATACCAGGTGATGCCCTTCGGACTCACCAACGCACCAGCTGTTTTTCAGGCCCTAATCAACGACGTCTTAAGGGACATGATTAACCTATACGTTTTTGTCTACCTCAACGACATCCTTATCTTTTCCAAGACCGTGCAGGAGCACCGCCACCATGTCCGCCAGGTTCTCCAGAGGCTGCTACAGAACAATCTGTTCGCCAAGGCCCAGAAATGCGAATTTCATGTTCCCGAGGTCTCCTTTCTGGGATTTATTGTACGGACAGGCCAACTCCAAATGGACCCTGCCAAGACCCTGGCCGTCCGGGATTGGCCTACTCCCAAGTCCGTTAAGGAGGTTCAGCGGTTCTTAGGATTCGCTAACTTCTACCGCAAGTTCATCAGGAACTTCAGTTCTGTGGCAGCACCCATGTCAGACCTCACCAAAGGGACAGGTGGATCTTATGGCTGGTCTCCTCAGGCAGAAAAGGCGTTCAAAGACCTCAAGGACCGCTTCTGCACGGCACCCATTCTGGTTCTCCCGGACACCTCCCAACCATTCATCGTGGAGGTGGACGCCTCGGACAGTGGTGTCGGCGCGGTGCTCTCTCAACGTTCGGAAGGAAAGCTGCACCCCTGCGCTTACTTCTCCCACCGCCTGAGTCCTGCTGAGTCCCGGTACGATGTGGGGGATCGAGAACTGCTAGCGGTCAAACTGGCCCTTGAGGAGTGGAGGCACTGGCTGGAGGGAGCACAACATCCATTCCTGGTTTGGACTGACCACAAGAACCTGGAGTACCTCCAGCAAGCCAAGAGACTGAACCCTCGACAGGCTAGGTGGGCCCTGTTTTTCAGTCGGTTTGACTTCACCCTCTCATACCGCCCCGGCTCCAAGAACACCAAACCTGACGCACTGTCCAGACTGTTCTCTGCCACTAACAGGGAGAATGAAGTCGGGCCTATTATCCCTGTGTCCCGGATTGTGGCCCCTGTCCGCTGGGGTATTGAGGAGGCTGTCCGACGAGCCCAACGCCAGGACCCCGGTCCTGGGACGGGGCCACCAGGCCTCTTGTACGTCCCACATCAAGCCCGGGCCAAGGTTCTCCAGTGGGGTCACTCTTCCCCTCTCACCGCCCACCCGGGAGCTCGGAGGACCCTGGACTTCCTGAAAAGACGCTTCTGGTGGCCTAACATGGAGAAGGAAGTAAGGTCATTTGTCCTGTCCTGTGAGGTTTGCACCAGAACCAAGAACCCACGACAGCGTCCCCAGGGTCTCCTGCATCCTCTGACCATTCCCCGGCGTCCCTGGTCCCACGTGGCAGTCGACTTTATCACGGGTCTCCCTGAGTCACAAGGTAACACGGTCATTTTGGTCTTAGTTGACAGATTCTCCAAGGCCTGCCGCTTCATACCACTGTGCAAACTCCCCTCTGCTCTTGAAACTGCGAAACTTTTGTTTAATCATGTCTTCCGAGTCTTTGGTCTTCCACAGGACATCGTCTCAGACCGAGGGCCCCAGTTCTCCTCCCGAGTGTGGCACGGGTTCTGCAAGGTCATCGGAGCCACTGCCAGCCTCTCCTCTGGATTTCACCCACAGTCCAATGGTCAGACGGAGAGGCTCAACCAGGACCTGGAAACCACCCTGCGAGGCCTGGCTATGGATAACCCGACATCGTGGAGCACCTGGCTGCCATGGGCGGAGTACGCCCACAACACCCTGCAGTCATCGGCCACCAAGCTGTCGCCATTCCAGTGCCAATTCGGGTTCCAGCCACCTCTGTTCCCGGACCAGGAGGAGGACGCGGGGGTGCCCTCGGTCAACCAATATGTGAGACGGTGTCGCAAGACCTGGAGCAAGGTCAGGAAGACCCTCATACAGACCTCCAGAACCAACCAGACTCAGGCCAACCGCCATAGAAGACCTGCACACGCTTTCCGCCCTGGGCAGCGTGTTTGGCTGTCCACTAAGGACCTTCCACTGCGGGTGGAGAACCGCAAGCTTGCTCCTCGCTACATTGGCCCCTTCAAGGTGGTGCGCAGGGTGAACCCTGTCTCCTACCGGCTCCAGTTGCCCCGGACTCTGAGGATCAACCCCACTTTCCATGTTTCCCTGTTACGGCCCGTACTAACGTCTACGTATGCCCCTGCCCCTAGGAACCCCCCACCCCCCCCGCATCTTCCAGGGGCAGACTGTGTTCACTGTGAATCGCCTGCTTGACTCCCGCCGGGTCCGCGGCGGGTTGCAATATCTGGTGGACTGGGAGGGCTATGGTCCTGAGGAGCGCTGCTGGGTTCCTGCTCGGGATGTCCTTGATAAAGAACTATGTCGGGACTTCCATTCGGCCCATCCGGATCGCCCTGGGAACGTCAGGAGACGCTCCTAGAGGGGGGGGTCCTGTTAGGACTAGGACTGTTTTGGCCTCTAGAGGCCGCTGTTATTTCCTTTTCATGTCGTGTTTATTTTGGCCTCTAGAGGCCGCCACTGTTCCTGTGTTTTGTGTTTGTGTTAATTGCCTAATTATCTTCACCTGTGTCCTTAATTAGTTTGTCTATTTATACCCCTGAGTTCAGTCCTCTTGTCACGGAGTCTTTGTGCTGTTATGTTTATCTCCAGTTTCCTTTGTACTGTGTTTTTTGATCTTCTTAGCTTTTGAATTTTTGCACTTTGCTTTTCTTTTGGATTATACTCTTTGGTTTTTTTTTTGTCTTTTGTTTTGCCCTGTATATAGTGTATATAGTTTAAATAAACCTTTTGATTCTTTTTCTACTTCCGCCTCACGCCTCTGCATTTGAGTCATCCCCCTGGTGGCCTAGTGGGGGTTTGCTGGATTATCACACCAACGAACCAGGTTCGAATCCCAGCAAAACCCTAACACACACACACTCTTAATAGATTATACATAATAATACTTGATAATACACATAATACTTGCATATCAAAACATCAAATGTTTTTCAGTGATAAATGTTTTGAATTGGATTTTTAATATTAGAATCAGTTCAGTTATACTGAATGTTATTTTTCATATTATATGATATTTCATATTGTAAGGGGCTTGAATTTGAGTTCAATAAACAGAATACTCTGTTTATATTTTTGTCTGAATTGGTTGCATGTTTTCATATAGGGAGCTACCTTAACAGCACTGAATACTTGAGTGCTACTGTAGAGATACATTATACGCTGCCATTCATAATTAAATCTAGATCTTCTGAACTTTAACGTATCATGGTGAATAAAAAACTTCGATTTCCTGGCAACAAAATTGTGGCTAGTGAAAAGGCTGAATGGCTAGAGACTTGGGAAAACCACTAGCCACAGTGGCCGGTGAGCAAAAAAGTTAATGTAAAGCCCTGATGCACATATGTACTGTATATGTACATACAGTATACACTCACCAGCCACTTTAATAGGAACTTGTTCTTGATTCTAAGATCCCTGTTCTTGGCTGCAGGAGTGGAACCCAATGTGCTTTTCTGCTGCTGCATGCCGAGATGCTTTTCTGCTTATCACGGTTGTAGAGTTGTTATATCCTTCCTGGCAGCTTGAACCAATCTGTCCATTTTCCTCTGACCTCTCTTCTCAACAAGGTGTTTGTTTCCACCCACAGAACTATCACTCACTCAATGTTTTTTGCACCATTCTGTGTAAACTCTAGAGACTGCTGTGTGTGAAAACCCCAGGAGGTCAGCAGTTTCTGAAATACTCAAACCAGTCCATCTGGCTCAAACCAACACCCTGCCACAGTGAAAGAAAGTCACACTTTGAGATCACAATTTTTCCCATTCTGATGTTTGAAGTGAATATTAATTGAAGGTCTTGATTTGTATCGGCATGATTTTATACATTGTGCTGCGGTCTAGGGATTGGCTGATTAGAGAACTGCATAAAACAGCAGGTGGATGGGTGTTCCTAATAAAGTGGCCAAAATGAATTTTATGAAGCAAAGAATATTCACAAACATCTGTCTTACATATAACAAACTTTCAAAAGGTACGAGATACAGACACGACACTCCTCAACTCGTAACATGGGTCAAACACGAGGTGTGACTTTTTGCGTCTGAAGTCTGTTTATTTTACAGAAACATATTAATATGCATATTATATATTACAGCTCTTTCCATTCTTATTTCTCATTTCTTTAATAAAAGGTGTTCACAGAAACATGCGTTACTATTCTGCTGTTTAAAAAAGTCAATTTCATTACACGTACATTTCTATAGCATGTATTATATATTTTATTACGTCTTTCTCTTTGTGGCAGGTTTTAATAATATTACTGTGTGTGTGTGTGTGTGTGTGTGTGTGAGAGAGAGAGAGAGTGCAGTACCAGTGAAAAATGTGGACACACCTACTAATTCAATGTTTTTTCTTTATTTTTATTAATTAAAAGACACTTCATGTCTGAAAGTAATGATGGATGTCGTTTCTCTTTACTTAGTCGAGCCGTTTTTGACATATGGATTATGACAGTTGTAGTGTGGAATAGGGCTATTTACTGTATTTTATTATTTACTACTTGACAAACACATTAAGAAGGCAAGAAATTGCACTGATTAACTTTTGACAAGGCACACGTGTTAATTAAAAAGCGTTCCAGGTGACTACCTCATGAAGCTGGTTCAGATAATGCCAATAGTGTGCAAAGCATCAAGGTAAACGCTGGCTACTTTGAAGAATCTAAAATATGAAACATTTTGTTTTTGAACAGTTTTTGTTTGTATATGTTCCAGATGTTATTTCATAGTTTTGATGTCTTCAATTATTTTCTACATTGTAGAACAAGATCACAATACAGAAAAACCTACGAATGAGTAGGGGTGTACAAACTTTTGACTGCTACCGTGTGTGGATGTGTATGCCTGCATATGCGAAATTTTTATTTCAATTACAAAATTACACATTACTCTCTGTGGCATACTTTAATATTACATATTTCCTTTCGTCCTTCTTGCAGTCTTTCTTTCATCACAATAAAATTACATACTGATATCTCTAGCATGTTTTAACAATACATTTCCCTTTCTTTCATTTTTTTCTTTTCTTTCAATCACAGCAAAATGACTGATCTCTGCAGCATGTTTTAAGAATAGATAATACATTCATTCTTTCATCTCATCCTTTCATTTTTCTACTTATTTATTCTCAATACTACATCAATATATCAATATTTTAATTGTAATTTAATTGCAGTATAAATGACAACATTTCACATTCATCTCTGTGGCATATTTTAATAATAATACATACAGTATATCCTTACTTCTTGCAGTCTTTCTGTCCTTCCTTCCTTTCTATCTATCTATCTATCTATCTATCTATCTATCTATCTATCTATCTATCTATCTATCTATCCTTAATATTCTGTTAACCACGTTATTATGTGGTAACTAAGCTTTGAGAAGTTAAAGTAACTAATGTATGGACAGTTTATTAGTTACGTGGCATTACTGACATTATTCGAGGTGCTGTTCGGTGTGTGCTCTGTGTCACCCGGCTCTCTCCATCCACCGAAAGCCTTCTCCAGGTACAGAGCAGTGGCCAAAGAGAGACGATCCTGCAACTTTCCTGCCACAAGCTGAATTCCAAGGGGCAAACCCTCCACACTAAGTCCTAAAGGACATTGGGTCACCGGCAGCCCGAGGATATTAAAGATCCCTGCACAGAGAGAGCCATTTGTCAGGGAAAAGCAAGATATTGACTATCTGAACAAAAGTGAATCATAAAATGTCTATGATTATATGAAAGTCCTTTGAAGAAGGTGATCCTTATAAATATTGCTGTAGTACAGTACAGTTTGAACACCCTCATTGGAATCACTTCACTATTTCTCCTGGGAAGATCCCCGTCACCATCTTAATGGCTTCTCTGGTGCTTTATTATCTCTTTGAGGCTCAAGTGATTGCACTCTCAGAAAATAAAGTACATTATTGTACCTTTAGGGGTACAATGGCTTGTCACTGGGGCAGAACTCACTAAGGTACTTACAGTTAGGTCCATATATATTTGGACACTGACACAAATTTTGTTTTTTTTACCTGTTTACTGAAACATATTCAAGTTATAGTTGTATAATGGACATGGACAAAGTCCAGACTTTCAGCTTTCATTTGAGGGTATCCACATTAAAATTGGATGAAGGGTTTAGGAGTTTCAGCTCCTTAACATGTGCCACCCTGTTTTTAAAGGGACCAAAAGTAATTGGACAGTTGACTCAAAGGCTATTTCTTTTTTTTTAAAGATATTTTTTGGGCTTTTTTTCACCTTTATTGGATAGGACAGTGTAGAGACAGGACAGGAAATGAGTGGGAGAGAGAGATGGGGAGGGATCGGGAAATGACCTGGGGTCGGAATCGAACCTGGGTCCCCGGATTTATGGTATGGCGCCTTATCCACCTGAGCCACGACGCCCCGACTCAAAGGCTATTTCATGGGCAGGTGTGGGCAATTCCTTCGTTATGTCACTCAATTAAGCAGATAAAAGGCCTGGAGTTGATTTGAGGTGTGGTGCTTGCATTTGGAAGATTTTGCTTTGAAGAAAACATGCGGTCAAAGGAGCTCTCCATGCAGGTGAAACAAGCCATCCTTAAGGTGCAAAAACAGAAAAAAAAAAAAAAACCCATCCGAGAAATTGCTACAATATTAAGAGTGGCAAAATCTACAGTTTGGTACATCCTGAGAAAGAAAGAAAGAAAGCACTGGTGAACTCATCAATGCAAAAAGACCTGGACACCCACAAAAGACAACAGTGGTGGATGATCGCAGAATAATTTCCATGGTGAAGACCCCTTCACAACAGCCAACCAAATGAACAACACTCTAGGAGGTAGGCGTATCAATATCCAAATCTACCATAAAGAGAAGACTGCATGAAAGTAAATACAGAGGGTTCACTGCACGGTGCAAGCCACTCATAAGCCTCAAGAATAAAAAGGCTAGATTGGACTTTGCTAAAAAACATCTAAAAAAAAGCCAGTACAGTTCTGGAAGAACATTCTTTGGACAGATGAAACCAAGCTCAACCTCTACCAGAATGATGGAAAGAAAAAAGTATGGCAAAGGTGTGGTACAGCTCATGATCCAAAGCATACCACATCATCTGTAAAACACGGCGGAGGCAGTGTGATGGCTTGGGCATGCATGGCTGCCAGTGGCACTCGGTCACTAGTGTTTATTGATGATGTGACACAGGACAGAAGCAACCGGATGAATTCTGAGGTATTCAGAGACGTAGTGTGTGCTCAAATCCAGCCAAACTGATTGGTCGGCGTTGCATAATACAGATGGATAATGACCCAAAACAAAGCCAAAGCAACCCAGGAGTTTATTAAAGCAAAGAAGTGGAATATTCTTGAATGGCCAAGTCAGTCACCTGATCTCAATCCAATTGAGCACTTGTTAAAGACTAAACTTCAGACAGAAAGGCCCACAAACAGCAACTGAAAACCGCTGCAG
Source organism: Neoarius graeffei (assembly GCF_027579695.1). Taxonomy (NCBI): domain Eukaryota; kingdom Metazoa; phylum Chordata; class Actinopteri; order Siluriformes; family Ariidae; genus Neoarius; species Neoarius graeffei. The sequence goes on from NC_083575.1 coordinate 77,780,480, forward strand.
TAAAGGCCTGGCAGAGCATTAAAAAGGAGGAAACACAGCGTCTGGTGATGTCCATGAGTTCAAGACTTCAGGCAGTCATTGCCAACAAAGGGTTTTCAACCAAGTATTAGAAATGAACATTTTATTTACAATTATTTAATTTGTCCAATTACTTTTGAGCCCCTGAAATGAAGGGATTGTGTTTAAAAAATGCTTTAGTTCCTCACATTTTTATGGAATCATTTTGTTCAACCCACTGAATTAAAGCTGAAAGTCTGAACTTCAACTGCATCTGAATTGTTTTGTTCAAAATTCATTGTGGTAAATGTACAGAACCAAAATTAGAAAAATGTCTCTGTCCAAATATTTATGGACCTAACTGTATTTGTACCCTTTATATACTGCTTGGAAGCATGTGTAGATTTTTGTCCCTAAAAAGCTACAAAAAGTTACCTTGAGGTCTAGTAATGAGCCCTAGTACCTTGGGGGACAGAAATTGACTCCTACTGTACCCCTATTTCGGACAGTGTGGGTCAACAAACAGGAGGCATTTTGATTTAATTCTTCAATAGTTACTAACAGAGCAATCACCCAAGAAAGATATATGATTAGACCTTTTCATCTGTCTCAAAAGTGTCTCTAGTGACAACCTGAACGGATTTCATGACAAGCAGGGTTGCCAGACTTGCTTGACAAAAGCCACTTTGTGAAGATACCCATGTTTGTTGATTGGGCATTTTCAGAACATTATGTGTCTGAAGATTATGGGGTCAGTTCCTCTAGGTATAACCATAAGCTGACCACAAGTTAGCATGTTTGCCTCTCGATTGAGAGATCACGAGTTCTACTCATAATCGGGTCATACCAAAGACCATCATAAAAATGGTACCTACTGCCATCTGGCAAAGCACACTGCAATACAGATGTGAGCAGGGAGTCAAACTCTTGTGGTTACCAGCGAATTTGCCCCCCACCGTAACCCTAGCTATAGAACAGGTGAGAGGCCGAAAGCTATAGAGACAGAGATTGGTACCACACAGAGCTGGGCAATACTGGGACAGGAGACTGCCTGGGAAGACCAGGTCCTGGTGTGGGAGTGACTGACTTCCTCTAGGTATAATTAAAGCATTTTGTGGTCAACAACAACCCTGGTGACTAGGGTCATGACAGTTGACAATGTGGTCTTCAATGTTGGGACCGACTCAGAAAATGATTTGAGTATTCATCTCACAATGTGTATCCAAGACACACTGGACCCTGTTTACAATTGAGATAGGATCATTCAGGAGGAATTGGGCAAGGGTGCTTTGAATTTGTGATGGAGACTCAAACAGAAAGTTAATCAAACATTACTGAAACACAAGGAAGTGTAAAGGCTGACCTGTGTAAGAGAAGTTGAAGGGGGTGAATAAAGGCTGGTGGTGTTTGGGGGCCAACTGAGGGTGTGAAGGATACAACAACACTCCATCAGTACCCAGAAGTTCCTCCAGCTCCTTTTGCAAACTCTCTTTCTGCTGCAAAATGAACTCAGATGGCTGTGAGCTCTGGAACATCTCCACCAGGGCCAGACCTGAGCAACAAAGACAGGCAGCAAGAGAAATGAGATACCAAGAAGAGGGGTGAGATCTCCATCCTTCTCTTTCACTTGCAAAAACAGGAGCATGTACCTATAGCAGCCATGGTGTGAGAGGACAGTCCTAGAAGCCATTTGAAAAGCTCCCACACAGGCCGTACTCTCTTCTCACCTCCACCCATCAGCTCAGCAAAAGTAGTAGGGAGCTGAAATAAAAACAATCCTCAGTTAGTTAGCACATATCAACCCAAATATAAAGCTTTATACAAACTTGAGCTTAGTTTTCCCATCTGCAGGTCATAGTTTTTGTAAGTCTTTCCACTGGTTAAGACAAACATATCAGTTGCCCAGTTGAACCATCGGGTGGCACAGTGGTGTAGTGGTTAGCACTATTGCCTCACAGCAAGAAGGTTCCGAGTTTGAGCCCAGCAACCAACAGGGGCCTTTCTGTGTGGAGTTTGCATGTTCTCCCAGTGTCTGTGTGGGTTTCCTCTGGGTGCACCACTTTCCCCCCATAGTTCAAAGACTTGCGGTTAGGTTAACATGGGGCAGCCTTGGCCTAATGTTGGGCTGAAGTGCCCTTTAGCAAGGTACCTAACCCACACCTGCTCCCCAGGTGCTGTAGCATAGCTGCCCAGGTACTTAAGTCTGTACTCGAGTGTACGTGTGACAAATAAAGGCTTCTTGGCTTGGCACCACCATCAACACATTATGTGCGTTGCATCAAATCTGCCCATACTGGTGTATATCTAAAATAGTTAGTGTTAAGAGGGAAGGGATCATAAAACTACACAAAAGCAACAGCAGACCCTCCCTGTGTTCCAAAATTGCTTTAACATGTCCTCATCAACTTCACAAGTGGCCACTTGCAACATGAGAAGCAGTTTTTCCACTGGAAACCAACTTGAACTTGGGGACAAGTACAGGCTATTATGTAAAGTTGTTTCTTGGCAAATTAACTAGCTAGTGTGCTAATTAACACACCACATCAAAATTTAAAAAACACATGTATTTCAGTGTTTAAGTATATTTAGACACAACTTCACAGTCTGATCCTGAAGATGACTGTCATGTTCACTTGATCACTTGGCTTCCAAGTTCACTAACAAACTTCATGTTATTATTACAATGTTCTGTAAGAAGGCAAAGGTAATTCCTACAAAGGGAAATGCTAAAGGGAAGTCAATTGGTGGAATATAGTCACTGACTCCATCTTACTGTACTATCCATCCATCCATCCATCCATTATCTATAGACCCCTTGCGTGGGACATCATGCATCACGTGATAATTTCTCCTGAGGGACAACCAGACACCATCTTTCCTGTAAGCAAGGCTAAATCGGTCTTAAACATGGTTCATTTTTGCACTGTTTTTGGTTGTTCCAATTGTTCATTACCGTCTCCCTAGAACTTTGTCTTGAACTTCTGATTGTGGCTTAGGAACTTGTCTTGGGCATTTCTTTAGAAAGGAAATATCTCTGATCTGGGAGTAGGAGATTTTTTTCATAGCATTAGGAAGAACCCAGTCTGCCTTTTTAATCTGTAACCGTCAGTGAATCCCTTTCCAGGGTGAAACAGCGATGCTATGTGAGAACAGCTCTCTCCAAGGCCTACCATACAGTCGCAGTGTACGGCCACCATCTCACCATTTTCTTCACTGACAATCCACGAAGTTAAAGGTTTTTCAGTCAGTCATTCTTTGCGAGTGGTTAACCTGGAATAGAATATGGGTTGTATTCAGTCACGTGACTTTTACTTGCAAGTTTACTTCCGGTGAGTGAAATGGTGGTCAGACAAACCAATTTGGTTGCCGTTATTGTAAAGAGCTAGTGAAACTGTCTCCGACTATTTTCACAGTTTAGAGCCCAATGCATGGTTAAGATACCTTCAGAAAATTGCTCTTTGTGATGGGATAGATCCTTACACACTAGTAAAGAAGGATTTTTCTGATTATTTGAAAACTTATCCATTTCATTCAGTCCCCTGACAAACTACCTGGTGCTGCAGACATCGTTCTGCATGGACAAATAGATGAAAACCTGGAAGAGCATGGAGGCATACAACTTTTTATATGTAGCTGGATTAAAGATCTGGGAATCAGGACACTACAAGATAAATCCTGTATCGTTTATGCCCGGGTAAGTAGCATTTTGGGGCTTTTTTTTTTTTAAAAACACGTCTTTGTAGTGGTTGCTAGGACGCTATAAGTTTTAGTATGGGGTGTAAACAAACCACAGCCGCTTGATTCTCAATCCTCCCTGCTCTTCTCTTCCAGCAAACGATAAGGTTTATTTTTTAAATTAAAACAGAGAAAATGCAGTGAGAGGGTACATGCCAACATCTATGTAGGTCACAAATCTACATCGCCCACTCCAGTCGTTTCGAGGAATTGTGTATAGATCATAACCATTAATAAACTCTAATTTTTGTGCGTATCTATCCTTTGCTTTTTTCTACCTTAGATTATCCAAGTAATCTGGTAGTAAAGCTTGTTTAGCTGTAGCTTTCTTCGAACAACAGACATCTGGTTACTTCAAGATCACTTGTCTTCAGTACGTAAACAAAGTGCGCTTGTCCCCCAGGACAACCTAAGCAATGGTTGCTAATGTAAACGTGATGTCAGTGCAAGGGGTCTATACTGCTTATCTATCAAGGTCATGGGTGAAGCTGGAGCCAATCCCAGATGACTTCAGGCAAGAGGTGAGATTCAGCCGAAGTAGGTTGCCAATCTATCACAGGGCTAACACCCAAACCAACAACCATTCACACACTTGCTCACTTATGGGAAATTTAGAGTACCCTGTCAACCTAATCCACGTGTCTTTGGACTGTGGGGGCAAATCCACGCAGGCACACGGAGAACATGCAAACTCCACAGAGCCGCAAGGTGTTCGAACACAGAACCTTCTTACTGGGAAGTGACGGTGCTAACCACTGTACCATCGTGCCACCCCCTGCTGTACACTCCTTACACTCAAGACATGCAAAAAAAAGTTCAAATGTCATTGAGGAAAGACAACTGCACTCATTTGGATGAAACCTACAGCACGGTCAGTTTTCCAATTTGTATATACGTATAACTGGATAGAAATTACCGTTTCAGTTGCGCCTGAAATTTGTATTAAAATATCCAGAACCAGTGACTGAAGCAACCCTTAGCTTTATTAGAGATAAAAGTGGAACAAAGAAAAAATCCTTAACTTTTGAAAGCCAAACTAAGATTGGGGGGGGGGGGGGGGGGGGGAGGCACGTCCCCTGAAAAAATTTTAATAACAACACACAAAACCCTGCATTCTAGTGCATTTTAGTACTTATTTTCACTAAAAACAAGTTATAACTTTTAAGCCTTTTTCTTTCATGTACATTAATGATTAACATCAAAAATATCACATTTAATTCCCCTAGTTAATGAGTAATTTTCAGGAGTGCATTTAGAAAACGCGGTGATTTTCCTGCTACACAGTTCATTACTTTGAAAAAAAAATCAGACAGTTGAAGGTAAACTCAGCAAAATCCCAAAACAGTCCTGTTAAAAAGTAAAGGTCTGTTAGAGTTTCTAAAGCTTTCAGGTTTCAATGTTGGGGACATTGAGCCTCGTTTATCAATCTTTTAGTAGAGTTGTGTGTTTGCATAAGCTAAAGCAGGGGTTTTCAAACTGTGGGAGAGTCAGCCCCCCCTCGGAGAGCAAATAAACAACCGCGCCCCCCCTTACAATTTTTGTTGTTGCTATACTTAATGTTCCATTCGTATTTTTAAAAAAATGGTTGTTGTACACATTATTTTTTTCTTTTTCACATTTTAAACATCTGTGCTTTTTAAAACATCTTGTTTTACACATTTTAAACATCCCATAGCATCGTTAGCTAGCACCTCTTGGCAGACAACACACTGTGGCAGTGGAGCATCTTCAGATCCAGCCCATGAAAATCCAAACTTTAAATAATCATGCTCATACTTCCTTCTTTTTTCAGTCCCCCAGGATTCCGCGGTCCTTTTTTGTGATTGCTGCGGGCTAAAATGTCTGATGTTGCGGGGGGGGTTCCAAAAAAATTGCGATGAAAGTTGCGGTGTTTTTTAGGTTTTTGTTGCGATTACATTGCGGGAGGAAGTGAAAGTTGCGAGAAATTGCGAGTTTCCCTTTTTGTGATTAAAATCGAGTGATATGTTAAATATTAAGTTATTACTGAAAAACTACTGATTAAAAAAACAAAGACACTGAGAAATGGTCCTATAAACAACTTTACCAATATAAAAGATTACCAGGACTACAAAAATGCAGGAAAATAGGCTTTACTTATCCAAATGCACCTGTTGGTTCAAAAGTTAAAGTTCAGAGAACCTCACAGCACAACATGAAGTTACCTTAAAATATAATATAAATGCCTCAGCTTTCATGTAAGAAAAAAAAAAACTAATACTAGTACTGTGTGCAGGCAGTCTCTCCTGAAGACTAAATTAAACAATAATTATACACGAATAAAATAAATGACTCAGGCTTCATAGAAGAAAAAAACAATTTGAACAGAATCTCACAGTATGATGCTGAAGCTGCCTAAACAATGGAAAATAAAATACCATTTTGGCAAAAATGTTGGCATCCATTAACTTCTTGTATTAAGTAAAAAAAAATAAAATAAAGTGCACACAGTCCTTCACTGTAAACATAACACACTTTCAGTGTTGCCAGATACTGCTGACGTTTTCCAGTCCAAATTATGTTCAAAACCGCCACAATGCACTTGAAATCGTCCAATCTGGCAACACGACGCGCATGCTGCTTCTCTTGAACACACGGAAGTAAGGCGGAAGGTAGTTTGTCGACGTCACCTCAAGACGACGCCAACGATTGGTCAAATTTGCGGGAAAGTTGCGGTGATTGGATATAATTGCAACACCGCCCTGAATTCGCGGGGATTGGTTGAATTTGCGTTGAAGTTGCGAATCACAACATCTGGAGGCTCTGTTTTTTTTGCTTGGCCCAGACTTTGTCTCCTCACTCACTGTAGCTTTAGGTACTAAAAACCGATCCATTTTGTCTCTCACGTTGCGCCCCCCCTGAAGAACTCTGGCGCCCCCCAGGGGGGGCGCGCCCCACACTTTGAAAAGCCCTGAGCTAAAGTGAACTAAAAATTTCCAATTCATATTTATGCGAGTTGAAGCCAATTGTTTACATTAGTTCATATTGTCTGTAAATTTAAACACACCAATGAAGACCAAATTTCTCATGTAAATCAGGGGTGTAGCGAGGATTTTTCAGGGGTGGGGGGGGGGGGGGGGGGTCACACACTGACTGGCAGCCTGAGTACATTATGTAACAAAAAATAAATTACCATTGCTAGTTTTAGGTAGCTTAGAAACCAGCTCTTCCATTATTGCTGTTTCTTCCACGTTTTCTTGATGTTGTGTTCTAGAAACGGCACTAAAACTTAGCTTCGAAGCCACAAAATGCAACTTTGATGGAAAAAAATATATAATAAATTGCTTACCTCTCTTCACATCGAAAGAAGGAGGAAAGTTTCGCTTGTTTTGACATGGCGAATTAACACGAGGAAATACTTGTAATTCGCAACTAAAAAGACTGCAGCTACACTGGCAGCTTGACCATGCTTTCTAGTGCGATTGTGTTGCGCTTGTACAGAACGGTGTCAGTCCTGCACGCCTTAGCTCATGCATCTGAAGGCGCGCCTTGGGCGCGTGCGCCTAAGGAGCTCTGGCACGCGCGCCGTTAACAAAGAACACCTGTCTTTAATCAATGAACTATGTTTGGGCTATTTAAGGACCACGCCCATGCAAGGACGATGCAAAGTATTACGCCGCGTCTAGGAACGCGAAAAATCCAAAAAATAAATTTCTCCATTCGGAAAACCGGAGATTTTCAAGAGTTTTGTCAAATATCCGGATCTCCGGGTAAATCCGGAAGACTTTCAACTATACTTTATGGACCCCTTTCAACAAGGCTGCAATGTCAAAGTGTGAAAACAACAAAGGCAAACCTTTCCATCCTTGTCAGGTGAAGACATCATAGCTCCCCAGATCTGAAAGGAATATTTGAGCTGAGGGATGCGCAATTCTTGAACTTGGACGCCTAAATCAGTCTCCAACCGCTCAACCACCTGAAACACACAAGCAGATTACAGTTAAGAGGTTTGTAATGTTAATGTTAGTGTGTAGATGTTAAAAATGAATTACAAATATACAAAACACACACCTTCTTCTGTGCCTGAATCAGTTGTGGGTCTACAGGAGAGAGAAGAGGTGATCCTCCATCATGAGGAACAGAGAAGAACCGGAGTTTCCTCAGATCCACATTCGCAGAGAGGAATAATCTGTGGTGAGGTACAGCAGAGTCATGGTTTTACAGAGGTTTTAAAGAGAGTTGCTTCCTGAGATTGTATTTCTACTCATGCAACCCGATGATGAACTGATTTTGGGTTTGAACTCACTAGTACATAGTATACACAGTACAACTCGTGTGGTAGATACTATTACGCAAGTGGTGTTGTTGAATCGAATATATTTTACTGTCTATCAAAAGACTACTGTAATAGCAGTAAACGTCCCACAATGCAAACTGCTGAACACATTTAATACCTTTAATAATTTGGTTGATGGTAAAACGGAGTTGAATCCAATCTATATATATCCATCTAGCTGAGCAGCTAGCTCTCTGGCAGTCCTGAGATTTGATCTCACAACCTTACAATCATTAGAATATAACCTCAATTCCATTGCTATACATTTTTATTTCAGTCCAAAACAAACAAGCCTCGGAAATTGCACTTTAAAGCGATTAACCAGGAAATTTTGAAAATACGGAGTTATGAAATGTCATCATTATACATGAATACAAGATGTTCTCGACGAAAAAATTAAGCAGACTTTAGCTTAAAAAACATGTTAAGGTTGTAACATCAGTCCGTTGGGCCATTTCCCCAGGTGCGGCCATACTGGATTAGCCAGATACATGGATGTACCGTATTAGGAGACGAAAACGAGGGTGGCGCTGCATGACGTAGGATTCCGCACGTCTTCGTCATTCCATTCTGGATACAACATTGCGTGCAGCCAAAGCTATTACCAGCATCCATTTTTTCAAGCATTATTTTGTCTGTGTATTACATTTTAAGTAGTATAATTCTAGTGGTTTGTGAAGGAGTAGTGTCTTCATCTATATCTTCTCAAAGATGGGTAAATGTAATGGCTATCTTTGAAGGAACCAAGACGTTTGGCCGAGTGGCTTCATCAAGTAAAGCGAGAAAACTTTACTCCTGGAAAAAGCAGCAAATTGTGCAGTGAGCATTTTACAGAAGATTGCTTTGTGGAAGACTTTAAAAAAAAAAAAATCACTGGGAAGAAGTGAGACACGAGGCAGAAACGACAACTGAAGCCAGACACGATCCTGACTTTGTTTCATCACAAAACACCGACAGCACCAGAGTTTACAGCATACCATGTCACGCATCAAACGGATGGAAGATAAGCAGGTAATTATATATTTTTTTAAATGAACAGGCAATAAACTAGTCACTACTTTATTTTGATTCCTTTTCTAATACTGCATTGCCATAATTTTTGTGTGCAGAAATGCAAACAAATTGACTGAGAAGTCATGCTAGACCATAATATCATACTATAGTCTGGTACAGCATGCACTTGTACACCTCTGTTGTGCTCGTGGAAAATGACATCACGCACGATGGAGTTATGGCGGCCTCCCTGACAAAAAAAAAAAAAAAAGTCCCGTCTATTTTCATCACTTTACTGGTTATATGGTTAAGAACAAATTTAACATGTGGCTTTTTTTTTTATAAAGGACAGACAAAGATGGACTTTTAGCTCGATTTGTTTATCTGCGAGATATTTTTATTAAATGATCTAATTGGAGTTACTTTTCTGCATTGGGTCCTGCCATAATCTTCAGCATGGGCAAAAGATCCTCAGCATAACGGCACATGGGGCCTGTACAGAGGAAGCCTGGCTGCTGTCCAGATGCTGGGGGATACTGACCTCCGTTATTTACTATACCTACAGACAAGCAAAAATGACAGCATGCCTCATTACAAACTACACAAAGACATATACACATATACACACATATATAAAATGTATATATACACACGTGTGTGTAATATATCTCATCTCATTATCTGTAGCCGCTTTATCCTGTTCTACAGGGTCGCAGGCAAGCTGGAGCCTATCCCAGCTGACTACGGGCGAAACGCAGGGTACACCCCGGACAAGTCGCCAGGTCATCACAGGGCTGCCACATAGACACAGACAACCATTCACACTCACATTCACACCTACGGTCAATTTAGAGTCACCAGTTAACCTAACCTGCATGTCTTTGGACTGTGGGGGAAACCGGAGCACCCGGAGGAAACCCACGCGGACACGGGGAGAACATGCAAACTCCGCACAGAAAGGCCCTCGCCGGCCCTGGGGCTCGAACCCGGACCTTCTTGCTGTGAGGCGACAGCGCTAACCACTACACCACCGTGTTACACACACACACACACACTCACTCACTCTCTCTCTCTCTCTCTCTTCCTACCTGATGTTGGCTTATGGCCAAAGATGCCATTAAAAAAGCAAGGTATACGAATGCTTCCTCCAATGTCTGATCCAACTCCAATCACAGAAGCTCCACTACCAATTATACTTCCCTCTCCCCCTGAGAGAGAGAGAGAGAGAGAGAGAGAGAGAGAGAGAGAGAGAGAGAGAGAAAACAAACAGGTTATATTTGACCATTCTTCTGTGTTAAAGCAAGAGTTAAGCAAAAGTTCAAATACACTGACTTTACCATGAATGCAGTCAATCAGCCAACTTTGGCCAAGATATGCCAAGGTTTAATCAGAAAATTCAATTTTAGCAACCCTTCTCTTCACCAATTGCAACCACAAGTGGTCACTGAAGATGCAATAGCCCATAATAATGAAGTGCACTGGAAAATCTATATAGTTTGCAAAATTAGTGAAAAAAAAGTTAAAATTTATGATTGCATAACTATTCATCCCAATTGCTGTGAAGCCCCTCAATTAGTTCTGGAGCAACCAGATGCCATCAGAAGTCACATAATTAGTTGAATGTCATCAACTTATGTGCAATTAAACTGTCATGTGATCTTGATATAAATACACAAATACACCTGTTCCTGGAAGGCGCCAGGGTTTGTTAGAGAACATACCTAAAGAAACAGCATCATGAAGATCAAGGAGCTATCAAAACAAGTCCAGGACAAAACTCTGAAAAAAATATTCCAAACTTTAAATATCCCACAGAGTACCGTTAGATCCATTACTGAAAAGAGAAAGAACAGTGCACACCGTGACTCTGCCTAAAGGGGGGCTGTGCATCAAAAAGTCAGTGACTGGGGAAGGTTGGCATTAGGGAAGCAACCAAGGGTCCAGAGCATAACTCTGAAAAAACTGGAGAAACCCACAGTTCAGGAGGGAGAACCTGATCATTGGACAACCATAGCCTTAAAGGAACAGTCCACCGTACTTCCATAATGAAATATGTTCTTCTCTGAATTGAGACGAGCTGATCCGTACCTCTCCGAGCTTTGTGCGACCTCCCAGTCAGTCAGACGCGCTGTTGCTCCTGTTAGCAATGTAGCTAGGCTCAGCATGTCCAATGGTATTTTTTGGGGCTATAGTTAGATGCGACCAAACTCTTCCACGTTTTTCCTGTTTACATAGGTTTATATGACCAGTGACATGAAACAAAGTTCAGTTACACAAATTGAAACATGGCGATTTTCTATGCTATGGAAAGTCCGCACTATAATGACAGGCGTACTAACACCTTCTGTGCGCTTCGACAGCACAGTGATACCTTCACTCAGGAGTGCATGTACTTGGTCTTGAGTGCATGTACTTGGTCTTCCAATATGGCGCCTAACAAAATCTCGCGGCGCGGTGACGTCATGTGAAAGGGGTCTATACCTTTCAGTATTGATGGTGTCTTTCCAGATGTGTAAGCTGCCCATGCCACACGCACTAATGCAACCCCATACCATCAGAGATGCAGGCTTCTGAACTGAGCGCTGATAACAACTTGGGTCGTCCTTCTCCTCTTTAGTCCGAATGACATGGCATCCCTGATTTCCATAAAGAACTTCACATTCTGATTCGTCTGACCACAGAACAGTTTTCCACTCTGCCACAGTCCATTTTAAATGAGCCTTGGCCCAGAGAAGACGTCTGCGCTTCTGGATCATGTTTAGATACGGCTTCTTCTTTGAACTATAGAGTTTTAGCTGGCAACGGCGGATGGCACGGTGAATTGTGTTCACAGATAATGTTCTCTGGAAATATTCCTGAGCCCATTTTGTGATTTCCAATACAGAAGCATGCCTGTATGTGATGCAGTGCCGTCTAAGAGCCCAAAGATCACGGGCACCCAGTATGGTTTTCTGGCCTTGACCCTTACGCACAGAGATTCTTCCAGATTCTCTGAATCTTCTGATGATATTATGCACTGTAGATGATGATATGTTCAAACTCTTTGCAATTTTACACTGTCGAACTCCTTTCTGATATTGCTCCACTATTTGTCGGTGCAGAATAAGGGAGATTGGTGATCCTCTTCCCATCTTTACTTCTGAGAGCCGCTGCCACTCCAAGATGCTCTTTTTATACCCAGTCATGTTAATGACCTATTGCCAATTGACCTAATGAGTTGCAATTTGGTCCTCCAGCTGTTCCTTTTTTGTACCTTTAACTTTTCCAGCCTCTTATTGCCCCTGTCCCAACTTTTTTGAGATGTGTTGCTGTCATGAAATTTCAAAATGAGCCAATATTTGGCATTAAATTTCAAAATGTCTCACTTTTGACATTTGATATGTTGTCTATGTTCTATTGTGAATACAATATCAGTTTTTGAGATTTGTAAATTATTGCATTCCGTTTTTATTTACAATTTGTACTTTGTCCCAACTTTTTTGGAATCGGGGTTGTAGAAGAAAGTTCTCAGCCTGAGAAAACCACCTCCACAGTGAAGCATGGTGGTGGTAGCATTATGTTGAGAGTTAGTCTTGGTGTCTTGGTTGCTTCTCTTTCCAATGCCCTCCAAGTAAGGGGTGGTAAAAAAGGGGTTGGGGTGGGTGAGGGGATTAGTTTAACACTTATGCAAAGCATGGTATTTGTCCAAACCTGAGCTGCCCCCTGCTATCCTCCCAAGGTCGTAAGGGTTCCTGGTGATGCCATAAAGGTGGTTGTGGGACTCCAGCCACATGGCCAGCTCACTGCAGTTGGTTACACCAAGTGGAATTGCTCCAGCCCGCTTTAACAGAGCCACAGGTGGGGCATCCACTCCTGAAACCACCGCCCTCCTGCTCAGCAATCCTGTAGAATTCGGCATGCCTGAGGGAAAGAGAGAGAAAGACAGAGAGAGATGGAAAAAGCCTGCTGCTATTGCATCCTGTGTTATGTTATTAGAGAAGGGTCTGTTGGTTTACACTATGCTGTTGGGCGTCTTTGAGTGGACTGGATCGGTGTTTTTAAACAGAACTTAGCAACTGTCAAATCTTATGTGGTTGCTGTATATACTGTATATAACGCATCATTCTGATATATTGTATTCTGTATGACCATGCACATTATGTTCCAATATACTGTGTGGTGTATTGTACTATTCTGCATATACGACAATAAATGTTTTCAGTTATTTTCACTACTTGTTGCCATTAAAGGACAGATGCGTATTAAATGAACAGACATGTGGCCGTAGTTACCCTGCAGGGCGAAGGCCTCTTTCACAGTAAAGGGCACTCCAAGAAGAGGAAGCCTGTCCTCCAGAACATCCTCTCCGCCTGTCTCCTCCTCTATCAGTTTATCAACCTGTGCTGCCTCTTGGAGAGCTGCAGCAAACCTGACCAAGACAAAAAAGTTCGAGTGAGGTCTATGATCAGAACAGAGTTCAAATATCCATCAGAGGTGCAGATAAAAAGGAACACTCGAGAGCCTCACTCACCTGTCTTTAACCAAAGCATTGACGAGTGGGTTGACTTCCTGGATGCGATCAATGTAGGCTTGAACCACCTGGACACTTGTTACCTAGGGTTTGAATAAAACCTTAACGAATAAAATCTGAACATGCACTTTCTCGACTGAAGTGGATGTGCCAGTAGAGTCATGTGAATACCACCCCATCATTACTTACTTAACAGTGCGATGAGTGTGGAAATAACTAAATCACTAGCACTGTTGATATTTATATACCTGCTTGGAGTTATTATTTATTGTTACTTAAACTGAATGGCTTTCAAATTATTTTAGTCACATTCATGCATATATTAGGGCGGCACGGTGGTGTAGTGGTTAGCACTGTCACCTCACAGCAAGAAGGTCTGGGTTCGAGCCCAGCAGCTGGCTAGGGCCTTTCTGTGCGGAGTTTGCATGTTCTCCCCGTGTCTGCGTGGGTTTCCTCCGCGTGCTCCGGTTTCCCCCACAGTCCAAAGACATGCAGGTTAGGTTAACTGGTGACTCTAAATTGAGCGTAGGTGTGAATGTGAGTGTGAATGGTTGTCTGTGTCTATGTGTCAGCCCTGTGATGACCTGATGACTTGTCCAGGGTGTACCCCGCCTTTCGCCCGTAGTCAGCTGGGATAGGCTCCAGCTTACCCACGACCTTGCACAGGATAAGCGGTTATGGATAATGGATGGATGGATAATGCATATATTAGTTATTCATTTCCTAATCTCCTAACTTCACTTCTTCCTAAGTTTAGAAACAAAATATGTTAACTTCAGTATAACTGCAATATTAATTAAACTATAAAAACATGCAAGACTACAAATCTTTAAATAAAAAAAAAGTAAATATTGACCTATTACCATATTTACATTCATAATATTTGAATAGCTGGATTATCTCATTATCTCTAGCCGCTTTATCCTTCTACAGGGTCGCAGGCAAGCTGGAGCCTATCCCAGCTGACTATGGGCAAAAGGCGGGGTACACCCTGGACAAGTCGCCAGGTCATCACAGGGCTGACACATAGACACAACCATTCACACTCACATTCACACCTACGGTCAATTTAGAGTCACCAGTTAACCTAACCTGCATGTCTTTGGACTGTGGGGGAAACCGGAGCACCCGGAGGAAACCCACGCAGACACGGGGAGAACATGCAAACTCCGCACAGAAAGGCCCTCACCGGCCACGGGGCTCGAACCCGGACCTTCTTGCTGTGAGGCGACAGCGCTAACCACTACATACCGTGCCGCCCTAGTTGGATTATATTAATACATTTTTAATATCTGCTGCAATAATAATGGGGTATGCTTGATAGAAGAGGCAGATGATGGAGTGTAAACCTACATTTTATTGATCATATAACAAAAGACTTAAAACTCCCTTTGAATACATCTACACTGCTTAGAACATGAGAACAAAAATCTACCTGTGCATTACTTTTTTCCCCTGAATGTGGCAATTTGGTTGCAGTGAAGCACAATACTCTCCCTACTGCTTTTGGATTTAGTTCCCACATATTTAAAGCCACGTTTGGATTAGGGCATAAGCCTTGAACAATAGGCTGATCATTTCTCTGGCTGTCTTGACCTTTATACACTTTAAAACGACTAAGTTCTTGAAGATATGCAGCTATTAAAATAAACTGTCCCTTTTCAGAATGCAGGAATGTTGACGTGTCTCTAATCCAACGAACTGCGAAAAGCAGGGGTCCATGAAGCATAGCCAGGGTATTTGTGATTATTACTGTTATTATTTTTACCTTCGCCAACTTTGTTGGTGTCACCTCCATTTGTTGAATGGATTTTGATGAAATTTTGAGGAAAGGTGAGTCATGGGCCAAGGAACAATTGATCAGATTTTGACGCAAATCCAAATATACGGCTTGGCATAAGTACTCTCTGAAGGTACTCTACCGAGTGCCGTTCTAGTTTATTTTGTGGTGAAAATCCCAACCCAATGTCATAAAAGATATTTATACACTACTGTGCAAAAGTCTCACACACATGCAAAGAAATTCTGTCGAGCAAAGATGCCTTCAGAAAGAACGAAATTAAATGTTTCTATGTTAAAAAAGTACTATAAAGAGCAATAAACAGTAATAAATGAAACAAAGCCAATATTTGGTGTGATGACATTTTGCTTTAAAAAACAGCTTTATAAAGAAATGAGCTGTAGGTTTTACTGGGGAACTTTCAGAAACAGTCTCAGTTCTTCTGGAGACCTTGACTGATGCACTTGCTTTTTTTTTGCAGTAAAACCTAGTGGCCTTCATTAAGTTTTTTTTTTTTTTTTGTCTCAACAGTGGCCTCTTGTGTAATATGCTTCTTTCACTGTTGGAAATAGGAGTACAGAAAGAGTCCATTTCTGTACTCCAAGGTATAGTCTGCACTAATGTACCCCCTAGGGCTCATTATTGGACTTCAAGGTAATTATGTGTACCTTTTAAGGGCTAAAAAGGTACACATGTTCCCAAGCAGGGTACAAATAAGTACCTTAGACTCTAGGTACTGGCCCAGTGACAAGCCATTGTACCCCTAAAGGTCCAGTAATGTACAACCCCGATTCCAAAAAAGTTGGGACAAAGTACAAATTGTAAATAAAAATGGAATGCAATAATTTACAAAATCTCAAAAACTGATATTGTATTCACAATAGAACATAGACAACATATCAAATGTCGAAAGTGAGACATTTTGAAATTTCATCCCAAATATTGGCTCATTTGAAATTTCATGACAGCAACACATCTCAAAAAAGTTGGGACAGGGGCAATAAGAGGCTGGAAAAGTTAAAGGTACAAAAAAGGAACAGCTGGAGGACCAAATTGCAACTCATTAGGTCAATTGGCAATAGGTCATTAACATGACTGGGTATAAAAAGAGCATCTTGGAGTGGCAGCGGCTCTCAGAAGTAAAGATGGGAAGAGGATCACCAATCCCCCTAATTCTGCGCCGACAAATAGTGGAGCAATATCAGAAAGGAGTTTGACAGTGTAAAATTGCAGAGTTTGAACATATCATCATCTACAGTGCATAATATCATCAAAAGATTCAGAGAATCTGGAAGAATCTCTGTGCGTAAGGGTCAAGGCCGGAAAACCATACTGGGTGCCCGTGATCTTCGGGCCCTTAGACGGCACTGCATCACATACAGGCATGCTTCTGTATTGGAAATCACAAAATGGGCTCAGGAATATTTCCAGAGAACATTATCTGTGAACACAATTCACTGTGCCATCCGCCGTTGCCAGCTAAAACTCTATAGTTCAAAGAAGAAGCCGTATCTAAACATGATCCAGAAGCGCAGATGTCTTCTCTGGGCCAAGGCTCATTTAAAATGGACTGTGGCAAAGTGGAAAACTGTTCTGTGGTCAGACAAATCAAAATTTGAAGTTCTTTATGGAAATCAGGGACGCCGTGTCATTCGGACTAAAGAGGAGAAGGACGACCCAAGTTGTTATCAGCGCTCAGTTCAGAAGCCTGCATCTCTGATGGTATGGGGTTGCATTAGTGCGTGTGGCATGGGCAGCTTACACATCTGGAAAGACACCATCAATGCTGAAAGGTATATCCAGGTTCTAGAGAAACATATGCTCCCATCCAGACGACGTCTCTTTCAGGGAAGACCTTGCATTTTCCAACATGACAATGCCGAACCACATACTGCATCAATTACAGCATCATGGCTGCGTAGAAGAAGGGTCCGGGTACTGAACTGGCCAGCCTGCAGTCCAGATCTTTCACCCATAGAAAACATTTGGTGCATCATAAAACGGAATATACGACAAAAAAAGACCTAAGACAGTTGAGCAACTAGAATCCTACATTAGACAAGAATGGGTTAACATTCCTATCCCTAAACTTGAGCAACTTGTCTCCTCAGTCCCCAGACGTTTACAGACTGTTGTAAAGAGAAAAGGGGATGTCTCACAGTGGTAAACATGGCCTTGTCCCAACTTTTTTGAGATGTGTTGTTGTCATGAAATTTAAAATCACCTAATTTTTCTCTGTAAATGATACATTTTCTCAGTTTAAACATTTGATATGTCATCTATGTTCTATTCTGAATAAAATATGGAATTTTGAAACTTCCACATCATTGCATTCCGTTTTTATTTACAATTTGTACTTTGTCCCAACTTTTTTGGAATCGGAGTTGTACTTTATTTCTGAGAGTGTTCTTTACTGACAAAGATTTTTCTGTAACATTTAATTTTGTGCTGGAAAACTAATACTTGGAAATCTAAGATGTTTTTGTACTGACTCATAGTAAGAATCTAAAACAAAGTTTGCACTAAAAAAAAGGGTGCCTAACATTTGCACAGTACTCTTTATTCATTTCCTATGCCACTTATTATCATCGTGGGTCACGGGGGAAGCTGGTACCAATCCCAGATGACTTAGGGCAAGAGGCAGGGTGCCCATCTATCACAGGGTTAACTTAACTTTATGTTCATACTTAGGAGCAATAGGCCATTTGCAGGAATTGGTTACGTGTCAGTTTTCCCCATCGCAAAAAGCCTGTGGTGGGCAAGCTAACTTGACATTCTTTGACAACCGTAAGAGTTTGACTGGCGATGCAAAGCAATCCATTTCTAGAATAGCTGTCTTTTACCTTTTCTACTGTCTTTTTTGACCCAGATTTTCACGTGGGGGCGGCACGGTGGTGTAGTGGTTAGCGCTGTCGCCTCACAGCAAGAAGGTCCTGGGTTCGAGCCCCGGGGCCGGCGAGGGCCTTTCTGTGTGGAGTTTGCATGTTCTCCCCGTGTCCGCGTGGGTTTCCTCCGGGTGCTCCGGTTTCCCCCACAGTCCAAAGACATGCAGGTTAGGTTAACTGATGACTCTAAATTGACCGTAGGTGTGAATGTGAGTGTGAATGGTTGTCTGTGTCTATGTGTCAGCCCTGTGATGACCTGGCGACTTGTCCAGGGTGTACCCCGCCTTTCGCCCGTAGTCAGCTGGGATAGGCTCCAGCTTGCCTGCGACCCTGTAGAAGGATAAAGCGGCTAGAGATAATGAGATTTTCACGTGGACTTGGAAAAAGTTTGTGGTTTTAACTTCTGTCATAAATTAAAGTGAATCACTGGCTGTAAAAGAGTTTTTTTGGAGTCAAGTTGGTCGCCGGTGAAAGAAATTCACGTGCAAAATGGCGGATTTCTCAGGTAAAAAGAAAAAGCACAGCTTTATTCATCACACACTTGTGAAATTTCCTCTTTGCATTTCACCCATCTGAAGCAGTGAACACACACATGCACACACGCATACCCAGAGCAGTGGGCAGCCATGCTAACAGCACCCGGGGAGCAATCAGGAGTTAGGTGCCTCGCTCAAGGGCACCCCAGCCCAAGGCCGTCCCATATTAACCTAACCGCATGTCTTTGGACTGTGGGGGAAACCGGAGCACCCGGAGGAAACCTACACAGACAACATGCAAACTCCACACAGGTCACTGGGTTTGAACCCAGAACCTTCTTGCTGTGAGGCGCTAACCACTATCCCAGCTGACTACGGGCGAAAGGCGGAGTACACCCTGGACAAGTCGCCAGGTCATCACAGGGCTGACACATAGACACAGACAACCATTCACACTCACATTCACACCTACGCTCAATTTAGAGTCACCAGTTAACCTAACCTGCATGTCTTTGGACTGTGGGGGAAACCGGAGCACCCGGAGGAAACCCACGCGGACACGGGGAGAACATGCAAACTCTGCACAGAAAGGCCCTCGCCGGCCACGGGGCTCGAACCCGGACCTTCTTGCTGTGAGGCGACAGTGCTAACCACTACACCACTGTGCTGACCCTACCAGTACCTTTATCATTCGCTTAACATGTGAAGATTCTTGAAAATAAATACGCACGTGAATTTCTTTCACCGGCGACCAACTTGACTCCAAAAAACTCTCTTTTACAGCCAATGATTCGCTTTAACTTACGACAGAAGTTAAAACCACAAACTTTTTCCAAGTACACATGAAAATCCGGGTTAAAAAAAAAAAAAAAACAGTAGAAAAGGTAAAAATTATAGAAATGGATTGCTTCACATCACCAGTCAAACTCTCATGGTTGTCAAGGAATGTCAAGTTAGCCTGCCCACCACGGGCTTGTTGCTACAGTCTGGGGAAAACTGACATGACCAATTCCTGCAAATGGCCTATTTAGGGTTGTTTTACAATCAGGGTACAAAGTTTGTGTCACAGGGGTCCAAAATTCAAATTGATTCAAACTGGTTCTTGTACCAATTTTTAAGTGAAGGACAAGTTAAAGAACAGATTTCAGGTAATTTTTTGACATGTGTGTATGGTAGTTTTGTGTAATCTGCTATAAGATAAAGAAGATTAAGTGTAGCTTTAAGCAGGGCTGGGAGAAACAAATGAAGTGATTCTCGGAGAGGACATTTTTTTTTTTTTGACAATTCAGAATCCACTACTTCCATAGTGCTTTTAAATATAAGGCTGTAAGCTTTGTGTTAGTTGTCTCTAATATTTATGTCCCAATATCTTGACCACATTTTAGGATGAAAATCATCATTTTAGATATGTTATTTTATATTGAAAAATTAGCTGTCTCGGAGAGGACATTTTTTTTTTGACACAATTACATACTAATTTGATCAAAATAGTCTGAAAACTTACTGGCATTCAACATTAAAACTTAACTATGTTTCCAATGATACGGAACCAAATATTTGTTTTATGGTATAAAGAATGATTTAAGTGCATCCCTTTTGGAGCTACCTGTGGTAAAAAAAAGCACTTTTTCTAAATGACACGAGTAATTTTGCTAAATATGACATATATTGCCATACATTCACCAAAAATAACGTTATCACCAAATTTTTTTTTGCATGGTAAATAGAGCTATCACAGGGCTACAATAAACAACCAAGTTTATTTAGTCAAGCCTTTTGATCTCATCTCATCTCATTATCTCTAGCCGCTTTATCCTGTTCTACAGGGTCGCAGGCAAGCTGGAGCCTATCCCAGCTGACTACAGGCGAAAGGCGGGGTACACCCTGGACAAGTCGCCAGGTCATCACAGGGCCGACACATAGACACAGACAACCATTCACACCTACGGTCAATTTAGAGTCACCAGTTAACCTAACCTGCATGTCTTTGGACTGTGGGGGAAACCGGAGCACCCGGAGGAAACCCACGCGGACACAGGGAGAACATGCAAACTCCACACAGAAAGGCCCTCGCCGGCCCCGGGGCACGAACCGGGACCATCTTGCTATGAGGCGACAGCGCTAACCACTACACCACCGTGCCGGCAAGCCTTTTGATATTGAAGATAATAAGTGTTAAATGTGATTTTTAGCTTGTGTACCCTGATTGTAAAACAACCCTTTAGAGAAGCCAGTTGACCCACTCTGCATGTCTTTGGATCGTGAGAGGAAACCAGAGCACCCTGAGGAAACCCACACAGGCACGAGGAGAAGGTTCGAACCCCACCCATCGGCTGTGAGGCGATAGAACTAACCCCTACACCACCAAATACACAAAACATTACTGCACAAGGTTAAATAATGACCCTGATATCTATACAGCAGAATTTATTACAGGGTCAAAGGTTAAGTGCTGCAAGTCAAACAAACCTAGACAAAACTACACTTCCCATAATTCCACCGTGCATCTCTTCCGGAAACGGAGCTCTGACTCTGAGGCTTGTTGTGAGAAGCCTTTAAAGGAGGTCAGATCGCTGCAGGTTACAGTGTGTTTAGGATAAAGTGGCGCATTAAGGCGGACTGGGTGTCTCACTTGTTTGCGGCGGATGTTCTGCGCGAGCTGGCCGGCGGAAGCGCGCAGCAGCAGCGGCTCGGTGATGGGGGGAAGCCGGCGACCTTCTCTGCTTCCTGGCTGTTGTTGAGGCGCGAATAACCTGAAAACTAGCAAGAACACTTTAACAACAACACGCAGCAAACGACCCCACAAGCGCTCCAGCCGTGACGAGGCCATCTCGAGCGGATCAGGACGCGAGGAGGAAACGAGCTGCTTTATCACTGGAATAAAACCGGATTGTGTTGCTTCACTGCCCCCATCATGCAGCGCGGTGCAACTACTGGACACATCAGGTGCACCTTCCCATACACTAGTGCAGGGCTCTTCAAACTTTTCCATGCCAAGGCCCCCCAAACAGCATTAGCTTCTGGCCGGGGACCCCCTTTACAAACCCACAGACAATGCTACAAAATGTGTAAAGAAACATCAACTTTTAGAATGTTTTCTCTTACTTTTATTCAATAATTCAGGGGCTTCAAAGTTTGGGAGAATAGCAGGGTACAAATAATTTACAGCAGGGTGCAAAATGGTAAAATGTCTGCCAGCGGCAGACATAATGCACGCAAAGCGTGCAGGGATATAAGAGAGAGATCTCATCTCATTATCTGTAGCCGCTTTATCCTTCTACAGGGTCGCAGGCAAGCTGGAGCCTATCCCAGCTGACTATGGGCGAAAGGCGGGGTACACCCTGGACAAGTCGCCAGGTCATCACAGGGCTGACACATAGACACAGACAACCATTCACACTCACATTCACACCTACGGTCAATTTAGAGTCACCAGTTAACCTAACCTGCATGTCTTTGGACTGTGGGGGACAGGGGCGCCGCCAGAAATTTTGGGCCCCATGAAAGATTAGAATGTTGGGCCCCTCAACTTTGCCCACCCTCGTCACAATTGCACTATTGTCATTATTTGACTTTTGATATCCCATGGACCTTGAGTTTGTGACTTTGTTATTACATTTTTGTATTAACCTACCAGGGACTAGATGAAAACTGGTCAGTGACTAATTCTGGTGCATTTACAATCTCATCTCATCTCATCTCATTATCTCTAGCCGCTTTATCCTGTTCTACAGGGTCGCAGGCAAGCTGGAGCCTATCCCAGCTGACTACGGGCGAAAGGCGGGGTACACCCTGGACAAGTCGCCAGGTCATCACAGGGCTGACACATAGACACAGACAACCATTCACACTCACACCTACGGTCAATTTAGAGTCACCAGTTAACCTAACCTGCATGTCTTTGGACTGTGGGGGACAGGGGCGGCGCCAGAAATTTTGGGCCCCATGAAAGATTAGAATTTTGGGCCCCCCGACTTTGCCCACCCTCGTCACAATTGCACTATTGTCATTATTTGACTTTTGATAGCCCATGGACCTTGAGTTTGTGACTTTGTTATTACATTTTTGTATTAACCTACCAGGGACTAGATGAAAACTGGTCAGTGACTAATTCTGGTGCATTTACAATCTCATCTCATCTCATTATTTCTAGCCGCTTTATCCTTCTACAGGGTCGCAGGCAAGCTGGAGCCTATCCCAGCTGACTACGGGCGAAAGGCGGGGTACACCCTGGACAAGTCGCCAGGTCATCACAGGGCTGACACATAGACACAGACAACCATTCACACTCACATTCACACCTACGGTCAATTTAGAGTCACCAGTTAACCTAACCTGCATGTCTTTGGACTGTGGGGGACAGGGGTGCCGCCAGAAATTTTGGGCCCCATGAAAGATTAGAATTTTGGGCCCCCCAACTTTGCCCACCCTCGTCACAATTGCACTATTGTCATTATTTGACTTTTGATAACCCATGGACCTTGAGTTTGTGACTTTATTACATTTTTGTATTAACCTACCAGGGACTAGATGAAAACTGGTCAGTGACTAATTCTGGTGCATTTACAATCTCATCTCATCTCATTATCTCTAGCCGCTTTATCCTTCTACAGGGTCGCAGGCGAGTTGGAGCCTATCCCAGCTGACTACAGGCGAAAGGCGGGGTACACCCTGGACAAGTCGCCAGGTCATCACAGGGCCGACACATAGACACAGACAACCATTCACACTCACATTCACACCTACGGTCAATTTAGAGTCACCAGTTAACCTAACCTGCATGTCTTTGGACTGTGGGGGACAGGGGCGCCGCCAGAAATTTTGGGCCCCATGAAAGATTAGAATTTTGGGCCCCCCAACTTTGCCCACCCTCGTCACAATTGCACTATTGTCATTATTTGACTTTTGATAGCCCATGGACCTTGAGTTTGTGACTTTGTTATTACATTTTATGTATTAACCTACCAGGGACTAGATGAAAAACTGGTCAGTGACTAATTCTGGTGCATTTACAATCACAAATGAAAATTCAAGATTTTGCCACATGCCTTCTTGTGCTAGGACAATTGGTAGTGAAATGTGTGATGTGACTGCTTTCTGTTATTAGCAACACTTTAATCGAGCAAACTGTATATGGCGCTCGCTCATTAAAAACTTAAATCCTAAAGCATTTATGGGTTGTACTGCTGCTTACCTCCTTCTCCAAAGGGGGGTTCAGTGGTTTGGTAGGGCGGAGGTCCCCCTGAGGCTGAATCTGTGCATATTTAGGGCACCCCATTAGTTATGAAACTGGTTATTAGCACTAGTTATTAGCACCAGCATAACGTAATATTTCATCTTGTTTATCACACAAGTCAGTTCAGTTATTAAAATGGAAAAAATGCCACTGTACAAACTGTAAAAGTGTTCTCTTGATAGGCTAATCCAACCATGTTCATACTGTTCATTTACCATTCGCTAATATTTTGAACACACGTGAGCGATAGCTACCTCTCTTTGGGAAAAACTGAGTGACCAGTTGCCTGCCTCTCCAGTCCCTCTCAGCTTTCAGCTGCCTTTCTTTACGTTTTTGACAGCCACTCTTCATATTTAGCGATCATAGACTGTACGCACTCCACTGCTGGCTGGCTGGCTGCTGCACCGCGACACAGCAGCAAGTAGTGTTGCACTGATCAGCACACAGATTTAACGCATCGCGCTTCTACCAGAACTGGACCGTACCATTTCGCAAAAGGGGGAGGGTTAAATGACAATATGTTGAAGAACTCAAGAAATAGACAACCTTGTTCAATTAGCTCATTTTACCAGATGGAATATTGCATTGTTGTTATTTCGAAAGTCTTATTAAAATCATTAAAAGCATATTATCAGCCCCTTAAAGGGCCCCATGGCAGTGCTGGGCCCCTAGAATTGTTCTAACCTTTCCCCCCCTGGCGGTGCCCATGGTGGGGGAAACCGGAGCACCCGGAGGAAACCCACGCGGACACGGGGAGAACATGCAAACTCCACACAGAAAGGCCCTCGCCGGCCCCGGGGCTCAAACCCAGGACCTTCTTGCTGTGAGGCGACAGCGCTAACCACTACACCACTGTGCCGCCCCAGAGAGAGAGAGTTGCAAGTACGAATTTTTCATGGGGCGGGATGGTTTGGAACAGGCCATCTAAAATTGGGATAACATTTACCCGGGATGGGTATTTGAGGCGGGTTGTCTAGCTTAAGCTTGATTAGCGTTGTTACGCATGCCAGTGTTTCCCATAGAAATTTTTGGAGACCATGGGGGGTTGTTTAAAATTGAGTGATATGTTAAATATTAAGTTATTACTGAAAAACTATTGATTAAAAAAACAAAGACACTGAGAAATGGTCCTATAAACAACTTTACCAATATAAAAGATTACCAGGACTACAAAAATGCAGAAAAATAGGCTTTACTTATCCAAATGCTCCTGTTGGTTCAAAAGTTAAAGTGCACAGAACCTCACAGCACAACATGAAGTTACCTTAAAATATAATATAAATGCCTCAGCTTTCATGTAAGAAAAAAAACACTATTAATACTAGTACTGTGTGCAGGCAGTCTCTCCTGAAGACTAAATTAAACAATAATTATAAACTAATAAAATAAATGGCTCAGGCTTCATAGAAGAAAAAAACAATTTGAACAGAATCTCACAGTATGATGCTGAAGCTGCCTAAACAATGGAAAATAAAATACCATTTTGGCAAAAACGTTGGCATCCATTAATTTCTTGTATTAAGTAAAAAAAATATGTTGCCAGATACTGCTGACGTTTTCCAGCCCAAAATATGTTCAAAACCCGCTAAAATGCACTTAAAACCGCCCAATCTGGCAGCACAGCTAATGGCTGCACTTGTCGAGGATGTAAACAAAGTTGACGCGGCAACGGACATACATGACATAGTGGATGTAATTTACGTTCACAACTTTTTTTGCCGTCAGAAATATTTAATATTAAATTTTGTGACTCGACTGACAATAGCCGGCAGCATAACAAGCCACAGACGGCGATTTGCCACCGGTGACCGGCTACTTTTGAGACCGCTGTAATTGTTACATTTCTTTAGCATAAGAATATTATTAACTAACATGTTTTCAACCAGTGGCGGCTCCTGAATTTTTTTTTCGGGGGGGGGCAATTTTCCCCCGTTATGTCTACACTAGGGTGACCATTTCCATAACACCAAAAAGGAGGACATTATTTAGACAGGGGGTCTGGGGGGCCCTCCCCCCCCGAAAATTTTGTATTTCTTAGATGCAATTTCCTGCATTCTAATCAATTTTAGGGTGAATAATGGCAAATCCCATCTGATTCATAGCCCTCAAATTTTTATATAAACCACAGTGGCAAGATTGAGAATGGATTATTTTTATGCAAGTCACTCAAGTTTGGTGAAATCAACATCGCAATTTTGTAGGGTTAAAGATTATGATTGTGCCATTACGAAAATTTAACCATGGTTTTACTATGAAAACTAACGATGGTTTTACCATGGTTTATAGTTATTCATGGTTTTCATGGTTTTTTTGGGTAACCATGAAAACCATGGTGCATTTTACCTCAATGTTCACTTAAATTTTTAGGTTCTAAGTAAATGTTAATGTATCTGGGCTGTTAATCGAGATCCTTCTCTACAGCATTGACTGTTGGACGAAAGCATGGTAATACTACAGTTAGCGCATCCTTTTAAAAACCATACTATCCCTTTTTAAACTAATTTCGTAGTTACTGTGACCTATTACACATACAACTATGATGCTACCACAGCTACTGCAGTACTATGGATAAACCACAGTAATACTATGGTTGGTTCATAGTACTTAGGGCCCGTTTACACGAGGACGCTGTCGGGTAAAAATGACTAAATATTTTATCGGAAGTGCCTTTCGTTTACACGGGGACGGCGTTTCCGAGGCTGAAAAACGGATAAAATTGAAAACGCCTTCCAAAGTGGATAAGTTAAAAACGGCCCCCGTTGCATATCCGTCTAAACTACCCAATACGCGAAACTCTGCTTGGATCTGCTCACGTCGGGTACGCGTTTACGTCATACATATGTCATATACTGCACATGCCAGCCCGGGAAGTAAGAAAGTAAGTAAAAAAGTAAGAGCATGTCTGATTACATCGATCCAACGGACCTTCAAGCTGCTCTGTGTTTTAATGCAGTAGATGGGTTTTCCTGCTCACCCGCCCGGCTGGAGCTCCTCAGGTTGGTGTCGCCAAGTTACACACGCACGCGCGCGCCGCCTATTCAAGCCGCTCGTGAAACCATAAACCCGAGACTGAAAACAAAACTAGCAGCCGAACGGGTTTATTTTGCTGAGATGGACACTGCCTTTTCTCTTCACCGAAACAAGAGTGAGTGTTACTTAATAAAGGCAGATTAAAAGAGTTTCGGTTTGTTCCTGCTCCTCCCTCGAGCACTACAGTACCTCAGCCAGACCGGTGTTCTGTAAAGTTATCCTAGCAAGTTCTCATACAGACCGTTTTATTATTTAAAACAAGTCATTACAAATTATTTGACTCGGCCAAAGACTCGACCAATACGCACAAAACATAAAAATCGGCAAATGCGTGAAATTCTCACCAATTTTCTATCAGCCCAGCTGATCGGTGGGACAAAACTACTGTTAAATTTTCCTACCCTCCTGGATTTCGTGCATGCGTAGTAGGCTTGGTAGGATAACTTGACAGAACAGCAGCGCAGATGTGCAGATCAGACAAGACGGAAGATGTTGCGCATGCGTGCAGACATAGCGGAGACATTTATGCGTCACCATATAGACGCAGATTTCCTCCTTGAAAACGGTCGTGTAGACGCGGAAAAAAGTGAGAACGAAAACGGACTTTTGCGTTTTTGTTTTATACCGTCCCCGTGTAAAGTAGGCCTTAGAATCACCATGAAATACCATAGTAGATCCATGGTTACTACCATGGATGAACCATAGTAATACTATGGTTGGTTCATAGTACTTAGAATAACCATGAGATACCATGGTAGAATCATGGTTACTACATAAAAACCATGGTAAAACCATAGTAAACCATGGTAGATTTTCGTAAGGGTGGGGAAAAAAGAGTAAGGTCAAAGCATTCATAGTATTTATTATAATTCATGTATTAGCTCTTAATTGGCTAGAACACACAGTATTTATATTTATTAAAAACATTGGAGTTAACAAACCACTGAAATTAAACTTAAGGTGCTGAGTACCAAAAAGCACAACATTTGTAGATTCTCAAAGAACAAATAGGCAACATAACCAGCAACATTATAAAGCGTTTTAAAACAGTATATCATGCTTCAGTCTTTCAGTGTCTTCAGAATTCGTGTGTGTGAGTGAGAGAGAGAGAGAACAGTCAGACTCTTTGAAGTAGCCTGTGCCTTTGACATGTTCATGGAGGAATTTTACTGTACAAAAAAACTGAAATCTCAACCTCTAGGCACGCGCCAGGAAGATCATCAAAGGATAGAGCGCAACGCGTTCTAGAACGCAACGCCTCACGGTGTGGAGTTCGCATTGCATACCAAAAAAACATCGAGCCATAGACTCTTTATTGTAGATTACTAGTGTGCAGCACAGATCTGCAGTTTCCCTACAAAACGTTATTCTAGAACTCTGCTCTTCCAGTCTGGCAAGTCGATATTATATAATTCCGCTCATCGTCTCTAAGCATACGTTCACACTGCGAGGCTTAATGCTCAATTCCGATTTTTTTGTGAAATCCGATTTTTTTGTGAGGTCGTTCACATTAACAAATATATGCGACTTGTATGTGATCCTCAGTATGAACGAAAAGCGACCTAAAAGTGTTCCGCATGCGCATTGCAGGATACGACGACGTCACACGCAGTGAGCATGGCCAGTGTTTACGGAAGTAACCTAAAGTTTCCTGTGTATGACAGTAGCCAGCATGGAGTACCTGGCGATGATGCAGTTGTTGTTGCGACGGAGCCAGAACATGCACAATAGCCTGATGTTAAGGAGGAGGTTGAGAAGGAAGAGGGCAAGGGTTTTGGCTCAGGCGTTCTGCGGGGTAGTGACTGCAACCTCCGTTCAAAGGAACGTGTCATGCGCCATGTTTTTGTAACTTTTTTTTGAGAGACCCGCCGCCTACTTCAGCGCAGAATAGTGATGTTTGTGGCTTGTTGATGACGTGTAAGTCGGATGAATGCGACCTGGCGGTTCAGACTGAAGTCGCATATGAAAAGATCGGATAGGAATCGGAATTAGGACCACATATCCAAACGGCCTGGGTCGGATTTGAAAAAATCGGATCTGTGTCGTTCATATTGTCAATAAAAGATCGGATACAGGTCACATATGGGCGAAAAAATCGGATTTGAGTCACTTCAGCCTGCAGTGTGAAAGGAGGACAAATGTGCGTCCGGCTTGATGCTGCGCCAGACGCCGGACAAGACATTGAAAAGACGGACGGTCCGGCCTAAAGCCGGACGTCTGGCCACCCTAGTCTACACGGACCATAAATGTCCACAGGACTGAAGTAAATTGACCTAGGTAGCAAGTAGGGTTGCCAACTCCCTGAACCCCAAAAGAGGGACACTTTCAACCCAAATGCAGGACTTTTTTTCCCAGGCCTATCCGCACTGCCCCACGACGGAAATCATAACGTTTCCTTATCCAGACCACAATCCTACTAATTTCAGTATAATTTTGGTAAATTAATACTGCACGAGCAAAACTGTATTGTGTTTAAGTAATAGTCAAAACCAGGGGCGCTGCTAGAAATCTTGGGCCCTATGAAAGATTACAATTTAGGGCCCCCCCGGTAAAATTTTCAAGTTCAAGCAACTGAATTTGAAGTCTGTTTTTGGCTGGCACTTCTAATTTACTATGCATGTGATCAGCTACCTAGCAAGTTTAGGTGATACAATTATTTGGTATCTGAACATTTTAAGTGCAGAACTGTCAGAATTAGACTGTTGCCTTGAAATGAAAATTCCATGATATATACAGTGGTGCTTGAAAGTTTGTGAACCCTTTAGAATTTTCTATATTTCTGCATAAATATGACCGAAAACATCATCAGATTTTCACACAAGTCCTAAAAGTAGATAAAGAGAACCCAGTCAAACAAATGAGGCAAAAATATTATACTTGGTCATTTATTTATTGAGGAAAATGATCCAATATTACATACCTGTGAGTGGCAAAAGTATGTGAACCTTTGCTTTCAGTATCTGGTGTGACCCCCTTGTGCAGCAATAACTGTAACTAAACGTTTGCGGTAACTGTTGATCAGTCCTGCACACCGGCTTGGAGGAATTTTAGCCCATTCCTCCGTACAGAACAGCTTCAACTCTGGGATGTTGGTGGGGTTCCTCACATGAACTGCTCGCTTCAGGTCCTTCCACAATATTTTGATTGGATTAAGGTCAGGACTTTGACTTGGCCATTCCAAAACATTCACTTTATTCTTCTTTAACCATTCTTTGGTAGAACAACTTGTGTGCTTAGGGTCGTTGTCTTGCTGCATGACCCACCTTCTCTTGAGATGGACAGATGTCCTGACATTTTCCTTTAGAATTCGCTGCTATAATTCAGAATTCATTGTTCCAGCAATGATGGCAAGCTGTCCTGGCCCAGATGCAGCAAAACAGGCCCAAACCATGATACTACCACCACCATGTTTCACAGATGGGATAAGGTTCTTATGCTGGAATGCAGTGTTTTTCCTTTCTCCAAACATAATGCTTCTCATTTAAACCAAAAAGTTCTATTTTGGTCTCATCCATCCACAACACATTTTCAATAGCCTTCTGGCTTGTCCACGTGATCTTTAGCAAACTACAGACGAGCAGCAATGTTCTTTTTGGAGAGCAGTGACTTTCTCCTTGCAACCCTGCCATGCACACCATTGTTGTTCAGTGTTCTCCTGATGGTGGACTCATGAACATTAACATTAGACAATGTGAGAGAGGCCTTCAGTTGCTTAGAAGTTACCCTGGGGTCCTTTGTGACCTCGTCGACTATTACACGCCTTGCTCTTGGAGTGATCTTAGTTGGTCGACCACTCCTGGGGAGGGTAACAATGGTCTTGAATTTCCTCCATTTGTTCACAATGTGTCTGACTGTGGATGGGTGGAGTCCAAACTCTTTAGAGATGGTTTTGTAACCTTTTCCAGCCTGATGAGCATCAACAACGCTTTTTCTGAGGTCCTCAGAAATCTCCTTTGTTCGTGCCATGATACACTTCCACAAACATGTGTTGTGAAGATCAGATGTTGATAGATCCCTGTTCTTTAAATAAAACAGGGTGCCCACTCACACCTGATTGTCATCCCACTGATTGAAAACACCTGACTCTAATTTCACCTTCAAATTAACTGCTAATTCTAGGGGTTCACATACTTTTGCCACTCACAGATATGTAATATTGGAACATTTTCCTCAATAAGTAAATGACCAAGTGTAATATTTTTGTCTCATTTGTTTAAGTGGGTTCTCTTTATCTACTTTTAGGACTTGTGTGGAAATCTGATGATGTTTTCGGTCATATTTATGCAGCACCACTGTATGGAAGATATATATATATATATATATATATATATATATATATATATATATATATATATATATATATATATATATATATATATATATATTTATTTTATGAGCAACTATTATTAGGCCACTCAGTAGCCTATAGAGTTCATTCAATCCAGATGTTTGTGTTGAGAGAAATTGCATGCATCACTGTATCAGTATGGATTTATAACATTCTGTATGCACATTATGGATACTCCAGAGCCCTCCAGCAAACATCATCAATAATCAGGATTACAAAATGTATTCCTTTGTTTCCTCCATTTATTGACTTATTGTATGCGATTAAATGTATGCCTTGATGAATAACTACACTAGTTTTTTGATACAATTACAGAGTGCACTGCAAGAAATCCACTAAGTGTTTTTGGTTTCTTTTAGGCATCACACATTTATTAGAAAACACAGCAAATGTTCAAATATTCAAGTTAAATACTTAGCAACAGTATCAATAAATCCACACATGAACAATAGCAATGATATCTCTGACCACAGCTAATGTGCAAAATATTAAAGTTAAATACTTAACAATATCAAAAAATTCACACATGAACAATGGCAAAACACCTAGACTTAATTATACAATAAAGACACCTATGAAAAAAGGTGATTTTTTTTTTTTCACACACAGTGTGATATCCGGACTTCATAATTCATCACACCTGCTCAGCAACTTCTAGAATGCACACCTCTGTTGCGCACATAGAAAAACTGCCAGCTGATCTAAGCTGTGCTAATAGCGGCGCTGTGCACACACGGAGCTACACATTTCATGTGTCCCGCGCCCAGAATCAGACTGTACTATTAGTAAAAAGGGAGGAGGGGTGAAATGACTGTCATAAATAATTCAAGAAAAATGTTATAGCAAATCATAACCATGTATAATTTGCTTATTTTAACAGATAAAATGAAATATTTTATTTCAAAAACTTGCACAAGGCAATACTATTAAAATAATATTAATATCCCTCACAGGCCCCCCTGTCAGTGCCAGGCCCTTAGAATTGTCCCAACTCCCCCCCCCCCCCCCCCCCCCCCCCAGCGGCGCCCCTGGTCAAAACAATCATTAGGCCTACAAGTGTCTCTCAAATTTCTCAAACTCTGAAAAGCTTTAGGCCTAAACCAACCATTGTCATAGTTATTCTATTTGAGGGGCATATCTTGAAGGAAAAGCAAAGACAGAAATGTATGCAAGTTTTTTAAACTATTTATTAAAACTTAATAGAATATGTTGTTGGTCTGCATCTTTTCAGTATGGCATGGGCCTCCTCTTATCCTGCAATAAATAAAAGAAAAAAAGGATATTTAGATTGAGAAATAGCAAATCACACAGCTTTTGATTCCAAAAAGCCGCCGGGAATTGGTATTCCTGGCGGCTCACTTTAATCCCATGGCTGGACACTTAGGGCAGGATAAGACACTAGCCCGAATAATGGCCCGATTCTATTGGCCAGTGATTCACAGCGATGTCCATAGGTGGTGTAGTCTGGTTAACACCAGACCATATCACAAGTGAAATATGGTCTGGAATCCGCCTATTGAATTTCTCGTAGGGGAGGTGTGGTTTACGATTGTCAATGGCCGTTTATTGGACGTTGCGAATGTCTATCATTTTGGCGTATATGTAGCCCATGGCCAATCATGGCAGTTGTACCCGGTGACGTAGTTAGAGCGACGAAGAAGCGAAGAAGAGAAGGAAAGAGAAAGAGAAGGCAAAACAAAAATAGACTGTAATGCCAAACGCTGTTCTTTTTTTTTAAAACAAACTTTTGCTCTAAACTATTCAGAACAGTGTCTAAAGCTTGATCGAAAGTTTGGTTTGTATCGCTCGCCGCCATGTTAAATGTGATCCGTAAACAGTCCCAAATAAACTACAAGCTTCTGTTTGTCGAGTAGTATGCGTCACCATCTTTCCACCCCTCCCCACTCTCTGATTGGCTCCCTAACTCAGGCGAGCCTTTAGACCATAGTTTCCATGCTGTCTTTTCAGATCGGAACGATTGTGCAAAGCAGCATGGGATTTCCCAGGCTATAGGTGGTGTACGGCGTGCTGCGAATGCCAGTTAGTAAATCCTGCGGCCGTTCCAAAAGCGCCTTTGCGCCCTCTACCATTAATCGAGACCCTGTTCGAAAGAATTGGGATGGATCTCATCGGGCCATTAGATCGGTCAACATGAGGGTACCGCTTTATATTAGTTCTGGTGGACTATGCAACGCGATACCCGGAAGCAGTGCCTCTGCGCAATATCTCAGCACGCAGTATTGCGGAGGCGCTCTTCCGCGTTATCTCCCGAGTTGGAATCCCAAAAGAGATTCTGACTGATCAAGGCACCTCGTTTATGTCATGGACACTGAACGAACTGTATAGGTTATTAGGGATTAAGCCAATCCGCACCAGCGTGTATCACCCACAAACGGACGGTTTAGTTGAAGGGTTCAATGTGTCATCAATCACCAGTCTGCTACTATTGGACAAAATATTTCATCCATATTTCATCAAAAACTTAGCCTGGCAAGCCAGACTAAATGTGAATATTTAGTCTGGCCTCGATCCGTAGACATTTCTGAAGGGGGTGGGAGGAACAAACCGCTGTCTTTCAAACTGTCTCTGTGCGTATAGGCCAACGCTCTGACCAATCAGCGCAACAGTGACTGTGATGTAGTCAGAGCGACAGAAAGCAGTGGGGGAGACCTTGAAATAAATAATTTTTCAAAATGCGTATTAATTAATAAACACGTTCTAGATATTAAGAAGTTTGGAGATAATGACCACAAGTTTGGAGTCTGTACCACATGCACTCTCCCCCCCCCCCCCCCCCCCAAGTGTTTTTCAAGGGTTTGCTTAAACTGTTTTGAGAGTTTTTATTGAGTGGTGTTTGGGGAAATAATTTCCCTTAAATTTAAAATAACGGGAAAATAAGAAACAATCAAAAAGTAATGTTTCAAAGCTGTTTATTAATTCTTCGTACTGCACAAACTAGCCCCATCCTTTTGGCTACGAGCGGAGCCAGCTGGTACCGTAGATCAGACTTTTGCCATAGCCGGTCGGCAAAATAGCGAAAACACCCTTCTTGAAAAGGAATGAGCGGAGAGCCTCTTCCTGCTCATGTTTCAACGAAAACTCCAAGTCTAATTCTTCTAAAACTGATTCCAAAGCGGAGTCAAACGCGCGCTGTTCACTAGCCGTAGCCATCTTTCCTGCTGTGCTTTCTCCAGCGTCGCGCAGCCTTGTCGTCACTCCTGCAAAAGCCCGCCCAAAGAATCCAAACAAAAACCTTGCGTTGTGATTGGCGGGCACGATTTGATGCCCGGGGTGTTTTTGTTTATATGGTGTGAGGCTAGACCCACTCGCTAGGCAAAAATATTTTTGGCCGCTAGGCGGGTGGGTCTAGTTTACTAGGCTATCAAAAACTGCGACTGTGATTGGAATACGGGACGGGAGCTGTTCCTCGCGGGACAAATTAAATTCACCTAAAATTTGGGACGTCCCAGGCAAATCGGGACGGTTGGCAACCCTAGTAGCAAGTCAATAGTCAACCAAACCCAGAAAAACCCCACGGTGACTGGAGCCCTCAGTTTCGTCTTTGCCTCGTAGAGCTAACTCGAACACTCCACAAAATTTCACGCATTGGGTGAGCCGGTTTAATATGTGCCCGTTCTTGCTCACCTCATTGTCGTGGCGGTGAACTGCTAGCCTGTAGCCCTCATCCGGTTGTGTAGCGATGTTCACTCTCCCAAAAGCTGAAAATTTCAGGCAGCTGCCCATGTGAATCTTTGATGACTCATGTTTTTTTTTATTTCCTCCGACAAACGGTGCATGTCCAAAACTCCAGTGACCGTCCAAGCAGTGTTGTCCGTGGAGCCACCTCCAGGGTGGGAAAGTAAGCAGGGGGAGCAGAAAACCGCTGAGGCGTCCTCGCAGCCAGCTCGCCAGGATTTGCGCTGGGACCATGTTGAAGTAAAACCTCGAGTATATGATTTTCCCCCCCTTGTCGAAATTTGTTTTATGTTTAGATTTGGTCGAGGGGGGTCCAGCTTGTTTTGTTGCCAATTTAGCTCGATTTGATCGCTGACTAAATGGAACTTCTTTTAAGGACCGCACTGAATTGCTTTCCGCATCCATAGACATATAAACATAGACGCCGCATTGAGCTGGTGGCCCCGTTGCTGGGATACGTCAGAGTGTCCGCCATATTGGATGTGGCAAATCTTCCCCGTAAACCAATGCAAGTAAATGGACTGAACTTCATAAAGCCCCTTTCTACAATAATATTTAACTCGACGCCTTTTATTCACCCATTAAGACACACACGTATATATTTGGGAAACAAACAGGCATCAAAACAACACATATAACTTTTAATGTGATGGTTATAAATAGTGTGCGAAATACCCTGTACACTGCAAACTAGCGACAGATGCGCGATAGATAGCTCAGGTAAGCTAATCAGTCAGCATACCGTAGCAAGCTACCAAAACCTGAGGCCACAATAACCAACCTACAAGACTGAATATGATAAATGATGGAAATAGTGGAAAAACTGGAAATAGTGAATGAAAATAAAAGTTTACTGTTTTATTTATTGAGTCACCACACAGACCTACTCTCGTTGAATAAAGTGAGCTGAATGAGCGCCAAACTGAGTTCGCCAGGTTCTAACGTCATACCAAAACAAAATACATCACTGATTCCTTCACATTCAGAAAGGTTAAAAACATTCATCATATGTTCAAAAACGTTCATCATAGTGCGGCACTGTATTATCTAATTATCACTGCTTATAACTCTACACCTACCCGGTGGAGATGAGCTGGGAAACTGAAGACTGAAGGAACAGCTCCTTCTCTGATCCTGACTGTCTGACCTGTTCTGTCAAAATCCTTCATATTAGCCACAAAGTCAGAAAAATCTGTTCGTAAAATTACGTTATAATGACCAAATACAATGCAAAGTATTTTTCCAGTCTCACCTGTGAAAGGTAATCCCATGTGATCTCGTTTGGACGGTAAACCTGTTGGTACAGTTAAACGCAGCACATGAATGAGGCATCTTTATTCTTGGCTACTGTCTAGACCAGGGGTCTTCAATCCTATCCGCAAAGGGCCGGTGTAGCTGCAGGCTTTCATTACAGCCAAATTGGAGGCTCACTTGATTGTTGATTGGAGACGAGGGTGAAATGATTAAACAAGTGAAATCAGGTGTAGCTCCTGCTTGGTTGGAATGAAAGCCTGCAGCCACACTGGCCCTTTGTGGATAGGATCGAAGACCTCTGGTCTAGACGCTATACCAAAGACGGCTGAAGAATCTCCACTTTGCCACATCCAATATGGCGGCGAGGATGACGTATGATTCTACGCAGAAGGTGGCGTCTATGTTTATATGTCTATGAGGTGCACCTTCCCATACATTAGTGCAGGGCTTTTCAAACTTTTCCATGCCAAGGCCCCCCAAACAGCATTAGCTTCTGGCCGGGGACCCCCTTTGCAAACCCACAGACAATGCTACAAAATATGTAAAGAAACATCAACTTTTAGAATGTTTTCTCTTATTCAGTATTCAATAATTGTTACATTTGTTTAGCATAAGAATATTATAAACTAACGTTTTCAACACAAATATTTTCACACTGAACAATAAACTTTTCAACAAACTGTTGATAAGAACAGCACAAAAGAAATCAAACCACTCTCAATTGTGTGTGTGTGTGGGAGTGACAGATGGTTTACACTAGTGGGAGGGATGGGCTTGGTGGATCCTACATACCGTAGTTTGTCAACCCTGGGCTTAATCTCCGTCAGTGCCATACGCATGTCATTGTCCACATATAGACGTGCTCTATGTTTGGTTTTGAGTACCTTTTTAAAGTTGAAAAGCCAGACTCTCACAAGTAGGTTGTTGCAAAAGGGAGAAGGCATTTCAATGCCCTGTCAGCCAAGCTGGGATAGTCCTTTCTTACATGTAGCCAGTAGTTAGACAGGGGAAGAGCCTCAAAGTCCATTTTTAAATCCCCCGAGTTTGTCATCTCAATCAGCTCCTCCTGTGACTTGAAATCCAGACTAGAACCGACACCGGGGGCAAAGGGGTTCCTAACCCAGTTTAAATGTGTGTTTTCAAGGTCAGGGAAATAGTCTTTGAAATATCCTTGGAGGTGCTCCAGGTGGGACTGGATCAATGGAGAGACGGAGCCCAAATCATCACATGACAGCAGCTCCTGGTGAAGTAGTGGGAACATTTCTGTAACTCCCTCCTGGAGCTTGTTTGACCACAGCATGATATTTTTGGAAAAAGCACGCACTTTGTCTTGCACCTGGAGTATGTATGTGTCACGTCCTTGCATGCTTTGATTCAGTACATTTTAGATGCTGGAAAATGTCTGACATGTATGCAAGTTTGCGGATCCAGGTTGCATCGGTGAACCGATCTGCCAGCTGATGCTTTTCAGATGAGAGGAACTCCGCAACCCCCCTCCGCAGCTCATAGACACGGTTCAAAACTGCGCCCCGTGACAGCCAGCGCACGTTCGAGTGAAGCAGCAGCCCCTCAAAACGAGCGCCCATCTCATTACAAAGCAGGGTAAACAGTCTGTGTTTCATGGGACGGGCTTTAATAAAATTCACTACTTGTATAACCTCCTGTAGTACCTGATTCAACTCGTTATCCATCCTTTTTGTGACCAGTGCCTCGCAATGGAGCATGCAGTGTGTGGCCACTACATGCGGGGCCTTCTGCTTAATGAGCGCGGTCACTCCACTGATCTTCCCGGTCATTGCCGCGGCTCCGTCTGAACACACCCCCACACAATGGGTCCAGTCCAATCCGTTAGACTCGATGTAATTGTCCAAAACTTGAAAAATGTCTTTCCCAGTAGTTCTTCTTTCAAGTGCTTTACAAAATAGTATTTCCTCCACAAATCTTTCTTGTGAAATAAATCTGATGTACACAAGCAGTTGGGCCTCATTGGATAAATCTGTGCTCTCATCCAGCTGAAGTGCGAAGTATTCGCTGGCTCTCACCTGCTCCAACAGCTGAGCAGATACGTCTTGAGCCATGTCACCAATCCGTCGACTCACGGTGTTATCAGAGAGTGGGACAGCATCCTCACCAAGCAATTCTTGGACAATGTCTTTGGTGGCTGGTAAAATCAAATCATCTTCAATTGAGTGAGGTTTTTTAGCACGAGCAATGTGGTACGAGGCTAAAAATGATGCCTTCAGGGCCCGCTTGGGGACGGTAGCTTGCTGGGTGAATGCAGCAGATTGCCTGACCAAATGCTCTTCTTTGCGTCTGAAGAAATCTACTGTTTTTTTTTTTTCGGCATCTGTCGAATGCCGAACGATGTTTTTGTACCAAGTGACGCTGAGGTTTCAAAGGTTTTAAGCACTCGTTTGACAAGGTCTCCAGACAGAGGATGGATTTCGGGCAATCATGGCCATTTTTCTGTATGGCTGTAAAGCCATACTTAATGTATGCTGCTTCATATTTTCGGATTTTAGTTGGCCAGGACTTAGTTTTTTTCGCAGCAGTGTCCTCCACAGCAGGGCTGTTGGTTTGTTCCTTCGGTCTCTTCTTCAAAAACCTGTCCATTTTGCGCTAGCAATACGCTAGTTTGAGGAGCAAAGCAGCTTGATAAATGGCGCAAACCACAACGTCACAGGCAATCGGAGAGATGAGCATGGCAAACAACGTTTCGATATGATGTATTATTATTAATAATTATATTTTATAATAATGATTAAAAACGGGCGGCACGGTGGTGTAGTGGTTAGCGCTGTCGCCTCACAGCAAGAAGGTCCTGGGTTCGAGCCCCGGGGCCGGCGAGGGCCTTTCTGTGTGGAGTTTGCAT
Source organism: Neoarius graeffei (assembly GCF_027579695.1). NCBI lineage: Eukaryota > Metazoa > Chordata > Actinopteri > Siluriformes > Ariidae > Neoarius > Neoarius graeffei. The sequence continues at coordinate 77,819,586 of NC_083575.1, forward strand.
GTTCTTCCCGTGTCCGCGTGGGTTTCCTCCGGGTGCTCCGGTTTCCCCCACAGTCCAAAGACATGCAGGTTAGGTTAACTGGGGACTCTAAATTGACCGTAGGTGTGAATGTGAGTGTGAATGGTTGTCTGTGTCTATGTGTCAGCCCTGTGATGACCTGGCGACTTGTCCGGGGTGTACCCCGCCTTTTGCCCATAGTCAGCTGGGATAGGCTCCAGCTTGCCTGCGACCCTGTAGAAGGATAAAGCGGCTAGAGATAATGAGATGAGATGATTAAAAACTAATTACAATACATTTAATAATAATTATTTTAAAAATATATTTTTTTCGAAATTTTTTTTGTTATCGTCCCTCCAACTTTCTGAGGCCCCCCTAGCGCCCCCTGGCAGCCCCCACTTTGAAAACCACTGTACTAGTGCAGGGCTTTTTTCTTCAGATCCAGTTAATGAAAATCCAAACTTTTAAATAATCGTGGTCATACTTCCTTCTTTTTTTTTTTTTGTTTGGCCCAGACTCTATCTCCTCACTCACTGTAGCTTTAGGTACTAAAAATCGATCCATTTTGTCTCTGGCAAAGGCTAGCTGAAGTTCGTCACCAGCAGGCGCCGGAGCCCGAGCCGATCTGTAGATCTGATACCTACGCCGAACTGACACGGCATCATTATTATAATATGATGTATCTTGCTTGATATGTGGAGTAGAAAGACAATATTGTGATGTTTTTATTGTGTTTTGGGGTGAATGTGACTAAAAAAAAATGGTACAAACGTTCACATTTTGTTAACCATTGTTTTGGGAAATTTGATTGAATAAATGACATTTTTTGTAAGTCAACCTCATTTTTTCCATACTCTTACCAGTCTTAGCAGCTTGTAAAAACAATGTTATTTACTGCTTTATATAAAGAAATACAATTAATATTATGCAGAATTTAGTTCAGCCTTTTGGTCCGGCCCTCCACTAAATTTTCTGTTTCTCATGTGGCCCCATGGAAAAAATAATTGCCCACCCCTGTCCTAGGGCTTTCGAGATGGACACTGTTCCAACGCTGAAATGTAGGGCCCGATCTGGAATGGCGTGCTTGTTTTCAGCTTTTGGATCGACACACCTGTTCTCTCATTCTTGTCATTTTTTTTTCCCCATAGAGAATGAATAGGGCTCACGAATCGAATTGTCCTGCTCAGACACGCTTCATTGCAGACGTACCAAACCTCATGTGATGCCTCAGGCCAACTCCCCAGACACATATATGCATTTGGTTCTGACCCGCACTCATTTTTTCCTTTCTTTTCATGCCCCACTTTTTCATCCATTCACTTCCATTCATTTTTGGCCCCATTGAAAATGAATGGCGTTTCGGGAAAAAAGCTTTCACTCTCCGTCAAATTTTTTAACTGAGTGACCAAACTTCAAGAGACTTCATATGATGCCTCAGGGCAAGTCCCCACACATATCCATCCCCTCATCTGAGACCTGCATTCGTCTTTTTCTTGGTTTTCACTCATCCTTTTTTCCCTCCATAGGCTTCCATTGATTTTTTATTTTTTTTTTCTGCCCCATTCAAATAAATGGAGTTTTGCTCAGTAACACTTCACCACATATCCACTGGTGTAGTGTGCTTGTATACAGCTTTTGGATCGATGCACCCGTTCTGTCGTCCTTGTCGTTTTTCTGTTTTTTCCCATAGAAAATGAATAGGACTCACGAATCGAGTCGTCCTACTCAGACACGCTCCATCGGAGATGCACAAAACTTCATGTGATGCTTCAGACCAACTCCCCTGACACATTCATGCAATCGGGTCTGAACTGCACTCGTCTTTTCCTTTTTTTCCTTCTTTATTTTCTTCTGTTCTGCTACAGCTCAGCAAGCACACTTTGCATTTTCTTTGTGGAAATGCAGTCTAGTTAAAAAATAAATCTAAGTGTAGTGGTTAGCACTGTCGCCTCACAGCAAGAAGGTCCTGGGTTCGAGCCCAGTCCCAGCGAGGGCCTTTCTGTGTGGAGTTTGCATGTTGTCTGTGTAGGTTTCCCCCACAGTCCAAATAACTGGTGGCTCTAAATTGACCGTAGGTGTGAATGTGAGTGTGAATGGTTGTCTGTGTCTATGTGTCAGCCCTGTGATGACCTGGCGACTTGTCCAGGGTGTACCTCGCCTCTCGTCCATAGTCAGCTGGGATAGGCTCCAGCTTGCCTGCGATAAGCAGCTACAGATAATGGATGGATGGATTATTACAGTAGTACCATATTTGTACAGTGGTGTAGTGGTTAGCACTGTCGCCTCACAGCAAGAAGGTCCTGGGTTCGAGCCCAGTCCCGGCGAGGGCCTTTCTGTGTGGAGTTTGCATGTTGTCTGTGTAGGTTTCCTCCACAGTCCAAAGACATGCAGGTTAGGTTAACTGGTGGCTCTAAATTGACCATGAGTGTGAATGGTTGGTTGTTTCTATGTGTCAGCCCTGTGATGACCTGGCGACTTGTCCAGGGTGTACCCCGCCTCTCGCCCATAGTCAGCTGGGATAGGCTCCAGCTTGCCTGCGATAAGCAGCTACAGATAATGGATGGATGGATTATTACAGTAGTATTTGTACAATGGTGTAGTGGTTAGCACTGTTGCCTCACAGCAAGAAGGTTCTGGGTTTGAGCCCAGGGGCCTTTCTGTTTTGAGTTTACATGCTCTCCCCGTGCCTGCGTGGGTTTCCTCTGGGTGCTCCGGTTTCCCTCACAGTCCAAAGATATCCAGGTTAGGTTAACTGGTGACTCTAAATTGACCGTAAGTGTGAATGGTTGTTTGTCTCTGTGTCAGCCCTGTGATGACCTGGCGACTTGTCCAGGGTGTACCCCGCCTCTCACCCATAGTCAGCTAGGATAGGCTCCAGCTTGCCTGCGACCCTGTAGGACAGGATAAGTGGCTCCGGGTAATGGATGGATGGACAAATCTAAGGTCCTGGTCACACTACAGCTTGCAATGGGTTTGCAAATACTTGATGACGAAAAATTGTTCACATCACCACCAATCGTGCGATGCATGGTAAATGTTCTCCAGGTGAAAAACTCTCTGAGTTTTTAGTGCGTCTCTGCCTCGCGAGTGTCCAAACACATCATGAAAATTTCAGTGCATGCATTGAAATTTCGCGGTGATGTTTTTCAGTAAACTAAGCAGCGAATAGTCACAGATGGGTTTGGGAATATTTCTCAAAGATTAGGGAACCTTCGTCGAGCCTCTTGAGATGGATTCGAGACAAAAACATGTCCCCAATGCTCATCGGAGCCTTATCAACACAGCGGCTCAACATAGCCTAACTTTCACCAAGACTTGAAAATTACATTTATGTTCAGGGATTCTTTGGAGTGAGTTGTGCATGCTTTTGGGTCCCATTTGTTATGGGAAACACCTGATGCTGATTTGAGCGCAGTCAGCACGCGCATATAAGGATGCTGTGTTCACAGAGACTTTGTGAAGTATTATGTCAGGTATGCGGCAGTAGACGGATGCAAGTGCAGGAAGAGTGTTTATTAGCAGGGGTGATATTTACAAAAACAAAACACAAATGAAACTGAATGCAGAGTATTTAACCAGAGTCATAAACATGGAACAAACGTGATAATGATAATACTTCGCAAAACCTCTGTGAAAAGTGTCCTTATATGTGTGTGTTGATTGCACTCAAATCCAGGGTTCCTACGCAGTATGGAAAAGTATGGAATTTGATTTTAGTATTTTCCAGGTCTGGAAAAGTATGGAAAATGGAAATTAGGGTATGGAGAAATATTTGTGTTTCCAGACCTTTGCCGCTACATAGTAAAATGAAGCTCAACATTCCGACATTCAGTTGAATTTTGCCAAAGAAATGTGTTGAAATGCGGAGGGAGGGAAACGGGTGTTCTATTGTACTGGCATGCGCTCCGCCACACCCCCTGAACCTGCTTGCTTCTTGCAAGACTTTGGACAAGACGCAGGAAAACCCCCTGCTACAAAACGCCTCTTGAACACACGTGAACACACATCATAGCTCCAGTCAGTGTAAAAATGCTTATGGCTTATTTGGCAGTGTTGCCAGAATTTGCTAGAAAAATAAGGCACATGGACCCTGAAAGCAAGCGACCCAAGACAAAAAAAAACTGCCAACAAAAATATGAAGGCTGTGTACGCAAACATACATATAAACTGAACAATGCTGTTATTACATTATTATTATAATTACATTACATTTAGTTGTCGCTTTTATCCAAAGCCACTTAGTTATTACAGGGTACAACATGGTTACAACCTGGAGCAATGTGGGGTTAAATGCTTTGCTCAAGGGCACTGCAGCCATTACATACTGGTTAGGGTGGCCATGTCTCGGCCACGTCTGCCATCTCTTGGTATGTGGACAAAATGTGATCTACAGTGGAACTAACACAGGGCCTTCATAAAACACAATAGTAAATACAAAAAATGCCATAATGACTGTTTTCAAATTAGAAGCTTCAGTAAACTTGTGTGTGTGCACAACATACAGGGTGTCCCGAAAAAATGTATACACACTTTGAATCATTGTGAAGTAGGTATTTATTAAAATTCATTTCGTTTTCAAGGTGTAATAGAATTTACAGACATCACTTTTTATCACTGCCTCTAACTGATGTTTATAGTCTACGCTATGAGACCTGCAACAGTCACTGAAAGTGAATGTCCAAAAATACCAAGAGAATTGAATGTGATTTGCATTGTCAGCAGTGACTGGACCAGAATGGATGTCAGTTTGAGAACAGGCGGTGACTAAATAATAAAATGTCTGTAAATTCTATTACTCTTTGAAAATTACACGGATTTTAATAAACACATACAGTACTTTACAGTGATTAAAAGTGTGTATACATTTTTTTTTCGGGACATCCTGTATGTGCTTGACATCTTCACACACCTGTGTTTTAATGTCTTGAAGTGTGCATCAGATACGTGTGCGTCAGAGTGGCATCCTGTATTTTGTGTAATGTGTGTGTATGTGTATATATATATATATATATATATATATATATATATATATATATATATATATATATGACAAAAACAGGGCACTGATACAAATTTTAGGCCAAGCTAAATATGGTATGCATTTTGGTGGTATGTCATAATGTGAGTACCTGTTTGATTTTCAAGTAATTCTTTTAAATATATGAGTAGTTGTTTGTTCGCTGAAGTCTCCAAACCTGAGAATTTGAGTATGGAAAAAGTCTGGAATTTTAAATTTTTGAAAATGTGTAGGAACCCTGCAAATCAACGTCAGGTGTTTCCCATAACGACTGTCCCAATAATATGCACAACGTGCTCTGTAAGCGGGCATGGCCACTCGAGCTGTGCCAGGCTTGAGCACATGAAGACATGACAGTCAATTGTTTGCCTGCTGTGTGACCACAACTTTTAGCTCACCTGTATATCACCTTGCATCATCGCCTCATTTTCATCGATAACCCATCGCAAAGCATTGTGAACTATAGTGTGGCCATAGCTTAAATCGACATTTTGAGAGGATGAGACATTATTCAAAAGATAAGAAGTCAGCAGCTGGTGGTGTAGTGGTGCAATGGTTAGTGCTGTCACCTCACAGCAAGAAGGTTCTGGGTTCAAAGCTGCCAGTCAACTGGGGTTTTTCTGTTACCCCTTTTCGACCAACAGTGAACAGGTTCCAGTCTTCTTTGTGCACCAAATTTTGAACCTTTCAGAGCATTTCGACTAAAAATAAATTGGTTTGGAACCTAAAGATGCAAGGACCCTTTCTAGATCTGTAAGGATTTGTTTTTCTTCTTCAAAATATAAATAAAGACCAGGACTGTGTCAACTATACTTGAAACGAAGACATTTTATTGTTTGAAAAATATATGCTCATTCTGTATTTGATGCTAGCAATAGGTTTCAATAGAGTTGGGACAGGGGCATGTTTACCACAGTGTTGCATCACCTCTACTTTTAACAAATGTTTAGGATCTGAGGAGACCAATTACTGTAGTTTTGAAAGTGAAATGTCATCCCATTCTTGATATATTAGTTCATCTCCTCAACAGTTCAGGATCTCCTTTGTCGTATTTTGCACTTCATAACATCCCAAATGTTTTAAATGGGAGACAGGTTTGGACTACAAGCAGGCCAGTTTAGCACCAAGACTCTTACTACAGAGCCATGCAGATATAAAATGTGCAGAATGCGGTTTAGCATTGTCTTGCTGAAATAAGCAAGGTCTTCCTTCGTCTGGATGACAGCATGTTGCTCCAAAACCTGTTGTGGCAGTGAGAGTCTGGTCGAACGTTGGCTGTAAATGGTGAAGAGTCAGGTTGAACCAGTAGGTAACGTGACGAGTTACACCTGTGTTGAATTCCTGGCTGTCAATTAATGTGTCTGTGTTTCTCTCAGATAGCCAGTAACAAGAGAGAGCTGTGTTCCTTAACATGTGGTTGTGTTTGTGTGTAGTGAAGTCACTGAAAAGTGCATTGTGGGGAAAAAAAAAATGCACCTTGAACTGTCGGGCCTGTCTCCCAGTTCCTCGTTGCCCGAGCATAAAAGTTGTTACACCTGTGTGTGTGTGTGTGTGTGTGTGTGTGTGTGTGTGTGTGTGTGTGTGTGTGTGTTCAGTCGCAAACCTCTGGCTGACTCAAACAGGTTTTTCTCCAGACTTGCCCTGTATTTAGTGCCATCCATCTTTCCTTCAATCCTGACCAGCTTTCCTGTCCCTGCAGATGAAAAATATCCCCACAGCACGATGCTGCCACCACCATGCTTCACTGTAGGAATGGTGTTCTCAGGGTGATGGGTTTGCACCACACATGGCGTTTCCAATCATGGCTAAAAAGTTCAATTTTAGTCTCATTTGACCAAAGAATCTTCTTCCATGTGTTTGGGGAGTCTGCTACGGTACATGCTGTTGGGCAAACTCCAAATGTGTTTTCTTAAGCAATGGCTTCTTTCTGACCACGTTTCCATAAAGCTCCACTCTGTGGTGTGTACGGCTTAAAGTGATTCTATGGGCAGATACTCCCACCTCCACTATGGATCTTTGCAGCTCCTTCAGTGTTATCGTTGGTGTCTTTGTTGCATCTTTGCTTAATGCCCCTCCTTGCCCGGTCTGTGAGTTTTGGTGGGCAGCCTTCTCTTGTCAGGTTTGTAGTGGTGCCATGCAGGGTCATAGCCAGCATTTTAAAATCACTGAGGTCCGTGATGCGCAAAGTGCGCGCCAAAAATTTTGACATATTTAAATGAGAGGGGTGAATTACATGTCACACAAGAGATCTATTCCTGAAATTACTTTTAATGGTGTTTGAACTGAATATCATCAGTTTTGAAAAAAAAAATCATGTATGTGGCAAGAGTAAGAATAATTTACACTTGTTTAAAGGTCTGATGACACGAACATGACTCTATGCAATTTCTTAAATAAACTATACAACATGGCAAACATGTTAGATTTCTGTTATAATTACGTGAAAAGAAGCTGTCGTTACGCGAATATCCAACTTTTAATTGCACAGCGCAAGAAAACTGGGTCCGTGGCTCGCGGCCATGCTGTGACGTCAGCGGAAGAACATGCTGCGGTTCACTGACTGTTCTACTCAATGGAAATGGCGCATGAAAACGCCGGTGAACTCTCTAGTGCTAGCTCTTCCTCTTCTGGGAGTCTAGAATTGTGTTGTGAGTGGGATAGATCGGAAGAATCAAGTGATGACGAACACGGGTGCATCCAGCCGTACAGGTTTGAACCTGTTACTGTGCACCAATCTGAGACCGACTCTGACCCCGAGATGGACAGCGGACAGGCAGACAGCCCAGCATTGACGAACACCACAAGGTTGGATAACAAGGATTGGTAGGCATGGTTTTATCTGATTTTAAATAAATGAGATTGATAATAATGTGAATGTTCACAACTAGTACCAGGGGTGTGTTTAGCCTATTTTTGGGGGTGCTCAAGCACCCCCAAAAACGAGCTCAGCACCCCCTAGCTCAGCACCCTCAAAAACACTGCTTTTGGACGTAATTTTCAGAAATAAGTGCCCTTGCGCACTGTGCAATGAATGTGTGCTCGGGCGTGTGTGTGTGTTCTTGAATTCACCTGTTACGTGATAGTTCTATGACCAGTAAAATCCCTCTCCTCCTTGCGTCTCCTCTGATTGGGTTGCCTGTCCGCGCGAGTGCTTGCTACGACATGGTGTTTTTTTTAACTGGATTCCACGCCGATGAGGAACTCGAAGTAGCACCTGAGTATTACTGGCATAGCGAGATGTGAAGGTACGGACTGGAGTTACAATTGTTAAACACAACAGAATAATATGCATAATGCAATATTGATGTTCCCTGGTCTATGAACAGAATGATAAAAACGACATTTATCATCCATATCGAGATACTTTTGTGCAGAACTGTACAAGTGCTACGGTGCTAGACCACTGTGTTAGTCAATTTTATTTAATGTAACATAGCGTTTACGTTTGCTTATCATTCACAAATCCAAACCCTGGTCATTGTCTGAGGGGACAGTGAGTGTAGTTTGGATATAGCCTACATTTTCAAAGCTTGCCAAGCCTAGTTGTGAGGCCACACAGCCAACTCGATTAATTAAAAAGTTAGCTGGCTAGTGAATGTTCATTCACGTAGTCTGGAATCATGACCACGTAAATTTAAGGTTTACAGTACAATCCCGGTCAGGTTGTATCTCATTCTCAGGTAATAACTGTATAACAAATACCTTGGTCAATATGCCATGGTTCATTACAGACCCCATGGATTGTTAACTGGAATACTGGGAACATCTGACCCATTATCTGTTTTTGATTCATAGATGGACATGCGTTCTTTTTTTAAGAGCAAGGGCCTACTACAGTCAACTTCAGGTGAGAGAAAATGGGTGAAATAGTTTGGGCAGTTTTCCATAGTGAAAATAGTGCCATAGTGCTTAATGTTGATTGCTGTAGCTTCTTCTAATACATTTTAACAAAGACTACTTTATGAATGCAAGGAGGAGAAGGTGGTGGTCAGGAGAGAGAACCCAGTGAACCAGGTGAGGAAATGGTAGCCTATTTCAGAAAAGCTTTGTGCCCCCAATTATTGGGTCAGATTTAATGTTGTCTACAAACACAGTTGCACTATAAACTTGATATGACAGTGAGCAGCATGCATTTGACATTGTAATATTTGAATATTACTAGTAGGCTCACCACAGAATGTTTGTATGTGTGCAAAGAGGGAGACAGGAGGACAGAGGGAGAGCAAAGCTCACAGTTGGAAATTAGAGATAGAGAGAAGGAGAGACAATGAGAGGGAGGAAGATGTACAGGAAGCAGGTAAGAAAATGAAAACAGGCCATATTTGTATATTGTATTTGTCCCAATTCAGTAGTGATAGTGAATAGAGTTATTTTCTCTTTACATATCTTTTTTTTCTGAATTATCTTGCTATACAAGGAGACAGGGAAGAACAGACTGAAGGTGAAAGTGAAAGGGAGGTGGGTGGAGAGGTCCATGGAGAATCAGACCATCAAGAACAGGCAGCAGCATCAGGAGCATCAGTGTCACCAGACTCAAGTTTGGATTTAGGTGACAGGGAGACTGGTCCTAAACAAGTAAAGCTGCCCCAGTACCCACTACGTGTGTTTGGCACACAAAAGAGAGCCTTCCAGTATAACTGGTTTCAAAGCTTTAATTGGCTTGAGTACTCACTTAAAAGGGATGCTGCATTCTGCTATGGATGTATCAAAAGAACACTACCAAAATATAACAAATATAACAAAAAATATAAACTAATGTAAACTAATGTAAAATCATAATAATACACACTTATTACACAATACCACATTAACAATTACCGCTGTTCAAAATGAATAGCTCCAACATTACAAATGCAGTAGTAGGTCTTGTTTAGTTAAAAATATAATGTAAATATGTGTCAGTGGTTGTAAATGTGTAGATATCATAGTTTATTGGGTCAGCTTCTGTTAAAACATTGCATAAGTCTAGTCTTGTCTAGTTAAGTCTAGTCTAAATGCGGAATAAACGTGGAAACACTGTCGTTCAAGCCAGGTGCCTCTGTCAGCTCTGGGGGCTAAGCACCCCCAAAGATCAGATGCTAGAATCTCCCCTGACTAGTACATACAAACTCTGCAGCTTCTGATTCAGCAGCTGCGTCATACTCCGCAAAAACATCAGCAAGAACCTACAATATAAATGGAAATGCAATACACTAAGCTCAAATGACTTTTGGAAAGTATAATTTCTAAATTTTTTTTCTACATATTCTTGAAGTCGGTCATCGGGGTACTTGCTACCGTTCCCTAACAACGCATGGCAAAGGGTAAAGTGTAGTGTTGCTACAAGTACTTGCTAAAGCCTCCGGTGGAAGATCCTCGATGTGCTGATAAGACATACAGTTCTATATAACACACAAGTGTCACGATAATCACAAAACAGATGCAAATTGTTAAAATACCTAATTTTTAAGCAATCATGTGTTGATCTCTTCCGAATAGAATCTATGATAGCCTATCCTCTTTACCCTTTGCCTCTCGTTGCTAGGCGGCAGTTACATGAAAGCCGCAAGCTTTCACAAGCAAATACATGACTGATATCACGCCGACTTTATGATTACATTTATGATTATCATGAATGTGTACTCTATGATGTGTACTCTATGAGCGCCCTGGAGCGAGTGACTTCCAAGATGGCCGCGCAGACCGCAGTGTTACTATTTTTAGCATCATGTCGGAGCACTCTATAGCTCTACGTACCTTTATCTTATGTCGTTTCTCAACACATGTTCTGACAGGAGGACTGTCTTTGGAGGAGTCGCCTTGTCCCAGGCGACTGCTGGATCCGGCATAGCTACTGGTAGACCCCCTCCGGAATACTGTGGGCACTGCTGATGGTAGTAACACACGTTTGTGCTGAACTGCACACCCAAGAGATTCTTTTAAGCTGGGAAGGGTGTCAAAACAATCCAAATCGAAGTGTTCAGAGCACAGGACGGATGTTGGTGAGGGCTCCCACTTGTCACGAGTGCGCCTGACTTGCTTCATCCACTTCGCATGCAGCTCGGGATCTCTGGGAAACTTGAATAAACTTACCCCATCCTTGTGGGTTTTGGAGCAAAAGCCGGCAACACAACGCGAAGGCATATATGTATGTATGTATGTATGTGTGTGTGTGTGTGTGTGTATATGTATGTGTGTATGTATAATAATACTAATAATGACAAACTGAACACCTGTCGCATCAACAACAAACTGGTAAGTGAGGAGGAAGATTCTTTCGCTGACGTCATATAGCCCCTCCTCCTCTTTCATCTCCTGGGTGCTGCAGCCCCGTCAAATTTGCCCAAATAGCCACGTTTTTTATCATAACTTGTAAAATAGGTGCCTTCATGAATTAATATATGGATCATCGGGAGTTAATTTTTATGTTATAAAACATCACCAAATATGTCAAAAACGTGTCGTCAGACCTTTAATGGTTTGATCTGGCCCAAGCAATGAGGACAAAACTGCGCTGCTTCGAAAATGTGAATTTAACAGCTTCATGAAAGTGCGCTGATGGTGACCATGAAAACCATGTCTACTGCACTGTGTTCCTCCCCCGAGTCGTGTGCTCATTCGCTTTTGTGTTCTTGGTCTCAGAGCCGCACGAAAGACACAGAATCGACGTTTAACAGAATTAACAATGCACTTTTTACGGAGACGTTTTAATGTTATTCTTTTTTTTTTTTTTAATCCAGTTGAATATTTAGCGTACAAATGTATTTTCAGCTCTTAAAAATAACTGAGGTCCGGACCTCGGGGGCCTCATAGCTGGCTATGGCACCATGTTCTTTCCATTTTGCTATAATGGATTTAATGGTGCTCCCTAGGATATTCAAAGTTTGGGATATTTTTTATAACCCAACCCTGATCTATACTTCTCCACAACTTTGTCTCTGACCTGTTTGGAGGCTCCATGGTTTTCATGTTGCTTGCTTACTAGTGTTACAGAGTCAGGGTCCTTTCAGAAGAGGCTGATTTATACAGACATCATGTGACAGATCATGTGACACACAGGTGGCTCTTAATCAACTACAGTAATTATGTGACTTCATCTCATCTCATCTCATTATCTCTAGCTGCTTTATCCTGTTCTACAGGGTCGCAGGCAAGCTGGAGCCTATCCCAGCTGACTACGGGCGAAAGGTGGGGTACACCCTGGATGAGTCACCAGGTCATCACAGGGCTGACACATAGACACAGACAACCATTCACACTCACATTCACACCTACGGTCAATTTAGAGTCACCAGTTAACCTAACCTGCATGTCTTTTGGACTGTGGGGGAAACCCACGTGGACACGGGGAAAACATGCAAACTCCACACAGAAAGGCCCTCGCCGGCCACAGGGCTTGAACCCGGACCTTCTTGCTGTGAGGCGACAGCGCTAACCACTACACCACCGTGCCACCCATTATGTGACTTATGAAATGAATTGTTTAGACCAGTTCTTATTTAAGGGTTTCATATGAAAGGGGGTGAATACCTATGCGCACTCCAGATTTCTGTTTTTTCATCTTAATTATTGTTTGTGTCACAATAAAACAACGCCTTTAAAGTTGTAGACATGTTGTGTAAATCAAATGGTGCTAACCCTCCAAAAATCCATTTTAATTCCACGCTTTTAAGCTGACAAAAAAGGACAAACACCAAGGGGGATGAATACTTTCGCAAGACACTGTATATTATCAGCCTTTATCAAGACGTGCCTTATCCAATTATAAGGTGACATTTGCCTGCAGGAAGAAATCACGGAAACATCCAGAATACATGAGAATGTAGCTTTATTTCTTGAGTTGGGTGGTCCAGGAGCGAGGAAAATGGGGCATAGCCTCTCTTGGGTTAAACAAAGTGAAGCTCAAAGAGAAGAGAAACAATTTGTCTTCAGTTTCTGACCACTGTGCACCATATATAAGGTAACTGGTTCACACAAACAAAAATCTAGTTTACTGTAGTAATGATTCAGATTCATGAATATAACACATAACCTCTCATTATGAATTAACTATTATTATTGCACATGACTTCTGTAGTAGAGTCCAACACCTAACCATAGCATGCTTGCAGGATGGTTCAGCATTCAAGCAGATGGTCCATTCAACTTTTCTCTTCCTGCCATCAGAGGGTGTCTTCATTCCTAATGGACTTTGCTTGAGGTCCTCAGATGCAGGAGACCCTGTAAAAGAGGACACAGGTGCAGCAATGCTTTGAAAAAAGCTTTGAAGTAGAAGAATTCCTTTTGAAATGTGAATGAGCTTCATGAAATGTGAAACAGCTTCCACACACGATGACAAACAGAACAGGATTTAGTTAAAGTGAGTCCCAGACCACCATTTTCAAAAGGACCAGGATCAGTTCTCTGGAAGCAGCTCAGCCTTGACCTCAACTATACTGAACTCTCAGAGCAAACAGCCTTGGGTCTGGAAAAGTCTCCTCCTTCCCGCAGCCTGGTTGCTCTACTGTTTACAAGGCCGGAGACCAAATGGTGCGTGTGGTACATTTCCTTCCGGTTAAAAAGATGGACAGTGTGTTCATCCAATCAGCCATGAGCACGTTTGTACTATTTCCAGTAGAAGTTAATGTGGTTCTGTTTTCGGTTTTGTTGATGCGTTTTGTGATTTGTCGTCATCTTTTCCCATTTGTGGTTGTTATTTGCCATTCAGGGCCACAGTAGAGAAAAGAGCACTGAATCCACACAGTGGTACAGAGGTTAGCACTGTCGCCACACAACAAGAAGGTTCCGGGTTCGAGCCACACGGCCAACGGGGCCGTGTCTGGAGTTTGCATGTTCTCCCCATGTCTGTGGTTTTCCTCTGTGTGCTCCAGTTTCCCCCACAATTCAAAGACATGCAGATTAGGTAAAATACAAGCCAATGTATACTTAGTGCTGGTCCCAAGGCTGGATAGATTGGGGAGGGTTGCATCAGGAAGGGCATCCAGTGTAAAACCTATGCCAAATCAGATATGCAGAACAGATCTGCTGTGATGACCCTTGAAAGAAGAAGTAGAGAAAAACTTTGTGAGCACAAAGGACTGAATAACAAAATCACGAACATCTGGAAACATGTAACTGGGGAAGCCATGGCCCAAAGGTTAGAGAAGCAGCTTTGGGATCAAAAGGTTGCTGGTTTGATTTCTTGGACCAGCAGGAATGGCTGAAGTGCACTTGAGCAAGGCACCTCACCCCCAACTGCTCCCTGGGCTGCTCTGGGTATGTTGTACGTCGCTCTGGATAACAGCGTCTGTTAAATGCCATGAATATAATGTAATGTAACAGTGTAGTTTGCTCATTGATTCAATGTGAACATAAAGACACTTTTTGTTATCCATCCATCCATTATCTGTAACTGCTTATCCTGTACAGCAGGGGTGGGGAATGTGCGGCCTCCGGACCATATACGGCCTGTGAGACCGTTTAATCCGGCCTACAAGATGATTCATAATTACTCACACATACAAAAAAAAAATTTAAATCAGAAAAAATGAGACCGCAATTAATAAAATGAGCGAGTGGTTGTCTTTCTGAGCCAAGGTCAGGGTCCTGAACCCCACACGAGCAGAGCGTGGTCACATGCGGTCACGTCATTTAGCGGGCATAGACAGACTGTTTAACGATTTCACCAAAACGCACCATGGCAAGTATGAAGAAGAGAAAGGTAGATGCGGAATGTTGCGCTTTTCAGGAAAAATGGACAAACGATTATTTTTTTGTAGAAGTAAAAAGCAAGCGAGTTTGCTTAGTTTGTGGGGATGCCCTTGCAGTGATGAAAAAGGCTAATCTGGAGTGTCATTACAGCACCAAACACGCCAAGCTGGACGAGCTGAAAGGACAAGCGCGTGTGGATAAAATTAATGCTCTTCGGCGGAGTTTGGGCTCCCAACAAGCAACATTCACAAGACCTCAAGGTAACCAAGAAACCAAGACTAAAAACAGCATTAAAACAATAAGAGGTGGATAAAATTTAAAAAGAAAATGGGAAGATTATAAAGGGATAAAACAAAGTTACACTAGTAAAGTTGCTTTTTTATTTGAATAGCATGAAAGAAAGCTAAAATGAATGCCCTGCATTTTAAAATTTTCAGCAGAGGTTATGGGTTAAAAAATTTAGTCTGGCCCCCATAAGACTCGAAATGGCCCTTGAGAGGAAAAAGGTTCCCCATCCCTGCTGTACAGGGTCGCAGGCAAGCTGGAGCCTATCCCAGCTGACTATGGGTGAGAGGCGGGGTACACCCTGGACAAGTCACCAGGTTATCGCAGGGCTGACGCATAGAGACAAACAACCATTCATACTCACATTCATACCTACCGTCAATTTAGAGCTTAACCTGCATGTCTTTGGACTGTGGGGGAAACCTGAGCACCTGGAGGAAACCCACGCAGACATGGAGAGAACATGCAAACTCCACAAAGAAAGGCCCTCGTTGGCCACTGGGCTTGAACCCAGAACCTTTCTGCTGTGAAGCGACAGTGCTAACTACTCCACTGCCATGCCGCCCTTTTATTATTATCTCATCTCATTTCATCTCGTTATCTCTAGCCGCTTTATCCTGTTCTACAGGGTCGCAGGCAAGCTGGAGCCTATCCCAGCTGACTACGGGCAAAAGGCGGGGTACACCCTGGACAAGTCGCCAGGTCATCACAGGGCTGACACATAGACACAGACAACCATTCACACTCACATTCACACCTACGGTCAATTTAGAGCCACCAGTTAACCTAACCTGCATGTCTTTGGACTGTGGGGGAAACCAGAGCACTCGGAGGAAACCCACGCAGACACGGGGAGAACATGCAAACTCCACACAGAAAGGCCCTCACTGGCCACGGGGCTCGAACCCAGAACCTTTTTGCTGTGAAGCGACAGTGCTAACTACTGCACCACCATGCCGCCCTTTTATCTCATCTCATTATCTCTAGCCGCTTTATCCTGTTCTACAGGGTTGCAGGCAAGCTGGAGCCTATCCCAGCTGACTACGGGTGAAAGGCGGGGTACACCCTGGACAAGTCACCAGGTCATCACAGGGCTGACACATAGACACAGACAACCATTCACACTCACATTCACACCTACAGTCAATTTCGAGTCACCAGTTAACCTAACCTGCATGTCTTTGGACTGTGGGGGAAACCGGAGCACCCAGAGGAAACCCACGTGGACACGGGGAGAACATGCAAACTCCACACAGAAAGGCCCTCGCCGGCCACGGGGCTCGAACCCGGACCTTCTTGCTGTGAGGCGACAGCGCTAACCACTACACCACCATGCCGCCCAATAAACAATGTATTTATTTTGTGTGGATATATGGGGGTAGGCATGGAGACAACACCCCTGGCCTCAGTCCACTCTAGACAAACCCCTAGGGGGTTTCCAACATTCATTTTGAAACTGAAACTCTTAATTCCTGCCACTAGGTGTTCTCATTCTCATTATCTCGAGCTGCTTTATCCTTCTACAGGGTCGCAGGCAAGCTGGAGCCTATCCCAGCTGACTACGGGCGAAAGACGGGGTACACCCTGGACAAGTCGCCAGGTCATCACAGGGCTGACACATAGACACAGACAACCATTCACATTCACACCTACGGTCAATTTAGAGTCACCAGTTAACCTAACCTGCATGTCTTTGGACTGTGGGGGAAGCCAGAGCACCCGGAGGAAACCCACGCGGACACGGGGAGAACATGCAAACTCCGCACAGAAAGGCCCTCGCCGGCCACGGGGCTCGAACCCGGACCTTCTTGCTGTGAGGCGACAGCGCTAACCACTACACCACCGTGCCGCCCAATAAACAATGTATTTATTTTGTGTGGATATATGGGGGTCGGCATGGAGACAACACCCCTGGCCTCAGTCCACTCTAGACAAACCCCTAGGGGGCGTGTCCAACATTCATTTTGAAACTGAAACTCTTAATTCCTGCCACTAGGTGTTCACTGGTGCAATTTCTCTGGAGCTGATTTGAATAATGCTGGGCACAGAGACAAGGTAGGCAGGAAATGCAACTTCAGTATGTTTAATTCAGCTAATTTTTATGCACACAGATACAACACACTGTGGAGGGAAAGAGTTTTAGTTCTTGTGCTTCTAAAACACCTCAGACTTTTCAAATTATATATAATAATAATAATAAGTACACAGTTCAACTAGTAACGTGGAGAATTGGAGACAGGAATGTAAATAGCGTCCAACACCCTATATAAGTGCACCTTGTGCAGGATTATATGAGGGATGGATTTCATTTCCAGATTCACGCTCAAGTGAACAGCTCAGCCCTGCTCGGACTGCGCATGCGTCACACCCCGGCGTTTGCTGATGTCCCGCCCCTTTACAGACGCGCCCCAAATCCTGACCAATCAGAGCGCAGGTTTAGTGAGCGTTCTGGCAGTAGCCGAGACAAGCCGACGGTGATCCGAAGAGGGCCGAGGAGGAGAAAACGCCACCAAGGTTGAAAGATTAATGACCGCAGTCAGCGTCGGATAATTACGACTTCCTGTATCATTCAGGTGTTTTTAAAAAGCAGACGGCGATATTGTGGAAATCAGGTAAGCAGCAGTTTCTCTCTAACCGGTGTTAAACGGTTTAAAACAGGATTAAACCGGTGGGTTGGTGACAGTTAATGCTTTAAACCGTCATTTCAAAATAGATGAGAAAAGATTTTGATGTTAAATAATAGTCCATGGGTATTGGTATTGCTTTAAATGTGAAATTACGGATAAATCCGAATAATATTAAGACTACATCCGCTGTGTAATTCCGCATTTCAGGCAGATGGATGGACGGATGGATCTCTGCAATGGATCCCTGTCTATAATAATCCCCCCAAATGATCAGAGCAGGACCATGATGCGACTGCTCTTTCTCTCTCTCACTGACATTACTGCAAATAAACCCGACAAAATGAACATATGAGGCTATTTTGGTGATAAATACTATGTTATCCCTCATAAATGAGCGGTTTGCATCATTTAAACCTTGCTGTAGGAATACCTGGGTTGCCAGATTGAAGCCATATCCTCAAATGTCTATATATTTAAAAAAAAATAAATACTACAATTCAATTATATTCACAAGAACAAATAATTTATCCTTTTCCTATTGGTTTAAATTAGACCAATTGGAACTTGTATGTGTTTTTTTCCCCCAGACTTATTTATAGGATTAATTGTGGGGTTGCCATATTGGATACAGTGTGTAAAGCTGTCTCAAGTGGGATGGTGCAGTGGTTAGTGGTGCACTATCTCTTCACAGCAAGCAGGTTCTGGGTTCAAACCTGCCAGCTGACTGGGGATTTTTCTGACTGGAGTTTGCATGTCTTCATGCCTGCATGGGTTTCCTTCCAAAAACATGACCAGTTGGACAAAACTCTAAACTGCCCATAGGTGTGAATGGCTGTCTGTGTTTTATTAGGTTAGATTTCAGGCATTTACCAGACTCTGTAAGTTACAGGGTTCCCTGTGGGTTCTGAAAAATACTCTCCCTTTTTTCCTCCTTGAAAAATAAAGTCAAATAAGTATGCTTCACGTTTTCTTCACTTAGTCTGTATTTTTTCTTATTTTTTGGGCAGCCCGTGCACCATCAAGCTAAAATAAACCTCTTTAGTTTGAGCGTACTGAAAGTTATTTTAGCATGGAATTATTAAAAAATGGTATTAGGACTCCCTTTAGCCTTTACTTCAACACAAAACTTGATTTACAATTGAATGGAGTCGAGAAGAATCTTAGAACAGCCATCAGTGTAGGAATCTGAATTGGAATCTGAATTGGAATTAGAATTCCAATTCAGATTCCTACACTGATGGCTGTTCTAAGATTCTTCTCGGCTCCATTCAAAGCGACTGGTCCCTCTAGTCGCTTGCCAGGCTGACAGCACTTTCACTTTGGCTCTTTTTTTTTTTTTTTTTACTGACCCCTGTATTTCAAGTTTAAGTTCACTTTATTGTCAATAATGCCATATGTGCAGGACATACAGAGAATTAAAATTGCGTTTCCCTCTTATCCGCGGTGCAAACAGTAATAAACATGAAATATAAAATATAGTAGGTACAAGATATAAACTTTAAAAAGAGGAAGAAAAAAACCCGGGGGGGGGGGGGGTTATTTACACGCTAAAGCTATCTAAGAAAAGACAGTAACGGTATAAATTTAAATGTGACGAATGACAATATAAACAGAATGAACAGTAAATGGGAGCAGCAGTCTGAGAGTATAGTAATTATCAGTATAAATATAAATAAATAAATAAATAAATATGGCAGTATGAGCAGAATTTTCAGTGTAAGTATAAATATGGCAGATATGTATAAAGTGTAAACAGTGTTCTAAACAGTTTTTATATAGTGCAATGAACTTAAAAAAAACCCTGTGTAGACAGTATTGTAAACAGTTTTAACATAGTGCAGTTGAATTCCGTTACAGTTTGTTAAAGTGGCTGGTGACATTTGGTTTGTGTATTAAGGGAAGGGGGTACTGGCCTGGGAGGGAGTTCAGCATCCTGATGGCTTGGTGGATGAAGCTGTCTCTCAGTCTGCTGGTTCTCGCCCGGAGGCTTCTCATTCTCCTCCCAGAAGGCAGGAGGCTGAAAAAGTGGTGGTTGGGATGGGTGGAGTCGCCCGCAATGCTGAGTGCTCTGTGGGCCAGGCATGTGTTGTAAATATCCTGAAGGGAGGGTAGGGGGACACCGATGATCATCTCAGCTGCTCTCACTATGCGCTGCAGGGTCTTCCGGCAGGATGCAATACAGCCGCCGTACCACACAGTGATGCAGCTGGTCAGGATGCTCTCGATGGTTCCGCGGTAGAAGGTCTGCATGATGGTGGCTGGTGCTCTAGCTCTTTTCAGTCTGTTGAGGAAGTACAGGCGCTGCTGAGCTTTCCTGGCCAGCGATGCGGTGTTGCTGCTCCAGGAGAGGTCCTTGGTGAGGTACACACCCAGGAACTTGGTGCTGCTCACTCTCTCCACAGTGGCACCATTGATGGTCAGTGGAGGCTCTCCAGAAGTCGACAACCATCTCCTTCGTCTTCTCCACATTAAGAGAGAGATTGTTGTCTCTGCACCACGCGGCCAGTTGGCTCACCTCGTCCCTGTAGTATGATTCGTCATTGTTGTTAATGAGTCCCACCACAGTCGTGTCATCCGCAAACTTGATGAAGAGGTTGCTGTTGTGTGTTGGTGTGCAGTCGTGGGTCAGTAGGGTGAAGAGAAGGGGGGCTGAGCACACATCCTTGAGGGGCCCCTGTGTTCAGTATGATGGTGCTGGATGTGTTGCTGCTGACCCGGACTGCCTGTGGTCTTCCGGTCAGGAAGTCCAGCAACCAGTTGCAGAGGGAGGTGCTTGGTCCTAGACAGTCCAGTTTCTGAATCAGCTGCTGGGGGATGATTGTGTTAAATGCTGAACTAAAGTCTAAGAACAGCATCCGCATGTAAGAGTCCTTAGTGTCCAGGTGAGTGAGAGCTGAGTGGAGAGCGGTGGAGATTGCATCATCGGTGGACCGATTGGCCCGATATGCAAATTGGTACGGGCCCATGGAGGGAGGGAGGATGGATTTGATGTGCTGCATGACTAACCGCTCGAAGCACTTCATAATGATGGGGGTCAGTGCTACAGGGTGGTAGTCATTGAAGCAGGATGGAGAGGCCTTCTTTGGAACAGGGATAATGGTGGTGCTCTTGAAGCAGGTGGGGACAACAGCTTGACTCAGGGAGGTGTCGAAGATGTCTGTGAGCACTTCTGTGAGCTCCTCTGCACAGTCCTTTAGCACACGACCTGGAATGTTGTCAGGTCCTAGCTTTGCGGGTGTTGATCCTGGAGAGGGATCTCCTCACACTGGCTGGAGACAGGGACAGCACCTGGTCATCCGGAAGGGGTGGTGTCTTCTGTGCAGGCATGCTGTTGTTGGTTTCAAACCGTCCAAAGAAGTTGTTTAGACTGTTCAGCAGAGTGATGTCCTTGTCACAGGTCTGTGGTTGAGGTTTATAGTCCATGATGGTCTGTATCCCCTGCCACAGGCTCCTTGTGTCTCTGCTGTCAGTGGAATGATGGGCTATCCTGCTACTGTACTGCTTCTTTGCTAGTCTGATGCCACGGGACAAGTTGGCTCTTGCTGATCTCAGACCAGTCTCATCACCTGCTCTGAAAGCAGCATTCCGGGCTTTCAGTAACCGATAGACTTCCCCCATCAGCCATGGTTTCTGGTTGGCCCGTACTGTGATGGTCTTAGTGTCCATGACATCATCAGTGCATTTACGATTTATGGGAAAACAAAGGTGGGGAACTCATCATCTATGTGAACAACCACTGGTGTAACCCGAGACATATCTCCGTAAAGACAGTTTTATGTTGCCCGGACTTGGAGCTGCTAGCCATTAGCCTGCGGCCATGTTATCTGCCGAGGGAGTTCAGTCACGTGATCACCATCTGTGTTTACATCCCTCCGAGGGCAGACGCAGCCGCTGCATGTGAGAGGATTCACTCTGTCACAGCAAGGCTGCAGACACAGCACTCTAAGGCATTTATGATAATTTCTGGGGACTTTAATCACGCTACTTTGGACTCTACTTTGGCTGCCTTTTACCAGGTTGTGGACTGTCCAACAAGGAACAACTGGACAATTGACTTGCTGTATGCTAATGTGAGGGATGCATACAGAGTCACACCCCTCCCCCCACTAGGGAGGTCTGACCATAACCTGGTTCGTCTACAGCCGAAGTACACCCCTCTGGTCCAAAGGCAGCCTACAAACAACTAGCTCCATCAGGAGGTGGTCCGCTGAAATGGAAGATGCCCTCAGAGACTGTTATGACACCACGGACTGGGATGTGCTGCTTAGCCCACACTGTGAGGACATAGGGGCTGACACACTGTCTGACGGATTACCTCAACTTCTGTGCAGACATGGTCTCCCCTGCTAAGACTGTACTGTGTTACCCTAATAACAAGCCATGGGTAACACAGGAAGTCAAAGCTGTCCTCAACAGGAAGAAGGCCGCCTTTAGGAGCAGGGACAGGGAGGCGATGAAAGCACAGCAAGAGGTGAAACGCTGCGTGAGGGAAGCTAAGGACAGCTACAGGAGAAAGGTGGAGCAGAAGCTGAAGGAGAACAGCATGAAGGAGGTCTGGGAAGGTGTGAAAACCATCACAGGCCACAATGCAAAGATCAGAGTCGTAGGGGGGACAGTGGAGAGGGCGAACGAGCTGAATGACTTTTTTTTTTTTCAACCGGTTCAACCAGCCCACGTTCCCCTCCCCCTCACTGTAGCCATCTCTCCTTCTTCCCTCAATACTCCTCCCCTACCTCAACACAGACCCTTCCATGCATCACTGCAGACCAAGTCAGAGGTCAACTGAGGAAGCTTCACCCCAGGAAAGCAGCAGGCCCGGATAAGGTGTGTCCCCGACTACTGAAGACCTGCGCTGTTTAACTGGATGAATCACTCCAACATATCTTTAACCTCAGCCTGCACCTGGGGAGAGTGCCCACCCTCTGGAAGACATCATGCATTGTTCCAGTTCCTAAGAAGAACTGGCCCAGAGAGCTGAACGACTTCCTACCAGTGGCACTCACTTCACATCTGATGAAGACATTGGAGCGGCTCTTCCTCAGCCTCCTCAGACCCCAGGTGCAACATGCCCAGGACTATCTGCAGTTTGTGTACTGGGCAGGTGTTGGTGTGGAAGACGCTATCCTGTACCTGCTACACTGAGCCCACTTGCATTTGGATAAGGGAAATGGCACAGTGAGGATCCTCTTTTTGGACTTCTCGAGTGCCTTCAATACCATCCAGCCCCTTTATGCTTCAGGACAAACTGAACAGGATGCGAGTGGACCCTTGCCTGGTCACCTGGATCTCCAGCTACCTTACTGACAGGCCGCAGTACGTCAGGCTGAAGGACATCACGTCTGACACTGTGATTAGCAGCACCAGAACACCCCGGGGCACGGTGCTGGCCCCTCTCCTCTTCACCCTGTACACCACGGACTTCTGCTACAACTCGGCGATGTGTCACATTCAGAAGTTTGCCGATGACACAGCCATCGTGGGGTGTATCAGGGGATTTTGCCGTTTGGTGCATTAGGAATCGTCTGCAGCTCAACACCTCGAAGACCAAGGAGCTGGTCATTGATTTTGGGAGGTCCAGACCAAGGTCACGACCAGTTCTGATCAAGGGAGTCAAGGTGGAGGCTGTGGATTCCTACAAGTACCTCGGGCTGTGGCTGGACAGCAAGCTGGACTGGACTTTTAACACCAACCACCTGTACAGGAAGGTACAGAGCAGGCTATACTTCCTGAGGAGGCTGTGGTCCTTTAACACCTGCAGGAAACTCCTGTGGATGTTCTGTCAGCCTGTGGTCACCAGTGTCCTGTTTTAAACCGTGGTGTGCTGGGGGGGGCAGCACATCCAAGGAGGACACATCCAGGCTGGACAAACTGATCACTAGTCACCCTCTGCACACTGTCATCAGCAACCAGAGGAGTCTGTTCAGTGACGGAATGCTCCTTCCCAAGTGCAGGACTAACAGACTTAGAAACTCCTTTGTCCCTCATGCCATCAGACTGTACATCTCCTCTCTGGGGGGTAACAGGAGGACAGGGGACCGGAAGGAGCAGTAGCCTAGCCTGACAAAAAGCAATACTGGACAATATAAATGTGCAGTACCTCTCCTGCTAGATTTTTTTTGTATATGTTAATACTTATTTATCTAGAAATTTTATCTATTTTCTATTCTCTGTTTATTCTGTAATGATGCTGCTGGAATTTTAATTTCCCTGAGGGAACCATCCCAAAGGGATCAATGAAGATCCATCCGTCCGTCACGCAGAGATAATTACACCACAGCACCAGGCTGATTAAGACTCCCTGCGATTGGTCAAAAGCTTGGCGCTTATTTGGTTGTTTACACTCTGGCTTCCCGCCGTCTCTTCACTGGGGTTGGATTTTGGCAAACGAAGGGATTTGTGGAGCGATTTCTAGAAAAAATGACTAATGATAATGATGACATACATTTGTCACTGTGACGATGTTTAGTAATTTTCTCTTCTTCGCTGATGGATTATGTTTGTCAATGACAAGTGTGATGAGCACCAACGGGAACCCTGCTCTTATCCAGAGCGACGTACAACATACCCAGAGCAGCCTGGCGAGCAGTTGGGGGTTAGGTGCCTTGTTCAAGGGGACTTCAGCAATTCCTGCTACTCCAGGGAATTCAACCAGCAACCTTTTGGTCCTAGACCTGCATCTCTAACCTTTAGGCCATGGCTTCCCCTACTGTTAGTCCTGTGATAGACTGGTGACCTGTCCAGGGTGTACCCTGCCTCTTTCCCAATGCCAGGTGGCATTATTTCCAGCTCACCCGCGATTCGCAATGGATAAGCACTATAGATAATGAACGAATGATAAATATACCTGACTCAAATGATCACAAACCAGCGTCAAACTGTAATTAAATTATATACAGTCACAAAGCATTTATCCGGTGCAGCTGTATTAAAATAGATCTACTAGTTATTGGCACTTTTCAGGCTTGTTTATACACAATGTGTAACCGTCCCGAACACAAAGCGGACTCGAACTGTAATTGTAATTCAATTATATTTAAGCTAAAGTATGTTTACAAATAAAGGGAATTTTATTCTGTTCCAACAAACAGCCTACTCGTTACTAACACTGACAAGTATTGTGATAGAATTTGTCATCAGTTTCTTCTGTGTTTTCCAGTTTGTGCTGTAAAAAGGTCTACTAATAGAAACAAACCCTTTCTCTATTAATAGTAGGCATATCAGACGCTCGCTGGTTGTGCTGTGAAAATTGTGCATGCAGACGCTCATCTAAGTTTCCAAATCGGTCATTGCTTAACTCTTGAATATTTTCTATCGTGAATACTCATTAAAAAGCTTATAATCTCTGCTTTCCAAAGAAGTTAATCTCGTTAAGATCTGTTCAGTACTTTGGGAGTAATGGCAGGTTGAATTTGGTACAAGAGTACACTCTCTGCTCGCGTGACGTCGGGAAACTGCTGGTGCTTTTTGAGTCACGGGAAAGCGGTCATGCGCTCTGTCTTCTGATCAGTTTCTGACTGGATTACTCGTGGATATCAGTCAGATAACTTTTTTATAGGGATGTTCTCTCACCCTCACTGTTTCTGATGAAGTATTCAGCAAAATTTTCTGTCTGCTAGTTTTGATGTTATGCTTCACAGGAGACTTTGAAATGAGTTTTCATAGCTTTACCTACTTATTTTTTTCAAATCAAACTGACTCATGTAAGTAAATAACTAATTTTAGAATATAACTGTAGCTGTTTTGATGAAAAATATTGAGCTCTTAGTGGTTGGAATGATATAAAAAAAAACGGAAGTCAGAAACGAGTATCCATTTCAGTTCAATGGTAACTGTAATTGTTTATTGGATGTGGATCACACAGTTTTTTTTCAAGGTTCGCCTTGAAAGCTGTGAATTTTAATTGAAATAAGAATAATTTATATTCTTTCATATAAACATTAGTAGGCCCTACTTAGAAATACAAAGGCCTACAGAGCGCAAAGAGGGTATTAGAAATGTTCTTTTATCGCTTTTTTTATTTTGATAGAGAATGGTAGATGTGAATGACATTCAATGCTTATTTATGCGTCTTTTATAATTAACATTGATTTCTTCTCCTTTGTGATGTATAAATGAGAGTTAAGATCAGCTTTATATTGCACAAATAAAGCCATTTGGTGAAACTTTGAAGAAGAGAGTGTACCAATTTAATGTTTTTTACCTAATTAGCATAATTAATACTAATAATATACTAATTTGCATAATTTGTTTTTACGACTTTTTTAAAACTTTGTATTCAGTATATAATCATCTATGGGCCTGCCAATTTTCATGCAAATATCTTGAAAAATAAAAAAAAGTTATTAAGAAAAACCATTTGATCTCATTCGTTAATGAGGCACATTTTGGACCATGTGATCCTCATACAGAATATTATGTCAGTTTTCTAAAAATTAAGGCGGGTTTTTTTTTTTTCAATCTTTGATTTGTAATGTCTCAAGAATATTTTAATTCTGTATTCAGTTCTGAATTTAGTTCTGCATTCAGTTCTACATTCAGTTCTGCATTCAGTGAGACCAGTTTCAAGCAGTTTGGACTGAATTTGAATTTTCACCTGGTATGCCTATTAATAATGTTGCATTTTGGTTGAACGGCAAGTTTGTAAAATTGTGCAATTGGGTGTATTCAGGCCTAGAAAAGCCTCGAAAATTCAATCAAATTTATTGTAAGCAGTTTATGCCAATTTGTGCTGTAAAATGACTTATTACTAATACTTGGTACTAATTACTATTATTAAAGGTGCATTTTGGTTGAACATCAAATCTGTAAAAATGTGCAGTTGATTGCATGATTTAGACTTTTCTCTCTAATACTGCGGATGCCAGTTTGGACACAATCAATCCTTCCTTCCTTCCTTCCTTCCTCCCTCCCTCCCTCCCTCCCTCGAATGAATCCAGCCTTAAACTGTAACTGAATTATCTCTAATGTAAATTATATCTATTACCACGAGAATTTTATCCCATCACAGATGGATTTTAAAAAAAAAAAAAAAAGCAAAAAAAAAACAGTTAAGCAGGAAACCCACTTAGTCTGGTTATAAGAAAAATGATGGCAGCAAAGGCACCACAGAGGTTGTCGTCTATTTGATAAGAATATAATTTATTATAGATTAATTGTAATTTCTAATTTCAGCAGCTCTGGTGTATTTGCACTGGAAACGAAGACAGAAGGAGGCTAAAGAGTGTTTGTTTTTTTCTTTTTTTTTCTCCAAGGCTTGACCAACCCCAGCCAAAGAGGACATCATTAAAAGTGTGCTCATCAGTTTTTTTTTTTTGTTTGTTTGTTTGCTTGTTTGTTTTCCTTTTCTGGAATACAGACGTGTGTGGACATTTACCCAAAGAGTTGAGACGCTGATTCAGCGACAGGAATATTCATATTCACTGGGCCATGACGCAAGTGTCCAACAGGACTTCATCATAACCTGCATTTGCATCCATCATTATGGATCAGGATGAGACAAGTACAGAGATTTGGGAGCCATCTTTGCAGGGACTCCATGGGCCCAACCGCATGCGGCCTTCATCGTACCGAGCTCTGCGGAGTGCCGTGTCCAGCCTGGCACGAATCGATGATTTCTTCTGTGAGAAGATTGGCTCTGGTTTCTTCTCTGAAGTTTTTAAGGTGAGTTTTTTTTTTTTCCCCCTAAAAAATGAGAATATTTACTGTAAACCGGCCTTTATTGACTGACCATCAGCATCAGTTACTGTGTGTGAGGATCAAGCATGCAATTCTAATGTGTGCGCAGAAAGTATTATTAGAACTATTGTTACAGCTGCTAGTATAGAATTATTCTATCCACATTCACTGGATATAAGCAATCACACGCTCTGATTGGCTACTCTGCTACTAGGATATCAGCTTGTATACCATGAGTAGAGAAAAACAAAATGGCGGCGTATGTTGCTGAACCAACCGAGGACGAAATAAAACTCTACTCGAAAACAAACCCCCCAAAAAACAAAAAGAGCAACAAAATATGGAATAAAAGTATTTGATGTTAAGAACATATCTTTATAAAGTTTTATTTTTCAAGAATTATTGCATTTTTCACAAATTGCTACTGCCGATTTGTTCACATTCTAAGCGGAAATGATTTTTGTCGGAGGTTTTGTATAAAGTTTTTATTTATCGAATTTGCTAAAAATAAAAATGCTCCGTTTCTCAAAATCCAGTGAATGTGGATAGAATAAAACAGTTATTCCACTCAATCTCGTCATACATGGCTGATAGCCAACTCAGCGCTACGCACCTCGTCAGCTATCAGCTCATGTACGACTCGATTGCGTGGAAGATGAGATGAGAACTGTTAAATATAACCAACACCTCCTGACCGATCAGAATTGAGAATTCAGCAGCACTGTGGTAGAAATAATGATGCAAATTTTTGAATATCATTACTCACTCATAACTATCTTAATAGTAGAACTCCTCCAGTTTTTCTTATCACAATATTCAAACACGCCCCTTTATATTCCTGAATGGTTAAAGCAAATGACCCTCCTTCATCCTTCTTCAATAATAATGAACACACACCTATGGCACTTCTTTATGGATGTTATAAAGCTCCTGGGCAGTGTGAATTGGTAACCTTGGACACACCTTTTTTTCATCACTTCCTGTAGCATTGTTTGAAAGTCTCCTGTGTCACCATGTACAAACACTACATGACGTTTGCCTTGTTTGCTCTAGATAGGAGTCGTGTTGAATAATTTCTGATGCAGGACTCAGGAGAATGCATTTCAAAGCGGCTAGCGATGATGAGATGAGATGAATTCCAGTCAGAGTTCATTACTATATACAGTACCAGTCAAAAGTTTGGACTCTCCTTCGAATTCAATGTTTTTTCTTTATTTTTTATTAATTAAAAAGTCACTTCATGTCTTAAAGTAATGATCACTCTCAGAAAATAAAGTATCAGGATTTATTATACATACAGGACACTTTTTCTATAGAATAAAAACGTATTCTATTCCCTTCTAGCGGCTTTCATTCATTTGGTTTGATAGCATTCAATATTGTTAGCATATCCTGTATTACATCACTCTGTTCAGTGGAGAATGAGTGTTGAATATGGTTTACGATATTGCATGGTTGTCAAGACAACATGACGTCACACGTCAGAGACGTAAAACTTCCGCACTAGCGAGCGACTGGGACAATTTGTAAACAAACATGGCCGCCAGGTTTGCTTCATTAAATAGGGAAGATTTTGAGAGAATTTTGAAAGAGAAGGACACATTGAACACCTGAAAGGAATGTTCCCCAAGGTACAGTCTACACCAAACCTGGGCATTTTACGGCCCGCGGGCCGCATCCGGCCCGTTGGTTCATTCTGACCGGCCCGCGTAAGGTTAATTAGAAATTACAAAATAACCGTATTTTCTAATTTTACCTCATGCATGGACTGAATGTGCATTGCTTTTATTTTGAAGTTGTGTTCAACAAAAACGCAATGCGTGCGACATGATCATGACATGAAATCCCACGAAACCTAATCCCGTGATAACTACTTCCGTAATTTGTCCAAACCAACCACAAACTTGTACGTCATCCTTCAAACGGTCCAGCCAATCACATAGTTTGACGTCACCAGCAGGTGCCGGAGCCCGAGCCGATCTGTAGATCTGATACCTACACCGAATCGACATTGTTGGAAGCAGATCACAAGAAGACTTTAGCCCCCAAAAAGAAGAAAGGTAGATGCCGAATGCAGGGCTTTCAACAAAACATGGACTGTAACTTGCTTGATATTTGGAGTAGAAAGACAATACTGTGATGTCTTTTTATTGTGTTTTGGGGTGAATGTGACTGAAAAAAATGGTACAAACGTTCACATTTTGTTAACCATTGTTTTGGGAAATTTGATTGAATAAATGACATTTTGTAAGGCAACCTCGTTTTTTCCATACTCTTACCAGTCTTAGCAGCTTGTAAAAACAATGTTATTTACTGCTTTATATAAAGAAATACAATTAATATTATGCAGAATTTAGTTCAGCCTTTTGGTCCGGCCCTCCACAAAATTTTCTGTTTCTCATGTAGCCCCATGGAAAAAATAATTGCCCACCGCTGGTCTACACTAATGTACCCCCTAGGGCTCATTATTGGACCTCAAGGTAACTTTGTGTACCTTTTTAGGGCCAAAAAGGTACATATATGTTCCCAAGAAAGTACCTTAGAGGGTCTTGTCTTCGACTTGTTCAATATCATGCTAGCTGAGTGGAATATATCTGATATACCACTCAGTGCCAGCTAATATTATTTAATTATTGTACCTTTAGGGGTACAGTTGTCACTGGGGCAGTCCCCTCTAAGGTACTTATTTGTACCCTTTATAGACTGCTTGGGAACATTTTTATATGTACCTTTTTGGCCCTAAAAAGGTATACACCGTTACCTTGAGGTCCATTAATGAGCCCAAGGGGGTGCATTAGTGCAGATTATATCTTGAAGTACAGAAATGGACTCCTACTGTACCCCTGTTTCTGACAGTGATGGACGTCATTTCTCTTTACTTAGTTGAGTGATTCTTGACATAATATGGATTACAACAGTTGTGCTATTTCTAGGGCTATTTACTGTTTAATCTCAAACACATTAAGAAGGCAAGAAATTTGTCCACTAATCAACTTTTGACGAGGCACTTGTTAATTGAAAAGCATTCCAGGTGACTACCTCATGAAGCTGGTTCAGATAATGCCAATAGTGTGCAAAGCATCATCAAGGTAAACACTGGCTACTTTGAAGAATCTAAAATATGAAACGTTTTGTTTAACACTTTTTTTTTTTTTTTTTGTTCGTACATGTTCCATATATTATTTCATAGTTTTTATGTCTTCAGTATTGTTCTACAATGTAGAAAATAGTCACAATATAGAAAAACCTATGAATGAGTAGGGGTGTACAAACTTTTGACTGGTACTGTAGACAAATGCTATTTAAACACTAATGTGAAGCTTGTTTCATGATAGCATCTTAGAGTATACTTTATTTTTACTGCAGCTTATTTCCAGTTCTCAACACAATGGAGCAACTTTGATATTTGTGACCAGATGGAAAGCATTTGAACAATTTAATTTATTGATCAGAACTGCATTTGTAAGACTGTTTAAATTTGAGCGTAAAATCTAATTTATTAGGGCCCAAGCACCGAACGGTGTGAAGCCCCTGTTGTTTTTTGAAGGATGATTATTATTATTATTATTCTGCCGTTTTTAGCCTTATTTGAGGCATTTCCCATGCACGAAAACTCATGAAATTTGATACACACATCAGTCATTGTCCTCGCTACTCAGCCACAGACTTTTGGCCCCAGGACGTCATAGCGCCCCTTTTCCTTTTCCCATTGAAATGAATGGGTAGAACTTTGGAATGACGTCATAAGGCCATTTGGAGTGAAATTACACATGGTCATTTTTTTTAAAGATTTTTTTTGGGCTTTTTTCACCTTTTATTGGATAGGACAGTGTAGAGACAGGACAGGAAATGAATGGGAGAGAGAGACGGGGAGGGATTGGAAAATGACCTCAGGTCGGAATCGAACCCGGGTCCCTGGATTTATGGTATGGCGCCTTAGCCACCTGAGCCACGACGCCCCCTCACATGGTCATTTTTAACGTACTCCTCCTAGACGGTTCATCAAATTCATGTCAAACTTGGCAAACATGATGCCAAGATATTGCTGAAGTTGAATTGCTAAGGGATTTTTGATATGTTGTAATATGTTGAAATAGTATAACATATAATATGCCAAGATATTGCTGAATGTTGAACTTGATATGTAATATGATTCTGATGCTCTTTAGCCGTTATGGGCCTGTCTGGTATAGCGCCACCAACTGGCCAAGGAAAGAATAGGGTTTTGAATGTGTGTGTTTTGACACATGATGAATTTTAACATGCTCCTCCTAGACAGTTCATGAGATTCATGTGAAATTTGTTATACGTGATGCCAAGATGTCGCTGATATTAAATTGCGAAGGGATTTTTGATATCTTGTAATATGTTGAAATGGCCTTATGATTTTAATATCTTGCCACATAAACAGGGAACGTGTCAGAAAGCCACAGTGCATTGACTGTATGGTCGGACACTTCTTTCTTCAATAGATATTATAATTATTATGATAACCTGATGCCCAATGGGCCTGCCTGTTATAGTGCCACCACCTGGCCAAGCAGGAAATGTTCAATTCATTGCTGGATTGATCTGAAACTTTACAAAATATTGGATATCTTGAGTCTGATGATATACAATTTTGTGCACACTCATATACACACACAGTCATATGCATACACACATACACTGTCTCACAAGTATGCACTCCCATGCACACGCAACATCTATGAGCACACTCTCTCTCTTTCACACACACACTTTCTCTCTCTGTCTCTCTCTCCCTTTGACAAACAGACACACAATAATAGCGGAGCTCCAGCGGCGCACCATACCTAAGAAAAAACACTCGCCTAGTGGCCAGTGTTAGTAATTACAGTCATACACACCGGCAAGTGGCCAGTGTTAGTAATTACCAGTCATACACACCGCCTAGTGGCCAGTGCTAGCCAGTAAAGAAATAAAACAAAAGAAACTGGCTATGATCTAAGAAAATTCTACAACCCAGAAACAGATGGGAGGTCCGCTTTTAGGCAGTGCCTAAATCTATATATTAGTGACCTGTCATTGTGGCCGATTACAGCGTGAGATAGAGATAAGGAGGAGATACATGTATAGTTTTGTACATATATAAATGTACATTTTCACACCACAGAAACACACACAGCGGCACGGTGGTGTAGTGGTTAGCGCTGTCGCCTCACAGCAAGAAGGTCCTGGGTTCGAGCCCCGGGGCCGGCGAGGGCCTTTCTGTGCGGAGTTTGCATGTTCTCCCCGTGTCCGCGTGGGTTTCCTCCGGGTGCTCCGGTTTCCCCCACAGTCCAAAGACATGCAGGTTAGGTTAACTGGTGACTCTAAATTGACCGTAGGTGTGAATGTGAGTGTGAATGGTTGTCTGTGTCTATGTGTCAGCCCTGTGATGACCTGGCAACTTGTCCAGGGTGTACCCCGCCTTTCACCCATAGTCAGCTGGGATAGGCTCCAGCTTGCCTGCGACCCTGTAGAAGGATAAAGCGGCTAGAGATGAGATGAGAAACACACACACACACATTTACAGTCTTTGTCTATCTCATCCGTCAAGCAGTCATGGCATTTGCAACATGCACATCACCTTTAAACATTTGATGAATATATGACATGTGACTGTTTTGTTGGGTGGCGGAATGTCCTGGGTTGCGGAACCACACGTGCGAGGGCCTATCTTGCCTGTCCTCTCATACTGTAGCAATATTGATCAGAGTAATAATCAAGGTTGTAATCCTTTTTCTATTTGCATTGATGTTTTGGTTAATGTCAAGTTAAATGACATTTTACAGCTCTTGTGGTTGGCATCTAATTAGCGTGAGACATTTTGCATTTGAAATTTTACATATTTAACGCTGCACTTTCAGCATAATGGATTTATTAGGTCTGTATATTTATTGTATTTGCATAGAAGTGCTGAATGTCATGAATCTGATTTGCCTCTACAGATGGCAGTATGTTTGGTTATTGGGTCAATATAAAACCTGTTAAATGAACATCGATTATTTAATGGTTTACCAGTCCACTAGTGTTTTCAATTCAATTTTATTCGTCTAGCTCTATCACCAATAGACATCATGAAGCAGCTTTCCAAAAAAAGTGCATATAGATTTGTTTTGAAACAACCTTTAAAAAAAAAAAGTATTTCCAAACCTTCTTTTGATTTACAATCAGACAACAGTGTACGTTTTGCAGTTTATGTACATTTTCTTAAATCCTGTTCCAAAACGAACTCTTAAGTCTGACTTACATTTTTATTAAGTGACTTAAGTGAGGATATATTTTTCATGTAAAGCCATTTAATGAGTACATCTTTCATACATGCTGCTAATGATGCACTGAAGTTCTTAACCAGGACCTAGACTAAAATTAAAGGCACTCTGGGCTACGGGTGGGAGATATATTAAAAATACCATGATAACGTTATAATAAGACATTTCTGTGATACACAATATATATTACATTTTATTCTATCCACCGGATATGAGCAATCATGCACTCTGATTGGCTACTCTACTACTAGGATATCAGCTCATACACCATGAGTAGAGAAAAACAAAAATGGCGGCACGCATCAAGTCAGATATATCACTTTAACAAGTATTTAAAAGAAACAGAAATAGCTAAAAGAATATATTTTCCCCCCTCAATATCACCTGTTCCACACTCCAACCCAGTCGGTGGCAGTAATGGACCTTTTAAAGTTGGTTTGCCAACTGCCAAAAAAAAAACCCTAAAGAAGAAAATGACGGACTGTGTTACTGAACCAACTTTGGACAAAATAAAAACTCTACTGGAAAACAACCCCACCCCCCCAAAAAAAGCAACAAAATATGGAATGAAAGTATTTGACGGTAATAATGTATCTGGTTTTTTTTCAATAATAATAATAATAATAATAATTTATTATTATTATTATTATTATTATTATTATTATTATCACATTTTCACAAATTGCTCCTGTCATTTTGTCAGTTTGTTTACGCTCTAAGCGGTAATGATTTTGTCTGACATTTTATATAAAGTTTATCGAATTTGCAAAAAATAAAAATTCTGTTTCTCAAAATCCAGTGAATGAGGATAGAATAAAAGTTATTCCACTCAATCTCGTCATACATGGTTCATAGTCAACTCGGCGCTATATACCTCATCAGCGATCAGGGCCCTGTACTACGAACGGAGGTTAACCTACCCAGAAGTAACCCAGGGTTCCCCCGCTAAACCGGGGTTGACAAAACCTGGTTATCTTGTTTGGGGTTAAACGGTACTACGGCGCCAGTTATGAAGTTGGTTTGTTGAACCTGGTTTAACCTAATCAGGGTTAATGCGCGTTCACGTTAAAGGGGAGGTTATCAGCGCAAATCACCACTGTTCACAATGGCACGGTCGCCGTACTTTACAGAGGAAGAATGCGCTGTCATAATGCAAAGCTACGAGGAGTTCAAAACAACATTTAAGAGCAAAATCTAACACAGCGGCTGCCAATAAGGAGCGGCAAGCATGTTGGCAACGAATTGCCGATCGGGTAAATGCGCAAGTACATTCTCCCTTCTACATGTTCCAGAACAGAAGTATAGGATGAGAGAAAGCTTCATGATCAATCACAAGTCACAGAAAATGGTCCTTCGACGTGGCCCCAGTCATATATAGCTTGTTTAATGTCCGAAAAATCCTGAATAAAATTTGGTATGGTAAATTCATGGAGTAGCCTACTTAAGCTGATATGTGCACAGAGTCACATGAATTAGGATGACTGACTGTTCAGTCCCTTTGACTAAGTTGGTGTCGGTCCTGTGAACATTTCAGAGGCAACAGCAGTGCCAAACGCACCTGGCAACAGGTGAAAATGAAATATAAAAACATCATTCATAATGGTGTGTGCGCGCACGTGCAAGCAAGTATTCATTTGCCTTTTATTTATTCAAGTTTTATCTGTTTGCCTAATAGTTCAAATTGTTCTGTATATAGTTTATAATGTTGTTGTGTGATATTAATGATAATATTGTGGGAAAACTACTTTGCACGGACGTTCATTTAATTTATTCTATTGTCATTTTGTTTGTTCTATTTTTGTGTATTTTATTTATTTATCTGTTTGTCTAGTTGTATCTATTTTTCTAATATATTTTTTGCATTAATAGTTTTTTTCCTATTAAAATAATCTTGTGTTCTTGTTATAACTATCTATTTATCTGACTGTTTAGTTGTATCTATTTTTGTTACAATTTCAATATTTTTAATATAGAAAGTGTTTTTTTTTCTATTAAAATGTTCTTGTGTGATAACTAGCTCTTGTTATATTTATTGTAGTTGTATCTATTTTGTATCTCAGACTTAAATATTTTTGTAAAACAAGTGTTTTTCTATAAAATATTCTTGCGTTCTTGATAACTATGTTCTTGAGTGGGTTCTTCTTTTTTTTTTTTACAGAAAAGCCGTTCTGCATGGACATTCATTGAAGCCCTCATTGTTTTGTTTTTTAATGGTTATTTATGAGCGTTTAGGGGTTACAATAATGTAAGTCTAGGTTGCTTTATATAAAAGGTATGTCCAGAAATATTGATGTCACTGTCTAAGCAGAGGGATCTGGCTTCTTTAGACGCTGTCTTCTTAAAACTGAATAAATATTTAAAAAGAGCCAAATGAGTCAGTCTTTTGAACGGCTCTTTTCAAAGAACGGATCACAAAGATGCAGATCCCATCAAAGAGCCATAAATCCCATCTCTAATCTGCGCTCCGATATCGCACGGGTCATCCAGGTACGCTGGCATTGTCTCTAGAGGAAATGTCGGTGGAGAGGTGGTGTTTAAAAAGGGTGTGGTTAATCGGAAACCTCGGGTTAACCAAGAACATAACCTGAGATGAGCAGGTTTGAGATGCAGCGTAAGTTGCCATGGCAGCATACCTTGGTTTGAACATAGCCAACTATCGTAGTATGGGTTAATCGGGAAGTTACACCGCACGTGATCAAGTTACTCTCGAAGTTACCCTGGTAAGCCAGAAAACCCGCTTCGTAGTACAGGGCCCAGCTCATGTACGACTCGATTTTGTGGAATAACTGTTAAATATCCCTCATCAAAAAATTCCCATGACGGGATTGTCCAAGGATGGCTCACATAAAATGGTTCAACCATTGATTTAAGCAGTGTATCTTGTGACATCAGAAATTTAAAAAAATGGATATGGTGTGAGTCAGTCATGGTATATCCTGGATATACCATGAACTGACGTCACAATTTCAAACTATACAGCTGACTCGAGTCATAGCTGTGGCTACACTAGCATTTCGGTGTGTGTAGAGTTACATATCATGATCATGCCTAGCGAGGCAGGCAATTACATGGACAATTGCACATGCACAGGTCAAAGGTAGCTCCGATGTAAACAACAAACATACTGTAGCTGCCTCCAATGAGTTTATGCTGAGATTCAAGCTCCTAGACGATGAGGATTTTGAGGATTTTTGGAATTTTTTTGATGAGGGATATAAATTAAAAATACAACACACTGAGAGGCTCCGGTTGAAATTATGGATTCTCTTTGGTGACTGGCATAGTAATAGTTTTCTTCAGGGCTGTGCCTCTCACAAAATAGTACTATGCCAGTCACCTCAGAGAATCCATAATTTCAATCGGAACCTCTGTGTGTGGTATATTAGATTAATATACGGGTCTTCAAATGAACTACAACTAAAGCAAAAGTCTAATATTATAAGCACACTGTGAAATACCAATGATGCTTTTCTTCTGTGTTCGAATATTAAATTATTTAAAAATTAGATGGAGGGAAAATAGAAAAAAATGTAAAAAATATTTTTAAATTTTTAAAAAATTTTTTACAAAATGTAACAGTACAAAATTAACAAACATTTATCTAAAAATATATGGTTAAACAAACAACATTTTAGAAAAAATGTACTGTAAAATAGTTTATCGTGATATAGATGTTAGATCATCATATCGCTCATCTCTGTACTGGATTTTTCACTGTCATAATTTAGTTTTTTGTACAGCTAAATATATAATCAGCGAATTTGCTTTAAAAAGCAAAGTTTAAAAAAAAAATTAAACTACAAGGGAGTGAAAAATACCCTTTATTATTGATAGGTTTATCCTTTTTATCGGACATTATTGTACAAACCCTAGCTGCTTATAAATAAAGCAAAAACATTAAATGTGTCGGCTACAATGTGTGGTCACGTTAACTGCGATGTCCTGCTTGGTGTATCATATGTCTAGGATGAAACGGTAGTTAGAATGTACAGCCATAATTTCTGACAATTTCATCCATTTTAGTGCAGCGCTTCATTCCATTCGTCTCTGTACATGTAACACTCACTTCAAGTCTTTAAGATTTGTTTGAAGTTATGCTGGGATCAGACTACACAGTATTTTTGTCCTTCACGACGGCTGCTATGTTAGATTAGGCAATCCTAGCGCCATAATTTCTCAGTGTCTTGGTCGGGAAACTGAAAGTGCTACAAGTTTGACTCTGACCAATCATTGTTCATGTCCTTGCGGATTATTGAAGGGGGTAGGACGAGGGCCAAGAAATTATCAATGATGGTTATCAAGGAACACATCATAGGTGTTGTCAAACTAGGCAAGAAAATACAAAAAAACAAGGCCGTCGGGGCGGTGTGGCTCAAGTGGATAAGGCGCCATACCATAAATCTGGGGACCCGGGTTCGATTCCGACCTGAGGTCATTTCCCGATCCTTCCCCGTCTCTCTCCCACTCATTTCCTGTCTCTACACTGTCCTATCCAATAAAGGTGGAAAAAGCCCCAAAAAAATCTTTAAAAAAAAAACAAACAAGGTCGTCAATGATGGCATAGCTCACTCCGGCCCCGTCTAGTCCCGAAGGAATGATCTAAAGTGGGCCACCTTGTGCAATAAATGTAGCAAGCTCTATACAATATCCACCCTAGGAATACCAACCTATTTGCCAGAAAGAACCCAAAATGGTGATTTTTATTGAACTGCTTATTAAGGCTTAATTAGTCCATAACTTCATTAATAATTGTAATTAAGCAAATCTGGGTAGAAGTTATATGCACCCTAGGTACCCCTACTTTCATGCCAGAAAGAATCAAAATCGGTGAAGAATTGAGGGAGAAGAAGGGATTTGTGTGGAAACTGCTCGTTGG
Source organism: Neoarius graeffei (assembly GCF_027579695.1). Lineage (NCBI taxonomy): Eukaryota > Metazoa > Chordata > Actinopteri > Siluriformes > Ariidae > Neoarius > Neoarius graeffei. The sequence continues at coordinate 77,858,007 of NC_083575.1, forward strand.
ACCATAATTACTCCATATCTTCATTATTAATTGCAATTATGCACATTTGGATAGAAGCTATATGCACCCCAGGCAGACCTACCTTCCTGCCAAAAAGAATAAAAATCGGTGAAGAATTGAGAGAGAAGAAGTGATTTTTATGAAATGTGGACGACGCTGGACGGACGATGGACAACACATGATGGCATAAACTCACCTGTCGGCCGGATTAGCTAATAATTCTGACGTGCTAGATTTTCATTGGGGTGTCGTGGGACGTCCCAGACACCACATCATTTGTTTTTTGGTTGTCACTTTACAAGGCCTGTTCGTCCCTCCCGATGTTCATATTCGGACTTGATGCTGGGCATTTGTCAGCCACAACAACATCCTGTCAAAATCGGGCTGAATTCATGTCGTCTGATCGCGGCATAACTGGTGACAAACCTCCATAGTACGCATTTGCACAAGATAACTGCAACATGACCAAGAAAGGTCTTTCCATAGATTGAAAATAAAGAGAAACATTGTCAGTAAGTTGCAGCTCAGTTTCCACTGAATGACTGAGGCTTGTGGTTAATGAGAGCAGGAGCTCACTGGGGTGTGTGTGTGTGTTGGTGGCCCACGAGGGAGTGTGTAGGGTTACGGTGTAATTCCCAATGTGATGTTATTGTGATGGCAGGTCAGGTGGGATGATGGGAAATCCACAAATCCTATTAGTGCTGAGCAGACACTAATACTTCTCTTTCTCTGACACTGTCCCTGTCACTCGTTCTTCATAAAACGTAACGCCTGAAAATGCAAATCCACATATAACTGCAGCAGAAACCTAGAAATCTGCAGAGCAAATCTGTGTTTAGTGCTCTGCTCTTTTAAAGACCGAACTCGACAGAACCATACACTCTGTCCTGGAGTATGAACATTTTCCTTTTGTTATTTAGCCTTACAGATCTAAATCCATGCTTTCTAATTACATTAATGTTGGTCTGATGGATACACAATATGTAGTGTATAAATGGTGACTTGGTGTTGTGTACATGGATTTCTTGTTATGGTGTAAAGTACATGGTTTGCGTCTTAGTTAAATCTTGCGTAAGCTTTTCCTCACCAATCACAAAGCTGATATGGAAGGAATAAAATGCTTGGGGGTGTGCTGTTAAAGGAAGATAATTAATGTTGAGGTGGTATGAAACCTTTTATTACCTCAGTGTTGATTGTTTATCGAATAATAGCGTGTTCTGAAAGTTTGTACTCTCATACCACAAATTTGCCAATGGTTGAAATTTTTACAATTTATAAAAGGATGACATTGTTTATCCATTGAGATGGCACAATATCACTTTTCGTTTCTGATACTGAAACCAGTCAATGATGACCCTTGTGCAGTATTAATATTATTATTATTATTATTATTATTATTATTAGTGCCGTGTTTGATTATAAGAACTGTGATCTTGAAATCACAGCTATCGAAGGAGCTATTGACATTTAGTTTTTATAGCGTGTTTGTATATAAGGTTTTAAGTTGATGTTTTATCAGATGTAAATCACAATACAATTTATTCTTTTTCTTGATGTTAATAAAACTTCTACCATTTTATTATTTATTATTATTTTTTAAAGTATTAGTCTATAATTTTTTTTAATGAGACACTTCACCGTTAAATTCTTTCATACAAAAATAACTTACAAACCCTATTTCCAAAAAAAGTTGAGATATTTTCCAAAATGGGATTAAAAAAAAAAAATCTGTGATTTGTTAATTCATGTGAACCTTGATTTAACTGACAAAAGTACAAAGGAAAGATTTTCGATAATTTTACTGACCAACTTTACTGTATTTTGTAAATATAAGCAAAGTTAGAGTTTGGTGCCTGGAACACATTAAAAAAAAAAAGTTGGGACAGAGGCAAAATAAGGGCGGCACGGTGGTGTAGTGGTTAGCGCTGTTGCCTCACAACAAGAAAGTCCGGGTTCGAGCCCCGTGGCCGGTGAGGGCCTTTCTGTGTGGAGTTTGCATGTTCTCCCCGTGTCCGCGTGGGTTTCCTCCGGGTGCTCCGGTTTCCCCCACAATCCAAAGACATGCAGGTTAGGTTAACTGGTGACTCTAAATTGACCGTAGGTGTGAATGTGAGTGTGAATGGTTGTCTGTGTCTATGTGTCAGCCCTGTGATGACCTGGCGACTTGTCCAGGGTGTACCCCGCCTTTCGCCCGTAGTCAGCTGGGATAGGCTCCAGCTTGCCTGCGACCCTGTAGAACAGGATAAAGCGACTAGAGATAATGAGATGAGATGAGTTTAGATATTCAACTAACGCCAATTTGGAAGATTCCACAATCAGCAGGTTAATTGGTAACATGTTTGGGTATAAAAGGAGCAGCACCAAAGGCTCAGTCTTTGCAAGCAAGGATGAGTCGTAGCTCGCCCCTTTCTGCCAAAATTCATGAGAGGATTGTTAGTCTCGTTCTCATTATCTCTAGCCGCTTTATCCTGTTCTACAGGGTCACAAGCAAGCCGGAGCCTATCCCAGCTGACTACGGGTGAAAGGCGGGGTACACCCTGGACAAGTCGCCAGGTCATCACAGGGCTGACACATAGACACAGACAACCATTCACACTCACATTCACACCTACGGTCAAATTAGAGTCACCAGTTCACCTAACCTGCATGTCTTTGGACTGTGAGGGAAACCGGAGCACCCGGAGGAAACCCACATGGACACGGGGAGAACATGCAAAGTCCGCACAGAAAGGCCCTCGCCGGCCACGGGGCTCGAACCCGGACCTTCTTGCTGTGAGGCGACAGCGCTAACCACTACACCACCATGCCGCCCTAGAATTGTTAGTCAATTCAAAAAAAGAAAATTTCTCAATGCAAGATTGCTGAGATTTTGGGTCTTTCAAAATCGATAGTGCATAACACTGAAAAGATTCAGGGAATTCAGAGACATAATCGGTGCATAAAAGGCAAGGTCAGAAGCTGCTGCTGAATGTGTATAACCTTTGAGCCCTCAGGTGGCACTGCCTGAGAAACCGTCATGCTAATGTGACAAATATAGCCACATGGGCTTGGGAGTACTTTGGAAAACTGTTGTCACTTAACACAGTCTGCCGTTGCATCCTGAAACACAACCTGAAACTGTAGGAGGAAGCCAGTCATCAATTCTATGCAGAACTGCTGCTGATTTCTCTGGGTCCGAACTCATCTCAGATGGACTGAAAGACAGTGGAAATGTGTGCTGTGGTCAGATGAGTTCACATTTCAGCTTGTTTCTGGGAAAACTGGACATCGAGTTCTCTATGCCAAAGGTGAATACGACCATCCATTTTTTTTTTTTTTTTTAAATTAGAGAAAGGCGCAAAAGCTAGCATCTGTGATGGTCTGGAGGTGCATGGGTGAGTTTCATGCATGTGAAGACATGGAGGCATATATTGGGATTTTAGAGAGACATATGTTGCCATCAAGGTGACGTCTCTTCTTGGGAAGCCCATGCTTATTTCAGCAGGACAATATCAGGCCTCATTCTGCACGGGCTACAACAGCGTGGCTTCATAGATAGAGTGCATGTGCTTGACTGGCCTGCTGCCAGTCCAGATCTGTCTCCTATTGAGAACCTATATGGCATCATGAAGAGGAGAAGCAGACAACAGTGACCATGGACTGTTGAACGGCTGAAGTCTTGTATCAAGCAAGAACGGACAAAAATTCCAATTGCAAAACCGCAACAATTAGTGTCCTCAGATCCCATACGATTAAAAAGTGTTATTAAAAGCAAAGGCGATGTAATACAGTGGTACTAATGTCTCTGTCTCAACTTTTTTTTGAGTGTGTTGCAGGCATCAAACTTTTAATGTCCTTTATATTTACAAAATGCAGAGGCTCCAATTTGGGGAAATTGCAAAGAGGGAGATTCTCCCTCTCTGCGAGTAGCTCGGAGGGAGACAAGTTTGAGCGCCATAGGCGCGATATGAATGATTCACCACATTTCGTGTCAATTAAATCTTATTAATAGTAACAGAAATTGCCAATGGTAGACCCTCTGATGATAATGTTCTTCTAATAATATTATATTTCTAAGTCTAAGTTAGTAAAAGTCAGACAAGTTCGCTAGAATCTAACGTCTGGTCTGGTGATCTAACCTTGTCAGATATAGGGTCGTCTTGCTGCCGTCCAAAATGGTCTGCTATTCGTCCCTGGCGACCATCGCGACAGGTGATTTTTCTGATATTTTTTATTTGTAGTTTGGCTTTCGCCATTTCCACCTACGGAACTTCGTTTCATTATCTCATTCAAGAGAACAAAAAGTTAAAGACGAGCAGGCAATAAATGCAGATGTAAAAAAGCAAACAAAACGGTTGAGTATTGCGGGTTTTCTCATTCTCTCGCGCGTATCATTTAATAGCACCATCTGTATGCTTTATCAGTAACTGCTAAGACATTGGGTGGGCTCAAGTGTGCACCCCGCGGCATACCGAATTCCGCTCGATTCATATGCACGCTTGATCTGCGCACACCTGCCTCCGGCATTCACTCCAATCCCCCCGTTACGCCGATCGGTGTACCGACCGGGGAATCGGCATATACCGCGGGGTACACACTTGAGTCCATCCATACAATGTCAGACACACGAAAAGCGGAAAGTCAACTATTAATTTTCTTCAACATAAACGTATCATGTTTTATATATATTTTTTAACTAATCATGTGTAGTAAGGGCGGGCAGGAAATTTTTATCTTGTCAGCGGGAGGTCGGGAGGATTTTCTAAATGTTCCCTAAAGCGGGAGAGTTGGAGCCTCTGAAAATGCAATTAAGTTGATCAGTAAAACAATTGAAGATCTTTTCTTTGTCAGTTAAATAAACGTTCACATGAATTAACAAATCACAGATTTTTTTTTTTTTATTGCATTTTGGAAAATATCCCAATTTTTCTGGAAATGGAGTTTGTACATTGTAAGTATAACATACATACATACATACATATATATACATATATATATATATATATATATATATATATATATATATATATTTTATTTTTTTTTTTTGAAGTATAAATAAAATAAAATCAGTTCTTACAATAGAACAAAAACAGTCAAGCCTCTTTGTATGTTCCAAAAATAAATGCCTTTTCCAAATACAGTTCAATCCACCATTTCCATCCATCCATCCATCCATCCATTGGTTTCGGCCCAGTACCCATATTGTGTATCTGATTGGTGACCTGTCTACTTAATGTTATAGTTAATGTTTTTGAACACTCATGGAACATGTTAGGTCCTGTTAGGATTTACAGTATAACAGCTATAAACAGTTTTCTCTCCCTAGCCTGTTTTTTTTTTTGGATATTGCAGGAAATCTTCATGCTTAAATTATGTTGTTAGTGCTCACATGTTCCTTCATTTGTCTTCTATACTGGATTAATGCAGAACATCTAACACATAAATTACACTTGAGTTCATTCTGACTTGTCTGATTTTTTTTTCCCTTTGTGAATAGGTTAAAGAAAAAACACAGAAAACATAAGACTAATGTGTGTTTTCACTATCACTCTGTTCAGCATATTGCAGCACAGTCTGCAGCAAACAGATTTTATTCCTAATATGGAGCTGAGTGTAAATCACACACAGGCTGAGTGCCAGGTTCAGGACCCATTAGTTTCACCCTGCTGTAATAACCACTGTGGAGATTAGATTTTGTTCCAAGCAGCACATCCGTATTAAGAGTCATTGATATCAAATTATACACATCTAGACCGTACCGGAGAGGTCCCCCCCCCCTTCTCCAGAGATGTTCCTGTAATGATTGGGGCTGGTTTATGCTCTTGATATTCTATGGCAGTGTTTCTGATTTCTCATTCCTGGTCCATGGAGTACCCTGGCGTTGTATGTGTGAGTGTGTAACACTTACTTCAGCCCAGTTTAGGCTTGGCACTTAGCTGACCGGTTGAATCAGTTGCACTGGAGAAAGTGAAGAAAACATTTCCATAGCAGGGGTACTTCAGCACCAGGTTTGAGAAACACTCTTCTGAGTATCTTGTGTGTTTGTTACCCAAACTAACATTTTGGTGGTTGCATAGACCAGTGTTTCTCGCAATCTAGTGGGCTGTGAATCATCCCCCCCCCCCCAAGTTGAAGATAATTTTTAGTAGGGTACAATTGCTGGGTTGCATCCACCATCACATCTGCCTCATTAGCTATGCAGGACATGAAGTGGTGGTCAGCTAAGCTCACTGTTCACACAGTGTTACTATCGCTGGGGCGCCTTGCTATTCATTAAAATGCCCTACGCTTGCATTGTTTTGGGCTGCTCGAATCGAACAAACCGTGAAACTGATGCAAGTTTCTTCCGGGTTCCCTGGAAAGTGATTTAAAAAAAAAAAAAGGATGAAGGAGCGAAGGATTTTACCAAAAGGTGACGAGAAAGGTGGCTCTTGAACCTTTCGCCGCGATGAAACGTTGCCAAGTCGAAAAATGCTTGAGTTTACAGTGATCACTTTGTGAAAGGTTTGTAAATTCCTCTGATTTTATTTTCCTTTGGATTCACATCTCTTTTCTTGCCATTTTCCGTTTTTTTTCATGATATTTTGAAGTTCAGGAGACGCTTAAGTCCTCAGATGTGTTTTTGTTTACTGTTTAATCATGGTCACCATATTGTAAACTCGTGAGTATATAATATGCATAATACCCAGATCTTTAAAGTGGTTTCCGTGGATCTTTGGGAATGATTTAGCTGGAGAGAAGAGCAGGGAGGATTGAGAATCAAGCAGCTGTGGCTTGTTTACACCCAATACTAAAAACTAAAAGTTTTAGCGTCATCGCAAAGATGTGTACAAAAAGCCCAAAAAGGCTACTTACCCAAGCAAAAATGATGCAGGATTTATCTCGCAGTGTCCTGATCCCCAGATCTTTAACCCAGCCACATATAAAAAGTTGTACTCCTCCAACTCTTCCAGGTTTTCATGTTTGTCCATGTAGAACGATGTCTGCAGCACCAGGTAGTTTGAGATGTCTGGGAACTCAATGGATGGATAATTTTCCAACTTAAAGGAAAAATCCTTCTTTGTTAGCACATAAGGATCTAATCCTATTGAGTGTTTTCTATATCCACTTCTTTTGAGCATACTTCTTGGTTTTAATAATTTGCTTGTTTGCTGAACACAAACATGGCAGCAAGTTCTTGTGTTAATGGACCAGACTCCTGTTTTGGATCATTAATCCCTTTTGACTGAGAACGCCCTGTATGCATGCTTTTATGTTGGCTTCTGGCACATCCATACAGTTTTAAATGCAATACCTACATTTTAAAAAATGTTTTTATTGCATTTATTTAATTCCTGGGCTTCCATCTGTAACAGGGAGTGATGTTGCGGCCATTAATACACTTTACAATAGATTATTAGATTCTAATAGAATAAATGAGCCAAAATAATTGGGGATCTTTTAACGAGCCCATTACAAAAAGTATGAATAGGTGGGCCTTAAAGTAGAAAAGTTTGAGAACCCCTGGCATAGACTACTCTCAAAGAAGTTTGCTCACTGCGATAAGGAGAACTTTGTTGGTGAGCTTCCTTGCTGTGCACTCTTATGGCCCTTTTCCACTACCCTTTTTCAGCTCGCTTCAGCTCACTTCAGCCCGACACGGCTCGCGTTTCGACTACCAAAGAACAGCACGACTCAGCTCGCTTCAGCCCTGCTTAGCCCCTAAAACTCGCACCGTTTTGGAGTGGGGCTGAAGCGAGCCAAACCGAGCTGAGTGAGGCTGGGGGCGTGAGCAGACACTCCCCTGCGCACTGATTGGTGAGGAGGAGTGTCCTCACATGCCCACACACGCCCCGCGAGCACGCTGGGATCTGTAAACACCGTAAACCCGGAAGAAGAAGAATTACGAATTACGAGAATTTCCGAAGCCTTATGCGCCTCGCCTCATCTATACGCTCTTGCCAGTATCAGTTGGCGTTGTCGGTGACTACAAGTCACAGAACCAAGACCAGCAACACTAACGACTCCATGTCCTCCATATTTATTGTTTACTATTCGGGTCGTGAGACTACCGCTTAAAAGCTCACTGATGTCACTGTTTGCACTGCTTAACGACATCACGTGACGTCCACCCACTTTCGCTAACTCCACCCAATGTGTCCAGCCACTTCCAGCCAGCATGGTTCAGCGCGGTTGTAGTCGAAATGCAACTCCAACAGCCCCGCTCAGCCCGACTCAGCACGGCACGGCTCAGCCCGACTCAGCCGCGTTTGTAGTGGAAAAGCGGCATATGTTTCCGAATCAACAGTTTCACCTGAACCACCAGCTCTCTAAATGGATGCGTTTTAAGTATTGGTACATCCTTAAAATTTGATTATTGGTCGGATTATTTTGCACGTTTATTGCACTGATTTGTTTTAGCAATGTAGCCTAAAGAAGCCAGTAATTTGTAGCCTGTAATTGAAGTGCATTTTGACCTGTCTTTTGCTGTTTTTTTTTTAAATCAATATTTAACTACACCAGTACAATTAGAAGATTTAACTAGGCCAGTACAATTAGCCAAAACACTAGAAATGTCTTGAATCAGTTTCTGCTTTAACTAAATCGATCGCTTTTTAGCTCATCCGGCCGACAGGCGATGAGCTTATGCCATCATGTGTTGTCCGTCGTCTGTTGTCCATCTGGGGTCGTCCCCATTTCACGAAAATCGCTTATTCTCTCTCAGTTCTTCAGCGATTTTTATTCTTTTTGGCAGGAAGGTAGGTCTACCTGGGGTGCATGTAGCTTCTACCCAAATTTGCATAATTGCAATTAATAATGAAGATATGGCGTAATTAAGCCCTAACGAACAGTTTCCACAAATCACCGCTTCTCCCTCAATTCTTCACCGATTCTGATTATTCTTGGCATGAAGGTAGAGGTACCTAGGGTGTATATAACTTCTACCCAGATTTGCTTAATTACAATTATTAATGAAGTTATGGATTAATTAAGCCTTAATGAGCAATTCAACAAAAATCTCTTCTTGGTCAATTCCTCGCTGTTTTTAATTCTCTCTGGCAAATAGGTCAGTATTCCTAGGGTGTTTTATAGCTTCTATATAGAGCTTGTATATAGTGTTTATAGCTTGCAACATTTATTGCGCAAGGTGGCCCACTTTAGATCGTTCCTTCTGGACTACATGGGGCCGGACTGAGTTACACCGTCACTGACTGTCTCGTTTCATCACTGATTGATTAGTAAAAATAAATGGTCATAAAACCCTTATGTGTATTTATTGATTTCCTCTTCATCCTACTGACACCACCATTTTGTAATTTGCTGCTGTTATAGGGAGGGAAAATAATCTCATTGCCCCCTACTGGATGCGTTCCTACCTCTATGGCAAAATGAATGGGAATATCTTTTCAAAAAATTGCATTTCGGGTTGCACTTCAAAGTTAAGACAATGGCTTCCATATGTTGTGCATGTCGGGCAGCTCTATTGATCCTGGTGATCATAGTTTATTTTTTTCCACCGATTTGAATTGTTTTGAATGTTTTTTAATAAGCTGATCAAAGACTACACAGACCCGACGTCGCATATGTGACGTAACCGCAAGTCTAGTGCCTTTCCAAATCTGTAGCAGGTAGTGGCCAGCGAGTAGCCTACATCAACATGCCGATTTGTATAGCGTGGTTGGCGGAGTATTTCTGTACCAATAAGAAATGTATCCCTCATGGGGATAACCATTACAGATCAGGGCATGTAGTCAACTGCCGGTGGTTGCAGTCTGGCGCAAAACATAGGATGATCAAAATACACAGATCTTCCCGGTCGTGGAATAGCTAAGCCTACTGCTGACATAATATGAGCGACTCTGACTAGACAGTTTGGTTGTAGTCCGTTTCTGACAGGTTAGGTGCTGTAGGTGCATTTGGTAATTATTAAGTGATCAATCTCATTAAATCTGAAGGTTAATAATTAAAATTGAATTCGTCTCATTGAATCATACCATTGAATCAGTCTCATATCATTAAATCACTCATGGAATCAGTCTCATTGGATCAGCCTCATTAATTAATACCATTAATTTTGGTGCTTAATAATAAATTACCAAACAGCTAAATTATGGTATATTCCAAATTATTATGATCACTTACCATATTACATAACTTGTATGCACCTTTGAATTCTTTGAGATTGTGTGACTTCAAGGAATATGGAACAACAAATAAAACACACAGTTTCAATAATAAATGAATTTATTATAACAGATAAAAATGAATGTCAGTTGAAATATATACAAACAGTGAGGTGTGTGTGTGTGTTGTGGTGAAGACAAAAGATTAGCTTTGTGTGCTAATTAAGATTGCGTGTGTGTGTCCACGTGGGCTGAACAAAGAGTTAGCTTGGATGGCTAGCTAAGGTGTGTGTGTGTGTGTGTCAGGCCTGGTGACCACGTGTTTCTAAGTAAACAAGAGAGTTAGGTTTGGTTGTTAATTGAGATGTGTTGGCCACGTGTGGAGACACAGATTAGCCTTGTGTCGCTAGCTAAGACAAAGGAATGCTAGCTAAGGTGTGTTGGTGTGTGTGGCCTAAGCAGGAGTTAGCATGGATTGCTAGCTAAGGTGTGTTTGTGGTAAACAAAAGGTTAGCCTAGCTTGCTAACGAGACAAAAGAATTAGCCGTGTGGCTAACTAAGGCCCAAGGATCCTACCTTGTGGAGTTAAGACAAAAGAATGTGATCTAAGGTGTGGGGGAGGGTGACCACGTGGTAAGGCCTTACAGTCCCTTGAGACAATGCAGTTAGCTCTGGATGCTAATGGGACAAAAGAATTAGCCGTAGGCTAATTTCACTAGCTTATAATAGTACTAAATCCACTGAAATCTTGATGGGGTCAAGATGTGTAATAGGGAATTGAAGATGTTAGTAAGGAATAAAGAGAAGCATGCACAGCCTATCTATTAAACAATTGAGAGATTAAAACAAAATGATACAATCATCAATTCAACACGCTGCGTGTCTACAGTGTAAACAATTAAATCGTTCCTGAGTTTAAATTCACACTACTTCAATAAAAGCTAATTCCTAAGAGTAGGTTTTTGCCCAAATGCCAAGTCTTACTCAATATCTTGCCTTTAGCAGGATTATGAAGAGATGTTCTGAGATTTTTGGAGTTTCACCATTGTGAAGCACGTGAGTTGCTTCTGTAGAAAACGCAGAGAATTTCTTGGTCCGATGGTCGCTCGTGATGAAAAAAAAGTCTCTGATCAGAATAACGTGCACAGAAAATTAATTAGGAGGAATTCTGGTCGCTCCTAACTTTTAATTAAAACTGTTTGGGCTACAGTCGTACGTACTGATAATTAATGAATAAAAAAAAAAACGGTTGTAACTCATCTGAGTTAGATCGCGCGATTTTGGATTTTTACCATGGCCAAAGGTAAACAGAGAAAAGTGCGAAACTCTGATTCTTGCAAGAAAGAAGAAAAAGACGTCTTATCTGGTTTGCTTCCCGGAGCAAATCTCTTTGTGCCTGGATGGCTTGAAATCCAAGACGGGAGAGAGAGAGAGAAGTCCTCCTTGTGTCCGTGTTGAAATCACGGCACCAAAAGAGACCGAGTTGGAAGTTTCCGGGTTACTTATTCTTTCATGGAGGATGTGATGTTGGTGATCCCGCCCCGGCGTGACGTAGGTCAACGCGGAAGCTGGTGATGGGAGTTGTAGTCCTTAAAGGGACTGTGTTGTAGTTTTTAGACGGACTGTGTTACCTACAGTGCAATTTCGATCTTTTAAAAGACAGCGAAATTTTACCTGATACTTTCACAGTTAGTAGATAATCCCAACATATACAACTTATTTTTGGGGGGTGTACAAGTTCCATGTCATAACTTCGTGGTGTAGGTGCAATTAGTAATTAAGTGATCAATCTCATTAAATCAGTCTCATTAAGTCATACTATTGAATCATTCTCATTGAATCAGTCTCATTAATAATACCATTAATTTTGATGCTTAATAATAAATTATCAAACAGCTAAATTATGGTATATTCCAAATTATTATGATCACTTACCATATTACATAACTCATATGCACCTTGGAATTCTTTTGAGATTGGATGACTTCAAAGAATATTTAGCACAACAAATAAACACACAGTTTCAATAATAATTCAATTTATTATAAAGATAAAAAAATTAATAATAGCAGTGTAAATATATACGAATATGATATATACTTGATGAGCGTGTGTGCGCGCGTCCACGTGGCCTGAACAAAGAGTTAGCCTGGATGGCTAGCTAAGGTGTGCCTGTGTGTGTCCACGTGGCCTGAACAAAGAGTTAGCCTGTGTGTGGCCTGAACAAAAGGTTAGCCTGGATGGCTAGCTAAGGTGTGTTTGTGTCCACGTGGTGGAAACAAAAGAATTAGCTCTGGTAGCTAACTCCACATGTGTGAGTGTGTGAGAGGCCTGTAGTCTACAGCAAAAGAATTAGCTCTGATTGCTAATTCACTAGCTTATACATTACTAAATCCACTGAAACCTTGATGAGGTCAAAATATGTGTAAGAATGAAATTAAGAGTGTTAGGAAGGAATAGAAGAAAGCATGCAACAGCCTATCTATTAAAACAGCTGAGAGGTCAAAACAAAATAGAACAATCATCAATTCAACATCCTAAGTGTTTACAGTGTACACAATTAAACCGTTCCTGAGTTTAAATTCACACTGCTTCATAAAAGCTAATTCCTAAGACTAGGTTTTGCCCAAATGCCAGTCTTACTTCAGCATCTCGTCTCTACGCGAGATTATGAGATGATGTTCTGAGACTTTTGGAGTTTCACCGTTGTGGAGCACGTGAGTCGCTTCCGTGGAAAACAGAGGATTTCTTGGTCCGACTCGTGGTCGCTCGTGATGAAAAGAAGTCTCTGATCAAATAATGTGCACAGCGCTTTAATTAGGAGGATTATGATCGCTCCTAACTTTAAATTAAAACTGCTTTGGGCAGCAGTTTGGTAACGTTACTGATAGACAAACAAAACCGGTTGTAACTCTATCGGAGTTTAAAATCGCGCGATTTTGGATTTTTACTGGGGCCAGTGGTAAACAAAGAAACCGCGCTAAATCGTGGATCTTTTCTTGCAAGAAAGAAAAGACGTCTTTATCTGGTTTGCTCGGCAGAGCAAATCTCTTTGTGTCCAGACAGCTTCTCCAGACAGAAAAGAGGAAGAAGGAAACGTTACTCAGTTACTTATGAGCTCAGGGAGGAAGTGACGTAGGTGATCCCGCCCAGGCGTGACGTAGGTCAATGCGGAAGTTGGCTGATGGGAAATGTAGTTCTTAAAGGGACTGTACCTACAGTGGGATTTTTTTTAAAAATCGGGTCTATGGGATTTTCAATAGTATGGCTCTCGGCTTAGGAACACTACCGTTAGGATCACTGTGTTTCACTTTCCCTCCCTATATTCACTTAGTGTTACCATTTGTTATTATAGTTGTGATCATAGACCCTGTGCATTGTCTCGGATGTTGTACCAGCATCATGGAGCCTCAACATTTCGTTCCAGTCTGTACATGCAGTGTTCTCCATGGGCGCTTTTAAAGTGGCACACCGCCACATTATAATTCTGGCCCGCCACCCTTCCCTTGGCCAAAAAAAAAAAGCGTAACTTCATCAGTATACACCAAATAAATGGTAAAGTATTCGCTTTATTATAATTTTGTAACCATTTAACACGCAGGAGACCATCAAACGAATGCATATGGGGCTATCCCTGCGTTACACTACACCGCACTGCATTATACTGACACATAATAACATTGGAAGCTACAAGCTGCAGCGAGCCAGCAGCTAAATAACATTGCAGGTGTTTGTAGCATTATTGTGCAACGGTTACGCTTATCTATCGTCTTTTCTGACCATATACAGTTACAGTAATCATATAACTGCGCACACACACACATCAGTTAAGTTCAGGTCTTTTATTTTACATATCTGTGATTGTGTATGCGAGAGCTGCATTTTCCCGTTGTGTCACTGTTTGTTTACTGCAAGACTTCCAGGTTCCTGGGTCAAAGGACCTGAACTCTGGAGGCCAGGGTGGCTTTGTAGCGCCAGTCTCGGGCACGCATACCAACTCGTGCATGGATTGGAGTGGTTTCACACAATTAACATTGTGTATTGTAAAAAATGCATGCATTTATTGTAATTGGGTATTTTGTTTATGCATGGAAGTTCATTTATTTTTCACACACAGAAAAAAATATAATTAATTCAGGGATGCGCAACAGGTGCACCAGTCTCAAGTGAAATGTCAAATGAGTCTCACATTTGACAAAGATGACATGTACAGTAAGAGTGTTAATTTTTTGTAAAATGATTTAGCATTTATTGGCCAGTTTCACTGTCAAAAAAGCTCAAAGTCCGTCAGCTTCAGGGGGACTTCGTCCCCCTGGCCCCCCACTGGGGCTCTGCCTCCGCCCCCTCCGCCACCTTTTATTTTTGAAAAGTGGAGAACCCTGACATGTATGTGAATGTGATCATAACAGAAGGACCCAGAGTCCTCAAGCGACGCTTGCTTAATCCAGAAAGCTCCTCTGTGTGTCTCAGGTGCAGCACAGGATCACAGGGCAGGTGATGGCTCTGAAAATGAACACGCTGGCTTGCAACAAAGCCAACATGCTAAGAGAAGTGCAGCTAATGAATCGCCTCTGCCATCCCAACATTCTCAGGTCTAACACACACATGCCAAATACACATTAACACTAGTTTCTCCTCAGTTATGTTTGATTAGTCTTGGATTATCCTCTGCTGACTGTTTGACAATGGTTTTTAACAGGTTTTTGGGTGTGTGCGTCCATGAGGGACAGCTTCATGCTCTAACCGAGGTGCGACTTTAATTTTTATATTGCTGTAACACAGAAGCTTCATATAATTAATACAGTATATGATATTAAAATAAGGAATGGTCATCTGTTTTGTATGGTTATAGTACATCAATGGGGGTAATCTAGAACAGCTGCTGGACAGTGATATCTACTTATCATGGGCTGTGAGGATAGGACTGTCTCTGGACATTGCACGAGGACTACAGTATCTTCACAGCAAGGATATTTTCCACCGAGACCTCACTTCCAAGGTATATACACACAGACACGCAAATAACCCGAGTTTATTTAGGAAGCAATAAAACACATACCATGGGGTGTGCTGTTATAGGAAAACAAAGAAAGACCTGGAACATGAAACAGAGTTACTGTTTTCCAATAATAGCACATCCTGAAATGTTTTATTCTTCTTCTACCACAACAATTTGCCAAAAAAGGAAGTTTTTATTAATTATAGAATGTTATAGATTTTCTCCATGAAACAATTTAGTGTAATCACTTGCATTATAGCAGCGATAAACAGTCATTCCTTCAGTTTCTCTTGAAGTTAAAAAGATAAAATAATGCAGCTTGTTACTGAGAAACCCCTCAATGCAACATTCTCTAAAGACTTTCCTGCGGTGGAAAATATAAAGTTACAGCTTTAACTCGAACTGTTACAAAGCACCGACACTGGAGACGCTTTCATTCTAGTTTTTACTCTTTGCATATTGAGCAGACAGAAACTCCTCACTCTGTTGTATGTTGCAGAACTGTTTAGTGCGCTGTGAGAACGGTGTCTTCACGGCTGTGGTTGGAGACTTTGGTCTGGCCGAGAAAATCCCCAATTACAGGTCAGTGTGTTTGCTCTTGCCAAAGATCTCTGATAGGTTGCCAATGAGATTAAAGCGCACACCGTACCAGTCAAAAGTTTGGACACACCATCTAATTCCATGGTTTTTCTTTATTTTTTATTAATTAAAAGACACTTCATGCCTTGAAGTAATGATGGATGTAATTTCTCTTTACTTAGTTGAGCGGTTCTTGACATAATATGTATGGATTACTACAGTTGTGGCGTGGAATAGGACTATTTACTGTATTTTTATTATTTACTGTTTGATCTGAAACACATTAAGAAGGCAAGGAACTTGTCCACTAAAATTGTCCTCTCATCCACTTCTAAATTGTTGTAAACAGCCCTGAAAGATACCCAAGTGTCGAGCGTTTGGCTGTAAAAAATAAGTCTGATCACTGAAGCAGTGAGCTCACACACATGTAAACAGTGAGTAGACTCAAACCCAGCGTTTGGGAGCCTTTTGCTGCCTATAAAACGCTCCATCGCTAGCTAGTGGTTTTTTGTTTTTTTCCCAAAAATTAAAATTTTCTTTTTCTATTTTTATGTGACATGCTTTTGTTTGTTTTTATTTACCAAGAATCACAATCTTTTTAGACCACACAAATTGTTGCCATGACAGTGGCCATTGTTTACTAGTATCTGTGCCAATACTGTGTATGCATTATCTAGCCGAGTGAGATTTAAGCTTCAGAAAAGTGAAATCTCGAGTCGCGGATTTTGTTGTCAGTAAAAATCACGTGGTTACAGAAAAGTTCTGATTTATATTTTTAGAATTAGAAGTCTTTATTTAGCAGCACAGTGAAGTTCTTTCTCTGTATCCAACCCATCTGAAACGGTGAACACACAGAGAGAGAGCGCGCAGTGGTACCTGGGGATTTTTTTTTTTTTAAGAATTGGAAGCCTTTATTTGATGGCTCTGTGTAATGAGGTTAAAGCACTGAGCTCTATAGATAGTTTTCACTGACGTCACGACATTCCGGAGAACGCCCCCCAGCTGCCATCTTGGAGGGCAAACAAAACGGACCATCGCCACTACCAGCTACGTTATGTCAGACGAATTTATGAAGTTATATAGTCAGTTTTCTAAAATAAAGATCAATGTCGGCAAAATCAAGCAAACAGAAGTATATAGATACATTAGACGACATCTCACGACAACAGTATGCAGCCAAACTGGCCTTGATTGGGGGAATTGACCCCTACGAAGTGGACAAAGATGCATTTTCAAGTGACTATGCAGGGCTGCCAAAGCCTGAAACTGCCAAAGCCTGCTCCAAAGCCTGAAACTGACTTCATCAAACTTTAAAGGCTGTCTAATATATACAACTTTATATATTCACAGCGCGCCTTTTGGCGGATGCCGCCTGAATCACGCAGATCCGGTTTTTTTTTTAGGGGGGGCGTTGGGAGTGTCTGATTGTAATTTCAAAGTAAATTCTGTATTAAAATTACTAAATAAGCAAATCCGTTACAGTCCATGAAACAGGAAGTATAAGGATGAGAAAAAAACAGTTTAAATCGGGAAGCTGCGCACATTTGCGCAGTCCTTCACACCGCTTGGGCTGCACAAATGTGCGCAGCTTCCCGATTTAAACTGTTTTTTTCTTATCCTTATACTTCCTGTTTCATGGACTGTAATGGATTTGCTTATTTAGTAATTTTAATACAGAATTTACTTTGAAATTATAATCAGACACTCCAACGCCCCCCCCCCCCCCCCCCCCCAAAAAAAAAAAAACGGATCTGCGCGATTCAGGCGGCATCTGCCAAAAGGCGCGCTGTTTGCATCCCAAACACAAATTAAATCATACAGAATATACCTAAAATGTTTTTCAAAAATTACCCTTGCGTGAGTGAAATGACAAGTTTCAAATAGAAACGTGACAAACGAGCGATATTAAGTGTACATTACAATGTAAACGTACACTCAGCAGTTCCAGTTAGGCATTCTCCTTAGATTGTTCACATGATGTTTTGGTTTCCAAAAACAAACTTAAACACAATTGATTGTTTATTTAAACAACTTACCACTTATAAAATGATCGGAGCAGACTTTGCTGTGTTTGGAAGGCTGATAATCCTTGCGGTTGATTCTCGCAAGCCATAGATTTCTCCTTTGTATGCTGAGTTTCTTTGTTTGCTCGCCTTCGTGCTCCCGTACAGTGGGAATTCCATAAAAGCTCCGCTTGACTTCATCATCTGACCTATTACGACAGCCGTGAATACAACAGGTGTGCACCACTGCTAGCTTTAAATAGTAGTAATGTAACTATAAATGTAAATAATATATAAATGAATGTAACTCGCGCGCTACAATGTGTGCTCAGTGACCCGTACGGTAAGCTAGCCCTCCAAGATGGCCGCCACCAGGGAATCCCCGACTCTGTGACATCATGTGAAAACTATCTATAGACCCTTTTCAGTCACGTGACCTTCGTAAACGCGACCGCCATTTTGGACATGTAGTGGACTTCGGCTCGAATCAGTTTGAATGCGAGGAAGGCGACAAACATAAAAGAAAAAGGAGTAAGATGCAGAAAACTGTATTTACTAGTTGACTGTAATTATGATCTGGCAGCTATTTACACCGGATCCAGTGTAAATAGCTGCCGGAGCCAACGTCCGAGCTTGCCGGAGCGCGCTCCCGGCCGGCCGCGAGCTAGCGCGCTCCGGAACCTCGGACGTTGGCTCCGGCAGCTATTTACACTGGATCCGGTGTAAATAGCTGCCAGATCATAATTACAGTAAACTAGAATGGAATGTTAACAGCAATGTAATGCCTTTTCTGGCTAATTTTATTCGTCTTACCTCCAACAAAGTGGTCACTACACAAGCGTTGGTATGCCGCTATCCATCTTCTCCGTCGGTCAGCATCTACCGGGATCCGATAAAATGATAACCCTTGCCTTGTTTGTTGATGGTTACTACATCCAGGTGCACAACAATATAGTGGCATGATGGAAGTCTTGCTGAAAATAAACACTTTCTTTGCTGCCGTTCCTCAATGTTGGCTGTGGTAAACTACTGGTAGTACATGTCCAAAATGGCGGCCGCGTTTGTCGTGACGTCACGTGAAAAGGGTCCATATAGAGTGAGGCCATCTGGCTGCCATCTTACCACTCCCATTGCGTGTATTTGGCTCATATGTTAAACCATCGTATCTGTTCAAACTTGCCGCATGCTATATTAAGACTCGGATGTACCATCTTGCCAAATGCTTCAATGAGAAGCTGACTGGACCCACGCTCTGCAAGCAGTTAACAAAACTCATCTTGCATAGGCGTGAATGATTTCATTTTCAATTGCGTACATCATTCATAATTCCATTTGTTTGTCACATTGTTTGCCAAGTTGTATTTCTCATTGGATTTGTTTACCACATTAAAGGTATGTAGTCTTAAAAAGAAAAAGCATTAGAATTTTGAAGGTCAAGCTAGCTAATGTCAACAACAGTAGCTAGTATGTTACTGTAGCAATGTTTACATTCAGTCATTTGGATGACTGTTAAAACCTTTCAGTCTCAAGTTTTTCCTTTACTGTATTTACTAGTTTACTGAGCTAGCGCGCTCGCTCAGTAAACTAGTAAATACAGTAAAGGAAAAATTTATAACGGGCCATGTCTCAACAGACTAAGAAGTTATTTCAATGACATTTAATAACATTTTGTTTATCCTGAGGACCGAAAGTAAATGAAAATGTGAACAAACCTTAGCTGTCAGTGAACAATCCTGGTGGAAGCAGGTAAATGTCGTTCTCTAAGCCTGCTAACCTCAATTTTTGCAAATACCTCTCCCTCTGCTCGCCCTGTAAATGCCCTACGTCACTGGATAGTGAAGGTGTTTTCTGCATCTCGCTCCTTTTTCTTTTATGTTTTTTCCCTGGTATTTCCCACACGCCTGACTGCAGGTCAGGAAGATCACCCGCGCTGCAGCGCTGCAAAGCCAGAAAAAGAGCCTGGTAACGTGTACGGATCACGTACACCAGCATCATTGATTTTCTGGTGATATCGCTTCTTACTCGCGTCATCTAGGCCAGATAAAATACTCGACAATGAGACTTCGTCATGATCAACAGTGTATCGCTACCGGTAGTCGCCATATTTGTGACCGTCAAAATGGCGCCGGCTACTTGTTGACATGGCAACGGTCACGTGGGTCGAAAACCTCTATAAGAGAGAAACTGAAATAATCTCCGTAAAAATAATTATAGTAGGAAAAGAGCCGTTCAAAAAAAATGATCAGAGCCAGGACTGGAAAAGAAAAAAAACAATAACAGTGAAAGGGAGCGCTATAAAGGTATGTAAGGAATGTGAGTAAAGTTGAGAAAATAAAAGGAAAAAAGTCAGGAGATACTTTTCTTGGGGCAAGTTTGATCAGATACAATGGTTAACACGTAAGCCAAATACACACGATGTGAGTGGTAAGATGGCGGCCAGATGACTTCACTCGTCTCTACAGCAGGGAAATAGGCTCTGAGCTCTCCAGATTTTATATAGAGCTCAGTGGGTTAAACGGCATTCTAGTGATACGGTTAAATCATAGGGGCATATCCAGTTTCAGTGCAAATGGGTGCGCCTGGGTATGCCTATTTTTGCAGTATTGTAACTTTTAAAGTGGATGAATTGTGTTTTATTTTGTTATTTAAATGTGCAGAGGGCACATCAGGGCACTTACCGTAACTGGCAAACAGCGTTCATTTTTGGGTTTTGTTTGACTTTAATGGCCCTTTTCCACTACCCTTTTTCAGCTCACTTCAGCTCGCTTCAGCTCACTTCAGCCCGACACGGCTCGTGTTTCGACTACCTTAAAACAGCACGACTCAGCTCGCTTCAGCCCTGCTTAGCCCCCAAAACTCGCACGGTTTTGGAGTAGGGCTGAAGCGAGCCAAACCGAGCTGAGTGAGGCTGGGGGCGTGAGCAGACACTCCCCTGTGCACTGATTGGTGAGGAGGAGTGTCTTCACACACCCACACACGCCCCGCGAGCACGCTGAGATCTGTAAACCCGGAAGAAGGAGAATTACGAATTACGAGAATTTCTGAAGCCTTATGCGCCTCGTCTCATCTATACGCTCTTGCCAGTATCTGTTGGCGTTGTCGGTGACAACAAGCCACAGCACCAAGACCAGCAACACTAACGACTCCATGTCCTCCATGTTTATTGTTTACTCTCCGGGTCGTGAGACTACCGCTTAAAAGATCACTGATGTCACTGTTTGCGCCACTTAACGACATCACGTGACGTCCACCCACTTTCTCTAACTCCATCCAATGTGTCCACCCACTTCCAGCCAGCACGGTTCAGCGCGGTTGTAGTCGAAATGCAACTCCAGTAGCCCCACTCTGCTCGACTCAGCCCAACTCAGCACGGCACGGCTCAGCCACGTTTGTAGTGGAAAAGCGGCATAAGTGAAGTCAGCACTACCTCTAAGGGTTATAGATCTTGCTTTTAGCACTAAAGTGTTTTGTGAATTACTCTTATAGACAGAAAAAAACCTAGAAGTCTTAATTTTAGGATTAACACACACATTTTTAAAAAGGTTTCTCCTAAATCAGCTAGTTAGGAACTACTTTGGGGCCTATTATTCTTTATAAATATGGCCAGTAGTTTATTTTTCATCTTATCCAGTACCTACTATAAATTATTCAGTGAAATAGGAAAGGTGAATAATTTACAAGGCTGAGCAATGTAAGTGTGGACCTGGGAAACTGAGGAGTTAATATGTTCTTCAAAAAGTCATGTAAAACCTATTAATGTCTTGCAGTGATGGAGTGGAGAAGCAGCCTCTGGCTGTGGTCGGCTCCCCGTACTGGATGGCTCCGGAAATGCTGAGAGGAGAACTTTACGACGAGAAGGTATTTACATTTATGGCATTTGACAGACGTCCTTACCCAGAGTGACCTTACAGAAGTGCTTTTAAATCTCTATCAGTAAACACACACTCCTACTAGTTTACCCAGTCAACCCCTAAGAGAACCATCGGTCTTAAACCCATGTTGGAGAACTTGGTGCAATATGACGATCACAAAAGAATACCTCTCATTAAGTAACTCGAACAGATTATTTTACCCAACACAAAAACACATGGCCTCCTGTCACCGTTTCTCTTCTGGGGAATCTGCATATTCCCTGAAGGAATAAAGAGTGAAATTGAAAACAGTGGAGCAGAACGTTCTCAGAAGGCACTGCAGTATAATCCTGTTTTCTTTTCAAGATAGCAAATAAGGTTGCAAGTGTAAGCAGGGGCAATAAAACCTCTTTTTCATTATTTGCAATCTTGGAAGATGACAGTGTGTTAAAAGTATAATACCAAAGGTCTGTTGTATTCTTAAATACTATTCTAATGATAAAAACATTTATTGTTTTCAGAGTAAAAGCTCATTCTCTTGGTCTTCTATGGCGGTTGCTCTCAATAATCTAGACAAATAATAGATAAATTAAATGTCATTATGTTATTGAACAAATAGAACAGTATGAATGTTAATATGATGAAGCTTTGCATAAGGAGACATTTATTTAACATTTATGGACAGAGACTCCAGTGGCAGTTTTGTATTAGATATATTTGTAATTGTGAGTCTTCAGACTATCTTTTTAGTCGTATTAACTTTAAAAGAGAGAAAAAAGAGATTAGTGAAGGAACAATTATTTAGTTCTTGTCATGACCTCTGTAATAGCAGATATAACTTCTTTTCCTTTCCACAGTATTTCATGTAACTACATACTGATAAATTAAAGTAGTGTACTTTAATAAAATAAAAAGTAACCGTTAGCATATTGCTTTGCTATAAGGGGACTAGAACACCATGGGACATGCAAATAATAATAATAAAAAAACTTTGGCTCGGTAACAACAGTGTCAGGCTACACCACATCACCCCGTATTTGATTATTTTCTAATAAATCTTTTCCTATACCCTGTTGTATTTTTCTGTACGTGGACATGAGTCATGTTCATACAGGAGAATTGAATTAAAATAAAAAAAATCTAATGCCATCACCATGTATGTCTTGGCTGATTGACACCATTACAGGAAAGGAGAAAATTGTTTGTCAATTTAACATTTAAAATGGACAATAATATTCTATTGTGTTCTTCCAACAGGTGGATGTTTTTGCGTATGGCATCATTCTGTGTGAAATCATTGCTCGGATCGAGGCCGACCCCGACGTCCTCCCCCGAACAGAGGTACTGCCCAAAGCATTAGCACTAAACATTATCTGTACTTTCAGACTGTTAATAAGTGTCATAAACTGAATGGTCCAGTGATTTCTAATTTCGCTCTTAATGCAGCCAAAACAAAATGTATGGTTCGATCCACTCAACAGCTGCCTAGATGTCATTCTGTATTTTCATATCAAACCAGCCTTATGGTGGATGGCAAACCATTCAGACTACAAAATTGCTTGGTTTGCACTTCAATGAAAATCTTACCTGGAATGACCAAATAAGATCTTTGTCTTCTAACTGCTACAGCACTCTGGCCATTCTTAAGAAGATAAAGAACTTTACTCCTTTTTTTCTTAAAGGGATCCTCCAGTAGATTGATTGATTTGATTGATTGATTTGATTGATTTTCAAAATTATTTTAAGTAAAAGTAGTCACAGATTTCAAAAATCAAACTTTCATTTTCAGAGACCAAATAGCGTTCGAGAAAAATGAATTTTCTTTCAAATGTCAGATGGGCTTCCTGCGTTGGTAACGTATGGAATGACGTCAGGTAGCAGTCGCTTGGAGCAACTCAGCTGTTTATATTCTCTGTTTACATTGTAGTTTTGCGAGTTTTAGAAGTATTTTACTGAATTTATCAGTTTTTAAATAAGTATCCCTCAATGTGTAGCATATAAATGCCACAGTGATGCTAAAAAGAAAGCACGAGCTGGAACTAGACTGCATTTCTGCAGAGAAAATGCAAAGTGTGCTTAATCAGCTGTAGCAGAGTGTCACTGACAGAAACTGGATCAGACATGAGACCTCACCCTGCAAAATCTTTTTTTACACATGATCCACAGAAAGTGTGTATGGCAAAGTGTCTGGCTGCATGCTGTAAAATCTTGGTTTAAAATGGCTTAACTCACAGCACGACATGACACTTCGTGGTCTAAAAGCTTTTTTTTTTTTTACATGATCTACAGCTGGTGCTGGGTAGATTAACACAATGAGGCATACTTATTTAAAAACTGATAAATTCAGTAAAATACTTAAAAAAAAAAAAAAACTAGCAAAACTGTGACATAAACAGAGAATATAAACAGCTGAGTTGCTTCAAGCGACCACTAACTGATGTCATCACATACATCGCCACTGCAGGCAGCCCATCCGGTTTTCTTAAAAAAAAAAAAAAAGGCATTTTTCTTGACAACTATTTGGTCTCTGAAAATGAAAGGTTGATTTTTTTTTTTTAAATCTATGATTAATTTTACATAAAATAAGTTTGAAAATCAATCCACTGGAGGATCCCTTTAAGAAAGCAGCTGGTTGAATAGCTTGTTTTGTCGAAAATGGACTATGGCGAGCTGGTCTTTCGTCCTTTACCTGAAAAAAAAATCAGTTTTCATCAGCTAGCTTCGTAACTGGAAAATACCTGAACTCTGTTGAAACAGCACTGAAGCTTGGTTGATGACTGATGTGCGAATGCAGAGACTTTAGCTTATTGAAAGTCACACATAAAGCTATTTACTCCCAGCATTGGCCGAACCACGTTGCAGTCGAAGTAGTATATAAACCATCTTGAATTTTGCATTCAAATGCCACTTTAAATTCGGTCAGACCTGGAAAAAAGGGAACTTTCCAAGACATCTCGTCAGAAATTTTTAATATTTTACCGAATAACATTAAAGAAACATCAAATTTTAATCGATTTTGCTCTGAAATGAAAGCTTCTTGAAAAAAACATTTATACAATTACCACACCATGATTTCCTTAGCTTGCAGTTTCATGATCTTTCTTTCTGGGGATGCGTTGCATGATTACTACATTATGATTGCTATGTAAATTATTATTTCCTAAGTTTTATGACTTCATAGGTTTTTCAAAGTAAATGTTGTGTAATTTGTGTGTTGTCTAATTGGCACATTGCAATTTCGTGGGTGTTTTTGTTTTATGGGTTCCTAAGTTCTGTAGTTGATGATTTCCTTGAGTTTGCAACTACTATCTTTTCTCCTTTATAGTTGAACTTATCATTCTCGTGTATGCATCGTTCGTTTAATTTTAAATTATTTTTTTTCTGGTTTCTATTTCTTGTAACTTTGTTGTGGATGGTTTGGACAGGGTGTTCAAGAGAACAAGATCCAGCTCATGGAATCTGTTGAATAAAGCTATTATTATTATTATTATTATTATTAATAAACTACACATATGCACTGCATCCCATATGTTGCTCATATCCATGTAAAAGGATTCTCTACTAACTGCAGCAGTAGTGGTGAATTTTTCATGACGTCCTTCTGTGGACTAGCATGCAAATCAAATTCAAATGCCGTTCAGGCACAACAGCCTTGCACATCTCACATTTTCTAGTTGCAAGGTCAGAGAAGGTGCACAATACAAAACATGTTTGTGACAGTCCCTGAGGTTAGTGGAACACTTAAGCATGGGGACAGGCAGGGTTTGGTAACAGAATAGCTTTTTATAAAGTCAGTGATTTTCAGCAGTTTCAGCTGACATATACACAAGAACGCTACGGTCGAGAGAACTCCCTCCCCGCCGCTTTCTCTCCCCTTATCAGCCCTCAGCCATTACTGAAAGGCACACATGTGCGCGCGTGCACACATTAGACACAGGTGTGATCGTTTTGCCATTCACCTTCCCCGGTCTCCCTCTTCATTCACAAACTGGCACTCGACCATATCCCCTCTGCTACAATATTATAAACATTAATCACAATTTCCTTGTTTGATTGATTTTACTGTCTTTTTGTAAAACGAGATGTGTTTAATATTTTATAGTCACGTTCATCACAGCTTCTGCCTCTGTGTAGGACTTTGGACTGGATGTGGAAACCTTTGAACAAATGATTGGAGACTGTCCACCTGCTTTATTCAGTTTGGCTGTTAAGTGCTGCAATGTAAGGCACACCACACACACACACACACACACACACACACACACACACACACACACACACACACTTGCATGCACAAAATATTCCAGTTTTTGCCCTTACTCTGAAAAAGACAGTATTCCT
Source organism: Neoarius graeffei (assembly GCF_027579695.1). Lineage (NCBI taxonomy): Eukaryota > Metazoa > Chordata > Actinopteri > Siluriformes > Ariidae > Neoarius > Neoarius graeffei. The sequence continues at coordinate 77,883,862 of NC_083575.1, forward strand.
ATTAAGCTGTTTACATGCCTAATGAAAATGAATATTCCACTAATATTCCTGTTTACATGCGTTTACCTTGCAAACTGGTGTCTGCCTGATTTGTGTACAACCCAGAGCTGACCATAAGACAGGAAGCCATGTGTTGCAAACTGGCATAAAAACCTCAGTTGAGAGACACGTTCCAAACGCGCTGTATAAGTATCCAAAGAATGCTCCTAAAACCTGAATAACATCAGCATATCCTACGTCTTAATTGGAAAATGCTAAATTCGGAATTTCCTGTTTACATAACCACTATTAAAGTCAAAATATTGTCACATTCAGAGTAATAATGGAATATTAGTGTGTATTTAAAAGTACTGCCAGATTTCTATAAGTTTATTTATAATATGGCTCTCAGAACGAATTTCACTGCTTGAGTACTTTTTCCAAGATTCAAACATCTACGAAGACAATAAAAAAAAATTCCATATTTGAATATTTAAAGGTAGACTGCCTTTCATATTTTTCCAAGTGTAGGTCATTAAAAGAATTTTCCCTGACACCCAATTATTTTTGTTCAGTGGGCTGAAAGCTACTGAATTCGAATCACAGACTTTTTAATTAGGTTTTTTAGTAGAACACTTAATGAATTTAGAGCCACGTGGCCTTAAACTCCATCATTTTTTCCTGCTTCAAATTCAATTCCCAATTCAAGATACTATGTCATGCATCACGTGGTGGGTTTTCCCCGTTCGCGCAAGGCATTGTGGGATACAAATTTGAAACAGGAGAGAAAAATGGAAGACGTGAGTGTGCGAATGAAACGTGAAAGACTGATTACAATAACAGAAAGTGAGAAGAAAAGACGTTATGTTGTGAAGGAAAGGAAACGTGGGACCAAACTAATAAATATCGGCGGTCAGCGAGCACCTCGGTGTGATCAGCTGTTTGTTTAGCAACAGAATGATGGAACTGTCAGTGCACAGTTGAAGGTAAACCTGTAGATGGCAGTAATGCAACACTGGATGCCAGCTGCTGTAAAACCCAAAAGAAGAAGAAGCAGGTAAACCTGCACATGCGCACACGGACTTCCTCTGTCTGCTTGACTGTGCGAAGCAAGTGATTTTCATGCGCATTATTTGCTCAGGAATCCCCTCAAATTGAATAACTTCCCAGCCACAGAATGGCCTATTTTTTAAGATATTACAGAAAGAAACATATATCACAGCAACCAAACTTCAGAGGGAACTAAATTTCACTGATTTTATGAAATCGAAAGGCCGTCTAGCTTTATAGACTTTATCGAGTCTTGTAAACTAAATGATGAGCTAAATGAATCTTATGTTACTAAATGATCCATGTGTGTAGCAAATGTGCTCTGAATACATTTCTATCATTATGTCATACTGTACTTTCATATATACAGTATATATTAATTATATGCAAGGAATAAAACACAAGGTATGCTGTTATTTAAAAAAAAAAATCAATGACATTGTGGTGTAATGTGACCTGACGTGAAATGTCGTTAAATAACAGCACGTCCTGAAGTGCAGTCTTTCTCTCACACCACAACATTTTACCACTGAATACAATTTTTAAAAAATTGATTCTTCATGTTATGCTTTTAACCGATTTATAGTTACATTTAATGTTGTGGAACGTCCGAGAGACTAGTTATTTCCTGTTATAACCGCTATTAACAGTGATTCCCTCACTAGCCTCTATTTTTCCTTAAAGTTAATAAGATGTCTGGTAGAGAAACAGCAAAACACAAAGCTCTCCATTCTGAGTACTTTCCAATGGTGGAAAATATTACAAATTTTCCACATTTAAAAAAAAAAAATCTATTTGTACGGGCCATACAATTCCTTGTGCAAGTTGTTACAATAGAAACGTTAATGTATTAGAACAAGTACATTATTAAAAGCTTGTGACCAATCAGATTCAAGAATACAACAGCACTGTGTTAGAATTAAATAAAAAAAATACTAGAAGGGCACTCGTTAGAGTGTATTCCTCCACCAAGCTACATATCAACATCAAAATCATAACTTGAATAATACTAAAGCTGTCCACCAATTTCATCAAAATCCGTTCACTACTTTTTGAGTTATGTTGCTAACAAGGGCGGCACGGTGGTGTAGTGGTTAGCACTGTCGCCTCACAGCAAGAAGGTCCTGGGTTCGAGTCCCGGGGCCGGTGAGGGCCTTTCTGTGCGGAGTTTGCATGTTCTCCCCGTGTCCGCGTGGGTTTCCTCCGGGTGCTCCGGTTTCCCCCACAGTCCAAAGACATGCAGGTTAGGTTAACTGGTGACTCTAAATTGACCGTAGGTGTGAATGTGAGTGTGAATGGTTGTCTGTGTCTCTGTGTCAGCCCTGTGATGACCTGGCGACTTGTCCAGGGTGTACCCCGCCTTTCGCCCGTAGTCAGCTGGGATAGGCTCCAGCTTGCCTGCGACCCTGTAGAAGGATAAAGCGGCTAGAGATAATGAGATGAGATGTTGCTAACAGACAAAAAATCCTGGATCTGCATCCATATCATATCTGGATCCTGGGTCCACACATATCCGGATTAGATTTTGATGCCAATCACTTGTTCCTTGGCCCACAACTCACCTTTCCTCAAAATTTTATCAAAATCCACTCACTGCTTTTTTGAGTTATGTTGGGAAAAGACAAACAAACAGAGGCGAAAACACAGTTGTGAGAGGATAGATAGATAGATAGATAGATAGATAGATAGATAGATAGATAGATAGATAGATAGATAGATAGATAGATAGATAAAAATGGTGACTAACATTCAGTGTATCAGTGGTAGTATAAAAGTAAACGTTTGTTAATAATTAAATGTATTCAGCTTTTAAACCTATAATTAACAGGAACTACAATTTGACATTGTTTATTTTTAAAAGTATTTCATAGCCTAAAATTACGTTGCATTCACAAAAGAAAAAAAATAGACAACTTATCTTGTAATTATGATTTACTATCTCATAATTACATGAAAATCTCATAATTATGAGAAAATATCTTGTAATTGCAAGATCAGGATTTCGTAATTATGAGAAAAGTATGGTTGATTAGCTATCAATTGTCGCTAAGCTCGGCTACAGGATAAGACAGTGAACAACAATGATGCTATCCGATTTAATCTACTTTTATTTTCTTCTCATTATGAGACACTGGGGAAATATTAATGTTAATTATCGTGGATGGCATTAGTGTTAATATTGGCTGAACCCAAACAGTAGTGTAAATGCACAGCTAGATTAGCTTATCTTAGCTGCGTGCAAAAACAGTCTTGCTGACCAAAAAAAAAAACACTCAATTAAAATGATTTAATGAACATTTCTCATCTTTACAGGTCAGGAAATGTTTACATACACAACATTTATATTTTTGCGGAAAAATAACCCACTTTTTTGTTAGTTTTTTTTTTCAGAATTATGAAATCTTGATCTTGTAATTATCAGATTTTTTTCTTGTAATTCTGTCATAGTAACTCATAATTATGAAAGTGTTTATTTTCTGTGAATGCATTGTGCTTCTGTATAAGATGTCTGATTCTTTCTGAAACAATGCTTCCTTCAGATTTGTCTTCCGTGTTAAAGTGTACATTTCTGCCCCCTTCTGGTAGATGTGTGCAAAGAGTCGTCCTTCTTTCTCGAAAATTGTTATGACCTTGGAGAGGATGCAGAAGGAGAGGGAGAAGACTGAGACACCAGTCATTCTCGGTGAGTAAAGCTTTTTTTTTATGGAAGAGTACGTATTCTGCTAAATTACTATACTGACACACGATTGGATTGAGGAGTAATCTTAGGACGTACAGTATATAAAAACGCATGACATGCCGTTTTTTTAACTGATACAAAAAATGGGATGTCAGTTCAATTCAAGTCAAGTTTATTTGTATAGTGCTTTTAACAACAGACACTGTCGCAAAGCAGCTTTATAGAGAATTAAAAACTTTAAATATGAGCTAATTTTATCCCTGATGAGCAAGCCTGTGGTGATAGTGGCAAGAGAAAAACTCCCTCAGAAAACACGAGGAAGAAACCTTGAGAGGAACCAGACTCGAAAAGGAACCCATCCTCGTGTGGGTGATAACAGATTGCGTGACTTATAAATAACTCTCTTCTATAACAGTGTCTATTGACCCATTTCACGTGACGTCACGTGATATTCGTTATCCGCCATTTTGGACGGCAAGGCCACGCATAGAACTTAGACGAACCCGTTCTAATTATCAAGTGTGTGGGAGTAGATCTTTCGAGAATGGTTATGTCTTGTTCAGCATTTGGTGTAGTCTTCTAATTCAATACTCCTAGTACATCTGTTAAGTTGATTTTCGGATTGAATGATAGCTGCATACTTAGAAACTAGACAGTCTCTAACGTTTAAAATGGCTATGCCTAGCCCTACTACCCTGGCCTAGTCTATGACAATGTATTTATCTTTTTGGCTCATATATGCCTTTGAAAGGCCAATCCATAGTAGGGATGGCGAAAACTAAAAAAAAATCTTGACCGACCACCGAGCCTCATTAGCCGGTTAAAGTCGGTTAACCTATGAGTTTAAACAGGGATGCAAACAGCGGATGCTGTTTCACGGCTGAAACGCGCAGACCTGATTTTTTTCTTTCGGGGGGGCGTTGGAGTGTCTGAATAATTTCATCAGAATAAATTCTGTATTAAAATTACTAAATAAGCAAATGCCTTACAGTCCATGAAAAATAGGAAGTATGAGAAAAAAACTGCCCACGTTTTCGCGGAAGCTGCGCAGATTTACTGTTTTTCAGACAAAAACGTACATATTTACAACCCTGTCATTATCTGGAACTGAGTTTAAATTTCGAACATTATTAAGATAAAACGTCCTGCATAGTCTCTTTATGATAAACGTCTTAATGCCACTTACCTGTGAGGTTATCAAGTAGACATTCTTCTTCGGGACCTTCCAGAGGTATAGTTGAGAGACCCATCCCGCAACAAAATATTTATAAGCTTCCAGGCTGTTGTAAGCTTTGAGGGCTTTGCCAGTGTAACACGATTCACGATTAACAAGAAAATTGTAAATGTCGTGGTAGGCCAGATTGGGCAAATCGCCGGCACCGCAGCTCCAAATTTCCCTGAACAAGGATTGCAGCAAGTTGTACGGATCTGCAATCCCCAACCTGGAACACTTTTCCACGTAACGCTGCCTCACGTCACCTTCAAGATGCTGAACAAACTTAGACAAGTAATCGCGCGATGTAGATGGGGTATTTTCCGAATTTTCTTGGGGATTACTCCCTGGATCCATTACGCTCGCGCAAGGTAAACAATCCTGAAGCCGTCCAATATGCCGGAGTGGGCGGAGTACACACGTGCGGGTCACGTGACTGCAAATCCTCTATAGTCACAAAGTATAACTGTGAAACCATGAAATTCATTGTAGTTTTAAGATGAAGTCTGTTTTGTTGAAGTTATAAACTGTTCATTGATGGAAACTTGAGTGCAAAACTGTTCATGACAACTGTAGTCCTCAGCCATAGATGCATTACTGTAAGTGTTCAGTGCCATGTTCCAAGTGTAACTTTTGACGGTCCATATGGGACCATCCTCCACAGGAGCAATGTGATGAGACTTCAGCCAAATGTAGGGCATCAGGACGGATCAGGCAGGTCTGAGGAGCAGAAGAGGTCAGCATCTCGGTCTCAGGATCGACATGTAATTCAACAGAGAGGGACAGACAGTGGGAAGAGATGGGGGGGGGGACAGCATCCAGTCATCCCAGTTCATCAAAACACTCTTGAATCTTGGATCTTGGAGATAAAGGGGAGGTTTGATATCGGGCTGTAATTGAAAAGCTGATAGAGGTCAAGGTCAGGTTTTTTAATCAGGGGTTTGATAACTGCTAGTTTAAAGGATTTGGGTACATGGTCAATCCTAAGGGAAGAATTTCTTACCTTTAGAAGTGGTTCAATTGCTTCTGGTATGATCTGTTTGAAGAGTCGTGTAGGTAAAGGATCTAGTACACAAGTTGAAGATTTTGATGTGGAAATTAATGAAATTAGTTTGATTTCTCTAAGGGGAGTAAAACATTTGAATTGCTGATCTGATAGTTATTGTTATCTTCAGGGTTACTGAAATTATCTGGTCTTAAATTAGTAGTTTGAATTTTTTGTCAGATACTTTCAATTTTGTCATTGAAAAAAATTCATGGGCGGCACGGTGGTGTAGTGGTTAGCGCTGTTGCCTCACAGCAAGAAGGTCCGGGTTCGAGCCCCGTGGCCGGCGAGGGCCTTTCTGTGTGGAGTTTGCATGTTCTCCCTGTGTCCACGTGGGTTTCCTCCGGGTGCTCCGGTTTCCCCCACAGTCCAAAGACATGCAGGTTAGGTTAACTGGTGACTCTAAATTGACCGTAGGTGTGAATGTGAGTGTGAATGGTTGTCTGTGTCTATGTGTCAGCCCTGTGATGACCTGGCGACTTGTCCAGGGTGTACCCCGCCTTTCGCCCGTAGTCAGCTGGGATAGGCTCCAGCTTGCCTGCGACCCTGAAGAACAGGATAAAGCGGCTAGAGATAATGAGATGAGATGAAAAAAATTCATGAAGTTGTTGCTAATACATATTGCAGGTGTGCATGTGTCTATAGTGCCCTAAAATATAGTTAATTTTGCTCCAGGATTCAGTAGGAATCTTGGGTTATTTTTGTTATCCTCTATTAGGGTGGAGAGATAATGTTGATCTAGTAGCACTAACAGCTTTTCTATACTTCAGAAGGATCACCTTCCGTGCTTATTTGAATACTACCAATTTTGTTTGACGCCATTTACATTCTAATTTTCAAGTGGTCTGTTTTAAAGTGTGAGTGTAATGGTTATACCAGGGCGCTAATTTTTTCTCTTTAATAATTTTTCTTTTAAGTGGAGCTACATTATGTAAAGTATAGAGGAACATTGACTCTAAGCATTCATTTGCCTGATCAAGTTCTTTGAGGTCTGACGGTGATCCAATCAAAGTTGATAATTCTGGGAGACCATTTATAAAACTTTGTGAAGTAGTTGACATGAATGTACGTTTAACACAGTAGCATGGTGAGGTGGACATATTGCTGCTCGGACATATTTTGAACAAGATGAGATAATGATCTGAGGTAGCTTCATACTGTGGAAGTGTGACCTACGTTTTCTATATTTAACCCGAATGTTAGTATTAGATCAAGAGATTAAAGTGATGTGCTGTTTATTAAAAAAAAAAAAAAATTAAGTTTGATGGTATGAAGCAGCCTCAAGTTGGTTATTTTCCTAAAACTGCACATTCTGAAGTGTTTCATTTATTATATATCGCTTTAATCTGTGTATAAAAATATATTTTATTCGTCCATGTCACACCAGTGCTTTTCGATTTCCTCAGAACCTGTTGCTGCTGATGAGAGCCCATACAGGAGGCGGAGTTCACCGTGCCAGTTGGGCACCCAGCGCCTGGCACGGAGTCAGTCGGCCCTGTTGCCACCAGCCTTGAGTCCGTGTGTGGGTACCCCGGTGCGCCTCAATCCCTTCTCCTTGCGCCATGACCTGAACGGCGGCCGCATCAAGCTTTTTGACACACCCAGCAAGTCACTTATCTCCCTGACATTCACTTTGCCTCCGCTCCCTGAGCCTTCCTCCTCTCCACCACTGTGTGAAGCCTCAAAGCTTCGAGGCCCACCTCGCCGGTGCCGGTCCTTACCCTGCACTCCTGAACTGGGTCGACCTTTGACCTCGTTCCGTGAGCCTGAAACTGAAAGTGTGAAGGAGAAGGATGGAGAAATAGAAGAGACACGAGAGGAGATGGCTGGCTTAGATGATGCTGGGCAGGACCCTGGCTTGGTGCTGGATCTGGAGATGGTGTGTTTGGAGCGGGTGGATGAAGAGGAGGAAGACGAGGAGGAGGAGGAGGAGGAGGAGGAAAAAGGAGGAGAGGTGGAGGGACTCTGTCGGGTTGAACCCATAGACTGCGGTGGCACATCAGATGAAGCAAAGGGTACCCTGAGGTCAACATCAAACCCCCTCCTTCAAGGTTCTTATTCATCCTCCTCTTCTTTCAGCCCACAGCCAAATGGCTGGACAGTACCCATTTCAAATGGCCCTCCATCCCTTCCACCCCTGCCCCATCTGGACAATAACAACAGCATGCTAGGAGTTGGCCGGGTGCCTTGGGTGCGCCTCAGTGGCTACCGTGGTCATCGTGCTCCCAGCCGTCTGGCACCTACTTCCGAACAGGATGACATCATTTCATGTCCAGGCTGTTGCTTGGTGGGCTTTAGCTTGCCATCGGTGTGCCTGCGTGGAGCCCCACCTCCTCGCCGAACCCCACCCCTCCACCCATACAGGAATCTCAATGGGGGAGAGGTGGCAGCTGGCCGGTCAAACAACGGACTGACGTGTCGAGGAGCAAAGGGTCTGGCTCCACCCACAATGACATGCGAACCGGGTTTGCCACTTCCAGAAGCACAGACATAGAGTGCCCTCTAGAGTGCTAACACCATACAGTGCACGTGCTAACCTTGGCATTGTGGCTGTGCCAATAACCACTATAGTTAGACTATTAGTGCTAATGTGCACTGAGGATGTAAGAGATGTGTGTATGTGAAGAAAAAGAAGATAGAGAAAGGTGAAGTGTTATAGAAAAACAAATGATTTGAAAAGTCTAGCTGTGGTACTTCAGGATACAAACTAAAATCTTTTATGATGAATTTGGAGACGGTGCTATTTTAGCCACATAAGACCAGCTTCATAAGCCACTGTGGTAAATTTACCCTAGACTATGTGTGTGTGTGTGTGTGTGTGTGTGTGTGTGTGTGTGTGTGTGTGTGTGTGTGAGTGAGATAGAGAGTCCATATATAAAGCTGATGGCAATTCAAGTTTATATATTTAAGAAAAAAAACTCATCCAAAACTGAGTAATAGAAGATATAATACTGAGAGATTGTGTGCGTGAAAGTCTAAAGGTTGTTCATATGTCTAGAAACAATTTGTGCAATAATCAGCACTGATTAGCAAAGCTGTACATACACTTTCATTTTCTTTTAATGGAGAATGCACCATTTTTAATCTGATAGAAAGATGGATTTGCTTGTGTTGTAAAGTTTGTCATTTTTACTGTCACCCTCTAGTGACACAGAGGATCTTTGCTAGTCAGGTTTTTTGCTGCTTGTTGAAGTACTACTGTGTACGTGTATTTACAAATTGCAAAACCAGATCACACAGGCTGGACGAGTCTCTCTTCAAAATTTTTTAGAAACAAACAAACATTTTTTCTATTTGAAACTAACGTAAATCAGATAAGGGATGGTGGTTGAAACCATCAACATGAGTCATAATCAAACTGATAAGTTTTGTCATTTTTACAAAAATAATCTTGTAGAAATTTTGAAAAAGACACATGTCCTGTGTGTTCTGGTTCACTCCCCATCTGATATGTCAGCATGATTTTGAACTTAAATTCATGAGTCCATCCAAAGAGTTTACTCAAGATTGCATACGTCCACCTGCCCATGATGTGAGTCCTGAAAGCCTGTGCATGCAGACTGTGCAAAACACTACACTATAGCATAACATGGTGCATCTCGACATAGAGCTTTTTAACGCCGAGGGTATGCCTAAAGAGGCTCCGTTTCCATTTTTTCATATCTAGCAGAAAGTTTTGTTTGAGAATGACATGTCTCCCTGCTTAAATGGAAGAACAAATCCTGTTCCCAAAACTGATTGAATTTTCAATGCACGATGAAATTTAATCCCAAGTTAAAGTTATTATAAGAATATGTGCTGGTCAATCAAAAGTTGATCTGACATCTGTTTTGTATGGAAAGTGTTAATCTGATCATAATCTACTACTGATGCTACGGAGTTTGTACAGTTTAATTATACTTTCTATCTCGTAGATAAAAACAGAAGCTTGTGATTGACATGATGGATGTAAAGGCTGAATTACATTTGATTCCTAAGTGTGTATTTACTGTGTAAAGGTTAGCTTCTTCCCCATAAAAAGCACTTAGCACAATGGTTATCATCATCAGTTCTGGGGAAGATTAGCTTTAATAAATGTTGATGATTTATGTTATTTATTAAACTGTTTTCAACATTAAACTATTGACTGTAACCTTGTGTCGGGCTGCATTATAACAGCATCTACAAAACTGGCGATGTGTATCTCTAAAGAAACTGTGGGAAGTAATGTTGCATAGATTCACTACTTTTATTGCAGGTAATTTGCCACCTAACTATGGTCCAGTTTGATCCTGAGCCCTGAAAAAGCAACTACTGAAAATAAATAAGTGAACGAATGAATTGTTGCCATCTGTATTTTTAATACAGACCAGCCCTTTAAAAACCCCACTACAACAGCCCTTTAAAACACCCACTTTCTTTTGATCTGAAAATTATGGAATTAAAAGACTGATATTATAAAGCAAAGAGTGTTTTGCTGATATTTGCAATACAGTTAAGCATAAAAACAGGAGGGAAAAAACCACACGGGACTACATTTTGACGAACAAGATACACAAATCAAAAGAAGGGAATGATTTCAATAAACACAGAGAATGGATTATAATTTTGAGATTCTTAATATGCACATGATATACTGTACATATAGAAGTTCTGCTCTATATTGTCTCACTGACAACCTGTCCAGGTTGCATCCTGGAGAAGCAGGAAGAATAACACCCGAGGTATGATTATAGTTTTGACATTTTAGTACAGTGATTTAATAAATAGGCATGTTAGTACGAGGGTACTTCAAAAAGTTCTCGGCCTCAACTAGAAAACGTCACAAGAAAAAAATTGTTTTTGCATTATTTTTCAGCATAGTCTGGTTTGAATTCAATGCACTTGGTCCACTGATGTTCAAGCTTCGCTATCCCTTTGTGGAAGGCAGTCATATCTTGAGCCTCTAGATACTCTTCAACAGCATGGATGACTTCATCACTCTGAAAATGGTGACCATGCAAGTGGGATTTCAGTTTCGGAAACAGAAGTCTGACGGTGCTAGGCTAGGTCGGGTGAGGTAAGGTACGTGGGGCAACAGTTCAAAGCTACATTTGGCTGCTTCTGCCCCTGCCACCTGTGCTGTCTGGATGGGCGCATTGTCCTGGAGCAACAGCATGCCAGCTCCAAGCTTTCCTCTCCTTAAAAGTACATAGTATACAGCTCTATAGTGTACAGTTATGCCCCCAAATCAGAGTTACACCCCTTGTTTCTGGGTGAGGGCCAAGAACTTTTTGAAGTACCCTCATATAATGGTCATTGTTTCCATTATTTAAAAGAAAATAGTAATAGCAACTGACTGTCGTTAGATGGTGCTACATTAACAACAATAATCCTGTGATGTTTCTAGATGTCTCATCTCATCTCATTATCTCTAGCCGCTTTATCCTTCTACAGGGTCACAGGCAAGCTGGAGCCTATCCCAGCTGACTACGGGCGAAAGGCGGGGTACACCCTGGACAAGTCGCCAGGTCATCACAGGGCTGACACATAGACACAGACAACCATTCACACTCACATTCACACCTACGCTCAATTTAGAGTCACCAGTTAACCTAACCTGCATGTCTTTGGACTGTGGGGGAAACCGGAGCACCCGGAGGAAACCCACGCAGACACGGGGAGAACATGCAAACTCCACACAGAAAGGCCCTCGCCGGCCCCGGGGCTCGAACCCAGGACCTTCTTGCTGTGAGGCGACAGCGCTAACCACTACACCACCGTGCCGCCCCGTTTCTAGATGTGTAATGAGGTAATAATTGTAGATTTGGTAAAAGTTAAGTGAATGTACATTACCAGTCAAAAGTCTGTACACCCCTACTCATTCATAGGTTTTTCTGTATTGTGACTATTTTCTTCATTGTAGAACAATACTGAAGACATCAAAACTATGAAATAACGTGGAACATACACAGAATTATGTGTTAAACAACAAAATGTAATGTACCATAATGTAATCTAACTAAGGGAAATCTATCTATCTAATCACCTGTGTATTTATACTAAAACAATTATCTTGACTTCATCTTGGTTATTATTCACTGATATTATCTTCAGCAAATAATTGTTGAATATAAAATAAAATTGAATTGAAAACACTGGGGGGCGGCATGGTGGTGTAGTGGTTAGCGCTGTCGCCTCACAGCAAGAAGGTCCTGGGTTCGAGCCCCGTGGCCAGCAAGGGCCTTTCTGTGCGGAGTTTGCATGTTCTTCCCGTGTCCGCATGGGTTTCCTCCGGGTGCTCCGGTTTCCCCCACAGTCCAAAGACATGCAGGTTAGGTTAACTGGTGACTCTGAATTGACCGTAGGTGTGAATGTGAGTGTGAATGGTTGTCTGTGTCTATGTGTCAGCCCTGTGATGACCTGGCGACTTGTCCAGGGTGTACCCTGCCTTTCGCCCGTAGTCAGCTGGGATAGGCTCCAGTTTGCCTGCAACCCTGTAGAACAGGATAAAGTGGCTAGAGATGATGAGATGAGATGAAAACACTGGTGGACTGGTAAACCATTAAATAAACAATATTCATTTAACAGGTTTTATATTGACCCAATAGCCAAACATACTGCCATCTGTAGAGGCAAATCAGATTCATGACATTCAGCACTTCTATGCAAATACAGTAAATATACTACAGACCTAATAAATCCATTATACTGAAAGTGCAGCATTAAATGTGTAAAGGTCAAATGCAAAATGCCTCACCCCAATTAGACGCCAACCTCAAGAGTTATAAAATGTGATTTAACTCCTTTTGCCTAAAACATCAATGCAAATAGAAATAATTACAACCTTGATTATTACTCTGATCAATATTACTACAGTATGAGAGGACAGACAAGATAGAAAAATCATATAAATTAGTTGTTACGCTCGAATTTAAACAGTCTTACAAATGCAGCTCTGATCAATAAATGTAATTGTTCAAATGCTTTCCATTTGGTAATAAATATCAAAGTTGCGCCATTGTGTTGAGAACTGGAAATAAGCTGCAATAAAAATATTAAAGTATACTCTAAGATGCCATCATGAAACAAGCTTCATTTTAGTGTTTAAATAGCATTTATCTGCAGTTCCAGTCAAAATTTTGTGCACCCCTACTCATTCATAGGTTTTTCTGTATTTTGACTGTTTTCTACATTGTAAAATAATACTAAATACATCAATGACATTTAGCAAATGATATCCAGAGAGACATACAACATACCCAGAGCAGCCTGGGGTTAGGTGCTTTGCTCAAGTGCACTTCAACCATTCCTGCTGGTCCAGGGAATCAAACCAGCGACCTTTTGGTCCCAAAGCTGCTTCTCTAACCATTAGGCCATGGCTTCCTTTCATCAAAACTCTGAAATAACTATATGGAACAGATATGGAATTATGTGGTAAACAAAAAAGTATTAAAAAACCCCAAAATGTTTTATACTTTACATTCGTCAAAGAGCCACCGTTTACCTCAATGACACTTTGCACACTGTTGACATTATCTTAACCAGCTTCATGAGGTAATCACCTGGAATGATTTTCAGTGAACAGGTGTGCCTTGTCAAAAGTTAATTAGTGAACTAGTTTCCTGCCTTCTTAATGCATTTGAGATCGAACAGTAAATAGTAAATAATAAAAATACAGTAAATAGATCTATTCCACAACTGTAGTAATCCATATTATGTCAAGAACCGCTCAACTAAGTAAAGAGAAACGACATCCATCATTACTTTAAAACATGAAGTGTCTTTTAATTCATAAAAATAAAGAAAACTATTCACCAAAGGACATCCTAGTTTCTGTTTGACTTTTTTGCTGTTTTGATTTATAGTCATGTGAAAAAGAAAGTACACCCTCTTTCACTTACATGGTTTTTACCAATCAAGACATAACAAAAAAAAAAACATCTGATCCTTACCAGGCCCTAAAATTATGCAAATCTAACCTCAGGTGTATAGCAACACACAACAGGTTCCACCGTATCATTATTTCTTTAACAAAAATTGAGTGAAAATGCAGGGCGGCATGGTGGTGTAGTGGTTGGCGCTGTCGCCTCACAGCAAGAAGGTCTGGGTTCGAGCCCCGCGGCTGGCGAGGGCCTTTCTGTGTGGAGTTTGCATGTTGTCCGCGTGGGTTTCCCCCACAGTCCAAAGACATGCAGGTTAGGTTAACTGGTGACTCTAAATTGAGTGTGAATGGTTGTCTGTGTCTATGTGTCAGCCCTGTGATGACCTGGCGACTTGTCCAGGGTGTACCCTGCCTTTCACTCGTAGTCAGCTGGGATAGGCTCCAGCTTGCCTGCGACCCTGTAGAACAGGATAAAGCGGCTAGAGATAATGAGATGAGTGAAAATGCAGAATCCATGTGTGAAAAGGTAAGTACACCCCATGACTCAATAGCTTGTAGAACCACCTTTTGCAGCAATAACTCGAAGCAATCATTTTCTATATGATTTTATCAGTCTCTCACATCGTTGTGGAGGAATTTTGGCCCACTCTTCTTTACAACATTGTTTCAGTTCATTCATGTTTGAGGGCATTTGTTTATGCACAATTCTCTTAAGGTCCCACCACAGCATTTCAGTTGGGTTGAGGTCTGGACTTTGACTTGGCCTTTCCAACACTTTGATTCTTTTCCTTTTCAGCCATTCTGCTGTAAATTTGCTGATGTGCTTGGGATTATTGTCCTACTGCATGACCCAATTGTGGCCAAGTTTTAGCTGTTGGACAGATGGCCTCACGTTTGCCTCTAGAATACTTTGGTATACAGAGGACTTCATGGTTGACTCAATGACTGCAAGGTGCGCAGGCCCTGTGGCTGCAAAACAAGCCCAAATCATCACCTCTCCACCATCATACTTGATGGTTTGTATGAGGTGTTTGTGCTGATATGCTGTGTTTGGTATTCGCCAAACATAGCACTGTGCATTATGGCCAAACATTTCCAATTTGGTCTCATCTGTCTAAAGGACATTGTTCCGGAAGGCTTGTGGCTCCTTCAGATGCATCTTTGCAAGCCTAAGCTGTGCTGCCATGCTCTTTTAGATAGAAGAGGCTTTCTTCTGGCAACCCTTCCAAACAAGCCATACTTGCGCAGTCTTTTTCTAACTGTACTGTCATGAACTTTAACATTTACAGTGGTGCTTGAAAGTTTGTGAACCCTTTAGAATTTTCTATATTTCTGCATAAATATGATCTAAAACATCATCAGATTTTCACACAAGCCCTAAAAGTAGATAAAGAGAACCCACTTAAACAAATGAGACAAAAATATTATACTTGGTCATTTATTTATTGAGGAAAATAAATCCCAAACTTTCCCATATTCCCACAATAGAATATTATGTGCTAAATATTACAAAGTAGACCTTTATGCATGAGAAGAGAATGTGTGAAATATCTTCCACTATGCTGAGACAAAACAATCTGAACAAAAACCTAGAACTTGGAATTAAAAGTTAACAGCCATCTCTTGTAAATCAGTGGTATTAAACTAAATGTTTGAGAAGAAGATGATAAGGGTGATCATTTAAAGCCACCATCAGCTATTCATTAGCATATTGAGGTTGATATTTTCATCATTACATTATAGGAGGTATTTCTATAATTTCCTCAGGATCCACCAACCTGCCCATAACCCTGTAGCTACAGGAATCAGCCCTGTATAATTAAATTAATTCCCATTCTCAGTCACCTCATGAAGGATAATGCTTGTTAGTGATTCTGGTTGTGATGATGACTCTGCTGGTATGTGCTTCTTGGTCAATATCATGGTAATTGCTAATAAATATGATGATAGTAAAACTAGTAATAATTTGGAAGAACTTTAAATAGTAAATGCTTCAATGGAATATTTTTCCTGTTAAATCTCAGTTTGTAATAATTCTGTAGCAGTTCCTGATGTGGGTGGAGCACAGAAGCATGGCAGGTGAGAGTTAATGGTCACACACAAACGCTTTATTTCACTGATTTCAGCTTTTCAGCTTTCACTCACTCACTCAACACGCACATGTGTTGTGGTCGGGGGGGAGTCCTTCATGTGGTGGATCCACTGGAGGGGTGCGTGGTCCGAACAGAGAGTGAAAGGGCACCCCAGCAGGTAGTATCGGAGGGCGAGGACCACCCAATTGATGGCAAGACACTCCTTCTCAATTGTTCTGTACTTGCTTTCACGCATCGACAGCTTCCAGCTGATGTACAGCAAGGGGCGCTCCTCACCCTCCACCTCCTGGGACAAAATGGCCCTCAGACCTCTGTCCGATGCATCAGTCTGCAGGCTTGTTAATTTGGGGATGCACCTGCCCATGACCCAAGTGGAACCCGAGATACCGTACTTCCACCCGCCCAATTGTAGATTTTTTTGGGTTAGCTGTGAGGCCTGCTCGCCTCAGCGACTTTAGAATGGCCCTTAAGTGTTCCAAGTGCCGCAGCCAATCATGGCTGTAGATTATTATATCGTCCAGATAGGCAGCTGCGTAGGCAGCGTGAGGGCAGAGAACCCTGTCCATAAGCTGCTGGAATGTAGCGGGCGCCCCAAACAACCCAAAAGGGAGCGTGACAAATTGGTGTAAACCAAACGGTGTGGAAAAGGCCATTTTCTTTTGGGATAGAGGAGTCAAGGGGATCTGCCAATATCCCTTTGTTAGATCCAGTGTCGAATAAAAGTGAGCAGCACCTAACCGATCAAGCAACTCATCAATGCGAGGCATTGGGTATGCATCAAATTTAGACACTGCGTTGACCTTTCTATAGTCCACACAGAACCGGACCGACCCATGGATCTTGGGAACCAGGACCACTGGGTTGCTCCAGTCACTGTGGGACTCCTCGATTATGCCCATTTTGAGCATGGCCTTGAGTTCGTCCCGAACCACCTTTCTCTTGTGTTCAGGCAAGCAGTAAGGGCAGCTATGCACTACCACCCCCGGGGGTGTTTTGATGTGGTATTCTATGAGGTGGGTACGACCAGGAAGGGGCGAGAACACGTCAGAAAATTCCTTTTGCAACTTGGCCACCTCCGTGAGTTGGGCCAGTGAGAGGTGGTCTCCACAAGGGACTGGAGTGGTCTGAGATGTTATCTTTTTCACCTCCGGCCCCAGCTCCGCCTTCTCTGGGACTACCGATGCCACCGCCACGGGGACCCCCTCATTCCAGCATTTTAAAAGGTTGAGGTGGTAGATTTGCAATGTCCCGCCCCATCCGTTCACCTCACCTCATAGTCGATGTCCCCGACTCGCTGTGTGACCTCAAAGGGCCCTTGCCACTTGGCAACTAATTTGGAGCTCATTGTGGGCAATAATATGAGCACTTTGTCTCCTGGCGTGAACTCTCTAAGGCACGTGCCCCTGTCATACAGCCGGATTTGATGTTCTTGTGCTTGCTGCAAATTCTTCTGGGTTAGGTGCGTGAGGGTGTGGAGTTTTGCGTGCAGGTCAAGAACGTACTGGATTTCGTTTTTGCTAGGTGAAGGTCCCTCCTCCCAATTTTCCTGTAGCATGTCCAGAATGCCACGCGGCTTATGCCCATATAATAATTCAAATGGAGAAAACCCTGTGGAGGCTTGTGGGACCTCTCGTACTGCGAATAACAGGGACTTGAGCCACTTATCCCAATTATGTGCATCTTCACTTACGAATTTCCGGATTATGTTCTTGAGTGTTTGGTTAAATCGCTTTACTAAGCCATCCATTTGTGGGTGATAGTCACTGGTGCGGATAGACTTAATCCCCAATAACCCATACAGTTCGCACAATGTGCGTGACATAAACGAAGTGCCTTGGTCTGTCAGGATTTCTTTTGGAATCCTGACCCGAGAGATAAAGCAGAAGAGCGCTTCCGCAATACTGCGTGTGGAGATATTGCGGAGAGGCACTGCTTCCGAATATCGCGTTGCGTAGTCCACCAGAACTAAAATAAAGCGATATCCCCATGCTGACCGATCAAATGGCCCGATGAGATCCATCCCAATTTGCTCAAACGGGGTCTTGATTAGAGGACGAGGGCACAACAGCGCTTTTGCAGTGGCCACGGGATTTACTAATTGGCATTCATGTAGGGCTGTGCGATATGGGAAAAAAATGAATATCCCGATACATTTTCTCCATTTCACGATATACGATATATATCTCGATATATTTAAATCTCCTCTAAAGGACCCCATGAAATCTAACTTTTACTCTTTACTGTTTTCACTACAATCCCTGCAGATTAAATAACATTCTTGGTTAACTTTACAGGTGGTTTTCAACAACACATTTTAAATTTTCATGTTCGTGATTAATCACAACTGAATTGAAATAAGACTATTTTTATTCAGCAAAGATGTGGCACAAACTGCAAAAACAATCTTGAAAACTGCAACAAAGGGGCAATACAATACAGAGCTGCTCAGAGCTCAAACCAATAAAGTGCAAGCTCAACACTGAGAAAGACATTTAGCCTAAATAAGAAAAGTGCCCTTTCATTAAATTATTTTTAAAAAATAGATCTCCAAGCTATTAACTTGACTACTGAGAACCA
Organism: Neoarius graeffei; assembly: GCF_027579695.1. Taxonomy (NCBI): domain Eukaryota; kingdom Metazoa; phylum Chordata; class Actinopteri; order Siluriformes; family Ariidae; genus Neoarius; species Neoarius graeffei. The sequence goes on from NC_083575.1 coordinate 77,902,342, forward strand.
CTGGAACATTCACAATAGAGAGAGAGAGAGAGAGAGATTGAGGGAGAGAAGAGAGAAATCTGCAAAACATAATTTTTCTCTTTGCACACTTTTGAACTGAATGTTTTCTGGCTCTGCCTCTCAGATGTGTATAATTTCGGCTGCTGCCTTTCGTGATGACAGGTTTTTTTTGCACACTTTACAAACTGGCATTTGCTGTTCCACGTCCTCCTCGCAATATCCAAAAAAATGCCAGATGACTGACCCCTTACTAGTTCTTTTAGGAACCAATTCGTCCGCTTCCATTTTTAATTTGTCGCTGAAATTGACAGAGCTTATACGGTAGCCTATGCAAAATCAGTGATTGCACGAACTGAGTCAGCACTGTAAACTGGAACCAGGAAATCTTCCCGCCGGCAGTGTTGCCAGATACTGCTGACGTTTTCCAGCCCAAAATATGTTCAAAACCCGCCAAAAGGCACTTAAAACCGCCCAATCTGGCAACACAACCAAAACTAGAAAATCTTCCCGGAAGTTCCTTTCATCACTGAGATGTCGTCCGGGATTGGTTGGCGAGTGCGTGACGTTATTGTTTTCTTTACCCTTAGGCAGCCTCTCACGTTACTGCCTGAGGGACTTGAGGCCTCTGCATGCTCTTGCGACAAGGCTTTCGCAGATAGCTTTTCGCAGACAGTTGTAATTTATCGTTGAGCGGGGAGTAATAGGCGTGCGCGATGTTATTCACCGCCACAACGCAAGGGGGCGCGAAGTCGCAAAATTGCTAGGAGTAGTTGGTGGGTGCGGTTAGTGGAGTGTTTATCCTCCGGTTACTTATAATGACTAGAACTGGAGTCGTATAGATGTATGTACTTCCTCACTTCCTCGATCAACCGCTCTTCGTGCTGCTCCATCTTCGCTCGTGTTTTTAAAAATGGCGGTAGTGAAAACAAACCAAACCGGGAAAGAAGGGAAGCGGAAGTGCGTGTACAGCGGATGTAGAGTGGACCAATCAGAGCCCTCTTGTCTGGGACGCTGTCTGCAAGGCTTCTGCAGTGGTCACAATTTTTGGGAGGTGCGCGCAGAGCGTCTGCGAAGGTGGGGGGGCTACGCAGACACCATCTGCGACACCGTCTGCGAGGATTGGGTTGTCAGCATAAATTGGCCTTTAGACTTCTTTATTGTCCATTAAACTTGCATGAAATGGAAATTTCTCTTTAGTAGTGGCATAAAAGACACGCAGAGACAAACACACATCACAGTCAACATAATACTCAATAATAAATAAATGGGGAAGAAAAAGTGTTCTTAAGGAACAGTTACTCTGTCCATTTCACTCAGTTAAATTTTAAAAAGTTAAAAGATTTTAAAAGATGTAGAAACACCATACTAATACTAAAAACTTTTAAGATGCACAACCTAACTAACTATAATTTGTCACTATCGCTTAGGCAGTTCTTTGTTGAGAATGGTCACAGCTGATGGAATAAATGACCGCTTGTAACCATTCTTCCTAGTCATTGGGACTTTAAGTCTCCGTCCTGATGGCAACATCTGGAAAGTACAGTGTAGAGGGTGAGTGGGGTCCTGGTAGACTTGAAATGCTTTTTTTGTTAGAGCCTGTGTGTATAGGTGTGAAAGTTGCAATTGTTTGTGTCCAATAATTTTTCCAGCCTGGTTGACAATCTGTACCAGTGTGTTGTTTTGTTTGACAGAGAGGTGCCCATACCATGACACGATGTTAAATGTCAGCACACTCTCTGTCAGTGATTTGTAGACCATGGTCATTGTCCACTGACTAGTGTTCAGGTTCCTGAGTTTCCTCAGAAAAGCCAGGCGCTGTCTCCTTTTTTTGAATGTATAGTCCACATGTTCTTGAAATTGTAACTGACTGTCTATTATTGTTCCAAGGTATTTGAATTGAGTGACCTGCTCCACTTCCTGACCCTTCATGCTGATTGGCCTGAAGGTGTGCCCAGAATCTTTGTTACCTCCCTTCTTGCTGCTTCCCAGCCACATCTCCTTGGTCTTGGTGATGTTGAGATCCAGGAAGCTGCTATCAAACCATGCAGCCAGGGTGTTGATGTACTGCGGGTAGGGGGAGCTGTCTGTGTCCCGCAGGCAAGCAATTAGGGCCATGTCATCTGCATACTTGATGAGAGAGAGGTCATCACTGTTGCATTGTATCTCGTTTGTGTATATGGAGAAGAGCAGGGGTGATAATACACATCCTTGAGGAACACTGGTGTTGAGGACTAGAGAGTCAGAGAGGCAGTTGTTAATACACACACGCTGGGGCCGGTTTCTCAGAAAGTCCCTGATGAGAAGGACTAGGCCACTACTGACTTTCAGGTCACAAAGGCGCTGTAAGAGGAGGTGTGGCTGCACAGTATTAAAAGCTGAGGAGAAATCCATGAAGAGAATGCGGGCATGAGTTTTTGGTTTATCCAGGTGACTATGTATGTTGTGTAGGAGGGTGAGTGTGGCATCCTCCACCCCTCTGTTGGTACGATAGGCAAATTGCATAGGGTCCAGTGATCCTGCTACCTGGCGGGTCAGATCATTGAGAATTAGATGCTCCATGCATTTGCTGAGGATGGGTGTGAGAGCAATAGGTCTGAACTTGTTATTTGTTTTGGCATGGGGAGTTTTAAGTACAGGGATGATAGTCGCTGTCTTCCGAGCTTGAGGATAGAAGTTGCAGTCCAGGAACAGCTGGAATACTTTGGTGATAGTTGGACCTAGTTGGGCCGCACATTCCTTTAACACCCTCCCCTTGAGTCCATCTGGGCCTGGGGCTTTGTGAGGGTTAAGCCTCTAGAGTATGGAAGTTACTGTGTGTTCTTGAATAATCATTGGGTCAGAGGTCAGACCAGTGCAGACAGCGTCACACTCTTTTTGAAAATCATGTATATCAAATCTAGAGTAGAATCTGTTTAAATTGTTTGCTAGCTGGACAGGGTCCTCGTCACACTGGCAGGTGTGTTTTTTCTCCCTACCCATCATTTTGTTCAACCCTCTCCATGCATCTCTAGCATTACCAGTCCTCAGTTTTCCTTCAACCTTATCCTTGTAATCCAATTGGGCCTTTTTTATTAGCCGTCTGACTTCCTTGGTCAGTTATTTTGTTTTTTCTAGATTACCCTCCATGAAGGCTATTTTCTTCAGATTTAAATGGTGTTTCAGTTCTTTACTGACCCATGGTTTATTATTGGAATAGATTTTGATTTCTTTTGTTCCAACTACTGAGTCCACACAAAAATTAATATAGCTGGTTATAGTATCAATTAAAAGTTCATTATTGTTCTCACAATCATTAAAAAACAGTTCCCATTCTGTTGCCTCAAAACAACCCCTCAGTGTTCTTTCGATTACGTTCATTATGTCTTATATTAAATATAGTTAGTTTTTCTTTTTTTATCAGACATCTAATTTATTGGGTTTGTTTACCTGACATGTTTCGACGTACAACTTCCGTCTTCCTCAGAGTGTCACCGGATGTTAATTGGTGACGCATCTTTTATCAGCTGCTGTTTCTGAAGGCGTGGCCTTCCTGTCTGGTTTGACAGGTCGGTCACGCCTTCTACTGTCTGTTTGTCCCCTGCAAGATGGCACTCCAGGTGTGGGAGAGCATGTATGCTCCCTCATCCCGGTTGATGGTCCTCGGGCTTCGCTTACGGATCTCCATGGCCTCCCTGATCCAGCGCTGATGTTTGTTATCTTCTGTGCGGATGACTCTGGCATTCCCCCAGTCCATAATGTGATTTTCCCTTTTACAGTGATCTGTTATAGCTGACTTATAATTTTCCTGTTGTGCCTTTTCTTTTATTGTTCGGGTTTGTCTTGTAGCTGTCTCCTTTTCGCACTCTTTCTTATGTTCATGTTTTCTTGTGTTGAAACTCCTTCCTGTCTCCCCAATATAAGTTTTATTAGAAACAGCAGCTGATAAAAGATGCGTCACCAATTAACATCCGGTGACACTCTGAGGAAGACGGAAGTTGTACGTCGAAACATGTCAGGTAAACAAACCCAATAAATTAGATGTCTGATAAAAAAAGAAAAACTAACTATATTTAATATAAGACATAATGAACGTAATCGAAAGATTAAGAATTAGTTACGGAGACGAAAGCATCAAGGAGTTTCGCCGCCTAGAGCGATTGACACGGAAACGGGCACGCTACAGGAATCACCTGAGATTCAATCTGCGCTGCCGGGATGAGGAAGTCGTACCGGCCAGCCTGAACATCAAGAACCCGATTCCAACCAGAAACGCGGAAAAGATGATCAGGAAAGTGCGGATGACTCTGGTAAAAGAACGGATATGGTGCACAACGGATAAACTAAATAATATCAACAGCGAACTACACAGAGAGACGGAAACTTTCAAACGCCGGTTTCCCCAAAACAAGGAAATGGAAATGGCAATACACGGACACTTGGCAGACGTACACGAACAGGAATTCACAGAGACAAAAACCCGACAAATACGAAAACTGGACAAACTCATCGCACAGAAAAAGAAGGCAGAACCGGAGCACGCACACATCAACGACAAATGGATTTACAACATATCAAGGTACAAACTCTCACAAGCAGAACGCAGTATATTAGCAAAAGGACTCAACTACGCTGTCACACCGAACAACATACCACACGACGAATTCATTCTGGCAACTGAATTAGCATGTGAGAAAATACAGGATCAGGGACAAAAAGCAGCACTAAGAAACGCAATAGCTGGTATATTGAAAACGGCCAAACCACCACCCAGTAACATCACAAAACAGGAAGCCAAAGCCATGAGAACGTTAGCAAAAAATAAAGACATCACAATCCTCCCAGCAGATAAAGGCAGAACAACAGTTATTATGGACACTGATGAATATGAACGAAAAATGAATGAATTACTCAGCGACAACGCATTTGAAATATTAAAAAAAGACCCAACAGAAGACAAGAAAAAGAAACTTAAAGCACTACTAAAACCACTACTCAATGAAAATAAAATAGATAAGCAGGATTACAATCACTTAGTACCCACAGCCAACGTCATCCCCAGGATTTACGGCACACCAAAAATACATAAACCAGGAACACCATTACGCCCCATAGTAGATAGCATTGGTTCAGTCACATACAACTTATCAAAAGCACTCACCGAAATAATTAAACCATTACTAGGACTCACAGACCAACACTGCAAAAACTCAAAACATCTGGCAGAAGAACTAAAAAACATCAAAATGCAGCAAGATGAAGTTTTCATTTCACATGATGTCATATCTCTTTTCACCAGAACACCCACGGAAGCCACCATACAGATAGTACAAGACAAATTAAAAACAGACAGGACGCTCAAGAAACGTACAAACCTCACCGTACAAGACATCACTCAGCTTCTTCAATTCATCGCCACATCCACATACTTTCAGTTCAGGAATACAATCTACAGACAGAAGGAAGGTTTTGCCATGGGAGACCCACTATCAGCCATCATGTGCGGTTTTTTCATGGAGGATCTGGAGCAAAAAGCACTCACCACAATACCAGCGGAATACAGACCAACACTCTGGAAACGGTATGTGGACGACATATTGGAAAAAGTAAAGAGGGGACACACTCAACAACTCACCGACCATCTTAACACCATAGACAATACCGGCAATATAAAATTCACACATGAAGAAGAAACGGAGCAGTCAATAACATTTTTGGATTTAAAAATACAACACACAGAAGAGGGGGACATCAAAATAAAAGTACACAGAAAACCCACACACACCGACCAATATTTAAACTGGACTTCCGAACACCCCATAATGCACAAAATATCCGTAGTTAGAACATTACATGAACGCACAGCAATAATTACAGATCCACAGGACAAAGAACAGGAGGAACAACATATACAACACGCACTGAAAGCATGTCAATATCCACAATGGGCAATATCCAAAGGGGCGGAACAGGTTAAAAACAACAAAACACAAAAGAAAGAGAAAAAACAAACTAACAAACAAGAACACAGGGGAGTAGTTACATTACCATACATCAGGGGAATAACTGAACGCATTCAAAGAGTAATGAGGAAACACAATGTTAACACACCTGTCAAACCACACACAACACTCCGTCAGATCCTGGTGCATCCCAAAGACAGAATACATCCGGACAACAGATGCAACACCATATATGAGATTCCATGTAAATTATGCAATAAAACTTATATTGGGGAGACAGGAAGGAGTTTCAACACAAGAAAACATGAACATAAGAAAGAGTGCGAAAAGGAGACAGCTACAAGACAAACCCGAACAATAAAAGAAAAGGCACAACAGGAAAATTATAAGTCAGCTATAACAGATCACTGTAAAAGGGAAAATCACATTATGGACTGGGGGAATGCCAGAGTCATCCGCACAGAAGATAACAAACATCAGCGCTGGATCAGGGAGGCCATGGAGATCCGTAAGCGAAGCCCGAGGACCATCAACCGGGATGAGGGAGCATACATGCTCTCCCACACCTGGAGTGCCATCTTGCAGGGGACAAACAGACAGTAGAAGGCGTGACCGACCTGTCAAACCAGACAGGAAGGCCACGCCTTCAGAAACAGCAGCTGATAAAAGATGCGTCACCAATTAACATCCGGTGACACTCTGAGGAAGACGGAAGTTGTACGTCGAAACATGTCAGGTAAACAAACCCAATAAATTAGATGTCTGATAAAAAAAGAAAAACTAACTATAACCCCTCAGTGTGTCTACCGAGCTCTCTGTCCAGGCCTGACAATGAATTACAATGGGTTTGATCCTCTTTAGTGACTGACGGTACTTTGGAAGAAGGTGAATGACGTTGTTATCTGACAGCCCCAGAGGGGGGCGGGACCGGGAAGCGTAGGCACCTTCCACATTCCCATAACATTTATCGAGTGTTTTGTTCAGTCTTGTCGTACATGTGACATATTGTTCCAAATTAGGCAAGTGTGGGGAGACATCACATTTATTAAAGTCCCCTAAGAGGAAAACAGAGTCGTCACCTGAGTGGCGCAGCACTTTGTTATAACTGGCGGCTATGCTGTCTGCCGCAAGATTGAAATCTGGACCAGGCACATACACCAGGATGACTGTTATCTAGCCAAATTCTCGGGGCAGATAATGCGGTCTAAATGAAACAGTCATTAGTTCATAATGGGCAGTACATTTAGTGTCACGTACCGTGATGTTTGTTGCCCAGCTGGAGTTTATGAACATACACAATCCGCCTCCGATGCGCTTTGCTGTCTGTGTTGTGTCCCAATCATAGCGAACTAGAGAATATCCATCCAAACTTATGTTGTTAATATCGTCGTTCAGCCATGTCTCAGTTAGACATATCAGGTTGGCTTGTCTAAAGTCCCTGTCAAACTTTATGAGTGCAGCAAGTTCATGCATTTTATTCTGAAGTGAGCGCACACTGGAAAGAGTTACTGTCGGGAGAGGGAAGCGACTTCCCCTCCGTTTGATCCTGTTCCGAATCCCGCCTCTTGATCCTCTTTTCTTTCTCTTCTTTTTGCTCCATCCATAGTAAATTATCCCAGGAGGGCTGAAGAGGAGTTTTGGTGGTTCATTGAAGGAATATCGGAGATTCAGTAGATCCTCCCGGGTGTAACGAAAGTTGGGCACCTGACAGTGCACTGGAGTTTCTCTTCCGTATGCGCGTACAGTGTCCCAGATTATTATTAGTATCCAAGTCAGTGTTGCGATCTTGATCAGCATACTGTCCGGCATGATTCCTACGTATTATCACCTGGCTTCATTTTACAAACTTACTACAGAAAATAAACAGACAAAGACAAACTCGCCACACGCCACTACCAAGGGTCAGCACATACGCATGCGTTTCTCTAGCGACTTGTCCAGGGTGTACCCCGCCTTTCGCCAGGGAGAAAACCAGTGGGAAATGTTTTAAACAAACACAACAAACACGAAACGAACGCAATTCGGAAGATGACCATAAAATACTCGATAGTTAAGATATAATAATTTTATGTATCGCACACAGATTTTTCGGCGATATATCGAGTATATTCGATATATCGCACAGCCCTACATTCACGGCACACTGTACACCACCAATGGACATCCCCATGAATCCCTGGCCAATAGAACCGGGCCATTATTTGGGCTAGTGTTTTATCTTGCTCCAAGTGTCCAGCCAAGGGATTAAAGTGAGCCACATGGAATACAAGTTCTCTACAGCTCTTTGGAATTAACAATTGGGTTATTCGTTCACTAGTTTGAGTGTTCTGTGTCACCCGGTACAATCTATCTTAGCAAAATAAGGGAAGGCCGGTGCTGCGCCTGGCTGAAGAGTTTGACCATAGATTACTCTCACTTGGTCAAACACATGCTGCCGAGTCTCGTCTTGCAACTGCTCTAACGGGAAATCCCCAAGGGAATCCCCGAGAGAGGGAGGAGGAGCGGTGTTGATGTAGACGGCTCTTTGACAGCTTCTCCAGTCAATGCCACACCAGGACCTTCCTGTGACCTACTAGTGCAGGACCCACTACATGTTAAATATTCCATCAGCTTTTTAAACCCTGGCCAATCAGTGCCCAAAATCAACAAGTGGGTGAGATGAGGACTAACCGCTGCCTTTACTCAATGCACTTGGCCCTGGAACAGAATACGGACAGACACCAAGGGATAACTGTGAACATCCCCATGCAGACACAACACTTTCACCGCTTGTGCTCTCCCCAATGCCTCACCTTGCACCAGGCGTTGGTGAATTGAGGTCTGATTATAACCGGAATTCACAAAACCGTGATATGTATCCCCTTGAACACTTACCGGTATGCAATACGTTCCGGCCTGATCAGGGGCGGTTTCTGGAGCATCAGGGATCTGGATTACAGCTCCCATCTCCCTTATGGAGCTCCGACTCTGGAGATGCTCCGACTCCCCGCTGCGCCAGCACACCGGCCCAGGCTTTCCCTCTGCACTGGCGTTATTGGAATCACTCACCTGAGGGGGAGACAACACAGACACAGAAGAGGAAGATGGGAGGACACCACGGGTGTGACGGGCCGGCTGGGGAGGAGCCGGCCACCATCTCCATGGCAAGGGAACGGGGTGGGGAGGGGAACGAGAGATGTGAGAAAGAGAGAGAGAGAGAAGAGAAGCGAGGGGAGATGCCTCGTCTGCCTGCCATTGGAGCCGCCTCCAGATGGTCCTCCGCTAACTCATCGACGCTGGGCGATGAGACTGGACCCATTCCGCTGTTCCTTCCGGAAGTCGAGAGATAAACTGTTCCAGTGCCACCAGATCGATGATCTCATTGGCGTCGCGGTCTTCCACCCTCAGCTACCACCGGCAGGCATCCCGGAGTTGCTGGCCGAATGCAAACGGCCGGCAGACCTCCTCCAATGCCAGCATCCGGAAGCGCTGACGATGTTGTTCTGGGGAGTGGCCGACCCGCTGCAGGGTGGCTTTCCTCAGGCCAGCATACACCAGTCTGCTGTCAGCAGGGAGCTGCTGTGCTGCGAGCTGTGCCTCACCAGTCAGGAGCGGGAGGAGGCGCGCCGAGTGCTGTTCAACCGGCCACCCCCACGCCTCAGCTGCTTGCTCGAAGAGGGCGAGGAATGCTTCTGGATCGTCCTATGGGCCCATCTTCATAAGGGTGCCAGCTGCGGTGATGGTTGACGTCCCTGCTGATGCGAGCAGGTGCTGGAACGCCTGGCGATCTTCCTGCTGGGCCAGCATCAAGGCTTCGAAGCATTGCTCCTGTTCCTTTCGGAGGGCAATCAGCGCTTGATGCTGGTTCTACTGGGTGGTAGTGAGGGCAAGGATGAGCTCTTCGAATGGGGAGGACTCCATGGTGTGGTTCCCTTCTGTGCTCCCGGGTTTCAGCACCACTGTAGCAGTTCCTGATGTGAGTGGAGCACAGAAGCACGGCAGGCGAGAGTTGATGGCCATACACAAACGCTTTATTTCACTGATTTCAGCTTTTCAGCTTTCTTTCACTCACTCACTCACTCACTCACTCACTCACTCACTCAACATGCACACATGCGTTGTGGTCAGGAGGGAGCCCCTTTTCTCTGCTCTCTCCCTCCTTTTATGCTCCATCCCTGTAACACACACACACACACACACACACACACACACACACACACACATTAATTGACAGCAGGTGGAATGACTTAGCCACTTACCTTCCCCGACCCCGCCCTCCATTCACAGACTGCTGCTTGGCCATGCCCCCACTGCCACAAATTCCCAGTTTGGATGCTCCACCTCTACTCTCATTTTGTCATTATGTGATTAGTTCTAGGTCTTTTCTTTTGCCAACTTCTACCCATCCTGACAAGCAAAAGCCTTTCCATGAGAACCCGAGGCAGTATTTACAACCCCGATTCCAAAAAAGTTGGGACAAAGTACAAATTGTAAATAAAAACATAATGCAGTAATTTACAAATCTCAAAAACTGATATTGTATTCACAATAGAACATAGACAACATATAAAATGTCGAAAGTGAGACATTTTGAAATTTCATGCCAAATATTGTCTCATTTGAAATTTCATGACAGCAACACATCTCAAAAAAGTTGGGACAGGGGCAATAAGAGGCTGGAAAAGTTAAAGGTACAAAAAAGGAACAGCTGGAGGACCAAATTGCAACTCATTAGGTCAATTGGCAATAGGTCATTAACATGACTGGGTATAAAAAGAGCATCTTGGAGTGGCAGCGGCTCTCAGAAGTAAAGATGGGAAGAGGATCACCAATCCCCCTAATTCTGTGCCGACAAATAGTGGAGCAATATCAGAAAGGAGTTCGACAGTGTAAAATTGCAAAGAGTTTGAACATATCATCTACAGTGCATAATATCATCAAAAGATTCAGAGAATCTGGAAGAATCTCTGTGCGTAAGGGTCAAGGCCGGAAAACCATACTGGGTGCCCGTGATCTTCGGGCCCTTAGACGGCACTGCATCACATACAGGCACGTTTCTGTATTGGAAATCACAAAATGGGCTCAGGAATATTTCCAGAGAACATTATCTGTGAACACAATTCACCGTGCCATCCGCCGTTGCCAGCTAAAACTCTATAGTTCAAAGAAGAAGCCGTATCTAAACATGATCCAGAAGCGCAGACGTCTTCTCTGGGCCAAGGCTCATTTAAAATGGACTGTGGCAGAGTGGAAAACTGTTCTGTGGTCAGACGAATCAAAATTTGAAGTTCTTTATGGAAATCAGGGACGCCGTGTCATTCGGACTAAAGAGGAGAAGGACGACCCAAGTTGTTATCAGCACTCAGTTCAGAAGCCTGCATCTCTGATGGTATGGAGTTGCATTAGTGCGTGTGGCATGGGCAGCTTACACATCTGGAAAGACACCATCAATGCTGAAAGGTATATCCAGGTTCTAGAGCAACATATGCTCCCATCCAGACGACGTCTCTTTCAGGGAAGACCTTGCATTTTCCAACATGACAATGCCAAAACACATACTGCATCAATTACAGCATCATGGCTGCGTAGAAGAAGGGTCCGGGTACTGAACTGGCCAGCCTGCAGTCCAGATCTTTCACCCACAGAAAACATTTGGCGCATCATAAAACGGAAGATACGACAAAAAAGACCTAAGACAATTGAGCAACTAGAATCCTACATTAGACAAGAATGGGTTAACATTCCTATCCCTAAACTTGAGCAACTTGTCTCCTCAGTCCCCAGACGTTTACAGACTGTTGTAAAGAGAAAAGGGGATGTCTCACAGTGGTAAACATGGCCTTGTCCCAACTTTTTTGAGATGTGTTGTTGTCATGAAATTTAAAATCACCTAATTTTTCTCTTTAAATGATAAATTTTCTCAGTTTAAACATTTGATATGTCATCTATGTTCTATTCTGAATAAAATATGGAATTTTGAAACTTCCACATCATTGCATTCCGTTTTTATTTACAATTTGTACTTTGTCCCCACTTTTTTGGAATCAGGGTTGTAAAAGTAAAACATATTTTGCAACAAAACAACTCTTAAGAGTACAATTTATCCAAAATGTTACTCAAGTAAATGTAATGGAGTAAATGTAACTAGTTACTACCACCTCTAAGTTAGCTAGCTAGCTTAACTAACTAAATTGACATCTGTTTGTCATCTTTTAGCTAAACGTTATCTACATTCAACAGCATTACTCAACTTACACTATTTGTTTGGAAAAAATTGTCTAAAGTCTTTAGGCTGGTTTGCTGAACATACAGAAGCGCTGCCCAGATCTGAGTCACACCAAAGATACTCATACAATATTTGCTAAAGCGTCTCTGATCACACACGACAGCGGGGTTTGTTTGCCGCCTCAGCTCTGCCTGCTCATGATGCGTTTAGAGGCGGCTCGGAAAAACGCGTTTCCACATGTCAAAAATGAATTGAGTGGTTGTAAATAATGGCTGTAAAAAGTGCGAGGGACAGAGGGCACAAATACAGGAAGTGTGGAGGACATGTCCCCCGCGTACCCCGCATCCGCTACGCCCATATGTGCAATGCAGCAATTCGTGAATGGCCAAGGTGACCAGCCTTAGCGTAGAGAGACGGGTGCCTAGGGACAGGCCACGGAAAACCTGGGAGGTCATCCGGAGTGAACTCCGTGAATACAAGCTGGAGGTCAGAATTTAAATTCTGACACATTAGATAGATAGGGATGGGAAAGAAAAACCAAAATTACCATGCCACGTCGTACCTGCCTCCCGGTGGAGAAACTGACATAAAACCGGATAGTAGTAGTAGTTTCTATGTTTGGTGTGTTTTCCATTCTGACATCTGCTTTGATATTTTTTCTGCCCCAGTCTGTTTTCATCTGTATCTAACCCCATATTTATTATAACTAAATCTGGTGTCCTTTATACCCCATTACTTGTCGGTGTTAAGTTACCCCAACTTGTCATTATTAGTCCCCTAGTCCTTGTGTTTTTTTCCTTCTCTTGAATCATGGATGTTTCTGTTCACACCTGCACCACCTGTCTCATGTATCCCATTCATTTCTACTGAATAAAGTTGCCTGACCCTAACCCTAACCCATACTGACCCAGTCTTATCGTTGGCTCCATCATTTAAAACTGTGTCCATATTACACATCCCATGAAATAACATGACATTTTGAATTAAGAATTTTATTTTTTTACAGGTAGAACAGAACTCATTCCAAAGTACAACATCTTGTCTTTATTTGTCTACTTTTCTATTTTCTACCATTTTCTTATTCACACACAGGAACAGAGATTACTGAATGACAGTCACAGAACAGAATATTATCAGTGTATTTGTTTGTGTCAGACGATAAGAAAGAGTATCTGAGTAAATGAGGATTACACATTAGAAAAATGCAACAACCCCATTAAATAATGACGCAGATGAATTCTGCTTAATTTTTTCCTGCATTTTGTAATCGCTTCATGAGGAAGTTCTCAAGGAGACTCCACAAAACCTGTGTGATGATGTCAATATACTTGTTTTTCTTTTCTGCTTGCTCTCTGGCCTCTCTCTCCTGCTTCTCCTGAAACTCTGTGTAAGCTTCAAACAGAGCTTCCTGCTTCAGAGCCTCAAACTGCCTGCATCTCTGCTCTTCACGTTCCTTCAGAAGCCGCTGTTTCTCTTCCTCAATCGCTTGCTCTGCCATCTGCAGCATTTGATTGGTATAATAATTTCCTCCATTTTCTGACAACATTTTGTCAATCTTTTCCAGCAGCTGAAACACCTGTGTAGGATCCTTCACCTCATTGTTGAAAACATGGTGCCTCTGGTTACACATGTTGAAGAATTTTGCCAGATCTTGGTTTTGACGAACAAACTCTTGCATGTTTCTTTTACCAAGCTTGTCTCCTTGGGTGAACAAGACATAGTGTGGTGAATGGCATCTTCCCCAAATACCTTCAGAAAGATCTCCACTGTCTTCTTGTCTTCCTCAGTGAATCTGCCAGGCTGAACCACGAACAGGAAGACATGTGGACCAGGAGCAGAGAGAGGGATGCAGAACTTGAGCCTATCTACTATCTCCTCTAATGTAAAGTTTGGATCAAACAGGCCTGGAGTATCAATCACTGCAATTTTCCTGCCATTTACTGGTTTGATGTCCTTGCAGCATTCCTTGGTCACAGATGATGCTGATATGTCATATTTGAAGGCTTCTTCACCCAGGATGGTGTTTCCAGCAGAACTTTTTCCAACTCCAGTTTTCCCCAAAACAACAATCCGGAGATCTTCATGAGGTTTCTGTTGCTCATGCACTGTTCAGAGAAAACAGATTGTTGCAACTGTCAAGCTAATCTTGTTTATGAGTCCTAATTTACAATGTACGGTAATATCATAATATTTCCGACATCATTGATGTTGAATATCGTGCAAACAAGTTCTCAGTGCATGTTGAACAAATCCAAAAACACATTTTACTTGATCTTGCATTTATTTCACCACATGGATATCTTGATCAGTACATTTTCACTTAATTTACATTTTATGCCATAGATTATGAAATAGACATATAAACAAGAGAACAGCATGTGCCAAATATTCCTCTAGACTCTAGAGCCTAGACTAAGACAACAACAATCTGAACAAAAACCTATCACTCTGATTTAAATTATACAGGCATTTCCTTCTAAATTAGTGAGATTATATTAAACGTTTCCTAAGACGAAAATGTGGGTAATTATCATGAGTTATTGATGATTTCATTAGCAGTTGGACATTGGCATTGCCATTGGCATTACATTGCAGGAGTTATTTCTAGAATTTCCTCAGGATCCACCAAGTTCCTAACCCTATAGCTACAGAAATCAGTGCTTTAGGGACAGCATTCTCTAATGAAAATAAGTTTGCCCAATGATACTGTGCCTTTTTTGCACTCTTTACATAAAATGGCTGCTTCTTCCTTTTCCTGATCATGGTGTCTATCTTCTCCAAGAGCTCACTGACCTGAGCTTTATTTTCTGTGTTAGAATAATTGAACACATGGTACTGTCCCTCACATTTGCCAATCAGTTTCATCAAGTTCTTGTCCTCTTTCACAAACTGATCTATTGTTTTGTTCTTCAGTTTCTCTCCATAAGTAAACAACACCATGCAGTAGAGATTAAAATTTGAGCCTAACATTTCAACCAGCATGTCCATCACGCTCCTCTCTTGCACCGTGAAGCGTCCCAGCTGGATGACAGTGAGAAAGGTATGGGGTCCAGGATGGCAGAGGGTTACAGCTTTCTCCATCTCCTGCTTCATCTCTGTATCTGAGAGTGTGCCGAGACCTGGAGTGTCCGCCACCATCACATATTTTCCACATACCAGACCTTCCCTGATTTCAGTCCGCTGCGTCAGAGCACTGGCGCTGATGTCTGATTGAAATTCTTCACTGCCAAGAATGGTGTTTCCTGCTGCACTCTTCCTGACACCCTGTAGGCCGACCAACACCAGTCGCAGCTGTTCCTCTATGCCTGGAAAATATGGAAAATATGACTTTATGTACTGTTTTATTGTTTTTGACAGTGAATTTAGCAAAGAAGAAATACACTCTTGTTCAATTATATCACAGTTGAAACTCAGAGTAGGGCTTCATGCAATAGAGGAAATTAAGATAACTAATTTTGAAATCTTTTATAAAATTTACTGGTCACCCTTCTTATCGTTTACCCTGATTATTTTAGATTTCAAATGATGATAGGAATCATAAAGGAAACCACCTTAACCTCCAAGTCAAAAACTTCTCAGTTATACCTTAGCCTCTACTGATAGATAATAAAAGCCTTCATGAACTAAATGCCCTTACATATTAAAGTCAGCAATTCAGAGTGTAAATCACTCTGTGATGTTGGCATCCTCAAAAACAGATCATTATTCATTCATTCTTGTCCAATTGACTTAATTTCCGATGTGATCTGTAATTATAAATCACTGTATTGTGCAAAGTCCACGGACTGCCGCAGCAGCGGCTACACCCGCAACTACTGTAGCCAACCCAACTCCAGCAGCAGTTTTCATGTATTTACTGCTTCTTTCTTTCTCTCTTGCTTGCTCATCATCCATTTGAGTTTCTCTTTGAATCTTTAACTGTTCCTCTTGAATTGCTCTTTCAGCCATCTCAAGTATTTCATTTGTGTAGTGACTTCCTCCATTTCTTGTAATCAGCTGCTCTATATGTTCAAAGAGTACGATAACCTGGTTTGGATCTTTGTCCAAGTTGTTAAATGTGTGATATCGTCCACTAGTTGTCTGGATAAAATGCATCAGGTGAGGACTTTCTCCAACAAATTCATGAATAGTCTTCTTACTCTTTGCTAGTCTGTCTCCATGTGTGAAGAGCAGCATGATGTACGGTAAAGAACCTTTACCAAAAATTTCCTTGATGATCTCCATTGTGGGGCAGCACGGTGGTGTAGTGGTTAGCGCTGTCACCTCACAGCAAGAAGGTCCGGGTTCGAGCCCCGTGGCCGGCGAGGGCCTTTCTGTGCGGAGTTTGCATGTTCTCCCCGTGTCCGCGTGGGTTTCCTCCGGGTGCTCCGGTTTCCCCCACAGTCCAAAGACATGCAGGTTAGGTTAACTGGTGACTCTAAATTGACCATAGGTGTGAATGTGAGTGTGAATGGTTGTCTGTGTCTATGTGTCAGCCCTGTGATGACCTGGCGACTTGTCCAGGGTGTACCCCGCCTGTCGCCCGTAGTCAGCTGGGATAGGCTCCAGCTTGCCTGCGACCCGGTAGAAGGATAAAGCGGCTAGAGATAATGAGATAATGAGATCTCCATTGTGTCTTTCTCTTCTTTTGTGATTCTTCCCAGTTGGAGAGCCACCAAAAACACATGAGGGCCTGGTGCAGACAGGAATATGCATGTCTCGATTCTTTTTACAATTTCATCATTTGATATTTCTGTGTCAAAAAGGCCTGGCGTGTTTATTACAGCAACATTTCTACCATTTACTTTTCCTCTGACTTTATCACAGTCTGAGCTCACAGATGAGCTCGACAAGATGGACGAGAATGCCTCTTTTCCCAGAATAGTGTTTCCTACGGCACTCTTTCCCACTCCAGTCTTTCCCACCAGCACGATCCTCAGTTCAACAGTATTCTCCTGCTCCCTCTGCACTATTAAAGACATGTACACCATTACTTCTAAATTTATTTCACATGCATTGAGCAGAAGCATAACAATGCCCTTTAACATTTAGCTTTTCGTAGCTGTTATTTATTGATATCCTTATTAATTCCTACAAAATGTTTTACATGCTTTATACCATGCTGTAATATAAACAGCGCAGTCCATCACCTCAATATTAAAATTATTTACTTTATTTAGTTTCACAGTTGAATATTGTCTTTCAGGGCTGTATTTGTATTGAGTCTTCAGTAGGAACTATGGTCTTAAGCACGGTTTAGAAGTTATTGAAGAGTTTGTGTAGGTGTAGGATGATGTTTGTGCAAAATCGAGTTGTGATTTTGAGCTTGTACTTCAGCCCAATATTCTTGCACAATATCAGCTCAAGAGAGGAGCAGTCCAGCGCCTCTGTCTGACAGTTTGATATAAATCACAAGATGTCATGGTTAAAATGTTTTGGGTTTTAAATATACTCAGCAAAACTATCTGTTGGACTTTGAGACCAATATCAAATAAATCAGTATGAGACTGTTAATTAATTGATAGTATTGTAGCATTTTTTTTTTTTCACGTGTGCCAATCATTGTCAGCTTTCTTCCATCTGGAAAAGTTCAACAATCATTCCAATCCCCAAAACAAAAAACTATCTGCAACTAACGGAGTTTAGGCCTGTTGCTCTCACATCACTTATTATGAAAATCTTTGAGGAAATCATGAAAGATGAGATTGTCTTTTTAGTGTGTGACAAATTAGACCCCTTACAGTTGGCATACCAAGCTGGAAAGGGGGTAGAGGATGCTAAACTCCTCTTTCTTGACAAAATCTACAAGCACTTGGAGAAGCTAAAATCACATGCGAGACTTTTATTTGCTGATTTGTCATCAGCTTTTAACAAGATGCAACCGCATATTTAAATTCAACGACTCTCCTCTTATTTTAATTTACTTGATTGGTTCTTATTGCTGCTTTTAAACTTTTTAACTGATAGGAAGCAGCAGGTTTTAGTTAATGGAGCTTTGTCAGATGTTGTGGTCTCAAATACAGGCTGTATCCTTGGTAAAATTCTCAGACGATACAGCACTTCTGACTCTCCTCCAAGGGTCAGTGTCGGACCATGGTAGCGCCCTGCCTGATTTTGTTAACTGGTGTGATGAAAATTTCCTTGACCTTAATGTGAAAAAAAAGAGCTTGTCATAAATTTCAGTAAAACCTAAGGCAAGTTCAATTCATGGGAACGAGCAGTGACGGACTGGGATAAAAAAACGGCCCTGGCATTTTGCACCTACAAGCGGCCCCGTAGACTGTGGAATGCATTTGAACCCCCAAAAAAAGGGGGGGGTGTCATAATCGCAAGAGAGTGTCACGGTCACAGGCAGGCCTATGGTCGATGTTGAAATTAGGTCTGACAACACCACCACACATGAAGCATTTATACATTAAGCATTTATGGACACATGCAATGCCATACATTACGCTCAGATTAACCCATCAATCGTGACTTTAGTCCACAACCACAACATGCCAGCACAGAACCGCGCAGAATAAAAAAACAAAACAGTGGGCTACACACACAAAGCACATCAGGTAACAGCGGCAGACATCAGCCCCACGCATTAAACAACTGCATTAAAATCATGGAAATCAGTGCTCAACCCAGCCATAATTAAAAAAAAAGTGTCTTACCTACTCGCCAACATCAATGCTAGCGCTGCTAGTTGAGGTTGCAGTAGATGAAAAAAACACATCCAGTTTCGCACATTTTTCGCCCCCGACAGCAGTGCTCTCTTCAATTTTTCCCTCTTTTTCTCTGCTCCCCCCTTGTGTCGTTTAGTGCCTCCTCGATTCATTTTACTAAACTATGGTAAGTATCCGACCTCTACCATCCGTTTATCTCCTCTTCTACGTTGACCAACATCAACTTGACCACTACCACAACGCTGAAGTAGGCTACAGAATGTTGAATCTTCAACGTTCTATTTCTGTCAGTTTGGCGGTAGGCTAAATGAAATTCCCACAAGGCAGTGCTTTACTTCAGTTGTCGCAAACAAATACAAAATACAGATATATTTGTTTTATTTTAAACTGTGCACATGTTTTACATCGTAAGAAGAAATTTCCCGGCAAAGTAAAATAGGCTAATGTAAAACCTGAAACACATCATCATGGTGCCACCGTCACTGTAATATATGGAGTTGTAAGTGGTATAAATAGCGAACATATCTTGCTTGATATGTCAATAGGGTGGAATTTTTAAGACGACGAAGGCACGTAGTGACCGAGTAGCTGAGGGTGGGCCGCGGCAATGCGGTTGCGGGGCCGCGGCCCCTCTGGCATGTGCCCAAATGCCAGACCGCTCAGTCCGTCACTGGGAACGAGGTTGAAATTGTTGAAACTTACAAGTACCTAGGTACTGTGTTTGATTCCCAGTTGAAGTTTGATAAAAAATACTGAATGTATTGTCAAATGAGGCCAGCAAAGAATGCATTTATTAAGAAAGCTGAGCTCCTTTAAGGTCTGTAACAGAATTTTGTGTATGTTTTATCAGTCTTTTATTGAGAGCATTTTAACTTTCTCCTTCATCTGCTGGTTTGGTGGTCTGTCTTTCATCTCATCTCATTATCTCTAGCCACTTTATCCTGTTCTACAGGGTCACAGGCAAGCTGGAGCCTATCCCAGCTGACGACGGGCGAAAGGCGGGGTACATCCTGAACAAGTCGCCAGGTCATCACAGGGCTGACACATAGATACAGACAACCATTCACACTCACATTCACACCTACGGTCAATTTAGAGTCACCAGTTAACCTAACCTGCATGTCTTTGGACTGTGGGGGAAACCAGAGCACCCGGAGGAAACCCACGCGGACATGGGGAGAACATGCAAACTCCGCACAGAAAGGCCCTTGCCGGGCACAGGGATCAAACCTGGACCTTCTTGCTGTGAGGTGACAGCATAAACCACTATCCCACCGTGCCGCCCTAATCTGACAATCAAAATAGCAAATTAAAATTGTGGAAAAATAGCCTAAATCCTGTACACACATTCAGATTTAATGACATTTGATTTTGCATCTCAAATGTCATTAAATCTGAATGTGTGTTCAGAGCATTGCAAACCACTGAGGTAGTTTGCAAGCTCCTCGGTGACAAGGCACCGGGGTGGATGAGATCCGCCCTGAGTGTCTCAAGTCTCTGGATGTTGTGGGGCTGTCTTGGCTGACACGCCTCTGCAGCATCACGTGGCGGTTAGGGACAGTGCTTCTGGAGTGGCAGACTGGGGTGGTGGTCCCTCTTTTTAAGAAAGGGGACTGGAGAGTGTGCTCCAATTATAGGGGAATCACACTTCTCAGCCTCCCTGGGAAGGTTTACTCCAGGGTACTGGAGAGAAGAATTCGTCCAATAGTCGAACCTCGGATCCAGGAGGAACAATGCGGTTTTTGTCCTGGTCGTGGAACACTGGACCAGCTCTATACCCTTCATAGGGTGCTCGAGGGTTAATGGGAGTTTGCCCAACCAGTCCACATGTGCTTTGTGGATCTGGAGAAGGCATTCGACCGTGTCCCTCATGGTATCCTGTGGGGGGGTGCTTCGGGCGTATGGGGTTCGGGGCTGTTTGCTAAGGGCTGTCCGGTCCCTGTACGAATGGAGCAGGAGTCTGGTTCACATTGCCGGCAGTAAGTCAGACCTGTTCCCAGTGCATGTTGGACTCCGGCAGGGCTGCCCTTTGTCACCGGTTCTGTTCATAATTTTTATGGACAGAATTTCTAGGCGCAGCCAGGGGCCGGAGGGAATCCTGTTCGGGAACCACAGGATTTCATCTCTGCTTTTTGCGGATGATGTTGTCCTGTTGGCTTCTTCAAACCAGGACCTTCAGCATGCACTGGGGCGGTTTGCAGTCAAGTGTGAAGTGGCTGGGATGAGAATCAGCACCTCCAAGTCCGAGGCCACGGTTCTCCACCGGAAAAGGGTGGCTTGCCCTCTTCAGGTTGGTGGAGAAGTCCTGCCTCAAGTGGAGGAGTTTAAGTATCTCAGGATCTTGTTCATGAGTGGGGGAAGGATGGAGCGTGAGATCAGCAAGTGGATCAGTGCAGCCTCCGCAGTGATGCAGTCGCTTTACCGGTCCATCATGGTGAAGGAGCTGAGCCAAAAGGCGAAGCTCTCGATTTACCGGTTGAGCTACATTCCGACTCTCACCTATGGTCATGTGCTTTGGGTAATGACCGAAAGAACAAGATCGCGGATACAAGCGGCCGAAATGAGTTTCCTTCGCAGGGTGGCTGGGCGCTCCCTTAGAGATAGGGTGAGAAGCACAGTCACTCGGGAGGAGCTCAGAGTAGAGCCGCTGCTCCTCCACATTGAGAGGAATCAGCTGAGGTGGCTCGGGCATCTCTTTCGGATGCCTCCTGGATGCCTCCCTGGGGAGGTATTCCAGGCATGTCCCCCCGGGAGGAGGCCCTGGGGAAGACCCAGGACACGCTGGAGGGACTATGTCTCTCGGCTGGCCTGGGAATGCCTCGGTGTTCTTCCCGAGGAGCTGGCCGAGGTGTCTGGGGAAAGGGAAGTTTGGGCTTCCATGCTCAGACTGCTGCCTCCACGACCCGGCCCCGAATAAGCGGAAGAAAATGAGATGAGATGAGAGATGATTTTGTATTTTGTGGCTTTATTTACTTGTGCACACAATTAACTGTCAGGTGATATGAAAATAAAATGCTGACTAATAGAATGCACTTGAGAAAGTAAGCGCTAGTTTATATCCTTATTTGACAGCAGATTATAAACTCTCTCTTCCTTTCTCAAGCATATCGTTTTCTTCAGCATTTTGCAAAATATGACAATTGTTCATTTAAACCAAACTTTCAGTAATTAATGTGCTAAGTACAACTAGGGCTATTAATGCAGACTCTAAATGTTTCTCATTGTTTGCTCTCTTTTCATTCATTTTTACCTCACCTGGGACGGAGTCCACCAGGGGGCGAGGTATTGTTTTCGGTGAAGTTTGTTTCTTTCTTTGTTTGTTAATGAGATAACGGGAAAACGGCTGGACCAATCTTCCTGAAACTTTCAGGATAGATGGGTATTGGTCTTAAATAGAACCTCTAACATTTCGGGGATCATCCGGTCATGGTCAAGGTTTTTGTGGCTACTACTTCATGTAGAAGTGGTCACCACTATGTTATCGTGCTGTAAGAATGTAAGAGTGTAACAATCGTGCAGTACAATGTGAGAGCAGTATGGTGTGTTCTGATTGGCTGAGAGCAGCAGAGAATCAGAACCAGAACCATGTTTATTGGCCGAGTATGTCCACACACAAGGTCAAAATCAAGGTCAAAGTCACCAAAAAGGTCAAAATTGTTTTTTCATGACATCTTCCTTCATATTCATCATAAGTGCTATCGGGCGAGCTTTGTTTTGCCTGGCAACACTTGTTTTTATTGTATTAGTATTTTTATTGTGTCTTTGCTTTTTTGTTGCAAAGGAAAATGCTGTTTCCTTATACTGTATCTTCAGTGCATATTTTCATTTGTTGAATTTTTGAAGGAATAATGGTGCAGTATTCTTGACAATTCATCTTTCCAATATAATGTAACATTATGGGTAATTTTATGTTATAGTTGTGTAGTCATAAACAGTACAAATTAATATACAATCACAGTATATGTAAATGCATTGATACTGTAAATTAGTAAATGCTGTGTCTAAACTGGCCCTAAACAGCTCATAGAAAATCTGAAATGACATGGTGTTGGTAAAAAAAAAATGCATGAGCTCCAGTGGATATAAAAATGTGTACACTCCCCATTAAAATGATAGGTTTTTCTGATGTGAAAAAAATTAGACCATGATAAATAATTTAAAAACTTTTGCACCTTCAATGTGACCTATAACCTGTAGAATTCAACTGAAAAAACAAACAAATTTTGTTGGGTGTGTGTGTGTGTGGGGGGGGGGGGGGGGGGACAAAAAAATTAAAAAGTACAATAAGCTGTTTGCATAAGTGTGCACACCCTTAAACATACTTTATTGAAGCACCTTTTGATTTAATTACAGCATTCAGTCTTTTTGGGTTCACACCTGCTATTAATTAAAATGACTGATTCACCCCAAATAAAGTTCAGACACTTACTCAGTTGCATCCTCCAGCAAAAGCCAGGGTTCACAGAGAGCTTACAAAGCATCAAAGGGATCTCACTGTTGAAAGGTATCAGTCAGGAGAAGGGTACAAAAACATTTCCATGGCATTAGATATACCATGGAGCACAGTGAAGACAATCATCAAGAAGTGGACAAAATGTGGGACAACAGTGACATTACCAAGAACTGGACGTCCCTCCAAAATTGATGAAAAGACAAGATGAAAACTGGTCAGGGAGGCTGCCAAGAGGCCTACAGCAACACTGAAGGAGCTGCAGGAATTTCTGGCAAGGACTGGTTGTGTACTACATGTGACAACAATCTCCTGTATTCTCCATATGTCTGGACTATGAGGTAAGGTCAAAGAAAAACATCCAGGCCCGGCTAAATTATGAAAAAAAAACCCCACCAACTCTCCCAAAAGCATGTGGGAAAATGTGTTCTGGTCTGAGGAACCCAAGGTTGAACTTTCTGGCCACAATTCCAAAAGGTATATTTGGCGCAAAAACACTGCACATCACCAAAAGAACACCATACCCACGGTGAAGCATGGTGGTGGCAGCATCATGTTTTGGGGTTGTTTTTCTTCAGCTGGAACAGGGGCTTTAGTCAACGTGGAGGGAATTATGAACAGTTCTAAATACCAGTCAATTTTGGCCCAAAACCTTCAGGTGTCTGCTAAAAAGCTGAAGAGGAATTTCATCTTCTGCATGTTAATGACCCTTAAAAAAAGCTGTGGAACGGCCCAGCCAGAGCCCAGACCTAAATCCAATTGAAAATCTGTGGGGTGACCTGAAGAGGGCTGTGCACAAGAGATGCCCTCGCAATCTGACAGATTTGGAGTGCTTTTGCAAGAAAGGGTGGGCAAATATTGTCAAGTCTAGATGTGGCAGGCTGATAGACTCCTACCCAAAAAAGACTGAATGATGTAATTAAATCAAAAGGTGCTTCAACAAAGTATTAGTTTACGGATGTGCGCACTTATGCAACCAGCTTATTTTATTTTATTTTTTAATTTTTTTATGTTTTTCCTGCTAACAGATTTGTTAGGTTTTTCTGATGTAAAAAAAAAAAAAAACGAGACCATGATAAATAATTTCAAAACTTTTCCCACCTTTAATGTGACCTATAACCTGTACAATTCAATTGAAAAACAATCATTTTAACAGGGTGTGTACACTTTTTATATCCACTGTATTTTAGTTATCCATTTTAAGACAAAATTAGTTACTAGTACAAGTTTAAATAGACTCACCTTTCTGAGTTTCCATTGTGCTCATGTTAATGCCGAGATAAAGGATTTCTCTGTGCTGAACTGATGTCGTTGTGGTAGTCGTTTGAAGCTGCTGTAGTAGCTAGCATAGACATCTTACTACGTAGACGGAGCATCCAATCTAAATTCTAAAAGCGCTGACGAGACATGGGGCCGCCATCTTGGAGTGGTGATACGCTGCACTCAGTGTAATGTGCTGGCAGCGCTGGCTCACATTTTTTTGTCATACACAGCAGCACACACACACACACACACACACACACACACACACACACACACACACACACACACATCATTAACCTTATCATTTTAATGGCTAAATATCACATACACAGAGGTAAATTCCTGGGCAGCAAGCCATCATTCTGTGCCTTTCAGAATGAAATGAGCCAATATGTGTATTCCGTGTTCCCCCAATTTGAAAGCTAATAGGACTATCAATGCTTGCGCTGAACTTTGTATATATTTTTAACTTGCCTGTAAATCTGTAACCCCCTGATAGAAATAGCAATTACAATTTTATTAATGTGCTTATTTGTAATTACTAGTAATGACATTGACATTGATCTTTTTTGTTACTGTGTAATGTACTGCCAATTGATATTTCTTTAATAAAAAAAAAATTTGTCATACATGTAGCTATGATAAAGGATAGCGGTGGGGTTATTATTCATAGTTGGCTTCACGTTAATAGAATATCCTGATATTAAGTGAACAGACGTCGGAGATTGTTGAAGTTGAGGAAACAGTGATTAATATCCTACAAAAAATGTGTGAATACTAAATACATTAGATATAAACAGCTTAACGTTTTTCTACCGGCTACAACCACCAATCTGTTGCAATGGATAGGGTAAATTCAGGTAAAGTGGGACACTTTTTTAAATAAAATGCGGTTTTAACAATCTAAATCCATTATAATGATTCAAATGTGTGTATGTTTTCTTTAAATAGATTGTTAAGAACATATCAAAGGGGAAATTAATCTAGTCAGTGAATTTATAAGAGCCTTTTACATCCTTCAAGACAATCTGATACCCCCTTCAGCAAAGCTGATGTATTCAGGTTGAGTGGGGCACTTTGTTTGGTATGTAGGACAATGTGTGATGACCATATATTGACCACAAACATTTTTTTTTGTTTTAAAGCATATCAAAACATTTATTTATAACAAATTAATGTCAAACATAAAAAATATAATGTAGTAAATGAATAAACTAGTAAATAAATAAAAAAGGTAGTATATGAATAAACTAGGGCTGGGAATATTAACGCGTTAATCGCGATTAGATTAATGTAAATTGTGATCGCAAATATTTTTTTTAATCGCGATCAGAGTTTACCAGCATTTTCCGCACTTCTACCATCCACATGCAGCTCCTCTGGTTGTATTAATTAAACTCATTTTCGGTTAAACGCGCTATTTTGAGTTTGCTAGTCTTTTGTTCCTTCTACGCATCCGTAGGCAGCTCGAGCGGAAGCGTGTGGTTTCCATCGAGTCGTTGGCATTGGCATGGAAGGACACGCTGTTGTCTTCAGTTTAGTCCTCTTTTGTGATGGATAAGCAACGGTTTTCTGGACCTCTGAATGGTTTGTTTGAATTTAAAAAACATCCAGACGGACAAGTCGACAAGACGAGAGTAAAATGCACCCTGTGTCAAGCAGAGTTTCAATACCACAGGAACACTTCTAGTCTGAGCTACCATGTCCAGGCTAAACACCCAGGTGCATCGACTGGTCACATTATCCAAAAGAAGAGAGCAGCCCTGTCCACTGATAACGTCACTAGATTGGTCTGTGTTAGTAATTGGCTCAAAGAAAAGAAGTAGGGCCTTGTCCTTGGCAGTCCACCCCCCCCCCCCCCCCCAAAAAAAAAAAGGAGTGTAAACTTCACAGTCAGGCAGTTCTGAAAAAAAAAATCCAATGACAATTACAGTTGTTACGACTTTGGACAGAATTAGTTTGTTTGACAGTAATTTTAAGTTATGAAGTGCTTTGTATGGTTATTTTTTTTTTATGGTGACATTTTATTTTTGAAGAAGAGAGTGGCCTGACATTACATTGTTCATAGTCAAATCTGAAGTAGAGACAAGTGGGTCTACATGGCACTTTTTCTGATTTTTTTCTTGTGTTCATTTATTTACAATTTCTCCAAAGTAGCCAGTCATTCATTCTTAATACTTGTTTTTCCTTTCTCTACACTCTTTTTGAAATAAAAAAGGCCAAAAGATAAATTCTGCTTTTGTCTCTGTCTTCATTTTATTCCAATTTAAGACACAATGGTCAGAAATACTTTGCATTGTGGGTTTAACTTTAGATTCGAACGGTCTTACTGCAAAATATCAATTTTACACATGCAAAGTAAATCAAGATTAATCGCGATTAACTATGAAATTTCTGAGATTAGTTGCGATCAAGAAAATTAATCTTTTGACAGCCCTAGAATAAACATTTAATAACAATATATATAATATTAGCATACAACATTAAAACATGATTCATGAAACCACTTATCACACTTACAGCAGGCCACCCATTCCTCCATTGCCTTTCGGTCACTTGCATCCCCCATACACCCCCTTGCAGACAGTATAATAATAATAGGATGTCTATGATCTCGCGCTTATCTCACCACTCCAAGATGGCGACCGTATTTCTCGCGTCAGAACAGCCAACTCTCCGTCTACGTAATAATAGGATGTCTATGGTAGCTAGTGTTTAAATAGGGCTGGGTATCGATTCAAATTTCAAGAATTGATTCGATTTCGATTCTGAAGCTTCAGAATCGATTATCATGACTCTATATGATTCGATCTCGATTCGATTCGATCCGATCCAATATCGATTCGGGTTAGTGTTATTAGAACCATTTTTGACTGTGTAGTTAAGCAACATATTAATACTTGTATTATATTGACATTCAACAGCAAATTAATCAAGTATTGGTAGTTAATGATGGCTGTAAGACTGGTGAAAATGATAATGATCAAACCCCCTCACAGAAAGGCGAATCAAGACAGCAAACAGAGGATGCCAGAGGTCTCTATACCTGCAACAATAGTGTCCAAATGGAACACTAACCTGGTGCATTATTAAGATTAAGAATTCACCCAAAAGCTGTTGCTGTTGCACATAAATGCATTTTTATTTTATAATGTGAAAAAAGAGATTCTTAGCCAGTGTAAATGTAAACAGATTGCTGGTTACTGGCTTCAAAGTAACCTAACGGTCATTATACCGTTTGTAAAATAAGAACCAAAGATACAGCCATAGGCGGTCTTTCCATTGGGCAAAGTCGGGCAATTGCCCTGAGCCTCATCCAATCAGGGACCTCGTCGTCGCGTTACGGTATTCCTCTTTTCCTGCATGCTATACATCATCATTTACTATGTAATAATTCATTGTGATTATACATATTTTCCACTCGACATGAACCACATTGCTATGAAAATAATAAAAGCAATAAAGCATGATTCACGTGTAATCCTACAGCTAGATTCACAAGCAAAACCACCAGTATGTGACGTGATGTCACGCACAGCTATCTGGCTTCGCTCTTTCTCAGAGCCGTAGTGTCTGAAGTAACCTAGGCAACGACGTGAGCGGGCTGAATACATGCACCAGCACCATCTAGCTCTAGCTGCAGAGCCCTCGTAAAATGTTTTGTTAAAGTAAAATCAGAATGAAACGATTTCTAAGTGGCAGTGAGAAAAGGAAGAGGAAAAAGGATAGCGAACAGTTTGTTGAAAAGCTACCGAAATTAACAACCTTCTTCCACACAAGATAACGGCTGCAGTTAAAGGCTTCCCTGATTACATTTCCTCTCCAACAGACATGCTTAACTATATATTCAGAGAAAACCTGCTGGATTGTTACCCAAATCTAAGTATTGCACTTCGAGTACTCCTCACACTTCCTGTCACAGTGGCTTCTGGGGAAAGGAGTTTTTCTGCCTTGAAATGAATCAAGACATATCTCAGGTCCACCATGTGTCAGGAGAGACTGTCAGATCTGGCGGTAATATCCATTGAGCAAGCCGTGAGAAGGAAACTGGACATGGAAGATGTCATCACTGCATTTGCCAATGCTAAAGCAAGAAAAATCAAGTTTTAAGCACACAGTAAGTAAAATTATAATAATTAATAACTAATAATTTAATTTATTTAAATCTTACACTGTATATTAATCAACGTTTGGTTTTTCTCTCTCCCTGTCTTTCTGTGCAGGTCTCATCCACTGTAGCCACCACCACCCATGAGACTGATAGATGGGCACACCGACAGCAGCGCACATAGACAGACAGGCACACACACACACACACACACACACACACACACACACACACACACACACACACACACACTCTCCTCTACTGACACACACACACACACACACACACACACACACACACACACACACACACACACACACACACACACACACACCAGTGGCGGCTGGTAGTCTTTCAAACAGGGGAGGCTGGTCGGTTACAATATTTCCAGATTTTAAAAGAAAAAACACATCAATTTTGCCCATACTCTTGCCTCTGATCTGGCTGATTGTTGGCAGGGTCACAAACTGTGAAATAACAGGTTCTTTTGGCCCATTAGCCTACTGTCCAATATACATGATGGTGGTGTTGGGGGGTATATTTTAACATTTTATATTTTAAAATTGTGGCATGTTGTTTAAAAATTGATCATTATTGAAAGCAGCTCTTTGTCAGGAACCTCAGCAGTAACAGCAGAGTGTTCTGGAATAGGCACAAGCACTGACCTTGGGGAGCCAAACATAGAGCTGGGTGCCACACATTTCATTCAATGACACTTTCCCTATATTTTACTTATTTTGACTGAGAAATGTTTTATTGACAATTTTGATAACCCTTCACTTTTAATCCAGGTCTGTAGTGTGAAATGTTCTCGGCTGTGTTTTTGTTTAAAAATGTTTTCCAAATTGTAGCTGTGTTTAATTCATATCCAGAGAAACATATATTCCAATATAATATACTCAGCATAAACATTTTAAATAGATTCTATATTTTTGGTCCATCCATGACATATTACTAAAGTAGCCTATTTACTGTTGTTGATGTGGGTCACTTGCTGTTAGCCAATTCACTTTCTCGTACCAGGAGAGCTGAAAGGAACGAGTATTATTCCCTACCTTTTTCACCAAGTCAATTTGAGGCATTGGTCTACCCTGCTCTTTAATTTTAATTTTTTCCTCGAAAGGAAGACTGGCAAATGGCTTCGCCAAAATTAAATCAGCAATGCTTGGCATCCGTGCGCAGCTTTCTTGCTAGCTGACTAGCCCCCTCAAGTTCAAGTTCAGTCACTCAAATAAACGAAATTTCTGGAACTAAGATAGCAAACTGGACAACACTATATTTACACTTTATTTACAATGAAAATATATACGAACTAAAAAAGCTGGTAGAAACCGTATGTAATGAATGAAATCGAAATGTACGCTGATCTCTTACAATACACCACAGCACTTCCGATTCCACATGGGACTGAACTGAAATTCACCGCTGCCTGTCTATAGTTGAAACGAGCTGTCAATCAAAGAAAATATCCGGCCGCTTTCACCAATCACCAGTCTCCTCGCGGAAAGCTTTGCCATGTCCCTCCCATGTGAGGCTCGGAGTCCGTAGGCGGGCATTTTCGCAGTATTTGTCCAATAACCGTCTTGCATTTTGAGATTGACAAGCGCATAGCTCCCAAATGCCATTGAAATCCACTGAGGCTGGGAGTCCGTGGGACTCCATGGGTGGGCGTTTTCGCAGTATTTGTCCAATAATCGTCTTGCATTTTGAGATTGAAAAGCGCATCGCTCCCAATGCCATTGAAGTCCACTGAGGCTGGGCTGCATCGCGCTGTCACAAGGGGGAAAAACTCACGCACACATTAGGCGAACTGGGGAAAGTTATAACGGAATGATTTCGCACTGTAGTTGGGTTGAGCACATATATTTCTATGATTCTGGATCTGAAATAGCAATAAAAGTCAGCTATAACATAAGCCTAGCACAATTCATCCTACACGATGTTCATCATTTTTAGAGGAGGCTGAGCCTCCCTCGTTGTCTTAGAGTAATCGCCCGTGACACACACACACACAGCTTATATTCAGATATTCAGTGATCTTTATTGGGGTTTTTTCAATCATTTCCATGTGTTCACAATAAATATTGTTCGTCAGTACGTATGATTCATCATCTCATTATTATTACAGATGTATGGGTTGGGGTTGAGGGGGGCCTCCAAATTGTCCTTTGCCCAGAGCCTCAGATTTCCTAAAACCGCCCCTGCTTACACGGTTTGTTTGGAAAAAACTGTCTAAAGTCTTTAGCCTCTTGGCTGGTTTGCTGAACATACAGAAGCACTGCCCAGATCTGAATCACACCAAAGATACTCATACAATATTTTCTAAAGCGTCTCTGATCACACATGACAGCGGGGTTTGTTTGCCGCCTGAGCTCTGCCTGATCATGATGCGTTTAGAGGCGGCTTGGAAAAACACGTTTCCACATGTTAAAAATGAATTGAGTGGTTGTAATGGCTGTAAAAAGTGCGCAGGACAGAGGGCACAAATACGGGAAGTGCGGGGGACATGTTCCACCCGTACCCCGCATCCGCTACGCCCATTCTTGTATTTGTATACTTTTACAACACATTATCTGTTCATTCTGAATATTCCCATTTGGATACATCACTAATGCATAGGTTTTAAGATACAGTTTGCTGTCATTCAGCATCTTTTGTTATCCCCCGGTGGGGGATACAGAAACGGGTTCTCTCCGTCCGGCTGTCCGGCCGGTCACATTTTTGTTTCCAGGCCATATCTTTAAAACTACTGAAGATATCTAAATGAAACTTTGTATACATATCAAGCAACATGTGAACTGGTGCCTTTTGATATTTTGGATTTTTGCAAAAAAAATATTTTTTGAATTTTTACATAGAAAATAGATTTTGATTTAATTTCTAAGAGCAATGTTCGTTTCCAGAGCATATATCCAAAACTATTCATGATACGGATTTGAAACTTGGTATACATGTTAACAAGGTGAAGTAGATATGTCTTTTAGAAATGGTTTCCGTTCGTCCGGCTGTCCATCCGGTCACGTTTTTGTTTCCAGGCCAAACCTTTAAAACTACTGAAGATATCTTCATGAAACTTTGTATACATATCAAGCAACATGTGAACTGGTGCCTTTTGCTATTTTGGATTTTTGAAAAAAAAGTATTTTTCAAATATTTACATAAAAAATAGATTTTGACTTAGTTTCTAAGAGCAATGTTCATTTCTGGAGTATATATCCAAAACTATTCATGATATGGATTTGAAACTTGGTATATATGTTAACAAGATGATGTAGATGTGCCTTTTCATACTAAGAAATTTGAGAAATTTTAATTCTTCATGTTTCCATGGAAACAATTTCAGATTTAGTCTCTCAGGTTAGTCTTAAGGGTAGGTTTTGTTTCCAGAGCAGAACTTGAAAACTATGAGTGGTATGGTCTTGAAAGTTGGCATGTGTGTTGATTAAGTAATGTATATGTGCCTTTTGATATGAAGAAATGTGAGAAATTTTAATTTTTAGCTCTCCTGGACCAAAGGTCTGGTGGGTTTATGCCAGGGGCTGATGAGATCAGTGTAAAGAGGTATGGTTGGTTTCCTGCAGCAGAACTTGAAAAATGTCACAAATAATATCTTGAAACTTGGTATATAGTTGGTATATAGGGCAGGGGATATAGATGACTCTGTCTTCTTGTTTTTCTTGTTTTATAAACTAACAAAGGAAGAAAACAGTCCCACAGTTTTTTTTTTAATCCCAGCCATTTTTAGTTTTATATGCACTTATAAACATCCATCCATCCATTCATCCATCTTCTACCGCTTATCCGGATCCGGGTCGCAGGGGTAGCAGCCTAAGCAGAGCAGCCCAGACTTCCCTCTCCCCAGCCACCTCCACCAGCTCTTCCGGGGGAATACTGATGCGTTCCCAGGCCAGCCAAGAGATTTAATCTCTCCAGTGTGTCCTGGGTCTGCCCCGGGGTCTCCTCCCGGTGGGGCATGCCCAGAAAACCTCCCTTGGGAGGCGTCCAGGGGGCATCCTAACAAGGTGCCCGAACCACCTCAACTGACTCCTTTCGATGTGGAGGAGCAGCGGTTCTACTCCGAGTCTCTCCTGAATGACCAAGCTTCTCACCCTGTCTTTAAAGGAGAGCCCAGCCACCCTGCGGAGAAAACTAATTTCTACCTCTTGTTTCCGGGATCTCATTCTTTTGGTCACTACCCATAGCTCGTGACCATAGGTGAGAGTGGGAACGTAGATGCAGGGTATCTGCACATTTTTCAAGTACAAATTTAAAGACTTTTAAGACCTTTTCAAGACCTCTAAATGGAAAAATTAAGACTGTACCATGGCAAAGAAAATGATAAATACGACAACTTAAAACTGTTTTCTGCAATAGTTTTTTTTTTACTAACTTTAAGAAGAATGCACACAATTGGTGAACAACAGGGTGCATCAATGGCAACTGTTAGACATGCAAACAGCTGAAGCAAAGTCGTGTGTTTTGGGCCTGCAGAACTACTGTAGCTGCAAGGAGAAGACTGGTGTTTACTGGAGAAAACATCATGAATCATTTCAAAAACGAAAACAATAAACGGCAAGTAGAACCAGCTGAACAACCTTAGCCGGAATTATTTCAATCCCCAAAGATTATCTTTGATGATGTGTGATTTTGTGTCCGACAGCAAAATCAGTCTGAGTGTCGTACAGTATACAGCTGGCTGAGGAAGTTCTCGAGTATCTTCTGCATTATAGCAGATAACAGCATAAACCTGTTTATGCAGTCATACAATCATCAGAGCGTTACATTAAACACAGAAAAACAACTGTCACCTTTCATAACCATTATTATCAATATTAATCAGTGTTGTAATAACTGTAAACTAATTATCATCAGTGCAATTGTTATATCAATGTTCATTATTCTAAAATAATAATTAATTACCTATAATCCATGAATAATTGTTTGTATTACTACTATTAATAATAATAACTACTTTTTAAATAATAATTAAAAAAATTAACTCAATTTTATAACATTTTAATAATCACTACTTATTAGCTATATTAATTAATAATTAATAGAGTAGCAATTATTATAATTCAGTATTATTAATTACTACTTAATAAGCAGTGATTATCAAAATGTAATTTAATAACAAGTAGTGATTATTATCAACTACTAAATTATACTAATAAATAATAAGTAATGATTATGAAAATGCTATAAAATTGAGTTTTAAGATTAGTTAAAATTATTATTAAAAAAAGTAGTAATTATTATTAGTAGTAGTAGTAGTGATACAATTATTCATGGATTATAGATTATTTATAGTTAGTGAACGTTGATATAATAATTGAACTGATAACATTAACAACAAGTATTACTAGTAGTATTATTGTTTATTATTATTAGTAGTATAGTTATTTTATATCAATGTTCACTATTTAAAAAAATTATCTATAATCCATGAGTATTTGTTTGTATTCTACCAATTACTACTTTTTAATAATTATTTGTAATAAATTTTAATAACTTAATTTTATAACATTTAATAATCCCTAGTACTTATTAATCACTAATTCATAAGTAGTAATGATTAATAATCAATAATAATTACTATTACTACTAATTATTATTAGTGGTTGTTAATATTATTCTTATATTAAAAACACTTGTAGACAATAAGTAATAAAACTAAAAAACTTTTTGTACAAATTATTTATATTGTACTATATTTAGAATTATTTAATTTTCTGGAGTTCTTTTTGAGTTTTGAAATAAAGGTTGTTTATATATTTATATTAAACTTAGTACAATAAACAATGTTAATTATGTAAAAAATTATGCTAATCATTATTATTATTAGTAGTATTAGTATTATGTCCTATAAGTCCCATTTTCCACCTGGCTCTTGTGCGCATGCGCGAACCCCCCTGCGTTTCACTCCGGAGCGCTTGATCTCTAACACACACACACGCGCGCCTCGTGTCCGTGAAAAGCCAGTTTCCCAGTGGGCCGTGTCCCCAGCTCTGCAGTACTGTCTTTAAACACATTTGTGCGATCCAGCGCTTTTTATCACAAATGATTCTTCTCCTTATTTTGGGGGTATTTGTCATCCCTCAACCACTTGTCGTTAAACAGACATCTTCCCATAATTATCAACGTTTTCTAGCGCCCACGTAAGCTACCTGCGCATCTCTCACTCTTCACAACCACCACACCACACCACACCGCCTCCAGTAGCCTCTTAACATTAGTTCTTGAGCTACGGAATGCACAGAACGCACAGAACCAATGCTACCCCCAAAAGGTACGCCGGTCACTTTTAAAATTACGGTTAAAAAAAAAACCCCAAACCGGATGGAGACATTTCACTCGTTCGGTCCAAGATTAAATTTAATACCTCCCTTTCGAAAATTCCAGTCATTCCAAACAATTTAAGACGTTTTCAGGCCTTGAAAACCAAAAGTTGTATTTAAGACTTTTTAAGACTTTTTAAGGACCCGTGGGAACCCTGACATGGACCAGTAAATTGAGAGGTTTGCCTTTTGGCTCAGCTCTCTCTTTACCACAACAGACCGGTTTAGTGTCCGCATTACTGCTGACACTGCCCCGATCCTTCTGTCCAACTCCCGCTCCCCCTTACCCTCACTCATGAACTAAACCCCAAGATACTTAAACTCCTCCACTTTAGGTAGCAACTCCCCCCTGACCTGGAGTAGGCACTCCACCTGTTTCTGGCTGAGCGCCTTGGCCACAGACTTGGAGGTGCTGATCCTCATCCCAGCCGCTTCACATTCGGCTGCAAACCGTCCCAGTGCATGCTCGAAGTCACAGATTGATGAAGCCAACAGGGCCACATCATACGCAAAAAGCAGAGACGTGATCCTGATACCACCAAACCGGACACCCTCCGCCCCTTGGCTGCGCCTAGAAATTCTGTCCATAAAAGTTATGAACAGAACCGGTGACAAAGGACAGCCCTGGCTGAGTCCAATATGCACTGGGAGCAGGTCCAACTTACTGCCGGCAATGCGAACCAAACTCTTGCTCTGGTCATACAGGGACTGAATGGCCTGCAGTAGTGGGCTCTGAACCCCATACTCCTGAAGCACCCCCCACAGGGCACCATGAGGGACACGGTCGTAAGCCTTCTCCAGGCCCACAAAACACATGTAGACTGATTGGGCAAACTCCCATGCACCCCCCAGTACCCTTGCAAGGGTAAAGAGCTGGTCCAGTGTTCCACAACCAGGACGAAAACCACATTGTTCCTCCTGAATCCGAGGTTCGACTATCGCCCGGACTCTCCTTTCCAGCACCCCAGCATAGGCTTTCCCAGGGAGGCTGAGAATTAATACATTTTAATATGGATAAAAATGTATTAAAATGGTCATTTTTGATGATGTTTTTAAGAAGAGGTTTTATAATGTTTCAAGGATCAGCTGGAAAGGTGCTTATATAATTCCTCACTTTATATTTAGTTGTAAAAGTGGTCACACCCATGTTGGGTCAGTGTACAGAATCAGAAAAAAAAATCATTGGCCAAGGGAAATTTCATTACATGCAAATTTACTTAACAGTTAACATGAAGGTCACAATAGTGAAAGAAAAAGTACACAATACAGACCCTCCAGGATTTCGCGATGTTGCGATTTGCAACTTCAACACAAATTCAACCAATCCCCACGAATTCAGGGCGGTGTTGCAATTATATCCAATCCCCGCAACTTTCCTGCAAATTTGACCAATCGTTGGCGTCGTCTTGAGGTGACGTCACAAACTACCTTCCGCCTTACTTCCGTGTATACGTTCAAGAGAAGCAGCATGTGCAAGTCAGTGTTTATATAGGCTTAAATTCTGTTACTGAAAGTGTGTTATGTTTACAGTGAAGCACTGTGTGCACTTTACATTTTTTTTTTACTTAATACAAGAAATGAATGGATGCCAACATTTTTGCCAAAATGGTATTTTATTTTCCATTGTTTAGGCAGCTTCAGCATCATACTGTGAGATTCTGTTCAAATTGTTTTTTTTTTCTTCTATGAAGCCTGAGCCATTTATTTTATTAGTTTATAATTATTGTTTAATTTAGTCTTCAGGAGAGACTGCCTGCACACAGTACTAGTATTAATAGTTTTTTTTCTTACATGAAAGCTGAGA
Source organism: Neoarius graeffei (assembly GCF_027579695.1). Lineage (NCBI taxonomy): Eukaryota > Metazoa > Chordata > Actinopteri > Siluriformes > Ariidae > Neoarius > Neoarius graeffei. The sequence goes on from NC_083575.1 coordinate 77,939,102, forward strand.
TGGCGGCACGGTGGTGTAGTGGTTAGCGCTGTCGCCTCACAGCAAGAAGGTCCTGGGTTCGAGCCCCGGGGCCGGCGAGGGCCTTTCTGTGTGGAGTTTGCATGTTCTCCCCGTGTCCGCGTGGGTTTCCTCCGGGTGCTCCGGTTTCCCCCACAGTCCAAAGACATGCAGGTTAGGTTAACTGGTGACTCTAAATTGACCGTAGGTGTGAATGTGAGTGTGAATGGTTGTCTGTGTCTATGTGTCAGCCCTGTGATGACCTGGCGACTTGTCCAGGGTGTACCCCGCCTTTCGCCCGTAGTCAGCTGGGATAGGCTCCAGCTTGCCCGCGACCCTGTAGAAGGATAAAGCGGCTAGAGATAATGAGATGAGATGAGATGAAAGCTGAGGCATTTATATTATATTTTAATGTAACTTCATGTTGTGCTGTGAGGTTCTATGCACTTTAACTTTTGAACCAACAGGTGCATTTGGATAAGTAAAGCCTATTTTTCTGCATTTTTGTAGTCCTGGTAATCTTTTATATTGGTAAAGATGTTTATAGGACCATTTCTCAATGTCTTTTGTTTTTTTTAATCAATAGTTTTTCAGTAATAACTTAATATTTAACACATCACTCAATTTTAATCACAAAAAGAGAAAATTGTAACAATTTCTCGCAACTTTCACTTCCTCCCGCAATGTAATCGCAACAAAAACCTAAAAAACACCGCAACTTTCATCGCAATTTTTTGGAAAAATCCCCGCAACATCAGACATTTTAGCCCGCAACAATCACAAAAAAGGCGCGCGAAATCCTGGAGGGACTGACAATAGATGGTTTCATGTAAAAGCTGAATGTGACATTTTTGTCCTGCTGCTGAAGTTTATAGACATCCAAAATACAGTCAGCTTTTTAGAAGCATTTTCTTCAACTTTCTTCCAAGACTCTACTATAAATTAACATCAGCCAGAAGATAGTGCTTTTCTGCTACAGCGTCAATACTAGGAAGAGACAGAGAAAAACACATTATTTTAGTTAATGTTTCAGGTTGAATTGCTGCTATTCCTCCTATGCTGGCTTTTCGAAAAGCTTTAAAAATTTTGCCCATAATTGCTAGTCCTATTTCATGAAAATGTTTCCTTCACCACTAAACACTTGGAAGTGATCCATTTAATTATGGATTTGTAATCAGACTAAATCTAGAAGAATAGCTTAGCTTAATTGGAAATGCAATAATCTGTGGCCTCACTATCACACAATCTTTTCTAGTATCATTTTAAAAAATAATTGGCTCTTGGTCCAAGTAGAACTGAGAATATATTATTACTTTAAAAGTAAATCTGACCTTACATGTTGTCTAAAACATGTTACGAATCTTTGTGTAAGTTTCTTTTACAAAATTGTATATCCTTTCAAAAAGTGAGTGACTTCTCTCAGCTTTCCATCTTGCCCAGCTCTCATGTTCCTCCTGAGCTTTCTTTCTTGCTTTCTCAAATGCTTCCCCTTCAAACTTCACCCTCAGCTCTTCTATCTCCTTCTGTCTCTGTGCCTCATTCTCTTTCAGGATCCGTTGTTTCTCTGCTTCTATCGCTCTCTCAGCTTCCTGAAGCATCTCTGTAGTGTAATGTTCTCCACCATTTACAGTGACCATCTTATCAATCTGGTCCAGGAGCTGGATGACTTGTTCTGGATTTTGATCTTCGTTATTGAACACATGGTATCCACCTTTGCATTTCCTGATGAAATTCAAAAGCTTTGTATTGTTGCGTATAAACTGATGAATATTTTTCCCCTTCAGTTGATCTCCGTGAGTGAAGAGAGCCATAGTGTAGCTGGATGACTTTTCTCCAAAAATTGCTTGAAACAGCTCAACTGTTTTTTCTTCTTCTTCTGTAAATCTACCTATTTTAATCACAACTAAAAAGACATGAGGTCCTGGAGCAGAGAATGGAATGCACTGTTTAATCCGACTGACCACCTCGTCTGCAGATAACTGAGTGTCAAACAGGCCTGGAGAGTCAATAACAAACACCTTTCTGCCATGTACACTTCCACTGGCTTTCTCACACTGTATGGTAACAGAAGAAGAGGAGATATCTGATTCAAAAGCCTTTTTTCCAAAGATGGTGTTTCCTGTTGCACTTTTGCCCACGCCTGTCTTTCCAATAAGCAGGATCCGAAGCTCATTGTTGAATTCTGTTACTGTTAGAACATAAAATTAATTTAATGTCTTATAGCACTTCTGGGATATTTTTGCAAATGTTAATATACAGTACATACCTTGTTCACTTGAAGGGTTGCTCTCTTCTTTAAAAATCTGTGGGAAAAGGCATTTAGTGTGGTCTATGTTACATGCACAAATATACCAATACAATGTACAAAAATGATCTAATAATTGACCTCCTCGGTGTCATCCAGGGGCATATACAGTAATTATTTGATGTAGGTGCATATGTGGGGGCCAATATCTCCATGGGTAGTTCACTTATGCTGTATTCATCTCTCTACAAATGCTAATCCATGGTCAGCAAGCAGTCAAAACTTCACATTAGCTAATTATACTGTAGCTAAAATGAAATTCTTCTCTGCGAATTATTATCGCTTGGATATGGTTTATGCTGGAGAAAGTATGCAATCATTTTCTTCATGAAAAATCAATCATTGAAGCATTCAGCATCCAATAACTGCTGTATGTTATTTAATGTTATGTTTTTTTTCTACCTTTCACTTTTGTCATCCTCTAGGCCAGCGTTTCTCAACCACTGGACTGTGACCCACTAATGGGCCATGAACCGCCATCTATTTGCCATCTATGGCCATCTATGGGCCATGCATTTTTTTTTTAAGTTGAAGCTAAATTTTACTCGTAGTAGGGTACAATTGCTGGGTTGCAGCCAAAGTCACATCCGCCTCATTAAACTATGGTCAAAATACAACTCATGATGCTTTGCAATGGGTTATTGATGAAAATGAGGCATTTTGGTGGCAATATACACGTGAGCTAAAAGTTGTGGTCACACAGCAGGTGAACACTTGACTGTCATGCCTTTGCATGCACTCTCTAGCGCGTTGTGTGCGCACTTGGGACCCAGTCATTATAGGAAACACTTGATCCTGAGCGCAAACAGCATGTGCAGATACAGAAGCTGTTTTCACAGAGGCTTTGCGAAGCATTATCATTATCACTGTCATGTTTGTTTCTAGCCATGTTTATAACACTGTTTAAATATTCTGCTTTTTGTTTTGCTTCTGTAAATATCACACCTGCTAATAAACACTCTTCCTGCACTTAGATCCATCTACAGTTAGGTCCATAAATATTTGGACAGAGGCAACATTTTTCTAATTTTGGTTCTGTACATTACCACAATGAATTTTGAACAAAACAATTCAGATGCAGTTGAAGTTCAGACTTTCAGCTTTAATTCAGTGGGTTGAACAAAAATGATTGCATAAAAATGTGAGGAACTAAAGCATTTTTTAAACACAATCCCTTCATTTCAGGGGCTCAAAAGTAATTGGATAAATTAAATAATTGTAAATAAAATGTTCATTTCTAATACTTGGTTGAAAACCCTTTGTTGGCAATGACTGCCTGAAGTCTTGAACTCATGGACATCACCAGACGCTGTGTTTCCTCCTTTTTAATGCTCTGCCAGGCCTTTATTGCAGCGGTTTTCAGTTGCTGTTTGTTTGTGGGCCTTTCTGTCTGAAGTTTAGTCTTTAACAAGTGAAATGCATGCTCAATTAGGTTGAGATCAAGTGACTGACTTGGCCATTCAAGAATATTCCACTTCTTTGCTTTAATAAACTTCAGGGTTGCTTTGGCTTTATGTTTTGGGTCATTGTCCATCTGTATTATGAAATGCCGACCAATCAGTTTGGCTGGATTTGAGCACACAGTATGTCTCTGAATACCTCAGAATTCATCCGGCTGCTTCTGTCCTGTGTCACATCATCAATAAACACTAGTGGCCCAGTGCCACTGGCAGCCATGCATGCCCAAGCCATCACACTGCCTCCGCCGTGTTTTACAGATGATGTGGTATGCTTTGGATTATGAGCTGTACCACGCCTTCGCCATACTTTTTTCTTTCCATCATTCTGGTAGAGGTTGATCTTGGTTTCATCTCTCCAAAGAATGTTCTTCCAGAACTGTGCTGGCTTTTTTAGATGTTTTTTAGCAAAGTCCAATCTAGACTTCTTATTCTTGAGGCTTATGAGTGGCTTGCACCATGCAATGAACCCTCTGTATTAACTTTCATACAGTCTTCTCTTTATGGTAGATTTGGATATTGATACGCCTACCTCCTGGAGAGTGTTGTTCACTTGGTTGGCTGTTGTGAAGGTGTTTCTCTTCACCATGGAAATTATTCTGCGATCATCCACCACTGTTGTCTTCTGTGGGCGTCCAGGTCTTTTTGCATTGATGAGTTCACCAGTGCTTTCTTTCTTTCTTTCTTTCTTTCTTTCTTTCTTTCTTTCTTTCTTTCTTTCTCAGGCATAGTTCGAATTACGGGGGGTACTGGGGGGTACTATATCCCCCAATGAAGACCCAGTACCCCCCAAAGAGACAAAAATATAAGTTTTGGGGGGGGTCCAATATTTTTTCTGATATTGTGAAAAGGAATATATAATTCAAACCAACTCCCATTCGGCATTCTTATTGTAGGAGCATTCATTATTATCTCTAGCCGCTTTATCCTGTTCTACAGGGTCGCAGGCAAGCTGGAGCCTATCCCAGCTGACTACGGGCGAAAGGCGGGGTACACCCTGGACAAGTCGCCAGGTCATCACAGGGCTGACACATAGACACAGACAACCATTTACACTCACACCTACGGTCAATTTAGAGTCACCAGTTAACCTAACCTGCATGTCTTTGGACTGTGGGGGAAACCGGAGCACCCGGAGGAAACCCACGTGGACACGGGGAGAACATGCAAACTCCGCACAGAAAGGCCCTTGCCGGCCACGGGGCTCGAACCCAGACCTTCTTGCTGTGAGGCGACAGTGCTAACCACTACACCACCGTGCCACCTGTAGGAGCATTTTAATGTAAATCGATTTCAGACAGACACCCCTATTGTGGACCGTACCATTTTTAGTCACCGCAGCGCTAGAACCCGCTAGAGCAGGGGTTTTCAAAGTGTGGGAGAGTCAGCCCCCCCCTCCTCCCCTCACCCCCACAGAGAGCAAATAAACAACAGCGCTCCCCCCCACACACAATTTTTGTTGTTGCTATACTTAATGTTCCATTCGTATTTTTTAAAAAATGGTTGTTGTACACATTTTTTATTTTTTTCTTTTACACATTTTAAACATCTGTGCTTTTTGAAAACATATTTTTTACACATTTAAAACATATGAGCTTTATTAAAACATCTTTTTTTTACACATTTTAAACATCTGTGCTTTTTGAAAACCTCTTTTTTTATGCATTTTAAACATATGTGCTTTTTTTAAACATCTTGTTTTACACATTTTAAACATCTCATAGCATCGTTAGCTAGCACCTCTTGGCAGACAACACACTGTGGCAGTGGAGCATCTTCAGATCCAGTCCATGAAAATCCAAACTTTAAATAATCTTGGTCATACTTCCTTCTTTTTTTGCTTGGCCCAGACTCTGTCTCCTCACTCACTGTAGCTTTAGGTACTAAAAATCGATCCATTTTGTCTCTGGCAAAGGCTAGCTGAAGTTCGCTAAATGTCCGCAATAGTAACTTATTCTGGTTTATTTTTCCTCACGTTGCGCCCCCCCGAAGAACTCTGGCACCCCCTAGGGGAGACGTGCCCCACACTTTGAAAAGCCCTGTGCTAGAAGCAACAGCTTCTAGTCCACACCGTATTCAGCTGATTCATCAGATACAGTCCATGGGTTTGCAGCAATTTATACAGTCTGTGGTTTGCAGCAGAAGACGTGCATTGGTAATGTTAGTTGCTAACCAACTTTTAGCCTGTTGAAAATGTGTTATTTTACAACTTTCATTTATTAAAGTGATTTGTTCTTTCAGCTCATGTCACATCTTTATACGTTGAATTACTTACCCACTGAGGCCAGTAGGCTACAGTGGACGGACGTTAACGTTAGTTACCAACGTTAGTTAGCAAGATAAGCTAAGTCTCTATTTAAATCAAGCTTATTACAGTGTGGTATAGAAACGATTCTCATTTCAAAGGAGAAGAACTCCATATGTTTCCATTCTCATTTTATCATGAATAAATTGTGCCCTTCTGAAATTCATTTGGCACATAGGCCCATCCTGTGTGTGTGATTAGGCACAAGAAGTTCTGATGTAGGCCTAGCTAAGCCTATGTAAAATTACAATCAGAACCTCTGGGGGCAACATAAAAAGAGCCAGGTAGTAGGCTAGCCTAGGCAAAATAGCCTAGCACATGGATGTTTTCTATTGTTTTTACTTACATTCCTTTTGTATTATTTTTAAGATATTCATAGTTTCATCTGAGTACCCTGTTTGATTTTATTCGCAGAGACAGTAGGCCAAACATGAGGAAAAGAAAAGGGCCAGACATCAGGCATTTTTTTGGTGCTAAAAGAGTAAGTAGTAAATATTAGCACTAAGATCTACAGACAATTACAGTACAAGTGTAGGTGCAGTTAGGTTTTATACACTGTTCATGTGAATAAAGAAAATGGGTTCCCAGCAGACAGGAGAGGCACAGCAGGACGAAAGAGAGCAAGACATTCAGCAGGACTGTTCTGCATGTGTGTATATACTGTATGTGACTCATTTGTAGTGTTGATACCCAGTTTGTTCTGACAAAGAAGGTTATCAGGTTGTACTGCTGTTTTTCTTCTGTGGTAGTACTGTATGGTTTGTCATGCTTCTTAATGACATTAAAAATTATTGTTCAGAGTTATTGTGTTGAGTTACTGACACCGACTTCCATAGACGAGATGGGACAGGACCGGGGGGGGGGGGGGGGGGGGGGGGATTGATAGTACCCCCCAATTATGGTGGAGTAATTCGCACTCTGTTCTCAGGATGCACCAAACTGTAGATTTTGCCACTCCTAATATTGTAGCAATTTCTCAGATGGTTTTTTTCTGTTTTTGCAGCTTAAGGATGGCTTGTTTCACCTGCATGGAGAGCTCCTTTTATCACATGTTTTCTTCACAGCAAAATCTTCCAAATGCAAGCACCACACCTCAAATCAACTCCAGGCCTTTTATCTGCTTAATTGAGAATGACATAACGAAGGAATTGCTAACACCAGCCCATGTAATAGCCTTGGAGTCAATTGTCCAATTACTTTTGGTCCCTTTAAAAACAGGGTGGCACATGTTAAGGAGCTGAAACTCCTAAACCCTTCATCCAATTTTAATGTGGATACCCTCAAATGAAAGCTGAAAGTCTGGACTTTATGTCCATTATATAACTATAACTTGAATATGTTTCAGTAAACAGGTAAAAAAAACAAAATTTGTGTCAGTGTCCAAATATATATGGACCTAACTGTACCTTGGTGTCCTGATCCCCTGATCTTTAACCCAGCCACATATAAAATGTTGTACGCCTCCATGCTCTTACAGATTTTCATTTGTTTGTCCAATGATGTCTGCAGCACCAGGTAGTTTGAGATGTCGGGAAACTCAACGGATGGATAATTTTCCAACTCAGGAAAAATCCTTCTTTGTTAACGTGTAAGGATCTAATCCCATTGAGTGGTTTCTGTATCCACTTCTTTTGAGTGTACTTCTTGGTTTTAATAACTTGCTTGTTTGCTGAACACAAACATGGCAATAAGTTCTTATGTTAATGGATCAGACTCCAGTTTTGGATCATTAATCCCTTTTGACTGAGAATGCCCTGCATGCAAGGTTTTGTGTTCGCTTCTGGCACGTCCATACAGTTTTAAATACAATACCTACAATTAAAAACAGTTTGTTTTTATTGCACTTATTTAATTCCTGGGCTCCCATCTGTAACAGGGACTGATGTTGCATTCTGTTAATACACTTTACAACAGATTATTAGATTCTAATAGAATAGATGAGCCAAAATAATTGGGGAGCTTTTTTTAATGGGTCCCGACTCATTACAAGCATGAATAGGTGGGCCTCAAAGGAGAAAAGGTTGAGAACCCCTGCTCTAGGCTACAACAGTCTACATTCATCCATTATCTATATGTCAGGGTAATGGGTGAAGCTAGAGCCAATCCCAGCTGACTTTCCAGCCGAATCCCAGGTGAGAGGTGGGATACACCCTGGACAGTGCGCCAGTCTGTCACAGAGCTAACACAGAGACAAACAACCATCCCCACTCACATTCACACCTATGGGCAATTTAGAGTAGCCAATCTTTGGATTGTTGCAGGAAATCCACGCAGGCACAGGGAGAACATGCAAACTCCACACAGAAAGGCCCCGTTCAACCACAAGATTTAAACCCAGAACCTTCTTGCTGTGAGGTGACAGTGATAACCACTGCACTACTGGGCTGCCCCCAATAGTATACAATAATACAAAACCACAAAACTCTTTCTTGCACATAATCTAACTTTACACTAAACAAAAGAAGTACATTATGATGTCAGTTCGGACATTTCAACTTACCTGAATCACAAAAGCTGTGACAACCACAAAACATGTCAGCAGCAGCAGCTTAGAAGAAAGAAGCCAGGCCATGTACTGTATCAATCGTCCTGAGGATTTTTATGTTAAAGTTCAAATAAATTCACTCAACAACACAGCCATATGACAATTATTCATAAATACTGTAATTAAAATGAATGTGTAAACAAAACTAAGTTACTGTAAATATTTTCTATAATCTTAAAACTGATGTATGAAAACCTTTTTTAGACATATGCCTCACCTGCCATCTTGCTTGTGGATGTTGGAGTCTCTCTGATCTGAGTGTGGCACTCACTGTCTCTCAGAGCCTGAGTTTAGTTTTCCCCTGAAAGATCAGTTTCACTTTCATTTCCTCTTCATGAGCAAAGCGGACGCGGGGGGCGTGTCCCCAGTGTAGTCTACTTTTTTGCAGTGGGTATACTCAGTGCTTGCCATGCAACGCCCCCCCAGGAAAAAAATTTATACTCACACACACATATATAACACGTGTGTGTTGTGGCTATTACTTGTACTCATCCATCTTGTAACTGTCCGATAACCTGAAAGCAACACCTCATGAGCACCATCACTGCCTAATGCATAGTAATATGCATCTTGAAACTGGTTTTGTGTACAGATCTACTGTATGCAAAACAAATGTGGTTTAAATGTACAAAATTTATAAAATTTTGATTCACCGTTCAACTTAAGTGGGCTTTTCCATCATTGTTTTTTTAATTTTTCATGTATCAAGAAAATTTGACATATTGACATGTAAATTAAACACATATCACACAATGTTTTTAACATATTAAATGCATTTCTTATTTCTTATATATTCAGCACATCAGCTTAAATGAACAAGAAAACATCCTAGATGTGCTAAAACAAATGTTTGCTTCAAAGAAGAAAAAATGAATTTAATTAACAAATACGCAATGCGGGCGGCACGGTGGTGTAGTGGTTAGCGCTGTCGCCTCACAGCAAGAAGGTCCTGGGTTCGAGCCCCGGGGCCGGCGAGGGCCTTTCTGTGCGGAGTTTGCATGTTCTCCCCGTGTCCGCGTGGGTTTCCTCCGGGTGCTCCGGTTTCCCCCACAGTCCAAAGACATGCAGGTTAGGTTAACTGGTGACTCTAAATTGACCGTAGGTGTGAGTGTGAATGGTTGTCTGTGTCTGTGTCAGCCCTGTGATGACCTGGCGACTTGTCCAGGGTGTACCCCGCCTTTCGCCTGTAGTCAGCTGGGATAGGCTCCAGCTTGCCTGCGACCCTGTAGAAGGATAAAGTGGCTACAGATAATGTGATGTGATGTGATGTGATGTGATTTCATACACAATGGCAGTTCACTGTGCTTTACAGAAGTGAAAACAAAACAGTAAACAATAGAGAATAAAATTACATAGAATTTTATTTTTATTCTAATATATAATATTAAAAGAATTAAACATTTAATTAAAAGAAAATAAGAATTAAACAGAGTAGAAATAAAATGAAGTAGTTCAAATATGAGGAGGAAAAAAAAAGAAACCAGCAGAATAAAATAGAATAAAATTAAAGTAAATTTGAAACATGCAGAGAAAGTAAAAATTATAAAAAATGTAAAGACAATTATTTAACAGAAAGCATCTGAAAACAGCTTGGTCTTTAACCTAGATTTGAAGCTGCCAACAGCAGGAGCATTTTTAATGTCCTCTGGCAGTTGGTTCCATAGCTGTACTGCATAGTAGCTAAAAGCTGCTTCACCATACTTTTGTTTTAACAACTGGTTTTAATAGTAAATTTCTGTTTCGATCTGGTAGATCTGATTGGGTTAGGCCGCTGCAACATATCAGAGGTAATTGGGCCCTGTACCATTTAGAGATTTGTACACCAGCAGCAATGTTTTAAAGTCAATTCTGTAGCTTACTGGAAGCCAGTGAAGGGACCTTAGAATTGGAGTAATGTGCTCTGTTCTTTTTGTTCGTGTGAGAACCCTAGCTGCTGCATTTTGAACCAGCTGAAGTCGTTTGATGGTCTTTTTTGGCAGGCCTGTGAAAAGGCCATTGCAGTAATCAACCCTACTAGAGATGAAGGCATGTATTAGTTTTTCCAGATCATTTTTTGACATAAGTCCTCTTAGTTTTGAAATGTTTTTTAGGTGATAAAATGCCGTTTTAGTGATTGCTTTCATGTGACTGTCAAAGCTTAGCTCGCTGTCAATGAAAACAAGATTTTTAACCATTTCTTTAGTTTTAATCCCTTTTGTGTCAAGAATAGTGGTAATCCTGAGTCTTTCATCTTTTTTTCCAAATAGAATTACTTCTGTTTTATCTGTTCAGCTGAAGAAAATTTTGTGACATCCAGCTGTTGATTTGATCGATACACTGGTAGAGACATTCAAGGGGGGCATAATCATTAGGTGATAGAGCAAAATAAATTTGGGTGTCATCTGCATAGCAGTGATACAAAATTGAATTGTTATTGATAATTTGCCCAAGTGGGAGCATATAAAGGTTGAAAAGTAATGGTCCAAGAATCGACCCCTGGGGGACACCACAGGTCAAGGACATTGACGTTGAGGAACAATTTCCCATGGTAACAAAAGCTTCTATCTTTTAAGTATGAATTTAACCAATTTATAACTTTACCAGTCAATCCAACCCAGTGTTCAAGTCGATATAGCAGTATGTTGTGATCAACAGTATCAAAAGCTGCACTGAGGTCCAGTAATACCAGGACCGATGTTTTGCCTGCATCAGTATTAAGACGTATGTCATTTATAACTTTAATCAGCGCTGTTTCAGTGCTATGATTGGCACGAAATCCTGACTGAAAATTATCAAAACGGCTGTTTGATATCAAGGCAGTTAATTGATTGAAGACAATTTTTTCAAGGATTTTCCCGATGAATGGTAGATTTGATATTGGCCTGTAGTTGTTCGATACTGAAGCATCCAGATTATTCTTTTTAAGTAGGGGCTTTACAACGGCTTTTTTCAGGGACACAGGAAAAATGCCAGTCTCTAGGGATTTATTTATGATTTGAAGCACATCTGTAATTATGAGGTGAAGAACAGACTTAAAAAAAAGTTGGTGGGCAGAATGTCCAATTCAGATGTTGAGGAACTAAGATTTTGTACAGTTTTTTCAAGAGTCTCATAATCAATCAAACAAAATTCTGACATTGTGTTGAAATTGTCTGTCTGGGTCACTGGTGATTGCAGCTTTTCAGTTATTTGCAACTGAGATATATTATGAGCAATATTCTGCTGTATTTTATAAATTTTACCTTTGAAGAAGGATGCAAACTCATTGCATTTATTAACTGAGAGAAGTTCAGGTGCTAATTTTGGTGGGGGATTAGTTAGCTTCTCTACTGTTGAAAATAGCACACGGGCATTGTTCATATTCCCGTTGATGATGTTGGAGAAGAAAGACTGTCTTGCTTTACCAATTTCATAATTATATTTACAAAGCATCTCTTGATGGATTTGATAATGGATGTGAAGTTTAGATTTGCGCCATTTTCTTTCAGTCTTCCTACATTCTCTCTTTAGCAATTTAACAGCTGGGTATTGCTTCCATGGTGCTTTCTGCTTGTCATTGACTTTTTTTTTTTTTTATTTTGAATGGAGCAATATCATCCATAATTTGGGTCATATTTAAATTAAAAATTTCCAGTAAGTCATCTACAGAGTCTGACATTTTAGTTGAGATCCGTGAGAGCTTGCTCAAAGAGAACACGTGTTGTCATTTATGACTCTCCTACCCATAGTTGTTGAGCTGTTCTGAATGTGAGGGGACATAGAAACATCAGAGAAAACACAGAAATGATCAGATAAGGCCAGGTCAACAACAGTAGTAGAAACAGTAAGACCCTTTGCGATAACGAGGTCAAGGGTATGACTATGAGAGTGGGTCGGCCCCTGTACATATTGTACTAGGTTGAAGTTTAAAAGAGTAAAGCAATAACAATGTAGATAACACGAATTTTACATCACATTCAACGAGATTTAAACGAGACTAAAGACGGCGACTTACAAATAATGTGTAAACATCGTTGGAGTTAAAGTTTGAACAGCATGAAAGAACATACCCCAACCCCCCGAAATTAATAAAAAAAAAAATTCTCAACAGATTTGGCATAATATAAAAGTCATTTTTTACTCAGAAAAAGCGGAAAACTCTCATCCCTGCCTAGCTTGTGACCATGTCATGCATGCTAACGTGGAGCATATGAACATGCTATTTTGTAACAAAAACCTTCGAACAAAAAGTTCATGTTTTACTTACAGCTTGTGAGCCGGTGGTCGATCGTCTTGACGGCACAGATCCAGGGATTAAATGCAACCTCAAAGCAAAACCACTACTGAAGGCACCGAAGTTTGAAAAGTCACTGTGGTTGAAATGATCAGAACACAGTACTAACGCTGCATTATACTTCGCTGGTGGTGTTCCAAAGATAAATTCCAACCATTTCTTCTTCACCTCTTCTATCCTGGACAAGAAATGCAACGTTGATGTCTTACTGCCACAAATAACACAGGCATGAACTTGTTCAGACATGTTTTCAACTTGCTGTTAGGTCCTCTTCGTTAGCTACTGATGAGATAGACTCTGCTCAGTGTTGCCAGATACTGCTGACGTTTTCCAGCCCAAAATATGTTCAAATCCACCAAAATGCACTTAAAGCCCAATCTAGCAACACTGGCTCTGCTATCTCTCTTCGCGCTTAAATCCGAACTTCCTTCCCATGGGCGGCCAGCGAGGCCATGAATACTAATTTACGAAGTGACGTAAGATTGTATGGCTTTTTCAGATCCGCTCGTTTTTCCGATTATTTTCTTTCATAAGCTAATACAGGGAATGGGGGTAGAATTGCATTTTCACATGCAGCATGCATATGCAACTCGGAGTGAACTATGGTATTTCAAAAAGAGCCAGTATTAAACGTTTTTGGTGGAAGGGCACCTTTAAGCTAGCTAGCTAACTTAGAGGCAGTAGTAACTAGTTACATTTACTCCGTTACATTTACTTGAGTAACTTTTTGGATAAATTGTACTCTTAAGAGTTGTTTTGTTGCAAAATACGTTCTCAATCTCAATCCTTTATTTCAATTACATATAAACATAGACTACACGAGTCTGCAAATAGCGCACTGCTAATCAAGGCAGACTCATGTTTACAAAGAAAAAATATTTTATATGAATTAATATAATACTTAAATATGTATGAAAAAGATAAAACATACTTGACAAATTAACAACTATTTGGTAACAAAAAGAAAAAGAGGAGACAATACTTATTTGATATAAAGGTACAGTAATAACATTCAATAACATTGAAAAAAACATACTATATATATATATATATATATAGAGAGAGAGAGAGAGAGAGAGAGAGAGAGGTATACTTATCATACTGATAATAATAATTCATTCATGGTATAAAATAATATTTAAAGTTAAAACTAAGATAAATAAATAAATGTATATAGCTCTTAATTATATATAAAAATAAAGTTATGTAGAAAGAAAGAGTTTGGAGATGTCAACATCATATCCATATCTGCTTAAATCGGAAGAAAGGTGGTGTCTGACTTTTTTCTTCAACGACAATTTAGATGATCTTATAGAAGTTGGAATCTGGTTCCATACCCTAACACCAACACGGGAAAATTAATTCTTTTGTAGGTTTGTACAAGAATACTGATTATATAAGTTCTTGGAGTAAGATGACCTAGTGTTATAAGAATGGATACTAGAAATAGAAGAAAATAATTTACAAATGTTTGAGGGTGCACTTTGATTAACAATGTCATACATTAATTTAGAAATACATTCATAGAAAAAAGATTCATTCAAAGAAATACATAGAAATACATTCATAGAAAAGAAGATACGTTTTACTTTTACTTGAGTAACATTATTCTAAAGTAACAATACTCTTACTTGAGTAATCTGACCAGCGGCCATCATAAAAGTACAGAATAATACCTTTAAGTTCCTTTGCATATTCATGATTACATTTGATTCAGGTAATGCATGTATTAATCTTCTATTTCATCCTGTGAAACGACAACACATGACCTGTTATGTTTGTCAATTGTACTAATACACGCGGTTTTATATATATTGTTCACATTTCTAACCTAACCTGGCTGATGCAGCTATATTTTTTTGTTGAAATAAATGCAAAATATTGTTGCTTCTTCCATATTTTCTGCATAATATTACTCTGGTTTTGTAAGGTAGTAGAAAGGATGTGAAAAGGTAAGGTAGTGAGAATGTGCCCATATGAGTGTGAAAGTACCCATAGTATAGTGGGAAGGTGCTCATAAGGTAGTGGGAAGGTGGTGGGTACGTAGTTTCTCTATGTAACTTTACGACGTAGTAAAAACGTTGCTGGTAGTCCAGAATTTTACGTAGTGACTACATAAAAACACTACGTAACATCTACCAAACCACTACGTTGTAAGTATGTAGTTACTATGTAAAATTGTTACCTAGGACGTTACTATTTTGGCTACTCTAACATTAATTACTCACTTCTGGGTAGAAAATAAGAATATAAATGTATTTGTGTTCCTTTGACTGTTATTTTTGTAAAGATTTAACTTATTTTTGTGGTAGTTAAAGTTTAAAGTACATGAATTTTGCTGATTATCTCATCTCATTATCTCTAGCCGCTTTATCCTTCTACAGGGTCGCAGGCAAGCTGGAGCCTATCCCAGCTGACTATGGGCGAAAGGCGGGATACACCCTGGACAAGTCGCCAGGTCATCACAGGGCTGACACATAGACACAGACAACCATTCACACTCACATTCACACCTACGGTCAATTTAGAGTCACCAGTTAACCTAACCTGCATGTCTTTGGACTGTGGGGGAAACCGGAGCACCCGGAGGAAACCCACGCGGACACGGGGAGAACATGCAAACTCCACACAGAAAGGCCCTCGCCGGCCCCGGGGCTCGAACCCAGGACCTTCTTGCTGTGAGGCGACAGCGCTAACCACTACACCACCGTGCCGCCCCTTTGCTGATTATTATTACTGTATTCCTAATTCTATTTCAAAATGTTGCTTTCCACATATTTTTTAATCTTTTTTGCCACAATAGAAAGAGCAGGGTGAGAGAGGAGACAGTGGACCAGAGGCCAACAGGGATGATTATGCAGGGTCACAGGTGAGAAGAGAATATAACTAGCTATGTCACTACTACTATTCTTAATTCTATTTATAAATTTTACTTTGCACATTTACTATCTATATTATTGCAGGAGAAATTGTAGGAGAAATTGTAACTGGCTAAAGAAATGTAGATAAGATAAGATAAGATAAGAGTGACTCTAAGATTAGCCTTTCCACTGCTATTTCAGAACTAGTCTTATTTATACTAAATGTTTTTGTCTGTGTTGCAATAGGCAGCACAGGAGGAAGGTCATGCGTCAGGGGAGAGACCAGGCTGCAGCACTGACAGGTAGGGAGAGGCTTCAGAGTTATCACAGTTATTTAACTACAGAGGATCATCAACAAAGAGACTTGGTTACTTTTTACTTAATACAACTGTTATTTTATTTTGATTATATTATTGTTTCTGCTTGGGTCTAAAAGAAATCTAGAAGTGATGATATTATTTTGTAATATCGTTAATCAGGAGAGCCTGTAGCCTTTGATTCCCTTAGTTCAAAAGGGAAATACTGACACGGATGTTTAAAGATGTAGTTTATATGTAATTTCAAAGAGACTTTTTGTTTATTTGTTTATTATTTATTTATTTGCAGATATTATTTGACTACTGTATTAGGCAGCAGGCATAGGTCCGACAATTTCTTTTAATTGATTAATCTTAATGTTGATATGTTTATTGTTGTCACTTTCACTGGTCACTTCTTGACATTGAAATAAATTATGTGGCTTGTTAGCCTGTTACCTTGTCACTTCCACTCAATTTTGGTGCTGATCATTTTAAACAGGAATGGTGTTTTACAGAATTTTTGGTGTTCAGTGTTGTCATTTGGCACTAAGTATCTGGCTGTAGATGCTCCAGGGTCATTCTATGTCAACTCAACCAGAGTTTGGCAGCTTTAGATTTTAGATTTTGACTTTAGATTTTGATAGTATATCATTTTAAAGAACTAAAGTCGGTTCCCTGGTGCTGTGCTGTTTGTGGTTATGTGGTTCTTTAGCTGCTAAGGAGAGGCGCAATTGAATGCGAGAGGATGATAGATCACTCAATAGACCTCTGAACAATTTGTCCCCCTCACTTCTAAAATGATGACTACGCCCCTGGAAACAAGTGCCTTTGTTTTAGCACTTTTGGCACTAAGCCAAGTGAGTGATCTTAGAGTAGCCAAAATAGTAACGTCCCAGGTACCAATTTTCCATAGTAACTACGTACTTACAACGTAGTGGTTTGGTAGATGTTACGTAGTGTTTTTATGTAGTTACTACGTAAAATTCTGGACTACCAGCAACGTTTTTACTACTTCGTAAAGCTACATAGAGAAACTATGTACCCACCACCTTCCCACTACCCTATGGGCACCTTCCCACTACCCTATGGGGACCTTCCCACTACCCTATGGGGATACTTTCACACTCATATGGGCACGTTCTCACTACCTTACATTTTCACATCCTTTCTATTACCTTACAAAACTTGAGTAATATTATGCAGAAAACATGGAAGAAGCAACAATATTTTGCATAGTCGGTGCATTTATTTTAACAAAAAAATAGCTACATCAGCCAGGTTAGGTTAGAAATGTGAACAATATATATAAAACCGCGTGTAGTAGTACAATTGACAAACATAACAGGTCATGTGTTGTAGTTTCACAGGATGAAATAGAAGATTAATACATGCATTACCTGAATCAAATGTAATCATGAATATGCAAAGGAACTTAAAGGTATTATTCTGCACTTTTATGATGGCCACTGGTCAGATTACTCAAGTAAGAGTATTGTTACTTTAGAATAATATTACTCAAGTAAAAGTAAAACGTATTTTGCAACAAAACAACTCTTAAGAGTACAATTTATCCAAAAAGTTACTCAAGTAAATGTAACGGAGTAAATGTAACTAGTTACTACCGCCTCTAAGTTAGCTAGCTAGCTTAACTAACTAAATTGACATCTATTTGTCATCTTTTAGCTAAACGTTATCTACATTCAACAGCATTACTCAACTTACACGGTTTGTTTGGAAAAAACTGTCTAAAGTCTTTAGCCTCTTGGCTGGTTTGCTGAACATACAGAAGCACTGCCCAGATCTGAATCACACCAAAGATACTCATACAATATTTTCTAAAGCGTCTCTGATCACACACGACAGCGATGTTTGTTTGCCGCCTTAGCTCCCCCTGCTCATGATGCGTTTAGAGGCGGCTCGGAAAACACGTTTCCACGTGTTAAAAATGAATTGAGTGGTTGTAATGGCTGTAAAAAGTGCGGGGGACAGAGGGCACAAATACAGGAAGTGCGGGGGACATGTCCCCCGCGTCCACTACGCCCATGTTAAGCGCTCTTGCTCGCTCATTCTCAATTGATAAAATGGCCAATCCACAGAGTCTCTCTTGACCCATTGCACTCCTGAGAATTTTTTATCAATTTTAATTTGGAGAAAGCACTCTTCTTTCACAACTGAGACAGGGAGAGTGAGAAAAAGCAAGAAGGCCGTGCACAGCTCACTAAATGTAGAAGTTACTGCTGGATGATTGACTACCAGCAACCTGGCCAGGCTAAGCACAGATGTGTGTCTCACTATCTGCTCCTTGAAACAAGCCCTAAATGACACTAGTTGACCAGGAAAGCTGGAGTCAATATCCCAACTATAGTGATCACACAGTCGACGGGCCACTTCGTATAGCTCCTCGTCCTTGGCATGCTGGAGCATATTTGGATGAATAGCCTCAAACAAATGAGCAGTCCAATTTAAACTGACCAACCTTAGTGACAGCTGCTGAATGATTACATCAAGGCATGCATAGAACACATTCACCCGAAAATAATGTTCTGCATCGGAAAGCCGACTGTCTTCGCTAAGGTGATCAAAGTGGCGCTTCACTTTTTTCAACCTGGTGGCTACAAATTGCGTTTGACTGCCCCATTTCACAGCCACTGCCAGAGTGGAAGCCTTTGCCTCATCAAACTGCTCCCTGTACTCCTGTAGAGTTTGTATAGCATTCTGCAATAATGCAGACACTTTGAGGAGATCAATGGTCTTCTCCTGCAGTAACTTTGAGATGGCATTAGTGCACTCCAAAATCTTTGTCTGAAGGCTGATTAAAAATATGAACTGAAATTTAGTAATGGCCTTTTTAAGTGCATCTGCCTCATCTCGTTCATTTGTTTTCTCGCTTGTAATTGAGAGCTTTAATGACGTCTCCATATCTGTACTTTAACACAACAAGCGCATTGTAGCGGGAGGACCAGCGGGTTGGGAAGAGACGTTTCAAGGTTATGTCCCTGCTCTCTGGGCTCAATAAGTCGCCAAGTAATGCCCATCTCTTAACACTGTTGGCAACCACATCATAAAACTGCCTCATATCTGGGATAGTTTTGACAGAATCATTCAGTACCAAATTCAGACAATGAGCCACACAGTGCACGTACAAAGCAAAAGGCTCCTGCTCCGCTATTCTCGCTTGAACACCAGAAAAAATTCCTCTCATGTTCACTGCGCCATCATAACCCTGTCCACGGCATCTGGAGAGATCTAAGCCATTCCTTTCAATGCAGCTAATAATTCGGCCCTCCAGTTCAGAAGCGGATGTGTTCAGTTATCTCGAATCCAAGAAAAGCCTCAACTATCCTGATTTCACAGGGTTTATTTTATTTTATTTTTTTAATCATGATAAGAATGTGTAGCAAAAATGAGAGATATATAGGTAAAGTAGTCTGTAATCATGTGAAAACTTGTAGGTTTCAAGGAATTTCCAATGAAATTGCATAAGGCACATTTATTGGGAGGGCCTTAATGTCAAAGGGTGGGGCCTTGTACAGCGAGGGGGAGGGCCCAAGGCCCAGGGGCAATGGCCCCACCCGCCCCCCTTTAGCTCCACCCCTGTTCATGAGGTAGTCTCCTGGAATGTGTGTGTGCCTCATCAGAAGTTAATTAGTGGACTAGTTTCCTGCCTTCTTAATGCATTTGAGATCAAACAGCAAATAATAGAAATACAGTAAATAGCCCTATTCGACAACTGTAGTACGTAATCCATATGTCAAGAACCGCTCAACTAAAAAAAGAGAAACAACATCCATCATTAATTTAAGATCTGATGGATTAAGATACTTTAATTTTAGCGGTTACATTATAGAAGGTATTTCTATAATTTCCTCAGGATCCACCAACCTGCCCATAACCCTATAGCTATTGGAATTAGCCATTTCCAGTTAAATTCAATCCCATTTTCAGTCACCTCATTAGGGATAACCATTGTTAGTGACACTGGCTGTGATGGTGGCTCTACTGGTATGTGCTTCTCCAGGGAAGGTGAGTGGCAAAGTGGAAGCACCCGTTGTTAATTAATGTGCTGTCTGTGTGTATGGTAATTGATAATAAATGTGATGAGAATAGTAATGTGAGCAATAATTTGGAAGAAAATTAAATAGTAAATGTTCCAATGGCATCTTTTTTTACTGTTAAATCTCCAATTTGTAATCATTCCCCATTTGGATGTGCCACCTCTTGCCTGTTTTTGTCATTACATGATTAGTTCTAGTTCTTTTCTATGTTTGGTGTGTTTTCCATTCTGACATCTGCTTTGATCTTTTTTTCTGCCCCAGTCTATTTTTATCTGTATCTAACACCATATTTATTATAACTAAATCTGGTGTCCTTTGTACCCCATTACTTCTTGGTGTTGTTACCCCAACTTGCCATTATTAATCCCCTAGTCCTTGTGTAACTGTGTTTTTTTTTTTTTTTTTTCCTTCTCTTGAATCATGGATGTTTCTGTTCACACCTGCCTCATGTGTCCCATTTCATTTCTACTGAATCAAGCTACCTGACCCTAACCCAGACTGACCCAGTCTTATCGTTGGCTCCATCACTTAAAACTGTGTCCATATTACACATCCCATTAAATAACATGACATTTGAATTAAGAATTTTATTTTTTGACAGGTAGAACAGAACTTATTCCAAAATACAACATCTTGTCTTTATTTGTCTACTTTTCTATTTCCTACCATTTTCTTATTCACACACAGGAACAGAGATTACTGAATGACATTCAGTCACAGAAGAACAGAATATTATTAGTGTATTTGTTTGTGTCAGACGATAAGAGTGTATGAGTAAATGAGGATTACACATTAGAAAAATGCAACAACCCCATTAAATAATGACGCCGATGAATTCTGCTTAATTTTTTCCTGCATTTTGTAATTGCTTTGTGAGGAAGTTCTCAAGGAGACTCCACAAAACCTGTGCGATGAAGTCAATGTACTTGTTTTTCTTTTCCGCTTGCTCTCTGGCCTCTCTCTCCTGCTTCTCCTGAAACTCTGTGTAAGCTTCAAACAGAGCTTCCTGCTTCAGAGCCTCAAACTGCCTGCATCTCTGCTCTTCACGTTCCTTCAGAAGCCGCTGTTTCTCTTCCTCAATCGCTTGCTCTGCCATCTGCAGCATTTGATTGGTATAATAATTTCCTCCATTTTCTGACAACATTTTGTCAATCTTTTCCAGCAGCTGAAACACTTGTGTAGGATCCTTCACCTCATTGTTGAAAACATGGTGCCTCTGGTTACACATGTTGAAGAATTTTGCCAGATCTTGGTTTTGATGAACAAACCCGTGCATGTTTCTTTTACCAAGCTTGTCTCCTTGGGTGAACAAGACCATAGTGTGGTGAATGGCATCTTCCCCAAATACCTTCAGAAAGATCCCCACTGTCGTCTTGTCTTCCTCAGTTAATCTGCCAGGCTGAACCATGAACAGGAAGACATGTGGACCAGGAGCAGAGAGAGGGATGCAGAACTTGAGCCTATCTACTCTCTCCTCTAATGTAAAGTTTGGATCAAACAGGCCTGGAGTATCAATCACTGCAATTTTCCTGCCATTTACTTGTTTGATGTCCTTGCAGCATTCCTTGGTCACAGATGATGCTGATATGTCATATTTGAAGGCTTCTTCACCCAGGATGGTGTTTCCAGCAGAGCTTTTTCCAACTCCAGTTTTCCCCAAAACAACAATCCGGAGATCTTCATGAGGTTTCTGTTGCTCATGCACTGTTCAGAGAAAACAGATTGTTGCAACTGTCAAACTAATCTTATTTATGAGTCCTAATTTACAATGTACGGTAATATCATAATATCTCAGACATCATTGCAAAATTTCTGGAATTTCCTCAGGATCCACCAGGTTCCTAACCCTATAGCTACAGAAATCAGTGCTTTAGGGACCGCATTCTCTAATAAGGATGACTGTGATTGTGGCTCTGCTGGTACTTGCTTCTTGGAAAAAAACATTGTAATTGCTAAGAATGCCACACAAGGCACAACAATGTAGAATAAGTTTGCCCAATGATACTGTGCCTTTTTTGCACTCTTTACATAAAATGGCTGCTTCTTCCTTTTCCTGATCATGGTGTCTATCTTCTCCAAGAGCTCACTGACCTGAGCTTTATTTTCTGTGTTAGAATCACTGAACACATGGTACAGTCCCTCACATTTGCCAATCAGTTTCAAGTTCTTGTCTTCTTTCACAAACTGATCTATTGTTTTGTTCTTCAGTTTGTCTCCATAAGTAAACAACACCATGCAGTAGAGATTAATATTTGAGCCTAACATTTCAACCAGCATGTCCATCACGCTCCTCTCTTGCTCCGTGAAGTGTCCCAGCTGGATGACAATGAGAAAGGTATGGGGTCCAGGATGGCAGAGGGTCACAGCTTTCTCCATCTCCTGCTTCATCTCTGTATCTGAGAGTGTGCCGAGACCTGGAGTGTCCGCCACCATCACATATTTTCCACATACCAGACCTTCCCTGCTTTCAGTCCGCTGCGTCAGAGCACTGGCGCTGATGTTTGATTTAAATTCTTCACTGCCAAGAATGGTGTTTCCTGCTGCACTCTTCCCGACACCCTGAAGGCCGACCAACACCAGTCGCAGCTGTTCCTCTGTGCCTGGAAAAAAAATGGCCTTTAAAAGCTCAAAGTTTCTTTTGAGAGCGCACATGGATAAAATGTAACTTACAAACAACGGACACTGTGCAGGAAGTGTGTTCAAATGACAGGAAGAGGAAATGGATTGCAATGTGTGACTTTATGTACTGTTTTCTTGTTTTTCACAGTGAATTTAACAAAGAAGAAATACACTCTTGTTTAATCATATCACAGTTGCAACTCAGTGTAGAGCTTCATGCAATAGAGGAAATGAAGATAACGAATTTTGAAATATTTTATAAAATGTACTGGTCACCCTTCTTATCATTTACCCTGATTATTTTAGATTTCAAATGATGATAGGAATCATAAAGGAAACCACCTTAACCTCCAAGTCAAAAACTTCTCAGTTATACCTTAGCCTCTACTGATAGACAATAAAAGCCGTCACGAACTAAATGCCCTTACATATTAAAGTCAGCAATTCAGAGTGTAAATCACTCTGTGATGTTGGCATCCTCAAAAACAGATCATTATTCATTCATTCTTGTCCAATTGACTTAATTTCCGATGTGATCTGTAATTATAAAATTACTGTATTGTGCAAAGTTCACGGACTGCCACAGCAGCGGCGGCTAGACCCGCAACTGCTATAGCCAACCCAACTCCAGCAGCAGTTTTCATATAGTTATTGCTTCTTTCTGCTTTCTCTCTTGCTTGCTCAGCATCCATCTTAGTTTCTCTTTGAATCTTTAACTGTTCCCCTTGAATTTGTCTTTCAGCCATCTCAAGTATTTCATTTGTGTAGTGACTTCCTCCATTTCTTGTAATCAGCTGCTCTATATGTTCAAAGAGTACAATAACCTGGTTTGGATCTTTGTCTGAGTTGTCAAATGCGTGATATTGTCCACTAGTTGTCTCAATAAAATGCATCAGTTGAGGACTTTCTCCAACAAATTCATGAATAGTCTTCTTACTCTTTGCCAGTCTGTCTCCATGTGTGAAGAGCAGCATGATGTACAGTAAAGAACCTTTACCAAAAATTTCCTTGATGAGCTCCATTGTGTCTTTCTCTTCTTTTGTGATTCTTCCCAGTTGGAGAACCACCAAAAACACATGAGGGCCTGGTGCAGACAGGAATATGCATTGCTTGATTCTTTTTACAATTTCATCATTTGATAGTTCTGTGTCAAAAAGGCCTGGCGTGTCTATTACAGCAACATTTCTACCATTTACTTTTCCTCTGACTTTATCACAGTCTGAGCTCACAGATGAGCTCGACAAGACGGATGAGAATGCCTCTGTTCCCAGAATAGTGTTTCCTACGGCACTCTTTCCCACTCCAGTCTTTCCCACCAGCACGATCCTCAGTTCAACAGTATTCTCCTGCTCCCTCTGCACTGTTAAAGACATGTACACCATTACTTCTAAATTTATTTCACATGCATTGAGCATAAGCATAACAATGCCCTTTAACATTTAACTTTTCGTAGCTGTTATTTATTGATATCCTTATTAATTCCTACAAAATGTTTTACATGCTTTATACCATGCTGTAATATAAACAGCACAGTCCATCACCTCAATATTAAAATTATTGACTTTATTTAGTTGAATATTGTCTTTCAGGGCTGTATTTGCATTGAGTCTTCAGTAGGAACTATGGTCTTAAGCACGGTTTAGAAGTTATTGAAGAGTTTGTGTAGGTGTAGGATGATGTTTGTGCAAAATCGAGTTGTGATTTTGATCTTGTACTTCAGCCCAATATTCTTGCACAATATCAGCTCAAGAGAGGAGCAGTACAGCGCCTCTGTCTGACAGTTTGATATAAATCACAAGATGTCATGGTTAAAATGTTTTGGGTTTTAAATATACTCAGCAAAACTATCTATTGGACTTTGAGACCAATATCAAATAAATCAGTATGAGACTGTTAATTAATTGATAGTATTGTAGCATTTTTTTTTTTCACATGGAAGAAATCAGAGAGCTTTAATCACAGGCACTGGTTATCCCAAGGACCTTTAAACCATGGGCATATAATTGCTTTGCCCATGGAACAC
Source organism: Neoarius graeffei (assembly GCF_027579695.1). Taxonomy (NCBI): domain Eukaryota; kingdom Metazoa; phylum Chordata; class Actinopteri; order Siluriformes; family Ariidae; genus Neoarius; species Neoarius graeffei. The sequence goes on from NC_083575.1 coordinate 77,963,820, forward strand.
AGAGAATGTGCCAAATAATAACTATTTTATTAATCTGACAATCAAAATAGCAAATTAAAATTGTGGAAAAATAGCCTAAATCCTGTACACACATTCAGATTTAATCACATTTGATTTTGTATCTTGTGGTTTTATTTACTTGTGCACGAAATTAACGGTCAGGTGATGTAAAAATAAAATACTAACTGATAGAATGCACTTGAGAAAGTAAGCGCTAATTTATATCCTTATTATACAGCAGATTATAAACTCTCTCTTCCTTTCTCAAGCATATCATTTTCTTTAGCATTTTGCAAAATATGGCATTTATTTGTTCATTTAAACCAAACTTTCAGTAATTAATGTGCTACGTACAACTAGGGCTATTAATTTGATGCATAAGCTATCGAACTCCCACTAATGCATAACATGGGTCTAAATAGACCCGCATTCATTTCCAATGTAATTCCAAGCATTAATGTTATATTCACTCTCACAACTTCTAAAACCAATACAATTAATCCCATTATACTTATAAAAGTAATTATTTAGGTACTCCTTAATGTAAGGAAAGTGATTTTTTATTTTTCTACATGGATTTGGAATTGCTACACTAATTTCTAGACATGGGTCTAAAAAGACCCGCATTCATTTATAATGGAAATGTAAGTTGTTGTTGTTTTTTTTCCAGTTACAACTTCCACAATTATTATATTTTAAATAGGAAATGGATTAAAATGTCATAAATTAGGTAGTTTTCTATGTACAACACTATTATTTATTTTATATATTATAAACAAGCACAGACAAATAATTGATCTATTATTGCAGACATGGATCTAAAGTGACTCACATTAGGACCTAAAATATATTTGCAAGTGTTTCCAGTCAGGAACACAAATACTGCGGACCACTGTTGACCACTGTTGACCTGTTGATTGTGAAGAATCAGAACTTCAAAACTCCAAAATTACATGCCATCCAACTCCAGGGAGCGCTACAGTTCCACATTTGGTTTCTGTGGGGACATGACCATGGTGAGTTACGTCCCCAAGAAGAAAAAAGCTGTCGTTCTTCTCAGCACCATGCATGACGACACAGCAGTGGATGAAAGCATGAAAAAAAAGCCAGAGGTCATACAGTACTACAATAAAACCAAAGGAGGCGTGGATCTCATGGACCAAATGGTCCAAACATACACATCAAAGCGGCGAACAAGGAGGTGGCCTATGGTGCTCTGGCAAAATGTGGTCGATGTTGCTGCTCTGAATGCATTCACTGTTTTTACAGCACATCACCCTGATTATATGGGTGGTGTGCCAAATGCCCGGCGCCTCTTCATCAAGGAATTGGCTCAAGAGCTAATCATGCCTCACATGAGGAGGCGACTGGAGACCAGTCTCCATCTGCAGAAGCATGTCATTCAGGCAATGGAGATGTGTGGCTTACAGAGGCAGTTCATCCAGCCACAGGAGCCAAACCGTGTCTTGCAGAGTAAGAGAAAGAGGTGCAGCCTGTGTCCCTCTGCGCGAGACAAAAAAAGTGTCTCACTCATGCTCCCGATGTGCACGGCCTGTGTGCAAAGAACACAAATTCACTCAGGTGATTTGTGAAATGTGCAAGAACTGAGAAAGCTGTAACAATGTAGGTCAATACTGACCTTTTCCCATGATTATATGCAGTTTTACTTAGTGTATTTACATACCAGGTCCGTTTTATAGTGGTTCACTGACATTATCAATTTACTGTTTAGTATTCATATTTTACAATCTCAGTCACAGTCATTTTACTGTTTTACATGTTTTATGTAAAACATTCAGAATTCATTCAGAATTCATTCAGAATTATAGAATCAGAATTATATTTATTCAGAATTATTTCTGAATATGTCATTCAGAAAATAAGTTCTTGTTACAGTAAGTCTTTGAATAAACTCTTTTCATGCAATGCTCCGAGTCAATGTATTGTTTTATACTTTTAAATAATTTAAATATCATAAGTCAGATATGAAATAATTGTAATTTTGAATGATTAAATACATTTTTGCCAAAGAAAATACTGCAAAGAACTGATCCTTGAACAGTATTACATAGAAAATGAAAGCGGGTCTTTTTAGATCCATGTGTCTAAATAATACATAATTATGTAAAATGTCTTCTACTTCAAAGAGTAACCATAAAGTATGAAAATTAAGTATTGGTGCTGGGAATAAATACTCCATAAATCATAAAAAGATGCATTATTGCATGAGGAATCAAGATCATTTTACAATATAGCTAAGAAAAACTAAGCCTTTGGTGAAATTGCATAGAAAATGAATACGGGTCTTTTTAGACCCATGTTATGCATTAAAGGGGTATTAACAAAAAAGGTATTTTTACGTAAAATTCAATGATGCCAAAAATGAAATGAAGCTTTCTAAGGGACATAAACAAGTCAATTGAGGAATTAATGGAGTGCCGAGCAAAAAAAATGTATTATGATAAAGATATAGAAAATTTAAAACTCTGCCAGGTCTATTTAGACCCATCTTATGCATTAATGCAGACTCTAAATGTTTATCTCATTGTTTGCTCTCTTTTCATTCATTTTTACCTCACCTGGGATGGAGTCCACCAGGGGGTGAGGTATTGTTTTCGGTGAGGTTTGTTTCTTTGTTTGTTTGTTAATGAGATTACGGGAAAACGGCTGGACCAATCTTCCTGAAACTTTCAGGATAGATGGGTATTGGTCTTAAATAGAACCTCTAACATTTCAGGGATCATCCGGTCAAGGTCAAGGTTTTTGTGGCTACTACTTCATATAGAAGTGCTCGCCACCATGCTATCATGCTGTAAGAGTGTAACAATCGCGCAGTACGATGTGAGAGCAGTACGGTGTGTTCTGATTGGCTGAGAGCAGCAGAGAATCAGAACCAGAACCATGTTTATTGGCCGAGTATGTCCACACAAGGTCAAAATCAAGGTCAAAGTCACCAAAAAGGTCAAAATTGTTTTTTCACAACATCTTCCTTCATATTCATCATAAGTGCTAACTTTGTTTTGCCTGGCAACACTTGTTTTTATTGTATTAGTATTTTTATTGTCTTTTGCTTTTTTGTTGCAAAGGAAAATGCTATTTCCTTATACTGTATCTTCAGTGCATATTTTCATTTGTTGAATTTTTAAAGGAATAATGGTGCAGCATTCTTGACAATTCATCTTTCCAATATAATGTAACATTATGGGTAATTTTATGTTATAGTTGTGTAGTCATAAATAGTACAAATTAATCCACAATCACAGTATATGTAAATGCATTGATACTGTAAATTAGTAAATGCTGTGTCTAAACTGGCCCTAAACAGCTCATAGAAAATCTGAAATGACAGTGTTGGTAAAAAATAAAAAAAATGCACAAGCTCCAGTGGATATAAAAAGTGTACACGCCCCACTAAAATGATAGGTTTTTCTGATGTGAAAAAAAATGAAACCACGATAAATAATTTCAAAACTTTTCCCACCTTTAATGTGACCTATAACCTGTACAATTCAATTGCAAAACAAACAAATCTGTTGGGGGGAGGCATAAAAAATTAAAAAGTACAATGAGCTGGTTGCATAAGTGTGCACACCCTTAAACTAATACTTTTTTGAAGCACCTTTTGATTTAATTATAGCATTCAGTCTTTTGGGGTACACACATGCCATCAATTAAAATGACTCTGATTAACCCCAAATAAAGTTCAGACATTTACTCAGTTGCATCCTCCAGCAAAAGCCAGGGTTCGCAGAGAGCTTACAACGCATCAAAGGGATCTAATTGTTGAAAGGTATTAGTTAGGAGAAGGGTACTAAAAAATTTCCATGGCATTAGGCTGCCAAGAAGCCTACAGCAACACTGAAGGAGCTGCAGGAATTTCTGGCAAGTACTGGTTGTGTACTACATGTGACAACAATCTCCTGTATTCTCCATATGTCTGCACTATGAGGTAGGGTCAAAGAAAAACATCCAGTTCCGGCTAAATTTTGCAAAAAAAAAAAAAATACATCAGCTCTCCCAAAAGCATGTTGGAAAAATGTTATGGTCTGAGGAAACCAAGGTTGAACTTTTTGGCCACAATTCCAAAAGGTATGTTTGGTGCAAAAAACAATACTGCGCATCACCAAAAGAACACCATACCCATGGTGAAGCATGGTGGTGGCAGCATCATGTTTTGGGGCTGTTTTTCTTCATTTGGAACAGGGGCTTTAGCCAACATGGAGGGAATTATGAACAGTTCTAAATACCAGTCAATTTTGGCCCAAAACCTTCAGGTGTCTGCTAAAAAGCTGAAGAGGAATTTAATCTTCTGCATGTCAATGACCCCAAAAAAGTTGTGGAATGGCCCAGCCAGAGCCCAGACCTAAATCCAATTGAGAATCTGTGGGGTGACCTGAAAAGGGCTGTGCACAAGAGATGCCCTCGCAATCTGACAGATTTGGAGCGTTTTTGCAAGAAAGAGTGGGCAAATATTGTCAAGTCTAGATGTGGCAGGCTGATAGACTCTGACCCAAAAAGACTGAATGCTGTAATGAAATCAAAAGGTACTTCAACAAAGTATTAGTTTAAGGGTGTACACACTTATGAAACCAGCTTATTGTACATTTTTTATTTTTTATGTTTTTCCTCCTAACAGATTTGTTTGTTTTTCAATTGAATTGTACAAGTTATAGGTCACATTAAAGGTGGGAAAAGTTTTGAAATTATTTATCGTGTTCTCATTTTTTTTTTTTTTACATCAGAAAAACCAGGGCGGCACGGTGGTGTAGTGATTACCACTTTCACCTCACAGCAAGAAGGTCCAGGTTCGAGCCCCGTGGCCGGCGAGGGCCTTTCTGTGTGGAGTTTGCATGTTCTCCCCGTGTCCACGTGGGTTTCCTCCGGGTGCTCCGGTTTCCCCCACAGTCCAAAGACATGCAGGTTAGGTTAACTGGTGACTGTGAATGGTTGTCTGTGTCTATGTGTCAGCCCTGTGATGACCTGGCGACTTGTCCAGGGTGTACCCCACCTTTCGCCCGTAGTCAGCTGGGATAAGCTCCAGCTTGCCTGCGACCCTGTAGAACAGGATAAAGCGGCTAGAGATAATGAGATGAGATGAGATCAGAAAAACCTATCATTTTAACAGGGTGTGTACACTTTTTATATCCACTGTATTTTAGTTATCCATTTTAAGACAAAATGAGTTACTAGTAAAAGTTTAAACAGACTCGCCTTTCTGAGTTTCCATTGTGCTCATGTTAATGCCAAGATAAAGGGTTTCTCTGTGCTGAACTGATGTCGTTGTGGTAGTCGTTTGAAGCTGCTGTAGTAGCTAGTGTTTGCATACTCAGACCATGACACACACCCTTATTTGTTTTGAGCTATGAAAATGACTCTACATTATGTCTGTGCTATTGACGTTTATTATGTGGCAGCTTCTCTGGAGTGGATCTCTGAAACACAGTCCTTTAACCCCGGGTCACAAAGGTTCACAAAAGGAAATTAACCAGTTTGTTGGCCCAAACTGGAATGACAGATAATGTTAATAATGTCTTCTAATCTACAACTGTAAAGCTGACTTGAGGTGTGGCACTTGGCCTGTGTACATCGTTTTGTTTTAAATTAATTTTATTGGAATTGAAAATTTATTTTGAACATATGCAACAACTGAACCACCCATAAGCATACAGTGGTGCTTGAAAGTTTGTGAACCCTTTAGAATTATCTATATTTCTGCATAAATATGACCTAAAACAACATCAGATTTTCACACAAGTCCTAAAAGTATATAAAGAGAACCCAATTGAAAAGGTTCTCCCAGCCAGAATGGTCAACTTCTCGAGACCAATGCCCTCGTGCCACCTGCAGAATTCTGGAGCGGAAACACCACGAAAAAAACAGACCAGAAAACCAGAGATTGGCTTCACCACCGTTTTATTCACAGTCCTCTCACCAAAAAGAAAATATTCCAAACAACTTTTTATAACATCTGTTTATCTCTCTGAAAGATGTATGTCTGTATGTATGCGCAGGTGTGTGTGTGCATGAATGTGTGTGTGTGTATGTGTGAATGTGTGTGCGTTTATGTGTGTGTGTGTGCATGAATGTGTGTGATGTGTGTGTGAATGTGTGTGTGTGTGTGTGTGTATATGAATGTCTTGTGCTAGGTCAGCAAATCACATCTTAATTCCATCAATATAAATATCCTGTATATATTTCATATAAACGGATATGTTCTTAACAACTCAGCAAAGTGCGAGATGTTTTTACGACAATTTTAAACAAAGACTATGTTTAGTCTAAAAGTGTCTTCTCCACTGGAAGAAGGTCACACAGTAACTTGGTCAAGTTACACAGGAATAGTTTAAAATCACTGTTATAGTATATGTAATAGTCTAAAATAATAAGGATCTTAAAAAGCTCTAAAATATTAAAATCATAAAGTCTTAACACTTTGTGCAGCAATAAGGCTAATATAAAACTATGAAACTAACAAGAATCACTTAATGCAGCTTTAAATCTAACATTAAATCTAACATTCAATCATTTCAATTTCAAATTCAACACTGAAGAGACTGGTTAAATCTAACAATCCTAAATCACGTGTAGCTATAAAACTAACTTAAATCATGGCTTTAAATCTAACTTTTAATCCCAAATACATGTTGGATATGCAGCTGTGTGTGTGTGTGGGTGTGTGTCTGACATCATTGCAGACCTTGGCGCTGTTCAGACACATTTCTGATCAATAATACACATTTCATATCAAAATAAGCAGAATGTTCTGATGATATGATAGCAATGTTCAGACAGAATGGAATTTTTAAACAATGTCTAGCTGAGACAGAAGGTCATTTTAACTGAACAGAATAAATCCTTACAATTTTGTCACAAAATAAATTACTGCCTTCTTGGTCAAGAATAAATACTTACAATTATTTATCCTTACAAAGGAATAAAACCTTACAATCCCCTCTTTGATACTAGATTGTAATCTAGTCTCACACCCCAATATTCTGATCATACATATACTGTAACTCATATGCTTGAGTTAATCCTTGCTCTTCTTGATGTGTATTGGTGCTCAGAGGGCGGGCATGCCCTATCAGCCCTCGTCCCACCTCACCGGAGCTTAGAGAAACTCAAAACCTCTTAATTTGTCCCAAATACACGCTACTTCCTTCAGGGTAATTTGTTCTAAAACAGTGAGGGAAAATGAAATTATAGGGCATATCGACCTATAGTGAGAACAGAGTCCTGTAAGAATACAGAGCTTCAGAGCATAGAGACGTGTAATAATAGTAGAAAACGGCATCAGATGACAGACGTAACAACTTTAATTCGTGTGGTGTGCGCTCATGCAGTCCAGTTAGCGAATTGCCAGAAGATGTTGTCTCGAGGTCCAGCTCGAGCGGGTAACCCTGCTCCGAGCAGCAGTAGAGTAGTCACAAAAGCTCGAGCGGGTAACCCTGCCCCGAGCAGCAGTAAAGTGGTCACGAAACTCGTGATGAGGACTGTCATGGTTGTAGTGAGGAGCGCGAGATCTCTTCCCCTCTTTGTTCACAACGTCCCGCAGGCAGCAACCCGAGAATCCTCAGTCGGCCAGGGCTGCACACAGGTCACGTCAAATCTGTGTAGAGCTCAGACAGAGAGAGAGAGAGAGAGAAAAGAGAGACTGGATAGGGACACAGAAAAAAAAATGTTAATAGCAAACTTGTCATTGTAACACAACACAACTTTGTTATGGAGCCTTCTTCAATCGCGTGGCATGGATCCACTGTGGAAAAAGGTCAGTTAAAACAGCAGTATGAGTAATGGTGACTATTTCTGCAGGCCCACTATATCTAGGTTCTCCCAATTGTCCAAATCGTTTAAAAAGTCGCACCAGCACCTTGTCTCCCACTTGGAAGGGGTGTGTGGGTGCTGATGGTGGAAATGATATTGTACTATTGACCTTAGTACAAATTTTATGCAACTTATCGATAAGGGCTGCAGAATACTCATCCATATGTGTTTTCAAATCAGAGGTACCCAGAGCTGGAGTCCCCTTCCTCCAGGGGAGGGGGAAAGGTCTTCCAAAAATAATTTTGTAGGGAGAGTAGCCCCCTAGACTAGGTTTTGATGTCATACGAATTTCAGCCAGAGTGGCTGGCAATAAGTCTAACCAATTTTTCGAACCTGTGGCCTGCATGGCCTTAGTTAGTTTGTCTTTCAATGTTCGATTAGTACGTACTACGATACCAGAGGATTGAGGGTGGTACGGAATGTGAAAACGCCAGTTTAGTGAGAGATACAGTGGTGCTTGAAAGTTTGTGAACCCTTTAGAATTTTCTATATTTCGGCATAAATATGACCTAAAACATCATCAGATTTTCACACAAGTCCTAAAAGTCGATAAAGAGAACCCAGTTAAACAAATGAGACAAAAATATTATACTTGGTCATTTATTTATTAAGGAAAATTATCCAATATTACATATCTGTGAGTGGCAAAAGTATGTGAACCTTTGCTTTCAGTATCTGGTGTGACTCCCTTGTGCAGCAATAACTGCAACTAAACGTTTCCGGTAACTGTTGATCAGTCCTGCACACCGGCTTGGAGGAATTTTAGCCCATTCCTCTGTACAGAACAGCTTCAACTCTGGGATGTTGGTGGGTTTCCTCACATGAACTGCTCGCTTCAGGTCCTTCCACAACATTTTGATTGGATTAAGGTCAGGACTTTGACTTGGCCATTCCAAAACATTAACTTTATTCTTCTTTAACTATTCTTTGATGGAATGACTTCTGTGCTTAGGGTTGTTGTCTTGCTGCATGAGCTACCTTATCTTAAGATTCAGTTCATGGACAGATGTCCTGACATTTTCCTTTAGAATTCACTGGTATAATTCAGAATTCATTGTTCCATCAATGATGGCAAGCCATCCTGGCCCAGATGCAGCAAAACAGGCCCTAACCATGATACTCCTGCCACCATGTTTCACAGATGGGATAAGATTCTTATGCTGGAATGCAGTGTTTTCCTTTGTCCAAACATAATGCTTCTCATTTAAACCAAAAAGTTCTATTTTGGTCTCATCCATCCACAAAACATTTTTCCAATAGCCTTCTGGCTTGTCCACGTGATCTTTAGCAAACTGCATATGAGAAGCAATGTTCTTTTTGGAGAGCAGTGGCTTTCTCCTTGCAACTCCGCCATGCACACCATTGTTGTTCAGTGTTCTCCTGATGGTGGACTCATGAACATTAACATTAGCCAATGTGAGAGAGGCCTTCAGTTGCTTAGAAGTTACCCTGGGGTCCTTTGTGACCTTGCTGACTATTACATGCCTTGCTCTTGGAGTGATCTTTGTTGGTCAACCACTCTTGGGGAAGGTAACAATGGTCTTGAATTTCCTCCATTTGTACACAATCTGTCTGACTGTGGATTGGTGGAGTCCAAAATCTTTAGAGCTGGTTTTGTAACCTTTTCCAGCTTGATGAGCATCAACAACGCTTTTTCTGAGGTCCTCAGAAATCTCCTTTGTTCGTGCCATGATACACTTCCACAAACATGTGTTGTGAAGATCAGACTTTAATATATCCCTGTTCTTTAAATAAAACAGGGTGCCCACTCACACCTGATTGTCATCCCATTGAATGAAAACACCTGACTCTAATTTCACCTTCAAATTAACTGCTAATCCTAGAGGTTCACATACTTTTGCCACTCACAGACATGTAATATTGGATAATTTTCCTCAGTAAATAAATGACCAAGTATAATATTTTTGTCTCATTTGTTTAACGGGGTTCTCTTTATATACTTTTAGGACTTGTGTGAAAATCTGATGATGTTTTAGGTTATATTTATGCAGAAATATAGATAATTCTAAAGGGTTCACAAACTTTCAAGCATGACTGTAACATGCTAACTATAGTATGGCCTGTAGAGTCCTAGATGTAGCTTTTATTTTTTATTTTTGCAATTTCTCTGAGCGGCGGCACGGTGGTGTAGTGGTTAGCGCTGTCGCCTCACAGCAAGAAGGTCCTGGGTTCGAGCCCCGGGGCCAGCGAGGGCCTTTCTGTGCGGAGTTTGCATTCTCCCCATGTCCGCGTGGGTTTCCTCCGGGTGCTCCGGTTTCCCCCACAGTCCAAAGACATGCAGGTTAGGTTAACTGGTGACTCTAAATTGACCGTAGGTGTGAGTGTGAATGGTTGTCTGTGTCTATGTGTCAGCCCTGTGATGACCTGGCGACTTGTCCAGGGTGTACCCTGCCTTTCGCCCATAGTCAGCTGGGATAGGCTCCAGCTTGCCTGCGACCCTGTAGAAGGATAAAGCGGCTAGAGATAATGAGATGAGATGAGAATTTCTCTGAGCATTATACGGTCTGACCTTGGAGTAAATTTGCTGGGACGTCCACTTCTAGGAAGATTGGCAACTGCCTTGAATGTTGTCCATCTGAATAATCTTTCTCACAGTAGAATGATGGATTTCAAATTGTTTGGAAATGGCCTTATAACCCTTCCCAGATTGATGTGCAGCAACAATTGCTTCTTTAAGATCATTGCTGATGTCTTTCCTCCTTGGCATTCTGTTAACATACACCTGAGTGCTCCAGACCAGCAAACTGCCAAAACTTATACTTTTTAAGAGAATGCCACACTTGCTGATGATCAGTTAATCAAATTCATTTGATCAGCAACACCTGGCTGCTAATTGCTTTCATAATTTCTATGGACGTAGTCAGGGTGTACTTAATTTTTCACACACTGCTACTGCATTTTTTGCTTACTTTGTGTTAAATAAATAATGACCGGGTGAATATGTCATGTGTTATTGGTCATCTGAGGTTGTATTTGCCTAATTTTAAGACCTGGTAAGGACCAGATGATTTTTTTATTATGTACTGACACTTAAAACCTAGACTTGAAAGAGAGTGTACTTTCTTTTTCACATGGCTGTATAGTGCAAGATGGACTTTTCTAGTAGCTCTTTGGAAGTTACTGACCCACCTCTATGGGATCCTTGTTGTTGTGTGAGGTCCTTGTCCTCACTATTGTGAATATTGTGTCTCTAGTTACCAGTGGCGGCTGGTAATCTTTCAAACAGGGGAGGCTGGTCGGTTACGATATTTCCAGATTTTAAAAGAAAAAACACATCAATTTTGCCCATACTCTTGCCTCTGATCTGGCTGATTGTTGGCAGCATCACAAACTGTGAAATGACAGGTTCTTTTGGCCCATTAGCCTACTGTCCAATATACATGATGGTGGTGTTGGGGGGAGGGGTATATTTTAACATTTTATATTTTAAAATTGTGGCATGTTGTTTAAAAATTGACCTCGGCTGTGTTTTTGTTTAAAAATGTTTTCCAAATTGTAGCGGTGTTTAATTCATATCCAGAAAAACATATATTCCAATATAATATACTCAGCATAAACATTTTAAATAGATTCTATATTTTTGGTCCATCCATGACATATTACTAAAGTAGCCTATTTACTGTTGTTGATGTGGGTCACTTGTTGTTAGCCAATTCACTTTCTCGTACCAGGAGAGCTGAAAGGAACGAGTATTATTCCCTACCTTTTTCACCAAGTCAATTTGAGGCGTTGGTCTACCCTGCTCTTTAATTTTAATTTTTTCCTCGAAAGGAAGACTGGCAAATGGCTTCGCCAAAATTAAATCAGCAATGCTTGGCATCCGTGCGCAGCTTTCTTGCTAGCTGACTAGCCCCCTCAAGTTCAAGTTCAGTCACTCAAATAAATGAAATTTCTGGAACTAAGATAGCAAACTTGACAACACTATATTTACACTTTATTTACAATGAAAATATATACAAACTAAAAAAGCTGGTAGAAACCGTATGTAATGAATGAAATCGAAATGTAAGCCGATCTCTTACAATACACCACACCGCTTGCAAATCTGCATGGGACTGAACTGATGTTGCCAGATACTGCTGACGTTATCCAGCCCAAAATATGTTCAAAACCCGCCAAAATGCACTTAAAACCGCCCAATTGGGCGGGAAATCGCCCAATCTGGCAACACTGTCCGCTGTCTGTCTATAGTTGAAACGAGCTGTCAATCAAAGAAAATATCCGGCCGCTTTCACCAATCACCAGTCTCCTCGCGGAAACTGCCATGTCCCTCCCATGTGAGGCTCGGAGTCCGTGGGCGGGCATTTTCATAGTATTTGTCCAATAACCATCTTGCATTTTGAGATTGAAAAGCGCATAGCTCCCAAATGCCGTTGAAGTCCATTGAGGCTGGGAGTCCGTGGGACTCCGTGGGCGGGCATTTTCGCAGTATTTGTCCAATAATTGTCTTGCATTTTGAGATTGAAAAGCGCAGAGCTCCCAATCCACTGAGGCTGGGCTGCATCGCGCTGTCACGAGGGGGATAAACTCACGCACACATTAGGCGAACTGGGGAAAGTTATAACGGAATTATTTCGCACTGTAGTTGGGTTGAGCACATATATTTCTATGATTCTGGATCTGAAATAGCAATGTTATAAGGTCGGCTATAACATAAGCCTAGCGCAATTCATCCTACACGATGCTCGTAATTTTTAGAGGAGGCTGAGCCTCCCTCGTCGTCTTAGAGCAATCGCCCGTGCTAGTTACACATTTTGAAGAATTTTGCCAGCTCTGGGTTCTTTATCGGCATGTTTCTCTCACCTAGCTTGCCTCCTTGAGTGAAGAGGCATCTTCCCCAAATACCTTCAGAAATATTTTCACTCTCTTCTTGTCTTCCTGAGGTAACTTTCCAGGCTAAACCATGACCAGGAAGACATGTAGACCAGGAGAAGAGAGAGCTTGATCTTATCAAGCAGAGATGATTGTTAGAGAATATTTCTAGTGTAAAACATCAGTACAGTAAAGCCATAAAGTCCCAGTATGTTGATCACTGCAAATTTTCCTCTCACTTACAGGGTGACTTTACAACAGGCTGTTTTCACTGATTAAGCCGTATATCACAATCGAAAGCCTCTTCCCCCAGAATTTTGCGTTGTGAAGAACTTTTCCAATCTTTCCCAAACAGATTGCTAAAATTGGGTGCATATTGTGGTGTTAACAACATTTGGAAATAATTCCAAAAGAACTTTTATTTGACTTTGTTTTTATTTCATTATGAAAGCATTTTCATGCGAGAACACTTTTCACTACAAGTGTTTTAGAATATTGTGTGCTAAATATTCCAAAGTAGACCTTTATGCATGAGAAGAGAATGTGTGAAATATCTTCCACTATGCTGAGACAAAACAATCTGAACAAAAACCTAGAACTTGGAATTAAAAGTTAACAGCCATCTCTTGTAAATCAGTGGTATTAAACTAAATGTTTGAGAAGAAGAAGATAAGGATGATCATTTAAAGCCACCATCAGCTATTGATTAGCATATTGAGGTTGATATTTTCATCATTACATTATAGGAGGTATTTCTATAATTTCCTCAGGATCCACCAACCTGCCCATAACCCTATAGCTATAGGAATCAGCCCTGTATAATTAAATTCATTCCCATTCTCAGTCACCTCATGAAGGATAATGCTTGTTAGTGATTCTGGTTGTGATGATGACTCTGTTGGTATGCGCTTCTTGGTCAATATCATGGTAATTGCTAAGAAATATGATGATAGTAAAACTAGTAATAATTTGGAAGAACTTTAAATAGTAAGTGCTTCAATGGAATATTTTTCCTGTTAAATCTCAGTTTGTAATAATTCTGTAGCAGTTCCTGATGTGGATGGAGCACAGAAGCATGGCAGGCAAGAGTTAAGAAGAAGAAGAAACCTTTATTATTCGTCACATGCACACTTCAAGCACAGTGAAATTCATCCTCTGCATTTAACCCATCTGAAGCAGTGAACACATGTACCCAGAGCAGTGGGCAGCCACACCAGAGTGCCCAGGGAGCATTCAGTGGTTCGGTACCTTGCTCAAGGGCACCTCAGCCCAAGGCCGCCCCACGTCAACATAACTGCATGTCTTTGGATTGTGGGGGAAACCGGAGCACCCGGAGGAAACCCACGCAGACACAGGGAGAACATGCAAACTCCACACAGAAAGGCCCTTGCCGGCCGCTGGGTTCGAACCCAGAACCTTCTTGCTGTGAGGCGACCGTGCTAACCACTACACCACCGTGCCACCCATGATGGTTACACACAAATGCTTATTTCACTGATTTCAGCTTTCACTCACTCACTCACTCACTCAACACGCACACATGCATTGTGGTCGGGAGGGAGCCCCTTTTCTCTGCTCTCTCCATCCTTTTATGCTCCATCCCTGTAACACACACACAAATTAATTGACAGCAGGTGGAATGACTTAGCCACTTACCTTCCCTGACCCCGCCCTCCATTCACAGGCTGCTGCTTGGCCACACCCCCACTTCCACATACCCCCACCACCTGACTGAGGCCAGGGAGACATCCGGCCTGAAGCTGATATACCCCCGATGGGACAGGAGGTCTGCCACCACCATCTGTGCCCCTGGCCTCTGGATCACCTCAAACTTAAGTGGCTGGAGGGTGAGATACCAATGGGTGATCCGCACATTGGCATCCTTCATGCAGTGGAGCCACTGGAGGGGCACGTGGTCTGAGCAGAGTGTGAAAGGGCACCCCAGCAGGTAATATCAGAGGGCAAGGACCACTCACTTGATGGCAAGACACTCCTTCTCAATTGTGCTGTACTTGCTTTCACGCATCGACAGTTTCCGGCTGTTGTACAGCACGGGGCACTCCTCGCCCTCCACCTCCTGGGACAAAATGGCCCTCAGCCCCCAAGCCGATGCATCAGTCTGCAACCTTGTTAATTTGGGGACGCACCTGCCCATGACCCAAGTGGAACCCCAGATACCGTACTTCCACCTGCCCAATTGCATACTTTTTTGGGTTAGCTGTGAGGCCCGCTCACCTCAGCGACTTTAGAACGGCCCTTAGGTGTTCCAAGTGCCACGGCCAATCATGGCTGTAGATTATTATATCGTCCAGATAGACGGCCGCATAGGCAGCGTGAGGGCAGAGGACCCTGTTCATAAGCTGCTGGAACATAGCGGGCACCCCAAACAACCCAAAAGGGAGTGTGACAAATTGGTGTAAACCAAACGGTGTGGAAAAGACCATTTTCTCTCGGGATAGAGGAGTCAAGGGGATCTGCCAATATCCCTTTGTTAGATCCAGTGTCGAATAAAAGCGAGCAGCGCCTCACCGATCAAGCAACTCATCAATGCGAGGCATTGGGTATGCACCAAATTTAGACACCGCGATGAGCTTTCTATAGTCCACACAGAACTGGACCGACCCGTCGGTATTGGGAACCAGGACCACTGGGCTGCTCCAGTCACTGTGGGACTCCTTGATTATGCCCATTTCGAGCATGGCCTCAAGTTTGTCCCGAACCACCTTTTTCTTGTGTTTGGGCTAGCGGTAAGGGCAGCTACTCACTACCACCCCCGGGGGTGTTTCGATGTGGTATTCTATGAGGTGGGTACGACCAGGAAGGGACGAGAACATGTTGGAAAATTCCTTTTGCAAATTGGCCACCTCCGTGATTTGGGCCGGTGAGAGGTGGTCTCCACAAGGGACTGGAGTGGTCCGAGATGTTATCTTTTTCACCTCTGGCCCCAGCTCCGCCTTCGCTGGAACTACCGACGCCACCGCCACGGGGACCCCCTCATTCCAGCATTTTAAAAGGTTGAGGTGGTAGATTTGCAATGCCCTGCCCCTATCCGTTCACCTCACATCATAGTCGACGTCCCCGACTCGCCGTGGGCCCTTTGAGGTCACTTGTCAATTGGCGACTAATTTGGAGCTCGATGTGGGCAATAATACGAGCACTTTGTCTCCTGGCGTGAACTCTCTAAGGCGCGTGCCCCTGTCATACAGCCAGATTTGACGTTCTTGTGCCTGCTGCAAATTCTCCTGGGTTAGGTGCGTGAGGGTGTGGAGTTTTGCGCGCAGGTCAAGAACGTACTGGATTTCATTTTTGCTAGGTGAAGGTCCCTCCTCCCAATTTTCCTGTAGCACGTCCAGAATGCCACGTGGCTTACGCCCATATAATAATTCAAATGGAGAAAACCCGGGTTTCGGCACCACTGTAGCAGTTCCTGATGTGGGTGGAGCACAGAAGCACGGCAGGCGAGAGTTGATGGTCACACAAACACTTTATTTCACTGATTTCAGCTTTTCAGCTCCTCACTCACTCACTCACTCACTCACTCACTCAACACACACACATGCATTGTGGTCGGGAGGGAGCCCCTTTTCTCTGCTCTCTCCCTCCTTTTATGCTCTATCCCTGTAAAACACACACACACACATTAATTGACAGCAGGTGGAATGACTTAGCCACTTACCTTCCCCAACCCCGCCCTCCATTCACAGACTGCTGCTTGGCCATGCCCCCGCTGCCACAAATTCCCCGTTTGGATGCTCCACCTCTACTCTCATTTTGTTATTATGTGATTAGTTCTAGGTCTTTTCTTTTGCCAACTTCTACCCATCCTGACAAGCAAAAGCCTTTCCATGAGAACCTGAGGCAGTATTTATAACATCTGTGTGAGAGGTGCAATGCTATATGCCAGTGAGTGCTGGGCCCTGAAGAAGGCTGACTTTTGTAGATTGCAAAGGAACGAGCAATCGATGGTCAGGTGGATTTGCAAAGTGAGATGAGACAATGACACCCCAACCTTTTCCCTGCTTGAATGGCTTAAAATTGTGGACCCAAAGACAGCCATTTCAGGAAGATGCCTAAGATGGTTTGGGCATGTGCAATGCAGCAATTTGTGAATGGCCAAAGTGACCAGCCTTCGTGTGGAGGGACGGGTGCCTAGGGACAGGCCACGGAAAACCTGGGAGGTCATCCGGAGTGACCTCCATGAATACAAGCTGGAGGTCAGAATTTAAATTCTGACACATTAGATAGATGGGGATGGGAAAGAAAAAACAAAATTACCATGCAACGTCGTACCTGCCTCCCGGTGGAGAAACTGACATAAAACCGGATAGTAGTAGTAGTTTCTATGTTTGGTGTGTTTTCCATTCTGACATCTGCTTTGATCTTTTTTTCTGCCCCAGTCTGTTTTCATCTGTATCTAACCCCATATTTATTATAACTAAATCTGGTGTCCTTTGTACCCCATTACTTGTTGGTGTTAAGTTACCCCAACTTGTCATTATTAGTCCCCTAGTCCTTGTGTTTTTTTCCTTCTCTTGAATCATGGATGTTTCTGTTCACACTTGCACCACCTGTCTCATGTATCCCATTCATTTCTACTGAATAAAGTTGCCTGACCCTAACCCTAACCCACACTGACCCAGTCTTATCGTTGGCTCCATCATTTAAAACTGTGTCCATATTACACATCCCATGAAATAACATGACATTTGAATTAAGAATTTTATTTTTTGACAGGTAGAACAGAACTTATTCCAAAGTACAACATCTTGTCTTTATTTGTCTACTTTTCTATTTTCTACCATTTTCTTATTCACACACAGGAACAGAGATTACTGAATGACAGTCACAGAACAGAATATTATCAGTGTATTTGTTTGTGTCAGACGATAAGAAAGAGTATCTGAGTAAATGAGGATTACACATTAGAAAAATGCAACAACCCCATTAAATAATGACGCAGATGAATTCTGCTTAATTTTTTCCTGCATTTTGTAATCGCTTCGTGAGGAAGTTCTCAAGGAGACTCCACAAAACCTGTGTGATGATGTCAATATACTTGTTTTTCTTTTCTGCTTGCTCTCTGGCCTCTCTCTCCTGCTTCTCCTGAAACTCTGTGTAAGCTCCACACAGAGCTTCCTGCTTCAGAGCCTCAAACTGCCTGTGTGTCTGCTCTTCACGTTCCTTCAGAAGCCGCTGTTTCTCTTCCTCAGTTGCTTGCTCTGCCATCTGCAGCATTTGATAGGTATAATAATTTCCTCCATTTTCTGACAACATTTTGTCAATCTTTTCCAGCAGCTGAAACACCTGTGTAGGATCCTTCACCTCATTGTTGAAAACATGGTGCCTCTGGTTACACATGTTGAAGAATTTTGCCAGATCTTGGTTTTGACGAACAAACTCTTGCATGTTTCTTTTACCAAGCTTGTCTCCTTGGGTGAACAAGACCATAGTGTGGTGAATGGCATCTTCCCCAAATACCTTCAGAAAGATCTCCACTGTCTTCTTGTCTTCCTCAGTGAATCTGCCAGGCTGAACCACGAACAGGAAGACGTGGACCAGGAGCAGAGAGAGGGATGCAGAACTTGATCCTATCTACTATCTCCTCTAATGTAAAGTTTGGATCAAACAGGCCTGGAGTATCAATCACTGCAATTTTCCTGCCATTTACTTGTTTGATGTCCTTGCAGCATTCCTTGGTCACAGATGATGCTGATACGTCATATTTGAAGGCTTCTTCACCCAGGATGGTGTTTCCAGCAGAACTTTTTCCAACTCCAGTTTTCCCCAAAACAACAATCCGGAGATCTTCATGAGGTTTCTTTTGCTCATGCACTGTTCAGAGAAAACAGATTGTTGCAACTGTCAAGCTAATCCTATTTATGAGTTCTAATTTACAGTGTAAATCCTGTACACACATTCAGATTTAATGACATTTGATTTTGTATCTTGTGGCTTTATTTACTTGTGCACACAATTAACTCATCTCATCTCATTATCTCTAGCCGCTTTCTCCTGTTCTACAGGGTTGCAGGCAACCTGGAGCCTATCCCAGCTGACTACGGGCGAAAGGCGGGGTACACCCTGGACAAGTCGCCAGGTCATCACAGGGCTGACACATAGACACAGACAACCATTCACATTCACACCTACGGTCAATTTAGAGTCACCAGTTAACCTAACCTGCATGTCTTTGGACTGTGGGGGAAACCGGAGCACCCAGAGGAAACCCACGCGGACACGGGGAGAACATGCAAACTCCGCACAGAAAGGCCCTCGCCGGCCACGGGGCTCGAACCCGGACCTTCTTGCTGTGAGGTGACAGCGCTAACCACTACACCACCGTGCCGCCCCACACAATTAACGGTCAGGTGATATAAAAATAAAATACTAACTGATAGAATGCACTTGAGAAAGTAAGCGCTAATTTATATCCTTATTGTACAGCAGATTATAAACTCTCTCTTCCTTTCTCAAGCATATCGTTTTCTTTAGCGTTTTGCAAAATATGACATTTATTTGTTCATTTAAACCAAACTTTCAGTAATTAATGTGTTAAGTACAACTAGGGCTATTCATGCAGACTCTAATTAAATGTTTATCTCATTGTTTGCTCTCTTTTCATTCATTTTTACCTCGCCTGGGACGGAGTCCACCAGGGGGTGAGGTATTGTTTTTGGTGAGGTTTGTTTCTTTGTTTGTTTGTTAATGAGATTACGGGAAAACGGCTGGACCAATCTTCCTGAAACTTTCAGGATAGATGGGTATTGGTCTTAAATAGAACCTCTAACATTTCGGGAATCATCCGGTCAAGGTCAAGGTTTTTGTGGCTACTACTTCATATAGAAGTGGTCGCCACCATGTTATCGTGCTGTAAGAGTGTAACAATCGCGCAGTACAATGTGAGAGCAGTACGGTGTGTTCTGATTGGCTGAGAACAGCAGAGAATCAGAACCAGAACCATGTTTATTGGCCGAGTATGTCCACACACGAGGTCAAAATCAAGGTCAAAGTCACCAAAAAGGTCAAAATCATTATTTCACGATATCTTCCTTCATAGTCATCATAAGTGCTATCAGGCGAGCTTTGTTTTGCCTGGCAACACTTGATTTTATTGTATTAGTATTTTTATTCTGTCTTTTGCTTTTTTGTTGCAAAGGAAAATGCTATTTCCTGATACTATATCTTCAGTGCATATTTTCATTTGTTGAATTTTTAAAGGAATAATGGTGCAGCATTCTTGACAATTCACCTTTCCAATATAATGTAACATTATGGGTAATTTTATGTTATAGTTGTGTAGTCATAAATAGTACAAATTAATACACAATCACAGTATATGTAAATGCATTGATACTGTAAATTAGTAAATGCTGTGTCTAAACTGGCCCTAAACAGCTCATAGAAAATCTGAAATGACAGTGTTGGTAAAAAAAAAAAATGCATGAGCTCCAGTGGATATAAAAAGTGTACACGCCCCATTAAAATGATAGGTTTTTCTGATGTGAAAAAAATGAAACCACGGTAAATAATTTCAAAACTTTTCCCACCTTTAATGTGACCTATAACCTGTACAATTCAATTGGAAAACACACAAATCTGTTGGGGGGAGGTATAAAAAATTAAAAAGTACAATGAGCTGGTTGCATAAGTGTGCACACCCTTAAACTAATACTTTTTTGAAGCACCTTTTGATTTAATTATAGCATTCGGTCTTTTTGGGTTCACACCTGCCATCAATTAAAATGACTGATTAACTCCAAATAAAGTTCAGACATTTACTCAGTTGCATCCTCCAGCAAAAGCCAGGGTTCACAGAGAGCTTACAAAGCATCAAAGGGATCTCATTGTTGAAAGTTATCAGTCAGGAGAAGGGTACAAAAAAATTTCCATGGCATTAGGCTGCCAAGAAGCCTACAGCAACACTGAAGGAGCTGCAGGAATTTCTGGCAAGTACTGGTTGTGTACTACATGTGATGATAATCTCCCGTATTCTCCATATGTCTGGACTATGAGGTAGGGTCAAAGAAAAATGTCCAGCCCCGGCTAAATTTTGCAAAAAAAAAAAATACATCAGCTCTCCCAAAAGCATGTGGGAAAATGTTACAGTCTGAGGAAACCAAGGTTGAACTTTTTGGCCACAATTCCAAAAGGTATGTTTGGCGCAAAAACAACACTGTGCATCACCAAAAGAACCCCATACCCACGGTGAAGCATGGTGGTGGCAGCATCATGTTTTGGGGTTGTTTTTCTTCAGCTGGAACAGGGGCTTTAGTCAACGTGGAGGGAATTATGAACAGTTCTAAATACCAGTCAATTTTGGCCCAAAACCTTCAGGTGTCTGCTAGAAAGCTGAAGAGGAATTTCATCTTCCGCATGTCAATGACCCCAAAAAAGTTTTGGAATGGTCCAGCCAGAGCCCAGACCTAAATCCAATTGAGGATCTGTGGGGTGACCTGAAAAGGGCTGTGCACAAGAGATGCCCTCGCAACAGACAGATTTGGAGCGCTTTTGCAAGGAAGAGTGGGCAAATATTGTCAAGTCTAGATGTGGCAGGCCGATAAACTCCTACCCCAAAAAGACAGAATTATGTAATTAAATCAAAAGGTGCTTCAACGAAGTATTAGTTTAAGGGTGTGCATACTTATGCAACCAGTTTACTGTATGTTTTTTATTTTTTATCTTTTTTCCCCCTCACAGATTTGTTTGTTTTTCAATTGAATTGTACAGGTTATAGGTCACATTAAAGGTGGGAAAAGTTTTGAAATTATTAATCGTGGTTTCATTTTTTTTTTTACATCAGAAAAACCGGGGCAGCACGGTGGTGTAGTGATTAGCGCTGTCGCCTCACAGCAAGAAAGTCCGGGTTCGAGCCCCGTGGCCGGCGAGGGCCTTTCTGTGTGGAGTTTGCATGGTGTCCACGTGGGTTTCCTGTGGGTGCTCCGGTTTCCCCCACAGTCCAAAGACATGCAGGTTAGCCTAACTGGTGACTCTAAATTGACCGTAGGTATGAGTGTGAATGGTTGTCTATGTGTCAGCCAGTGTTGCTTTTGGCAGCCATTTTTGATTTAGTTTTAGTCTTGGTCTTTTGGAAGAAATGCTTATTAGTTTTAGTCACATTTTAGTCAATTCCATCCTTGATAGTTTTGGTCTAGTTTTAGTCAACGAAAACTAAAAGGGTTTTAGTCATTCATTTTAGTCGAAAAAATCATTACTTTAAAACATTAAATTAGGCCAATACAGAGATAGGAAATTGTAATCGAGGTTGACAGGTTGTGCATAACATACTCTCTACATAAACGCTGTCTAGTGTGCATACTCTCTACATAAACGCTGTCTAATGTGCATACTCTCAACATAAACGCTGTCTAGTGTGTATACTCTCTACATAAACGCTGTCTAGTGTGTATGCTCTCTACATAAACGCTGTCTAGTGTGTATACTCTACATAAACGCTGTCTAGTGTGTATACTCTACATAAACGCTGTCTAGTGTGTATACTCTACATAAACGCTGTCTAGTGTGCATACTCTACATAAACGCTGTCGAGTGTGTATACTCTCTACATAAACGCTGTCGAGTGTGTATACTCTCTACATAAATGCTGTCGAGTGTGTATACTCTCTACCTAAACGCTGTCGAGTGTGTATGCTCTCTACATAAACGCTGTCTAGTGTGTATACTCTACATAAACGCTGTCTAGTGTGCATACTCTACATAAACGCTGTCGAGTGTGTATACTCTCTACATAAACGCTGTCGAGTGTGTATACTCTCTACATAAATGCTGTCGAGTGTGTATACTCTCTACCTAAACGCTGTCGAGTGTGTATGCTCTCTACATAAACGCTGTCTAGTGTGTATACTCTACATAAACGCTGTCTAGTGTGTATACTCTACATAAACGCTGTCTAGTGTGCATACTCTACATAAACGCTGTCTAGTGTGCATACTCTCTACATAAACGCTGTCGAGTGTGTATACTCTCTACATAAACGCTGTCGAGTGTGTATACTCTCTACATAAATGCTGTCGAGTGTGTATACTCTCTACATAAATGCTGTCGAGTGTGTATGCTCTCTACATAAACGCTGTCTAGTGTGTATACTCTACATAAACGCTGTCGAGTGTGTATACTCTACATAAACGCTGTCTAGTGTGCATACTCTACATAAACGCTGTCGAGTGTGTATACTCTACATAAACGCTGTCTAGTGTGTATACTCTACATAAACACTGTCTAGTGTGCATACTCTCTACATAAACGCTGTCTAGTGTGTATACTCTACATAAACGCTGTCTAGTGTGTATGCTCTCTACATAAACACTCTCTAGTGTGCATACTCTCTACGTAAACACTGTCTAGTGTGTATGCTCTCTACATAAACGCTGTCTAGTGTGTATACTCTACATAAATGCTGTCTAGTGTGCATACTCTCCATAAACGCTGTCTAGTGTATATACTCTCTACATAAACGCTGTCTAGTGTGTATACTCTCTACATAAACATTGTCTAGGGTGTATACTCTCTACATAAACACTGTCGAGTGTTTATATTCTACATAAAGTATTTATGTATACTCTACATAAAGTATTGTTACTTTTGAATAATATTACTCAAGTAAAAGTAAAACGTATTTTGCAACAAAACAACTCTTAAGAGTACAATTTATCCAAAACGTTACTCAAGTAAATGTAACGGAGTAAATGTAACTAGTTACTACAGCCTCTAAGTTAGCTAGCTAGCTTAACTAACTAAATTGACATCTATTTGTCATCTTTTAGCTAAACGTTATCTACATTCAACAGCATTACTCAACTTACACGGTTTGTTTGGAAAAAACTGTTTAAAGTCTTTAGCCTCTTGGCTGGTTTGCTGAACATACAGAAGCACTGCCCAGATCTGAATCACACCAAAGATACTCATACGATATTTTCTAAAGCATCTCTGATCACACGACAGCGATGTTTGTTTGCCGCCTTAGCTCCCCCTGCTCATGATGCGTTTAGAGGCGGCTCGGAAAACGCGTTTCCACATGTTAAAAATGAATTGAGTGGTTGTAATGGCTGTAAAAAGTGCGGGGGACAGAGGGCACAAATACGGGAAGTGCGGGGGACATGTCCCCCGCGTCCGCTACGCCCATGTTAAGCGCTCTTGCTCGCTCATTCTCAATTGATAAAATGACCAATCCACAGAGTCTCTCTTGACCCATTGCACTCCAGAGATAATTTTTTATCAATTTTAATTTGGAGAAAGCACTCTTCTGTCGCAACTGAGACAGGGAGAGTGAGAAAAAGCAAGAAGGCTGTGCACAGCTCACTAAATGTAGAAGTTACTGCTGGATGATTGACTACCAGCAACCTGGCCAGGCTAAGCACAGATGTGTGTCTCGCTATCTGCTCCTTGAAACAAGCCCTAAATGACACTAGTTGACCAGGAAAGCTGGAGTCAATATCCCGACTATAGTGATCACACAGTCGACGGGCCACTTCGTATAGCTCCTCGTCCTTGGCATGCTGGAGCATATTTGGATGAATAGCCTCAAACAAATGAGCAGTCAAATTTAAACTGACAAACCTTTGTGACAGCTGCTGAATGATTACATCAAGGCATGCATAGAACACATGCACCCGAAAATAATGTTCTGTATCGGAAAGCCGACTGTCTTCGCTAAGGTGATCAAAGTGGCGCTTCACTTTTTTCAACCTGGTGGCTACAAATTGCGTTTGACTGCCCCATTTCACAGCCACTGCCAGAGTGGAAGCCTTTGCCTCATCAAACTGCTCCCTGTAGAGCAAACTACTCCTGTAGAGTTCATACAGCATTCTGCAATAATGCAGACACTTTGAGGAGATCAATGGTCTTCTCCTGCAGTAACTTTGAGATGGCATTAGTGCACTCCAAAATCTTTGTCTGAAGGCTGATTAAAAATATGAACTGAAATTTAGTAATGGCCTTTTTAAGTGCATCTGCCTCATCTCGTTCATTTGTTTTCTCGCTTGTAATTGAGAGCTTTAATGACATCTCCATATCTGTACTTTAACGCAACAAGCGCATCGTAGCGGGAGGACCAGCGGGTTGGGCAGAGGTGTTTCAAGGTTATGTCCCTGCTCTCTGGGCTCAATAAGTCGCCAAGTAATGCCCATCTCTTAACACTGTTGGCAACCACATCATAAATCTGCCTCATATCTGGGATAGTTTTGACAGAATCATTCAGTACCAGGGGCGGCACGGTGGTGTAGTGGTTAGCGCTGTCGCCTCACAGCAAGAAGGTCCTGGGTTCGAGCCCCGGGGCCGGCGAGGGCCTTTCTGTGTGGAGTTTGCATGTTCTCCCCGTGTCCGCGTGGGTTTCCTCCGGGTGCTCCGGTTTCCCCCACAGTCCAAAGACATGCAGGTTAGGTTAACTGGTGACTCTAAATTGACCGTAGGTGTGAATGTGAGTGTGAATGGTTGTCTGTGTCTATGTGTCAGCCCTGTGATGACCTGGTGACTTGTCCAGGGTGTACCCCGCCTTTCGCCCGTAGTCAGCTGGGATAGGCTCCAGCTTGCCTGCGACCCTGTAGAAGGATAAAGCGGCTAGAGATAATGAGATGAGACATTCAGTACCAAATTCAGACAATGAGCCACACAGTGCACGTACAAAGCAAGGGGCTCCCACTCCGCTATTCTCGCTTGAACACCAGAAAAAATTCCTCTCATGTTCGCTGCACCATTACAACCCTGTCCACGGCATCTGGAGAGATCTAAGCCATTCCCTTCAATGCAGCTAATAATTCGGCCCTCCAGTTCAGAAGCGGATGCGTTCACAGTTATCTCGAATCCAAGAAAAGCCTCAACTATCCTGATTTCTTAGGGTTTTTTTAAATTTTATTTAACCATGATAAGAATGTGTAGCAAAAATGAGATATATAGGTAAAGTAGTCTGTAATCATGTGAAAACTTGTAGGTTTCAAGGAATTTCCAATGAAATTGCGTAAGACACATTTATTGGGAGGGCCTTAATGTCAAAGGGTGGGGCCTTGTACAGCAAGGCGGAGGGCCCAAGGCCCAGGGGCAATGGCCCCACCCGCCCCCTTTAGCTCCGCCCCTGTTCATGAGGTAGTCTCCTGGAATGCGTGTGTGCCTCATCAGAAGTTAATTAGTGGACTAGTTTCCTGCCTTCTTAATGCATTTGAGATCAAACAGCAAATAATAGAAATACAGTAAATAGCCCTATTCGACAACTGTAGTACGTAATCCATATGTCAAGAACCGCTCAACTAAGAAAAGAGAAACGACATCCATCATTAATTTAAGATCTGATGGATTAAGATACTTTAATTTTCGCTGTTACATTATAGAAGGTATTTCTATAATTTCCTCAGGATCCACCAACCTGCCCATAACCCTATAGCTATTGGAATTAGCCATTTCCAGTTAAATTCAATCCCATTCTCAGTCACCTCATTAGGGATAACCATTGTTAGTGACACTGGCTGTGATGGTGGCTCTACTGGTATGTGCTTCTTCTCCAGGGAAGGTGAGTGGCAAAGTGGAAGCACCCGTTGTTAATTAATGTGCTGTCTGTGTGTATGGTAATTGATAATAAATGTGATGAGAATAGTAATGTGAGCAATAATTTGTAAGAAAATTAAATAGTAAATGTTCCAATGGCATCTTTTTTTACTGTTAAATCTCCAATTTGTAATCATTCCCCGTTTGGATGTGCCACCTCTTGCCTGTTTTTGTCATTACATGATTAGTTCTAGTTCTTTTCTATGTTTGGTATGTTTTCCATTCTGACATCTGCTTTGATCTTTTTTTCTGCCCCAGTCTATTTTTATCTGTATCTAACACCATATTTATTATAACTGAATCTGGTGTCCTTTGTACCCCATTACTTCTTGGTGTTGTTACCCCAACTTGTCATTATTAATTCCCTAGTCCTTGTGTAACTGTTTTTGTTTTTTTTTCCTTCTCTTGAATCATGGATGTTTCTGTTCACACCTGCCTCATGTGTCCCATTTCATTTCTACTGAATCAAGCTACCTGACCCTAACCCACACTGACCCAGTCTTATCGTTGGCTCCATCACTTAAAACTGTCTCCATATTACACATCCCATTAAATAACATGACATTTGAATTAAGAATTTTATTTTTTGACAGGTAGAACAGAACTTATTCCAAAATACAACATCTTGTCTTTATTTGTCTACTTTTCTATTTTCTACCATTTTCTTATTCACACACAGGAACAGAGATTACTGAATGACATTCAGTCACAGAAGAACAGAATATTATTAGTGTATTTTTTTGTGTCAGACGATAAGAAAGAGTGTATGAGTAAATGAGGATTACACATTAGAAAAATGCAACAACCCCATTAAATAATGACGCAGATGAATTATGCTTCATTTTTTCCTGCATTTTGTAATTGCTTTGTGAGGAAGTTCTCAAGGAGACTCCACAAAACCTGTGCGATGAAGTCAATGTACTTGTTTTTCTTTTCCGCTTGCTCTCTGGCCTCTCTCTCCTGCTTCTCCTGAAACTCTGTGTAAGCTTCAAACAGAGCTTCCTGCTTCAGAGCCTCAAACTGCCTGCATCTCTGCTCTTCACGTTCCTTCAGAAGCCGCTGTTTCTCTTCCTCAATCGCTTGCTCTGCCATCTGCAGCATTTCATTGGTATAATAATTTCCTCCATTTTCTGACAACATTTTGTCAATCTTTTCCAGCAGCTGAAACACCTGTGTAGGATCCTTCACCTCATTGTTGAAAACATGGTGCCTCTGGTTACACATGTTGAAGAATTTTGCCAGATCTTGGTTTTGACGAACAAACCCTTGCATGTTTCTTTTACCAAGCTTGTCTCCTTGGGTGAACAAGACCATAGTGTGGTGAATGGCATCTTCCCCGAATACCTTCAGAAAGATCTCCACTGTCTTCTTGTCTTCCTCAGTGAATCTGCCAGGCTGAACCACGAACAGGAAGACATGTGGACCAGGAGCAGAGAGAGGGATGCAGAACTTGAGCCTATCTACTATCTCCTCTAATGTAAAGTTTGGATCAAACAGGCCTGGAGTATCAATCACTGCAATTTTCCTGCCATTTACTTGTTTGATGTCCTTGCAGCATTCCTTGGTCACAGATGATGCTGATATATCATATTTGAAGGCTTCTTCACCCAGGATGGTGTTTCCAGCAGAGCTTTTTCCAACTCCAGTTTTCCCCAAAACAACAATCCGGAGATCTTCATGAGGTTTCTGTTGCTCATGCACTGTTCAGAGAAAACAGATTGTTGCAACTGTCAAACTAATCTTATTTATGAGTCCTAATTTACAATGTACGGTAATATCATAACATCTCTGACATCACTGACATTGAATATAGTGCAAACAAGTTCTCAGTGCATGCTGAACAAATCCAAACACACATTTTACTTGATATTGCATTTATTTCACCACATGGATATCTTGATCAGTACATTTTCACTTAATTTACATTTTATGCCATAGATTATGAAATAGACATATAAACAAGAGAACAGCATGTGCCAAATAATATTCCTCTAGAGTCTAGACTAAGACAAAAACAATCTGAACAAAAACCTATCACTCTGATTTAAATTATACAGGCATTTCCTTCTAAATTAGTGAGATTATATTAAACATTTCATAAGACGAAAATGTGGTTAATCATCATGTTATTGGTGATTTCATTAGCAGTTGGACATTGGCATTGCCATAGGCATTACATTGCAGGAGTTATTTCTGGAATTTCCTCAGGATCCACCAAGTTCCTAACCCTATAGCTACAGAAATCAGTGCTTTAGGGACAGCATTCTCTAATGAGGATGACTGTGATTGTGGTTCTGCTGGTACTTGCTTCTTGAGACAAACCATTGTAATTGCTAAGAATGCCACACAAGGCACAGCAATGTAGAATAAGTTTGCCCAAGGATACTGTGCCTTTTTTGCACTCTTTACATAAAATGGCTGCTTCTTCCTTTTCCTGGTCATGGCGTCTATCTTCTCCAAGAGCTCACTGACCTGAGCTTTATTTTCTGTGTTAGAATAATTGAACACATGGTACTGTCCCTCACATTTGCCAATCAGTTTCATCAAGTTCTTGTCCTCTTTCACAAACTGATCTATTGTTTTGTTCTTCAGTTTGTCTCCATAAGTAAACAACACCATGCAGTAGAGATTAATATTTGAACCTAACATTTCAACCAGCATGTCCATCACACTCCTCTCTTGCTCCGTGAAGCGTCCCAGCTGGATGACAAT
Source organism: Neoarius graeffei (assembly GCF_027579695.1). Taxonomy (NCBI): domain Eukaryota; kingdom Metazoa; phylum Chordata; class Actinopteri; order Siluriformes; family Ariidae; genus Neoarius; species Neoarius graeffei. The sequence continues at coordinate 77,992,740 of NC_083575.1, forward strand.
GAGAAAGGTATGGGGTCCAGGATGGCAGAGGGTCACAGCTTTCTCCATCTCCTGCTTCATCTCTGTATCTGAGAGTGTGCCGAGACCTGGAGTGTCCACCACCATCACATATTTTCCACATACCAGACCTTCCCCGCTTTCAGTCCGCTGCGTCAGAGCACTGGAGCTGATGTCTGATTGAAATTCTTCACTGCCAAGAATGGTGTTTCCTGCTGCACTCTTCCCGACACCCTGAAGGCCAACCAACACCAGTCGCAGCTGTTCCTCTGTGCCTGGAAAATATGGCCTTTAAAAGCTCAAAAAGTTTCTTTTGAGAGCGCACATGGATAAAATGTAACTTACAAACAACGGACACTGTGCAGGAAGTGTGTTCAAATGACAGGAAGAGGAAACAGATTGCAATGTGTGACTTTATGTACTGTTTTATTGTTTTTGACTGAATTTAACAAAGAAGAAATACACTCTTGTTCAATTATATCACAGTTGTAACTCAGTGTAGGGCTTCATGCAATAGAGGAAATGAAGATAACTAATTTTGAAATCTTTTATAAAATTTACTGGTCACCCTTCTTGTCATTTACCCTGATTATTTTAGATTTCAAATGATGATAGGAATCATAAAGGAAACCACCTTAACCTCCAAGTCAAAAACTTCTCAGTTATACCTTAGCCTCTACTGATAGATAATAAAAGCCTTCACGAACTAAATGCCCTTACATATTAAAGTCAGCAATTCAGAGTGTAAATCACTCTGTGATGTTGGCATCCTCAAAAACAGATCATTATTCATTCATTCTTGTCCAATTGACTTAATTTCCGATGTAATCTGTAATTATAAATTACTGTATTGTGCAAAGTCCACGGACTGCCGCAGCAGCGGCTACACCCGCAACTGCTGTAGCCAACCCAACTCCAGCAGCAGTTTTCATGTATTTACTGCTTCTTTCTGCTTTCTCTCTTGCTTGCTCAGCATCCATTTGAGTTTCTCTTTGAATCTTTAACTGTTCCTCTTGAATTGCTCTTTCAGCCATCTCAAGTATTTCATTTGTGTAGTGACTTCCTCCATTTCTTGTAATCAGCTGCTCTATATGTTCAAAGAGTACGATAACCTGGTTTGGATCTTTGTCCAAGTTGTTAAATGTGTGATATTGTCCACTAGTTGTCTGGATAAAATGCATCAGTTGAGGACTTTCTCCAACAAATTCATGAATAGTCTTCTTACTCTTTGCCAGTCTGTCTCCATGTGTGAAGAGCAGCATGATGTACGGTAAAGAACCTTTACCAAAAATTTCCTTGATGATCTCCATTGTGTCTTTCTCTTCTTTTGTGATTCTTCCCAGTTGGAGAACCACCAAAAACACATGAGGGCCTGGTGCAGACAGGAATATGCATGTCTTGATTCTTTTTACAATTTCATCATTTGATAGTTCTGTGTCAAAAAGGCCTGGCGTGTCTATTACAGCAACATTTCTACCATTTACTTTTCCTCTGACTTTATCACAGTCTGAGCTCACAGATGAGCTCGACAAGACGGATGAGAATGCCTCTTTTCCCAGAATAGTGTTTCCTACGGCACTCTTTCCCACTCCAGTCTTTCCCACCAGCACGATCCTCAGTTCAACAGTATTCTCCTGCTCCCTCTGCACTGTTAAAGACATGTACACCATTACTTCTAAATTTATTTCACATGCATTGAGCATAAGCATAACAAATGCCCTTTAACATTTAGCTTTTCGTAGCTGTTATTTATTGATATCCTTATTAATTCCTACAAAATGTTTTACATGCTTTATACCATGCTGTAATATAAACAGCACAGTCCATCACCTCAATATTAAAATTATTGACTTTATTTAGTTGAATATTGTCTTTCAGGGCTGTATTTGCATTGAGTCTTCAGTAGGAACTATGGTCTTAAGCACGGTTTAGAAGTTATTGAAGAGTTTGTGTAGGTGTAGGATGATGTTTGTGCAAAATCGAGTTGTGATTTTGATCTTGTACTTCAGCCCAATATTCTTGCACAATATCAGCTCAAGAGAGGAGCAGTCCAGCGCCTCTGTCTGACAGTTTGATATAAATCACAAGATGTCATGGTTAAAATGTTTTGGGTTTTAAATATACTCAGCAAAACTATCTATTGGACTTTGAGACCAATATCAAATAAATCAGTTTGAGACTGTTAATTAATTGATAGTATTGTAGCATTATTTTTTTTTCACATGGAAGAAATCAGAGAGCTTTAATCACAGGCACTGGTTATCCCAAGGACCTTTAAACCATGGGCATATAATTGCTTTGTCCATGGAGCACAGAGAATGTGCCAAATAATAACTATTTTATTAATCTGACAATCAAAATAGCAAATTAAAATTGTGGAAAAATAGCGTAAATCCTGTACACATATTCAGATTTAATGACATTTGATTTTGTATCTTGTGGCTTTATTTACTTGTGCACACAATTATCTCATCTCATTATCTCTAGCCGCTTTATCCTGTTCTACAGGGTCGCAGACAAGCTGGAGCCTATCCCAGCTGACTACGGGCGAAAGGCGGGGTACACCCTGGACAAGTCGCCAGGTCATCACAGGGCTGACACATAGACACAGACAACCATTCACATTCACACCTACGCTCAATTTAGAGTCACCAGTTAACCTAACCTGCATGTCTTTGGACTGTGGGGGAAACCGGAGCACCCGGAGGAAACCCACGCAGACACGGGGAGAACATGCAAACTCCGCACAGAAAGGCCCTCGCCGGCCACGGGGCTCGAACCCGGACCTTCTTGCTGTGAGGTGACAGCGCTAACCACTACACCACTGTGCCGCCCCACACAATTAACGGTCAGATGATATAAAAATAAAATACTAACTGATAGAATGCACTTGAGAAAGTAAGTGCTAATTTATATCCTTATTATACAGCAGATTATAAACTCTCTCTTCCTTTCTCAAGCATATCGTTTTCTTTAGCGTTTTGCAAAATATGACATTTATTTGTTCATTTAAACCAAACTTTCAGTAATTAATGTGTTAAGTACAACTAGGGCTATTCATGCAGACTCTAATTAAATGTTTATCTCATTGTTTGCTCTCTTTTCATTCATTTTTACCTCGCCTGGGATGGAGTCCACCAGGGGGTGAGGTATTGTTTTTGGTGAGGTTTGTTTCTTTGTTTGTTTGTTAATGAGATTACGGGAAAACGGCTGGACCAATCTTCCTGAAACTTTCAGGATAGATGGGTATTGGTCTTAAATAGAACCTCTAACATTTCGGGAATCATCCGGTCAAGGTCAAGGTTTTTGTGGCTACTACTTCATATAGAAGCGGTCGCCACCATGTTATCGTGCTGTAAGAGTGTAACAATCGCGCAGTACGATGTGAGAGCAGTACGGTGTGTTCTGATTGGCTGAGAGCAGCAGAGAATCAGAACCAGAACCATGTTTATTGGCCGAGTATGTCCACACACGAGGTCAAAATCAAGGACAAAGTCACCAAAAAGGTCAAAATCATTATTTCACGATATCTTCCTTCATAGTCATCATAAGTGCTATCGGGCGAGCTTTGTTTTGCCTGGCAATACTTGATTTTATTGTATTAGTATTTTTATTGTGTCTTTTGCTTTTTTGTTGCAAAGGAAAATGCTATTTCCTGATACTATATCTTCAGTGCATATTTTCATTTGTTGAATTTTTAAAGGAATAATGGTGCAGCATTCTTGACAATTCATCTTTCCAATATAATGTAACATTATGGGTAATTTTATGTTATAGTTGTGTAGTCATAAATAGTACAAATTAATACACAATCACAGTATATGTAAATGCATTGATACTGTAAATTAGTAAATGCTGTGTCTAAACTGGCCCTAAACAGCTCATAGAAAATCTGAAATGACAGTGTTGGTAAAAAAAAAAATGCATGAGCTCCAGTGGATATAAAAAGTGTACACGCCCCATTAAAATGATAAGTTTTTCTGATGTGAAAAAAATGAAACCACGATAAATAATTTCAAAACTTTTCCCACCTTTAATGTGACCTATAACCTGTACAATTCAATTGGAAAACAAACAAATCTGTTGGGGGGAGGCATAAAAAATTAAAAAGTACAATGAGCTGGTTGCATAAGTGTGCACACCCTTAAACTAATACTTTTTTGAAGCACCTTTTGATTTAATTATAGCATTCAGTCTTTTTGGGTTCACACCTGCCATCAATTAAAATGACTGATTAACTCCAAATAAAGTTCAGACATTTACTCAGTTGCATCCTCCAGCAAAAGCCAGGGTTCACAGAGAGCTTACAAAGCATCAAAGGGATCTCACTGTTGAAAGTTATCAGTCAGGAGAAGGGTACAAAAAAATTTCCATGGCATTAGGCTGCCAAGAAGCCTACAGCAACACTGAAGGAGCTGCAGGAATTTCTGGCAAGTACTGGTTGTGTACTACATGTGATAACAATCTCCCGTACTCTCCATATGTCTGGACTATGAGGTAGGGTCAAAGAAAAACGTCCAGCCCCGGCTAAATTTTGCAAAAAAAAAAAATACATCAGCTCTCCCAAAAGCATGTGGGGAAAATATTGTAGTCTGAGGAAACCAAGGTTGAACTTTTTGGCCACAATTCCAAAAGGTATGTTTGGCGCAAAAACAACATTGTGCATCACCAAAAGAACACCATACCCACGGTGAAGCATGGTGGTGGCAGCATCATGTTTTGGGGTTGTTTTTCTTCAGCTGGAACAGGGGCTTTAGTCAACGTGGAGGGAATTATGAACAGTTCTAAATACCAGTCAATTTTGGCCCAAAACCTTCAGGTGTCTGCTAGAAAGCTGAAGAGGAATTTCATCTTCCGCATGTCAATGACCCCAAAAAAGTTTTGGAATGGTCCAGCCAGAGCCCAGACCTAAATCCAATTGAGGATCTGTGGGGTGACCTGAAAAGGGCTGTGCACAAGAGATGCCCTCGCAATCTGACAGATTTGGAGCGCTTTTGCAAGGAAAAGTGGGCAAATATTGTCAAGTCTAGATGTGGCAGGCCGATAGACTCCTACCCAAAAAGACTGAATGATGTAATTAAATCAAAAGGTGCTTCAACAAAGTATTAGTTTAAGGGTGTGCATACTTATGCAACCAGCTTATTGTATGTTTTTTATTTTTTTATCTTTTTTCCCCCTCACAGATTTGTTTGTTTTTCAGTTGAATTGTACAGGTTATAGGTCACATTAAAGGTGGGAAAAGTTTTGAAATTATTAATCGTGGTTTCATTTTTTTTTTTTTTACATCAGAAAAACCGGGGCGGCACGGTGGTGTAGTGATTAGCGCTGTCGCCTCACAGCAAGAAAGTCCGGGTTCGAGCCCCGTGGCCGGCGAGGGCCTTTCTGTGTGGAGTTTGCATGTTCTCCCCGTATCCGCGTGGGTTTCCTGTGGGTGCTCCGGTTTCCCCACAGTCCAAAGACATGCAGGTTAGGTTAACTGGTGACTCTAAATTGACCGTAGGTGTGAGTATGAATGGTTGTATATGTGTCAGCCAGTGTTGCTTTTGGCAGCCATTTTTGATTTAGTTTTAGGCTTGGTATTTTGGACGAAATGCTTATTAGTTTTAGTCACATTTTAGTCAATTCCATCCTTGATAGTTTTGGTCTTGTTATAGTCGACGAAAACTAAAAGGGTTTTAGTCATTCATTTTAGTCGAAAAAATCATTACTTTAAAACATTAAATTAGGCCAATACAGAAATAGGAAATTGTAATCGAGGTTGACAGGTTGTGCATAACATACTCTCTACAGAAACGCTGTCTAGTGTGCATACTCTCGACATAAACGCTGTCTAGTGTGTATACTCTCGACATAAACACTGTCTAGTGTGTACACTCTGCATAAACACTGTCTAGTGTGTATACTCTACATAAACGTTGTCTAGTGTGTATACTCTCGACATAAACGCTGTCGAGTGTGTATACTCTCGACATAAACGCTGTCGAGTGTGTATACTCTCGACATAAACGCTGTCGAGTGTGTACACTCTACATAAACGCTGTCTCGTGTGTATACTCTACATAAACGCTGTCTCGTGTGTATACTCTACATAAACGCTGTCTCGTGTGTATACTCTACATAAACGCTGTCTCGTGTGTATACTCTACATAAACGCTGTCTCGTGTGTATACTCTACATAAACGCTGTCTCGTGTGTATACTCTACATAAACGCTGTCTAGTGTGCATACTCTCGACATAAACGCTGTCTAGTGTGTATACTCTCTACATAAACACTGTCTAGTGTGTATGCTCTACATAAACGCTGTCTAGTGTGTACACTCTACATAAACGCTGTCTAGTGTGCATACTCTCGACATAAACGCTGTCTCGTGTGTATACTCTACATAAACGCTGTCTTGTGTGTATACTCTACATAAACGCTGTCTCGTGTGTATACTCTACATAAACGCTGTCTAGTGTGTATACTCTACATAAACGCTGTCTAGTGTGCATACTCTCGACATAAACGCTGTCTAGTGTGTATACTCTACATAAACACTGTCTAGTGTGTATGCTCTACATAAACGCTGTCTAGTGTGTACGCTCTACATAAACGCTGTCTAGTGTGCATACTCTCGACATAAACGCTGTCTCGTGTGTATACTCTACATAAACGCTGTCGAATGTGTATACTCTCGACATAAACGCTGTCTAGTGTGTATGCTCTACATAAACGCTGTCTAGTGTGTACACTCTACATAACGCTGTCTCGTGTGTATACTCTACATAAACGCTGTCTCGTGTGTATTCTGTTTACATGAACGCTGTCTAGTGTGTATACTCTACATAAACGCTGTCTAGTGTGCATACTCTACATAAACGCTGTCTAGTGTGTATACTCTACATAAACGCTGTCTAGTGTGCATACTCTCGACATAAACGCTGTCTAGTGTGTATGCTCTCTACGTAAACGCTGTCTAGTGTGCATACTCTACATAAACGCTGTCTAGTGTGTATACTCTACATAAACGCTGTCTAGTGTGCATACTCTCGACATAAACGCTGTCTAGTGTGTATACTCTCGACATAAACGCTGTCTAGTGTGTATACTCTCGACATAAACACTGTCTAGTGTGTACACTCTGCATAAACACTGTCTAGTGTGTATACTCTACATAAACGCTTTCTAGTGTGTATACTCTCTACATAAACGCTGCCTAGTGTGTATACTCTACATAAACGCTGTCAAGTGTGTACACTCTACATAAACGCTGTCTCGTGTGTATACTCTACATAAACGCTGTCTCGTGTGTATACTCTACATAAACGCTGTCTAGTGTGTATACTCTCTACGTAAACGCTGTCTAGTGTGCATACTCTCGACATAAACGCTGTCGAGTGTGTATACTCTCGACATAAACGCTGTCTAGTGTGTACACTCTACATAAATGCTGTCTCGTGTGTACACTCTACATAAACGCTGTCTCGTTTGTATACTCTACATAAACGCTGTCTCGTGTGTATACTCTACATAAACGCTGTCTCGTGTGTATACTCTACATAAACGCTGTCTAGTGTGTATACTCTACATAAACGCTGTCTAGTGTGTATACTCTACATAAACGCTGTCTAGTGTGTATACTCTACATAAACGCTGTCTAGTGTGCATACTCTCGACATAAACGCTGTCTAGTGTGTATACTCTCTACATAAACACTGTCTAGTGTGTATGCTCTACATAAACGCTGTCTAGTGTGTACACTCTACATAAACGCTGTCTAGTGTGTATACTCTCTACATAAACACTGTCTTGTGTGTATGCTCTACATAAACGCTGTCTAGTGTGTACACTCTACATAAACGCTGTCTAGTGTGCATACTCTCGACATAAACGCTGTCTCGTGTGTATACTCTACATAAACGCTGTCTCGTGTGTATACTCTACATAAACGCTGTCTAGTGTGTATACTCTACATAAACGCTGTCTAGTGTGTATACTCTACATAAACGCTGTCTAGTGTGCATACTCTCGACATAAACGCTGTCTCGTGTGTATACTCTACATAAACGCTGTCTAGTGTGTATACTCTCTACATAAACACTGTCTAGTGTGTATGCTCTACATAAACGCTGTCTAGTGTGTACACTCTACATAAACGCTGTCTAGTGTGTATACTCTCTACATAAACACTGTCTAGTGTGTATGCTCTACATAAACGCTGTCTAGTGTGTACACTCTACATAAACGCTGTCTAGTGTGCATACTCTCGACATAAACGCTGTCTCGTGTGTATACTCTACATAAACGCTGTCTCATGTGTATACTCTCGACATAAATGCTGTCTAGTGTGTACACTCTACATAAACGCTGTCTCATGTGTATACTCTACATAAACGCTGTCTCGTGTGTATTCTGTTTACATAAACGCTGTCTAGTGTGCATACTCGACATAAACGCTGTCTAGTGTGCATACTCGACATAAACGCTGTCTAGTGTGCATACTCAACATAAACGCTGTCTAGTGTGCATACTCTCGACATAAACGCTGTCTAGTGTGTATGCTCTCTACGTAAACGCTGTCTAGCGTGTATACTCTCGACATAAACGCTGTCTAGCGTGTATGCTCTCTACATAAACGCTGTCTAGTGTGTATACTCTACATAAACGATGTCTAGTGTGTATACTCTCTACATAAACGCTGTCTAGTGTGTATACTCTACATAAACGCTGTCTAGTGTGTATGCTCTCTACATAAACGCTGTCTAGTGTGTATAATCTACATAAACGCTGTCTAGTGTGTATGCTCTCTACATAAACGCTGTCTAGTATGTATACTCTACATAAACGATGTCTAGTGTGTATACTCTCTACATGAACGCTGTCTAGTGTGTATGCTGTCTACATAAATGCTGTCTAGTGTGTATACTCTACATAAACTCTGTCAAGTGTGTATACTCTACATAAACTCTGTCAAGTGTGTATACTCTACATAAACGCTGTGTAGTGTGTATACTCTCTACATAAACGCTGTCTAGTGTGTATGCTCTCTACATAAACGCTGTCTAGTGTGCATACTCTCGACATAAACGCTGTCTCGTGTGTATACTCTACATAAACGCTGTCTCGTGTGTATACTCTCGACATAAATGCTGTCTAGTGTGTACACTCTACATAAACGCTGTCTCATGTGTATACTCTACATAAACGCTGTCTCGTGTGTATTCTGTTTACATAAACGCTGTCTAGTGTGCATACTCGACATAAACGCTGTCTAGTGTGCATACTCGACATAAACGCTGTCTAGTGTGCATACTCAACATAAACGCTGTCTAGTGTGCATACTCTCGACATAAACGCTGTCTAGTGTGTATGCTCTCTACGTAAACGCTGTCTAGTGTGTATACTCTCGACATAAACGCTGTCTAGCGTGTATGCTCTCTACATAAACGCTGTCTAGTGTGTATACTCTACATAAACGATGTCTAGTGTGTATACTCTCTACATAAACGCTGTCTAGTGTGTATACTCTACATAAACGCTGTCTAGTGTGTATGCTCTCTACATAAACGCTGTCTAGTGTGTATAATCTACATAAACGCTGTCTAGTGTGTATGCTCTCTACATAAACGCTGTCTAGTATGTATACTCTACATAAACGATGTCTAGTGTGTATGCTGTCTACATAAATGCTGTCTAGTGTGTATACTCTACATAAACTCTGTCAAGTGTGTATACTCTACATAAACTCTGTCAAGTGTGTATACTCTACATAAACGCTGTGTAGTGTGTATACTCTCTACATAAACGCTGTCTAGTGTGTATGCTCTCTACATAAACGCTGTCTAGTGTGCATACTCTCTACATAAACGCTGTCTAGTGTGTATACTCTACATAAACGCTGTCTAGTGTGTATACTCTCTACATAAACGATGTCTAGTGTGTATGCTCTCTACATGAACGCTGTCTAGTGTGCATACTCTCTACATAAACGTTGTCTAGTGTGCATACTCTCTACCTAAACATTGTCGTGTGTATGCTGTCTACATAAATGCTGTCTAGTGTGCATACTCTCGACATAAACGCTGTCTAGTGTGCATACTCTCGACATAAACGCTGTCTAGTGTGCATACTCTCGACATAAACACTGTCTAGTGTGCATACTCTCGACAGAAACGCTGTCTAGTATGTATACTCTCTACATCAACGTTGTCTAGTGTGTATGCTCGCTACATAAACGCTGTCGAGTGTGTATACTCTACATAAACGCTGTCTAGTGTGTATACTCTACATAAACGCTGTCTAGTGTGTATACTCTCGACATCAACGGTGTCTAGTGTGTATGCTCTCTACATAAACGCTGTCTACTGTGCATACTCTCTACATCAACGTTGTCTAGTGTGTATGCTCTCTACATAAACGCTGTCTAGTGTGTATACTCTACATAAACGGTGTCTAGTGTGTATACTCTACATAAACGCTGTCTAGTGTATACTTTACATAAACGCTGTCGAGTGTGCATACTGTACATAAACACTGTCTAGGGTGCATGCTCTCTACATAAACGCTGTCTAGTGTGCATGCTATCGACATAAACGCTGTCTAGTGTGCATGCTATCGACATAAACGCTGTCTAGTGTGTATACTCTCGACATAAACGCTGTCTAGTGTGCATACTCTCGACATAAACGCTGTCTAGTGTGCATACTCTCGACATAAACGCTGTCTAGTGTGCATACTCTACATAAACACTGTCTAGTGTGCATACTCTCGACAGAAACGCTGTCTAGTATGTATACTCTCTACATCAACGTTGTCTAGTGTGTATGCTCGCTACATAAACGCTGTCGAGTGTGTATACTCTACATAAACGCTGTCTAGTGTGTATACTCTCGACATAAACGCTGTCTAGTGTGTATGCTCTCTACATAAACGCTGTCTAGTGTGCATGCTCTCTACATAAACGCTGTCTAGTGTGCATACTCTACATAAACACTGTCTAGTGTGCATACTCTCGACAGAAACGCTGTCTAGTATGTATACTCTCTACATCAACGTTGTCTAGTGTGCATACTCTCTACATAAACGCTGTCTAGTGTGCATACTCTCGACATAAACACTGTCTAGTGTGCATACTCTCGACAGAAACGCTGTCTAGTATGTATACTCTCTACATCAACGTTGTCTAGTGTGTATGCTCGCTACATAAACGCTGTCGAGTGTGTATACTCTACATAAACGCTGTCTAGTGTGTATACTCTACATAAACGCTGTCTAGTGTGTATACTCTCGACATCAACGGTGTCTAGTGTGTATGCTCTCTACATAAACGCTGTCTAGTGTGCATGCTCTCTACATAAACGCTGTCTAGTGTGCATACTCTCTACATCAACGTTGTCTAGTGTGTATGCTCTCTACATAAACGCTGTCTAGTGTGTATACTCTACATAAACGGTGTCTAGTGTGTATACTCTACATAAACGCTGTCTAGTGTATACTTTACATAAACGCTGTCGAGTGTGCATACTGTACATAAACACTGTCTAGGGTGCATGCTCTCTACATAAACGCTGTCTAGTGTGCATGCTATCGACATAAACGCTGTCTAGTGTGCATACTCTCGACATAAACGCTGTCTAGTGTGTATACTCTCGACATAAACGCTGTCTAGTGTGCATACTCTCGACATAAACGCTGTCTAGTGTGCATACTCTCGACATAAACGCTGTCTAGTGTGCATACTCTACATAAACACTGTCTAGTGTGCATACTCTCGACAGAAACGCTGTCTAGTATGTATACTCTCTACATCAACGTTGTCTAGTGTGTATGCTCGCTACATAAACGCTGTCGAGTGTGTATACTCTACATAAACGCTGTCTAGGGTGTATACTCTCGACATAAACGCTGTCTAGTGTGTATGCTCTCTACATAAACGCTGTCTAGTGTGCATGCTCTCTACATAAACGCTGTCTAGTGTGTATCCTTTACATAAACGCTGTCTAGTGTGTATACTCTACATAAACGCTGTCGAGTGTGCATACTGTACATAAACACTGTCTAGGGTGCATGCTCTCTACATAAACGCTGTCTAGTGTGCATGCTCTCGACATAAACGCTGTCTAGTGTGCATGCTCTCGACATAAACGCTGTCTAGTGTGCATACTCTCGACATAAACGCTGTCTAGTGTGCATACTCTCGACATAAACGCTGTCGAGTGTGTATACTCTCTACATAAACGCTGTCGACTGTGTATACTCTCTACATAAACGCTGTCTAGTGTGTATGCTCTCTACATAAACGCTGTCTAGTGTGTATACTCTACATAAACGCTGTCGAGTGTGTATACTCTCTACATAAACGCTGTCGAGTGTGTATACTCTCTACATAAATGCTGTCTAGTGTGTATACTCTCTACATAAACGCTGTCTAGTGTGCATGCTCTCTACATAAACGCTGTCTAGTGTGTATGCTCTCTACATAAACGCTGTCTAGTGTGTATACTCCCTACATAAACGCTGTCTAGTGTGTATACTCTACATAAACGCTGTCGAGTGTGTATACTCTCTACATAAACGCTGTCGAGTGTGTATACTCTCTACATAAACGCTGTCTAGTGTGTATACTCTCTACATAAACGCTGTCTAGTGTGTATACTCTCTACATAAACGCTGTCTAGTGTGTATGCTCTCTACATAAACGTTGTCTAGTGTGCATGCTCTCTACATAAACGCTGTCTAGTGTGTATACTCTCTACATAAACGCTGTCTAGTGTGTATACTCTCTACATAAACGTTGTCTAGTGTGCATGCTCTCTACATAAACGCTGTCTAGTGTGTATACTCTCTACATAAACGCTGTCTAGTGTGTATACTCTACATAAACGCTGTCGAGTGTGCATACTGTACATAAACACTGTCTAGGGTGCATGCTCTCTACATAAACGCTGTCTAGTGTGCATGCTCTCTACATAAACGCTGTCTAGTGTGCATGCTCTCTACCTAAACGCTGTCTAGTATGTATACTCTCTACATCAACGTTGTCTAGTGTGTATGCTCGCTACATAAATGCTGTCGAGTGTGTATACTCTACATAAACGCTGTCTAGTGTGTATACTCTACATAAACGCTGTCTAGTGTGTATAGTCTCGACATAAACGGTGTCTAGTGTGTATGCTCTCTACATAAACGCTGTCTAGTGTGCATGCTCTCTACATAAACGCTGTCTAGTGTGCATACTCTCTACATCAACGTTGTCTAGTGTGTATGCTCTCTACATAAACGCTGTCTAGTGTGTATACTCTACATAAACGCTGTCTAGTGTGTATACTTTACATAAACGCTGTCGAGTGTGCATACTGTACATAAACACTGTCTAGGGTGCATGCTCTCTACATAAACGCTGTCTAGTGTGCATGCTCTCGACATAAACGCTGTCTAGTGTGCATACTCTCGACATAAACGCTGTCTAGTGTGTATACTCTCGACATAAACACTGTCTAGTGTGCATGCTCTCTACCTAAACGCTGTCTAGTGTGCATGCTCTCTACATAAACGCTGTCTAGTGTGTATACTCTCTACATAAACACTTGAGTGTGTATACTCTACATAAACGCTGTCGAGTGTGTATACTGTTAGTACTGGGACTGTTTTGGCCTCTAGAGGCCGCTGTTATTTCCATCTTGTCATGTTTGTTTTGGCCTCTAGAGGCCGCCACTGTGTTTTTTGTGTTTGTGTTGATTGCCTGTTTGTCTTCATTATCGTCACGTGTGTTCAATTTATTTTGTGTATAAATACCCCTCTGTTTGTTCCCTTGTCACAGAGTCTTTTTCCTTTGCTATGCTGTTAGTGCTAGTTCCCTCTGTCCCATGTACCTTGCCTGTGTCTTTGTATTCTTGGTTTTTTGCTACTTTCTTTTGGACTTTGTGGATTTTGTTTTGACCTTTTTATCTTCTGAGCATTTGAGTTTTTGCCTCTTCCTTTCTTATTTGGATTTTGGACTTTGAACCTTGGGATATTTTATTTTTGTTTATCTTCTGAGCTTTGGATTATTCTTTTTGTTTTTTCCCTTGGATTGTACATATTGTAAATAAACTGTTTTTGATACTCTACTTTCACCTCACGCCTCTGCACTTGACTCATCCCCGTGGTGGCCTAGTGGGGGTTTGCTGGATTATCACACCAGCGACCCGGGTTCGAATCCCAGCAAAACCCTAACATATACTTTCTACATAAACGCTGTTGAGTGTGTATACTCTCTGCATAAAGGCTGTCGAGTGTGTATACTGTCTACACTGTCAAGTGTGCATACTCTACATAAACGCTGTCAAGTGTGCATACCCTCTACAGAAACGCTGTCTAGTGTGCATACTCTCTACATAAACACTGTCAAGTGTGTATAATCTCTACATAAACACTGTCAAGTGTGTATACTCTCTACATAAACACTGTCTAGTGTGCATACTCGCGACATAAACGGTGTCTAGTGTGCATACTCTCGACATAAATGCTGTCTAGTGTGTATGCTCGCTACATTAACGCTGTCTAGTGTGCATACTCTGTACATAAATGCTGTTTACTGTGTATACTCTACATAAACGCTGTCTAGTGTGTACACTCTCTACATAAACGCTGTCGAGTATGTATACTCTCTACATAAACACTGTCTAGTGTGCATACTCTCTACATAAACGCTGTCTAGTGTGCATACTCTCGACATAAACGCTGTCTAGTGTGCATACTCTCGACATAAACGGTGTCTAGTGTGTATATTCTCGACATAAATGCTGTCTAGTGTGTATGCTCGCTACATTAACGCTGTCTAGTGTGCATACTCTGTACATAAATGCTGTTTACTGTGTATACTCTACATAAACGCTGTCTAGTGTGCATGCTCTCTACATAAACACTGTCTAGTGTGTACACTCTCTACATAAACGCTGTCGAGTGTGTATACTCTCTACATAAACGCTGTCGAGTGTGTATACTCTCTACATAAACGCTGTCGAGTGTGTATACTCTCTACATAAACGCTGTTGAGTGTGTACACTCTCTACATAAACACTGTCTAGTGTGTATACTCTCTACATAAACGCTGTCGAGTGTGTACACTCTCTACATAAACACTGTCTAGTGTACATACTATCTACATAAACACTGTTGAGTATGTATACTCTCTACATAAACGCTGTCGAGTGTGTACACTCTCTACATAAACACTGTCTAGTGTGCATACTATCTACATAAACGCTGTCGAGTATGTATACTATCTACATAAACGCTGTCGAGAATGTATACTCTCTACATAAACGCTGTCGAGTGTGTATACTCTCTACATAAACGCTGTCGAGTGTGTATACTCTCTACATAAACGCTGTCGAGTGTGTATACTCTCTACATAAACGCTGTCGAGTATGTATACTCTCTACATAAACACTGTCTAGTGTGCATACTATCTACATAAACGCTGTCTAGTGTGCATACTCTCTACATAAACACTGTCTAGTGTGCATACTCTTTACATAAACGCTGTGTAGTGTGCATACTCTACATAAACGCTGTGTAGTGTGCATACTCTCTACATAAACGCTGTCAAGTGTGCATACTTTACATAAACGCTGTCAAGTGTGTATATTCTCGACATAAATGCTGTGTAGTGTGTATGCTCGCTACATTAACGCTGTCTAGTGTGCATACTCTCTACATAAATGCTGTTTAATGTGTATACTCTACATAAACGCTGTCTAGTGTGCATGCTCTCTACATAAACGCTGTCTAGGGTGCATGCTCTCTACATAAACGCTGTCTAGTGTGTATACTCTACATAAACGCTGTCTAGTGTGCATGCTCTCTACATAAACGCTGTCGAGTGTGTATACTCTCTACATAAACGCTGTCAAGTGTGTATACTCTCTACATAAACGCTGTCTAGTATGCACACTATCTACATAAACGCTGTCTAGTGTGTATACTCTCTACATAAACGCTGTCGAGTGTGTATACTCTCTACATAAACGCTGTCGAGTGTGTACACTCTCTACATAAACACTGTCTAGTGTGCATACTATCTACATAAATGCTGTCGAGTATGTATACTATCTACATAAACGCTGTCGAGAATGTATACTCTCTACATAAACGCTGTCGAGTGTGTATACTCTCTACATAAACGCTGTCGAGTGTGTATACTCTCTACATAAACGCTGTCGAGTGTGTATACTCTCTACATAAACGCTGTCGAGTATGTATACTCTCTACATAAACACTGTATAGTGTGCATACTATCTACATAAACGCTGTCAAGTGTGTACACTCTACATAAACGCTGTCGAGTGTGGATACTCTCTACATAAACGCTGTCAAGTGTGTATACTCTCGACATAAATGCTGTCTAGTGTGTATGCTCGCTACATTAACGCTGTCTAGTGTGCATACTCTCTACATAAACGCTGTCAAGTGTGTATACTCTCGACATAAACGCTGTCAAGTGTGTATACTCTACATAAACGATGTCTAGTGTGCATGCTCTCTACATAAACGCTGTCTAGGGAGCATGCTCTCTACATAAACGCTGTCTAGTGTGTATACGCTACATAAACGCTGTCTAGTGTGCATGCTCTCTACATAAACGCTGTCTAATGTGCATACTCTCTACATAAACGCTGTCAAGTGTGTACACTCTCTCCATAAACGCTGTCTAGTGTGTATACACTCTACATAAACGCTGTCTAGTGTGTATACTCTACATAAACGCTGTCGAGTGTGCATACTGTACATAAACACTGTCTAGGGTGCATGCTCTCTACATAAACGCTGTCTAGTGTGCATGCTCTCTACATAAACGCTGTCTAGTGTGCATGCTCTCTACCTAAACGCTGTCTAGTATGTATACTCTCTACATCAACGTTGTCTAGTGTGTATGCTCGCTACATAAATGCTGTCGAGTGTGTATACTCTACATAAACGCTGTCTAGTGTGTATACTCTACATAAACGCTGTCTAGTGTGTATACTCTACATAAACGCTGTCTAGTGTGTATACTCTCGACATAAACGGTGTCTAGTGTGTATGCTCTCTACATAAACGCTGTCTAGTGTGCATGCTCTCTACATAAACGCTGTGTAGTGTGCATACTCTCTACATCAACGTTGTCTAGTGTGTATGCTCTCTACATAAACGCTGTCTAGTGTGTATACTCTACATAAACGCTGTCTAGTGTGTATACTCTACATAAACGCTGTCTAGTGTGTATACTTTACATAAACGCTGTCGAGTGTGCATACTGTACATAAACACTGTCTAGGGTGCATGCTCTCTACATAAACGCTGTCTAGTGTGCATGCTCTCGACATAAACGCTGTCTAGTGTGCATACTCTCGACATAAACGCTGTCTAGTGTGTATACTCTCGACATAAACACTGTCTAGTGTGCATGCTCTCTACCTAAACGCTGTCTAGTGTGCATGCTCTCTACATAAACGCTGTCTAGTGTGTATACTCTCTACATAAACACTTGAGTGTGTATACTCTACATAAACGCTGTCGAGTGTGTATACTGTTAGTACTGGGACTGTTTTGGCCTCTAGAGGCCGCTGTTATTTCCATCTTGTCATGTTTGTTTTGGCCTCTAGAGGCCGCCACTGTGTTTTTTGTGTTTGTGTTGATTGCCTGTTTGTCTTCATTATCGTCACGTGTGTTCAATTTATTTTGTGTATAAATACCCCTCTGTTTGTTCCCTTGTCACAGAGTCTTTTTCCTTTGCTATGCTGTTAGTGCTAGTTCCCTCTGTCCCATGTACCTTGCCTGTGTCGTTGTATTCTTGGTTTTTTGCTACTTTCTTTTGGACTTTGTGGATTTTGTTTTGACCTTTTTATCTTCTGAGCATTTGAGTTTTTGCCTCTTCCTTTCTTATTTGGATTTTGGACTTTGAACCTTGGGATATTTTATTTTTGTTTATCTTCTGAGCTTTGGATTATTCTTTTTGTTTTTTCCCTTGGATTGTACATATTGTAAATAAACTGTTTTTGATACTCTACTTTCACCTCACGCCTCTGCACTTGACTCATCCCCGTGGTGGCCTAGTGGGGGTTTGCTGGATTATCACACCAGCGACCCGGGTTCGAATCCCAGCAAAACCCTAACATATACTTTCTACATAAACGCTGTTGAGTGTGTATACTCTCTGCATAAAGGCTGTCGAGTGTGTATACTGTCTACACTGTCAAGTGTGCATACTCTACAGAAACGCTGTCTAGTGTGCATACTCTCTACATAAACACTGTCAAGTGTGTATAATCTCTACATAAACACTGTCAAGTGTGTATACTCTCTACATAAACACTGTCTAGTGTGCATACTCTCTACATAAACGCTGTCTAGTGTGCATACTCTCTACATAAACGCTGTCTAGTGTGCATACTCTCGACATAAACGGTGTCTAGTGTGTATATTCTCGACATAAATGCTGTCTAGTGTGTATGCTCGCTACATTAACGCTGTCTAGTGTGCATACTCTGTACATAAATGCTGTTTACTGTGTATACTCTACATAAACGCTGTCTAGTGTGCATGCTCTCTACATAAACACTGTCTAGTGTGTACACTCTCTACATAAACGCTGTCGAGTATGTATACTCTCTACATAAACACTGTCTAGTGTCCATACTATCTACATAAACGCTGTCGAGTGTGTATACTCTCTACATAAACGCTGTCGAGTGTGTATACTCTCTACATAAACGCTGTCGAGTGTGTATACTCTCTACATAAACGCTGTTGAGTGTGTACACTCTCTACATAAACACTGTCTAGTGTACATACTATCTACATAAACACTGTTGAGTATGTATACTCTCTACATAAACGCTGTCGAGTGTGTACACTCTCTAAATAAACACTGTCTAGTGTACATACTATCTACATAAACGCTGTCGAGTATGTATACTATCTACATAAACGCTGTCGAGTATGTATACTCTCTACATAAACGCTGTCGAGTGTGTACACTCTCTACATAAACACTGTCTAGTGTACATACTATCTACATAAACGCTGTTGAGTATGTATACTCTCTACATAAACGCTGTCGAGTGTGTACACTCTCTACATAAACACTGTCTAGTGTGCATACTATCTACATAAACGCTGTCGAGTATGTATACTATCTACATAAACGCTGTCGAGTATGTATACTATCTACATAAACGCTGTCGAGAATGTATACTCTCTACATAAACGCTGTCGAGTGTGTATACTCTCTACATAAACGCTGTCGAGTGTGTATACTCTCTACATAAACGCTGTCGAGTATGTATACTCTCTACATAAACACTGTCTAGTGTGCATACTATCTACATAAACGCTGTCTAGTGTGCATACTCTCTACATAAACACTGTCTAGTGTGCATACTCTTTACATAAACGCTGTGTAGTGTGCATACTCTACATAAACGCTGTGTAGTGTGCATACTCTCTACATAAACGCTGTCAAGTGTGCATACTTTACATAAACGCTGTCAAGTGTGTATATTCTCGACATAAATGCTGTGTAGTGTGTATGCTCGCTACATTAACGCTGTCTAGTGTGCATACTCTCTACATAAATGCTGTTTAATGTGTATACTCTACATAAACGCTGTCTAGTGTGCATGCTCTCTACATAAACGCTGTCTAGGGTGCATGCTCTCTACATAAACGCTGTCTAGTGTGTATACTCTACATAAACGCTGTCTAGTGTGCATGCTCTCTACATAAACGCTGTCGAGTGTGTATACTCTCTACATAAACGCTGTCAAGTGTGTATACTCTCTACATAAACGCTGTCTAGTATGCACACTATCTACATAAACGCTGTCTAGTGTGTATACTCTCTACATAAACGCTGTCGAGTGTGTATACTCTCTACATAAACGCTGTCGAGTGTGTACACTCTCTACATAAACACTGTCTAGTGTGCATACTATCTACATAAATGCTGTCGAGTATGTATACTATCTACATAAACGCTGTCGAGAATGTATACTCTCTACATAAACGCTGTCGAGTGTGTATACTCTCTACATAAACGCTGTCGAGTGTGTATACTCTCTACATAAACGCTGTCGAGTGTGTATACTCTCTACATAAACGCTGTCGAGTATGTATACTCTCTACATAAACACTGTATAGTGTGCATACTATCTCCATAAACGCTGTCAAGTGTGTACACTCTACATAAACGCTGTCGAGTGTGGATACTCTCTACATAAACGCTCTCAAGTGTGTATACTCTCGACATAAATGCTGTCTAGTGTGTATGCTCGCTACATTAACGCTGTCTAGTGTGCATACTCTCTACATAAACGCTGTCAAGTGTGTATACTCTCGACATAAACGCTGTCAAGTGTGTATACTCTACATAAACGATGTCTAGTGTGCATGCTCTCTACATAAACGCTGTCTAGGGAGCATGCTCTCTACATAAACGCTGTCTAGTGTGTATACGCTACATAAACGCTGTCTAGTGTGCATGCTCTCTACATAAACGCTGTCTAATGTGCATACTCTCTACATAAACGCTGTCAAGTGTGTACACTCTCTCCATAAACGCTGTCGAGTATGTATACTCTCTACATAAACGCTGTCAAGTGTGTACACTCTACATAAACGCTGTCGAGTATGTATACTCTCTACATAAACGCTGTCAAGTGTGTATACTCTCTACATAAACACTGTCTAGTGTGCATACTCTCTACATAAATGCTGTGTAGTGTGCATACTCTACATAAACGCTGTGTAGTGTGCATACTCTCTACATAAACGCTGTCAAGTGTGCATACTTTACATAAACACTGTCAAGTGTGTATATTCTCGACATAAATGCTGTGTAGTGTGTATGCTCGCTACATTAACGCTGTCTAGTGTGCATACTCTCTACATAAATGCTGTTTAATGTGTATACTCTACATAAACGCTGTCTAGTGTGCATGCTCTCTACATAAACGCTGTCTAGGGTGCATGCTCTCTACATAAACGCTGTCTAGTGTGTATACTCTACATAAACGCTGTCTAGTGTGCATGCTCTCTACATAAACGCTGTCTAGTATGCACACTATCTACATAAACACTGTCTAGTGTGCATACTATCTACATAAACGCTGTCGAGTATGTATACTCTCTACATAAACGCTGTCGAGTGTGTATACTCTACATAAACGCTGTCAAGTGTGTATACTCTCTACATAAACGCTGTCTAGTATGCACACTATCTACATAAACACTGTCTAGTGTGCATACTATCTACATAAACGCTGTCGAGTATGTATACTATCTACATAAACGCTGTCGAGAATGTATACTCTCTACATAAACGCTGTCGAGTGTGTATACTCTCTACATAAACGCTGTCGAGTGTGTATACTCTCTACATAAACGCTGTCGAGTGTGTATACTCTGTACATAAACGCTGTCGAGTATGTATACTCTCTACATAAACACTGTCTAGTGTGCATACTATCTACATAAACGCTGTCAAGTGTGTACACTCTACATAAACGCTGTCGAGTATGTATACTCTCTACATAAACGCTGTCGAGTGTGTATACTCTCTACATAAACGCTGTCTAGTATGCACACTATCTACATAAACGCTGTCTAGTGTGTATACTCTCTACATAAACGCTGTCGAGTGTGTATACTCTCTACATAAACGCTGTCGAGTGTGTATACTCTCTACATAAACGCTGTCGAGTGTGGATACTCTACATAAACGCTGTCGAGTGTGGATACTCTCTACATAAACGCTGTCGAGTGTGTATACTCTCTACATAAACGCTGTCGAGTGTGGATACTCTACATAAACGCTGTCGAGTGTGGATACTCTCTACATAAACGCTGTCAAGTGTGTATACTCTCTACATAAACACTGTCTAGTGTGCATACTCTCTACATAAACACTGTCTAGTGTGCATACTCTTTACATAAACGCTGTGTAGTGTGCATACTCTACACAAAAGCTGTGTAGTGTGCATACTCTCTACATAAACGCTGTCAAGTGTGCATACTTTACATAAACGCTGTCTAGTGTGCATGCTCTCTACATAAACGCTGTCTAGTGTGTATACTCTACATAAACGCTGTCTAGTGTGCATGCTCTCTACATAAACGCTGTCGAGTATGTATACTCTCTACATGAACGCTGTCGAGTGTGTATACTCTCTACATAAACCCTGTCAAGTGTGTATACTCTCTACATAAACGCTGTCTAGTATGCACACTATCTACATAAACGCTGTCTAGTGTGTATACTCTCTACATAAACGCTGTCGAGTGTGTATACTCTCTACATAAACGCTGTCGAGTGTGTATACTCTCTACATAAACGCTGTCGAGTGTGGATACTCTACATAAACGCTGTCGAGTGTGGATACTCTCTACATAAACGCTGTCGAGTGTGTATACTCTCTACATAAACGCTGTCGAGTGTGGATACTCTACATAAACGCTGTCGAGTGTGGATACTCTCTACATAAACGCTGTCAAGTGTGTATACTCTCGACATAAATGCTGTCTAGTGTGTATGCTCGCTACATTAACGCTGTCTAGTGTGCATACTCTCTACATAAACGCTGTCAAGTGTGTATACTCTCGACATAAACGCTGTCAAGTGTGTATACTCTACATAAACGATGTCTAGTGTGCATGCTCTCTACATAAACGCTGTCTAGGGTGCATGCTCTCTACATAAACGCTGTCTAGTGTGTATACGCTACATAAACGCTGTCTAGTGTGCATGCTCTCTACATAAACGCTGTCTAATGTGCATACTCTCTACATAAACGCTGTCAAGTGTGTACACTCTCTCCATAAACGCTGTCGAGTATGTATACTCTCTACATAAACACTGTCGAGTGTGTATACTCTCTACATAAACGCTGTCGAGTGTGTACACTCTCTACATAAACGCTGTCGAGTGTGTATACTCTCTACATAAACGCTGTCGAGTGTGTATACTCTACATAAACGCTGTCGAGTGTGTATACTCTCTACATAAACACTGTCTAGTGTGCATACTCTCTACATAAACACTGTCTTGTGTGCATACTCTCTACATAAATGCTGTCTAGTGTGTATGCTCGCTACATTAACACTGTCTCGTGTGCATACTCTCGACATAAGCACTGTCTAGTATGTATACTCTCGACATAAATGCTGTCGAGTGTGTATACTCTACATAAAAGCTGTCTAGTGTGCATACTCTCGAGATAAGCACTGTCTAGTGTGTATACTCTCGACATTAATGCTGTCTAGTGTGCATACTCTCTACATAAACGCTGTCGAGTGTGTATACTCTCTACATAAACGCTGTCGAGTGTGTATACTCTCTACATAAACGCTGTCGAGTATGTATACTCTCTACATAAACACTGTCTAGTGTGCATACTCTCTACATAAACACTGTCGAGTGTGTACACTCTCTACATAAACGCTGTCGAGTGTGTACACTCTCTACATAAACGCTGTCGAGTGTGTATACTCTCTACATAAACGCTGTCGAGTGTGTATACTCTCTACATAAACGCTGTCGAGTGTGCATACTCTCTACATAAACACTGTCTAGTGTGCATACTCTCTACATAAATGCTGTCTAGTGTGTATGCTCGCTACATTAACACTGTCTCGTGTGCATACTCTCGACATAAGCACTGTCTAGTATGTATACTCTCGACATAAATGCTGTCGAGTGTGTATACTCTACATAAACGCTGTCTAGTGTGCATACTCTCGAGATAAGCACTGTCTAGTGTGCATACTCTCGACATAAGCGTTGTCTAGTGTGTATACTCTTTACATAAACGCTGTCGAGTGTGTATACTCTACATAAACGCTGTCGAGTGTGTATACTCTCTACATAAATGCTGTCTAGTGTGCATACTCTCTACATAAACACTGTCTAGTGTGCATACTCTCTACATAAATGCTGTCTAGTGTGTATGCTCGCTATATTAACACTGTCTCGTGTGCATACTCTCGACATAAGCACTGTCTAGTATGTATACTCTCGACATAAACGCTGTCAAGTGTGCATACTCTCGAGATAAGCACTGTCTAGTGTGTATACTCTCGACATTAATGCTGTCTAGTGTGCATACTCTCGACATAAGCGTTGTCTAGTGTG
Organism: Neoarius graeffei; assembly: GCF_027579695.1. Lineage (NCBI taxonomy): Eukaryota > Metazoa > Chordata > Actinopteri > Siluriformes > Ariidae > Neoarius > Neoarius graeffei. The sequence goes on from NC_083575.1 coordinate 78,016,869, forward strand.
TATACTCTCTACATAAACGCTGTCGAGTGTGTATACTCTACATAAACGCTGTCGAGTGTGTATACTCTCTACATAAACACTGTCTAGTGTGCATACTATCTACATAAACGCTGTCGAGTGTGTATACTCTACATAAACGCTGTCGAGTGTGTATACTCTCTACATAAACGCTGTCGAGTGTGTATACTCTCTACATAAACGCTGTCGAGTGTGTACACTCTACATAAACACTGTCTAGTGTACATACTATCTACATAAACACTGTTGAGTATGTATACTCTCTACATAAACGCTGTCGAGTGTGTACACTCTCTACATAAACACTGTCTAGTGTGTATACTCTCTACATAAACGCTGTCGAGTGTGCATACTATCTACATAAACGCTGTCAAGTGTGTATACTCTCTACATAAACGCTGTCGAGTGTGTATACTCTCTACATAAACGCTGTCGAGTATGTATACTCTCTACATAAACACTGTATAGTGTGCATACTATCTACATAAACGCTGTCAAGTGTGTACACTCTACATAAACGCTGTCGAGTGTGGATACTCTCTACATAAACGCTCTCAAGTGTGTATACTCTCGACATAAATGCTGTCTAGTGTGTATGCTCGCTACATTAACGCTGTCTAGTGTGCATACTCTCTACATAAACGCTGTCAAGTGTGTATACTCTCGACATAAACGCTGTCAAGTGTGTATACTCTACATAAACGATGTCTAGTGTGCATGCTCTCTACATAAACGCTGTCTAGGGAGCATGCTCTCTACATAAACGCTGTCTAGTGTGTATACGCTACATAAACGCTGTCTAGTGTGCATGCTCTCTACATAAACGCTGTCTAATGTGCATACTCTCTACATAAACGCTGTCAAGTGTGTACACTCTCTCCATAAACGCTGTCGAGTATGTATACTCTCTACATAAACGCTGTCAAGTGTGTACACTCTACATAAACGCTGTCGAGTATGTATACTCTCTACATAAACGCTGTCAAGTGTGTATACTCTCTACATAAACACTGTCTAGTGTGCATACTCTCTACATAAATGCTGTGTAGTGTGCATACTCTACATAAACGCTGTGTAGTGTGCATACTCTCTACATAAACGCTGTCAAGTGTGCATACTTTACATAAACACTGTCAAGTGTGTATATTCTCGACATAAATGCTGTGTAGTGTGTATGCTCGCTACATTAACGCTGTCTAGTGTGCATACTCTCTACATAAATGCTGTTTAATGTGTATACTCTACATAAACGCTGTCTAGTGTGCATGCTCTCTACATAAACGCTGTCTAGGGTGCATGCTCTCTACATAAACGCTGTCTAGTGTGTATACTCTACATAAACGCTGTCTAGTGTGCATGCTCTCTACATAAACGCTGTCTAGTATGCACACTATCTACATAAACACTGTCTAGTGTGCATACTATCTACATAAACGCTGTCGAGTATGTATACTCTCTACATAAACGCTGTCGAGTGTGTATACTCTACATAAACGCTGTCAAGTGTGTATACTCTCTACATAAACGCTGTCTAGTATGCACACTATCTACATAAACACTGTCTAGTGTGCATACTATCTACATAAACGCTGTCGAGTATGTATACTATCTACATAAACGCTGTCGAGAATGTATACTCTCTACATAAACGCTGTCGAGTGTGTATACTCTCTACATAAACGCTGTCGAGTGTGTATACTCTCTACATAAACGCTGTCGAGTGTGTATACTCTGTACATAAACGCTGTCGAGTATGTATACTCTCTACATAAACACTGTCTAGTGTGCATACTATCTACATAAACGCTGTCAAGTGTGTACACTCTACATAAACGCTGTCGAGTATGTATACTCTCTACATAAACGCTGTCGAGTGTGTATACTCTCTACATAAACGCTGTCTAGTATGCACACTATCTACATAAACGCTGTCTAGTGTGTATACTCTCTACATAAACGCTGTCGAGTGTGTATACTCTCTACATAAACGCTGTCGAGTGTGTATACTCTCTACATAAACGCTGTCGAGTGTGGATACTCTACATAAACGCTGTCGAGTGTGGATACTCTCTACATAAACGCTGTCGAGTGTGTATACTCTCTACATAAACGCTGTCGAGTGTGGATACTCTACATAAACGCTGTCGAGTGTGGATACTCTCTACATAAACGCTGTCAAGTGTGTATACTCTCTACATAAACACTGTCTAGTGTGCATACTCTCTACATAAACACTGTCTAGTGTGCATACTCTTTACATAAACGCTGTGTAGTGTGCATACTCTACACAAAAGCTGTGTAGTGTGCATACTCTCTACATAAACGCTGTCAAGTGTGCATACTTTACATAAACGCTGTCTAGTGTGCATGCTCTCTACATAAACGCTGTCTAGTGTGTATACTCTACATAAACGCTGTCTAGTGTGCATGCTCTCTACATAAACGCTGTCGAGTATGTATACTCTCTACATGAACGCTGTCGAGTGTGTATACTCTCTACATAAACCCTGTCAAGTGTGTATACTCTCTACATAAACGCTGTCTAGTATGCACACTATCTACATAAACGCTGTCTAGTGTGTATACTCTCTACATAAACGCTGTCGAGTGTGTATACTCTCTACATAAACGCTGTCGAGTGTGTATACTCTCTACATAAACGCTGTCGAGTGTGGATACTCTACATAAACGCTGTCGAGTGTGGATACTCTCTACATAAACGCTGTCGAGTGTGTATACTCTCTACATAAACGCTGTCGAGTGTGGATACTCTACATAAACGCTGTCGAGTGTGGATACTCTCTACATAAACGCTGTCAAGTGTGTATACTCTCGACATAAATGCTGTCTAGTGTGTATGCTCGCTACATTAACGCTGTCTAGTGTGCATACTCTCTACATAAACGCTGTCAAGTGTGTATACTCTCGACATAAACGCTGTCAAGTGTGTATACTCTACATAAACGATGTCTAGTGTGCATGCTCTCTACATAAACGCTGTCTAGGGTGCATGCTCTCTACATAAACGCTGTCTAGTGTGTATACGCTACATAAACGCTGTCTAGTGTGCATGCTCTCTACATAAACGCTGTCTAATGTGCATACTCTCTACATAAACGCTGTCAAGTGTGTACACTCTCTCCATAAACGCTGTCGAGTATGTATACTCTCTACATAAACACTGTCGAGTGTGTATACTCTCTACATAAACGCTGTCGAGTGTGTACACTCTCTACATAAACGCTGTCGAGTGTGTATACTCTCTACATAAACGCTGTCGAGTGTGTATACTCTACATAAACGCTGTCGAGTGTGTATACTCTCTACATAAACACTGTCTAGTGTGCATACTCTCTACATAAACACTGTCTTGTGTGCATACTCTCTACATAAATGCTGTCTAGTGTGTATGCTCGCTACATTAACACTGTCTCGTGTGCATACTCTCGACATAAGCACTGTCTAGTATGTATACTCTCGACATAAATGCTGTCGAGTGTGTATACTCTACATAAAAGCTGTCTAGTGTGCATACTCTCGAGATAAGCACTGTCTAGTGTGTATACTCTCGACATTAATGCTGTCTAGTGTGCATACTCTCTACATAAACGCTGTCGAGTGTGTATACTCTCTACATAAACGCTGTCGAGTGTGTATACTCTCTACATAAACGCTGTCGAGTATGTATACTCTCTACATAAACACTGTCTAGTGTGCATACTCTCTACATAAACACTGTCGAGTGTGTACACTCTCTACATAAACGCTGTCGAGTGTGTACACTCTCTACATAAACGCTGTCGAGTGTGTATACTCTCTACATAAACGCTGTCGAGTGTGTATACTCTCTACATAAACGCTGTCGAGTGTGCATACTCTCTACATAAACACTGTCTAGTGTGCATACTCTCTACATAAATGCTGTCTAGTGTGTATGCTCGCTACATTAACACTGTCTCGTGTGCATACTCTCGACATAAGCACTGTCTAGTATGTATACTCTCGACATAAATGCTGTCGAGTGTGTATACTCTCTACATAAACACTGTCGAGTGTGTACACTCTCTACATAAACGCTGTCGAGTGTGTACACTCTCTACATAAACGCTGTCGAGTGTGTATACTCTCTACATAAACGCTGTCGAGTGTGTATACTCTCTACATAAACGCTGTCGAGTGTGCATACTCTCTACATAAACACTGTCTAGTGTGCATACTCTCTACATAAATGCTGTCTAGTGTGTATGCTCGCTACATTAACACTGTCTCGTGTGCATACTCTCGACATAAGCACTGTCTAGTATGTATACTCTCGACATAAATGCTGTCGAGTGTGTATACTCTACATAAACGCTGTCTAGTGTGCATACTCTCGAGATAAGCACTGTCTAGTGTGCATACTCTCGACATAAGCGTTGTCTAGTGTGTATACTCTTTACATAAACGCTGTCGAGTGTGTATACTCTACATAAACGCTGTCGAGTGTGTATACTCTCTACATAAATGCTGTCTAGTGTGCATACTCTCTACATAAACACTGTCTAGTGTGCATACTCTCTACATAAATGCTGTCTAGTGTGTATGCTCGCTATATTAACACTGTCTCGTGTGCATACTCTCGACATAAGCACTGTCTAGTATGTATACTCTCGACATAAACGCTGTCAAGTGTGCATACTCTCGAGATAAGCACTGTCTAGTGTGTATACTCTCGACATTAATGCTGTCTAGTGTGCATACTCTCGACATAAGCGTTGTCTAGTGTGTATACTCTCTACATAAACGCTGTCGAGTGTGTATACTCTACATAAACGCTGTCGAGTGTGTATACTCTCTACATAAACACTGTCTAGTGTGCATACTATCTACATAAACGCTGTCGAGTGTGTATACTCTACATAAACGCTGTCGAGTGTGTATACTCTCTACATAAACGCTGTCGAGTGTGTATACTCTCTACATAAACGCTGTCGAGTGTGTACACTCTACATAAACACTGTCTAGTGTACATACTATCTACATAAACGCTGTCGAGTGTGTATACTCTCTACATAAACGCTGTCGAGTATGTATACTCTCTACATAAACGCTGTCGAGTGTGTACACTCTCTACATAAACACTGTCTAGTGTGTATACTCTCTACATAAACGCTGTCGAGTGTGCATACTATCTACATAAACGCTGTCAAGTGTGTATACTCTCTACATAAACACTGTCTAGTGTGCATACTCTCTACATAAACGCTGTGTAGTGTGCATACTCTCTACATAAACGCTGTCAAGTGTGTATACTCTCTACATAAACACTGTCTAGTGTGCATACTATCTACATAAACGCTGTCAAGTGTGTATACTCTCTACATAAACACTGTCTAGTGTGCATACTCTCTACATAAACGCTGTGTAGTGTGCATACTATCTACATAAATGCTGTCAAGTGTGTATACTCTCTACATAAACACTGTCTAGTGTGCGTACTCTCTACATAAACACTGTCTAGTGTGCATACTCTCTACATAAACGCTGTGTAGTGTGCATACTCTACATAAACGCTGTGTAGTGTGCATACTCTCTACATAAACGCTGTCTAGGGTGCATGCTCTCTACATAAACGCTGTCTAGGGTGCATGCTCTCTACATAAACGCTGTCTAGTGTGCATACTTTACATAAACGCTGTCAAGTGTGTATATTCTCGACATAAATGCTGTGTAGTGTGTATGCTCGCTACATTAACGCTGTCTAGTGTGCATACTCTCTACATAAATGCTGTTTAATGTGTATACTCTACATAAACGCTGTCTAGTGTGCATGCTCTCTACATAAACGCTGTCTAGGGTGCATGCTCTCTACATAAACGCTGTCTAGTGTGTATACTCTACATAAACGCTGTCTAGTGTGCATGCTCTCTACATAAACGCTGTCGAGTATGTATACTCTCTACATAAACGCTGTCGAGTGTTTATACTCTCTACATAAACGCTGTGTAGTGTGCATACTATCTACATAAATGCTGTCAAGTGTGTATACTCTCTACATAAACACTGTCTAGTGTGCGTACTCTCTACATAAACACTGTCTAGTGTGCATACTCTCTACATAAATGCTGTTTAATGTGTATACTCTACATAAACGCTGTCTAGGGTGCATGCTCTCTACATAAACGCTGTCTAGTGTGCATGCTCTCTACATAAACGCTGTCTAGGGTGCATGCTCTCTACATAAACGCTGTCTAGTGTGTATACTCTACATAAACACTGTCTAGTGTGCATACTCTCTACATAAACACTGTCTAGTGTGCATACTCTCTACATAAACGCTGTCGAGTGTGTATACTCTACATAAACGCTGTCGAGTGTGTATACTCTCTACATAAACGCTATTGAGTGTGTATACTCTCTACATAAACACTGTCTAGTGTGCATACTCTCTACATAAACACTGTCTAGTGTGCATACTCTCTACATAAACGCTGTCTACTGTGTATACTCTACATAAATGTTGTCTAGTGTGTATACTCTACATAAACACTGTCTAGTGTGCATACTCTACATAAACGCTGTCTACTGTGTATACTCTACATAAACGCTGTCTACTGTGTATACTCTACATAAACACTGTCTAGTGTGTATACTCTCTACATAAACACTGTCCAGTGTGCATACTCTCTACATAAACGCTGTCTAGTGTGCATACTCTCTGCATAAACGCTGTCGAGTGTGTACACTCTCTCCATAAACGCTGTCTAGTGTGCATACTCTCGAGATAAGCACTGTCGAGTGTGTATACTCTCTACATAAACACTGTCTAGTGTGCATACTCTCTACATAAACACTGTCTAGTGTGCATACTCTCTACATAAATGCTGTCTAGTGTGTATACTCGCTACATTAACACTGTCTCGTGTGCATACTCTCGACATAAGCACTGTCTAGTATGTATACTCTCGACATAAATGCTGTCGAGTGTGTATACTCTACATAAACGCTGTCTAGTGTGCATACTCTCGAGATAAGCACTGTCTAGTGTGCATACTCTCGACATAAGCGTTGTCTAGTGTGTATACTCTCGACATTAATGCTGTCTAGTGTGCATACTCTCTACATAAACGCTGTCTAGTGTGCATACTCTCTACATAAACACTGTCGAGTGTGTACACTCTCTACATAAACGCTGTCGAGTGTGTACACTCTCTACATAAACGCTGTCGAGTGTGTATACTCTCTACATAAACGCTGTCGAGTGTGTATACTCTCTACATAAACGCTGTCGAGTGTGCATACTCTCTACATAAACACTGTCTAGTGTGCATACTCTCTACATAAATGCTGTCTAGTGTGTATGCTCGCTACATTAACACTGTCTCCTGTGCATACTCTCGACATAAGCACTGTCTAGTATGTATACTCTCGACATAAATGCTGTCGAGTGTGTATACTCTACATAAACGCTGTCTAGTGTGCATACTCTCGAGATAAGCACTGTCTAGTGTGCATACTCTCGACATAAGCGTTGTCTAGTGTGTATACTCTTTACATAAACGCTGTCGAGTGTGTATACTCTCTACATAAACGCTATTGAGTGTGTATACTCTCTACATAAACACTGTCTAGTGTGCATACTCTCTACATAAACACTGTCTAGTGTGCATACTCTCTACATAAACGCTGTCTACTGTGTATACTCTACATAAACGCTGTCTACTGTGTATACTCTACATAAACACTGTCTAGTGTGTATACTCTCTACATAAACACTGTCTAGTGTGCATACTCTCTACATAAACGCTGTCTAGTGTGCATACTCTCTGCATAAACGCTGTCGAGTGTGTACACTCTCTCCATAAACGCTGTCTAGTGTGCATACTCTCGAGATAAGCACTGTCTAGTGTGTATACTCTCGACATTAATGCTGTCTATTGTGCATACTCTCTACATAAATGCTGTCTAGTGTGTATGCTCGCTACATTAACGCTGTCTAGTGTGCATACTCTCTACATAAACACTGTCTAGTGTGTATACTCTCGACATAAATGCTGTCGAGTGTGTATACTCTACATAAACGCTGTCTAGTGTGCATACTCTCGACATAAGCGCTGTCTAGTGTGTATACTCTCTACATAAACGCGTTGAGTGTGTATACTCTACATAAACGCTGTTTACTTGTGTATACTCTACAACCCTGATTCCAAAAAAGTTGGGACAAAGTACAAATTGTAAATAAAAACGGAATGCAATGATGTGGAAGTTTCAAAATTCCATATTTTATTCAGAATAGAACAGAGATGACATATCAAATGTTTAAACTGAGAAAATGCATCATTTAAAGAGAAAAATTAGGTGATTTTAAATGTCATGACGATAACACATCTCAAAAAAGTTGGGACAAGGCCATGTTTCCCACTGTGAGACATCCCCTTTTCTCTTTACAACAGTCTGTAAACGTCTGGGGACTGAGGAGACAAGTTGCTCAAGTTTAGGGATAGGAATGTTAACCCATTCTTGTCTAATGTAGGATTCTAGTTGTTCAACTGTCTTAGGTCTTTTTTGACGTATCTTCCATTTTATGATGCGCCAAATGTTTTCTATGGGTGAAAGATCTGGACTGTAGGCTGGCCAGTTCAGTACCCGGACCCTTCTTCTACGCAGCCATGATGCTGTAATTGATGCAGTATGTGGTTTGGCATTGTCATGTTGGAAAATGCAAGGTCTTCCCTGAAAGAGGCGTCGTCTGGATGGGAGCATATGTTGCTCTAGAACCTGGATATACCTTTCAGCATTGATGGTGTCTTTCCAGATGTGTAAGCTGCCCATGCCACACGCACTAATGCGACCCCATACCATCAGAGATGCAGGCTTCTGAATTGAGTGCTGATAACAACTTGGGTCGTCCTTCTCCTCTTTAGTCCGAATGACACGGCGTCCCTGATTTCCATAACGAACTTCAAATTTTGATTCGTCTGACCACAGAACAGTTTTCCACTTTGCCACAGTCCATTTTAAATGAGCCCTGGCCCAGAGAATACGTCTGCGCTTCTGGATCGTGTTTAGATACGGCTTCTTCTTTGAACTATAGAGTTTTAGCTGGCAACGGCGGATAGCACGGTGAATTGTGTTCACAGATAATGTTCTCTGGAAATATTCCTGAGCCCATTTTGTGATTTCCAATACAGAAGCATGCCTGTATGTGATGCAGTGCCGTCTAAGGGCCCGAAGATCACGGGCACCCAGTATGGTTTTCTGGCCTTGACCCTTACGCACAGAGATTCTTCCAGATTCTCTGAATCTTTTGATGATATTATGCACTGTAGATGATATGTTCAAACTCTGCAATTTTACACTGTCGAACTCCTTTCTGATATTGCTCCACTATTTGTCGGCGCAGAATTAGGGGGATTGGTGATTCTCTTCCCATCTATACTTCTGAGAGCTGCTGCCACTACAAGATGCTCTTTTTATACCCAGTCATGTTAATGACCTATTGCCAATTTACCTAATGAGTTGCAATTTCGTCCTTCAGCTGTTCCTTTTTTGTACCTTTAACTTTTCCAGCCTCTTATTGCCCCTGTCCCAACTTTTTTGAGATGTGTTGCTGTCATGAAATTTCAAATGAGCCAGTATTTGGCATGAAATTTCAAAATTTCTCACTTTTGACATTTGATATGTTGTTTATGTTCTATTGTGAATACAAGATCAGTTTTTGAGATTTGTAAATTATTGCATTCCGTTTTAATTTACAATTTGTACTTTGTCCCAACTTTTTTGGAATCGGGGTTGTATATAAACGCTGTCTAGTGTGTATACTCTCTACATAAACGCTGTCTAATGTGTATACTCTACATAAACGCCGTTGAGTATGTATACTCTCGACATTAATGCTGTCTAGTGTGTTTGCTCTCTACATAAACACTGTCTAGCGTGCATACTCTCTACATAAACGCTGTCTAGTGTCTATACTCTCTACATAAATGCTGTCGAGTGTGTATACTCTCTACATAAACGCTGTCTAGTGTCAATACTCTCTACATAAATGCTGTCGAGTGTGTATACTCTCTACATAAACGCTGTCTAGTGTCTATACTCTCTACATAAACGCTGTCAAGTGTGTATACTCTCTACATAAACGCTGTCGAGTGTGTATACTCTACATAAACGCTGTCGAGTGTGTAGACTCTCTACATAAACGCTGTCGAGTGTGTAGACTCTCTACATAAACGCTGTCGAGTGTGTAGACTCTCTACATAAACGCTGTCGAGTGTGTATACTCTACATAAACGCTGTCGAGTGTGTAGACTCTCTACATAAACGCTGTCGAGTGTGTATACTCTCTACATAAACGCTGTCGAGTGTCTATACTCTCTACATAAACGCTGTCGAGTGTGTATACTCTCTACATAAACGCTGTCGAGTGTGTATACTCTACATAAACGCTGTCGAGTGTGTATACTCTACATAAACGCTGTCGAGTGTGTATACTCTACATAAACGCTGTCGAGTGTGTATACTCTACATAAACACTGTCTAGTGTGCATACTCTCTACATAAACGCTGTCAAGTGTGTATACTCTCTACATAAACGCTCTCGAGTGTGTATACTCTACATAAACACTGTCTAGTGTGCATACTCTCTAGATAAACACTGTCTAGTGTGCATACTCTCTACATAAATGCTGTCGAGTGTGTATACTCTCTACATAAACGCTGTCTAGTGTCAATACTCTCTACATAAATGCTGTCGAGTGTGTATACTCTCTAAATAAACGCTGTCTAGTGTCTATACTCTCTACATAAACGCTGTCAAGTGTGTATACTCTCTACATAAACGCTGTCGAGTGTGTATACTCTCTACATAAACGCTGTCGAGTGTGTAGGCTCTCTACATAAACGCTGTCGAGTGTGTATACTCTCTACATAAACGCTGTCGAGTGTGTATACTCTCTACATAAACGCTGTCGAGTGTGTATACTCTCTACATAAACGCTGTCGAGTGTGTATACTCTACATAAACGCTGTCGAGTGTGCATACTCTCTACATAAACGTTGTCTAGTGTGCATACTCTCTACATAAACGCTGTCTACTGTGCATGCTCGCTACATTAACGCTGTCTAGTGTGCATACTCTACATAAATGCTGTTTAGTGTGTATACTCCTACATAAACGCTGTCTAGTGTGCATACTCTACATAAATGCTGTTTAGTGTGTATACTCTCTACATAAACGCTGTCGAGTGTGTAGGCTCTCTACATAAACGCTGTCGAGTGTGTATACTCTCTACATAAACGCTGTCGAGTGTGTATACTCTCTACATAAACGCTGTCGAGTGTGTATACTCTCTACATAAACGCTGTCGAGTGTGCATACTCTCTACATAAACCCGGTCTAGTGTGTATGCTCTCTACATAAACACTGTCTACTGTGCATGCTCGCTACATTAACGCTGTCTAGTGTGCATACTCTACATAAATGCTGTTTAGTGTGTATACTCCTACATAAACGCTGTCTAGTGTGCATACTCTACATAAACCCGGTCTAGTGTGTATGCTCTCTACATAAACACTGTCAAGTGTGTATACTCTCTACATAAACACTGTCTAGTGTGCATACTCTACATAAACCCGGTCTAGTGTGTATGCTCTCTACATAAACACTGTCAAGTGTGTATACTCTCTACATAAACGCTGTCGAGTGTGTATACTCTCTACATAAACGCTGTCGAGTGTGTAGACTCTCTACATAAACGCTGTCGAGTGTGTAGACTCTCTACATAAACGCTGTCGAGTGTGTAGACTCTACATAAACGCTGTCGAGTGTGTATACTCTACATAAACGCTGTCGAGTGTGTATACTCTCTACATAAACGCTGTCGAGTGTGTATACTCTCTACATAAACGCTGTCGAGTGTGTATACTCTCTACATAAACGCTGTCGAGTGTGTATACTCTCTACATAAACGCTGTCGAGTGTGTATACTCTACATAAACACTGTCTAGTGTGCATACTCTCTACATAAACGTTGTCTAGTGTGCATACTCTCTACATAAACGCTGTCTACTGTGCATGCTCGCTACATTAACGCTGTCTAGTGTGCATACTCTACATAAATGCTGTTTAGTGTGTATACTCCTACATAAACGCTGTCTAGTGTGCATACTCTACATAAACCCGGTCAAGTGTGTATACTCTCTACATAAACACTGTCTACTGTGCATGCTCGCTACATTAACGCTGTCTAGTGTGCATACTCTACATAAATGCTGTTTAGTGTGTATACTCCTACATAAACACTGTCTAGTGTGTATACTCTACATAAACGCTGTCAAGTGTGTATACTCTCTACATAAACACTGTCTACTGTGCATGCTCGCTACATTAACGCTGTCTAGTGTGCATACTCTACATAAATGCTGTTTAGTGTGTATACTCCTACATAAACGCTGTCTAGTGTGCATACTCTACATAAACCCGGTCTAGTGTGTATGCTCTCTACATAAACACTGTCAAGTGTGTATACTCTCTACATAAACACTGTCTAGTGTGCATACTCTACATAAACCCGGTCTAGTGTGTATGCTCTCTACATAAACACTGTCAAGTGTGTATACTCTCTACATAAACGCTGTCGAGTGTGTATACTCTCTACATAAACGCTGTCGAGTGTGTAGACTCTCTACATAAACGCTGTCGAGTGTGTAGACTCTCTACATAAACGCTGTCGAGTGTGTAGACTCTCTACATAAACGCTGTCGAGTGTGTATACTCTCTACATAAACGCTGTCGAGTGTGTATACTCTCTACATAAACGCTGTCGAGTGTGTAGACTCTCTACATAAACGCTGTCGAGTGTGTAGACTCTCTACATAAACGCTGTCGAGTGTGTATACTCTCTACATAAACGGTGTCGAGTGTGTATACTCTCTACATAAACGCTGTCGAGTGTGTATACTCTACATAAACGCTGTCGAGTGTGTATACTCTACATAAACGCTGTCGAGTGTGTATACTCTACATAAACACTGTCTAGTGTGCATACTCTCTAGATAAACACTGTCTAGTGTGCATACTCTCTACATAAACGCTGTCAAGTGTGTATACTCTCTACATAAACGCTCTCGAGTGTGTATACTCTACATAAACACTGTCTAGTGTGCATACTCTCTAGATAAACACTGTCTAGTGTGCATACTCTCTACATAAATGCTGTCGAGTGTGTATACTCTCTACATAAACGCTGTCTAGTGTCAATACTCTCTACATAAATGCTGTCGAGTGTGTATACTCTCTAAATAAACGCTGTCTAGTGTCTATACTCTCTACATAAACGCTGTCAAGTGTGTATACTCTCTACATAAACGCTGTCGAGTGTGTATACTCTCTACATAAACGCTGTCGAGTGTGTATACTCTCTACATAAACGCTGTCGAGTGTGTATACTCTCTACATAAACGCTGTCGAGTGTGTATACTCTCTACATAAACGCTGTCGAGTGTGTATACTCTCTACATAAACGCTGTCGAGTGTGTATACTCTACATAAACGCTGTCGAGTGTGTATACTCTACATAAACGCTGTCGAGTGTGTATACTCTACATAAACGCTGTCGAGTGTGTATACTCTACATAAACACTGTCTAGTGTGCATACTCTCTACATAAACGCTGTCTAGTGTCAATACTCTCTACATAAATGCTGTCGAGTGTGTATACTCTACATAAATGCTGTCGAGTGTGTATACTCTCTACATAAACGCTGTCTAGTGTCAATACTCTCTACATAAATGCTGTCGAGTGTGTATACTCTCTAAATAAACGCTGTCTAGTGTCTATACTCTCTACATAAACGCTGTCGAGTGTGTATACTCTACATAAACACTGTCTAGTGTGCATACTCTCTACATAAACGCTGTCTAGTGTGCATACTCTCTACATAAACGCTGTCAAGTGTGTATACTCTCGACATAAACGCTGTCTAATGTGTATACTCTCTACATAAACGCTGTCTAGTGTGTATGCTCTCTACATAAACGCTGTCTAGTGCGCATGCTCTCTACATAAACGCTGCCTAGTGTGTATACTCTACATAAACGCTTTCTAGTGTGTATACTCTCTACATAAACGCTGCCTAGTGTGTATACTCTACATAAACGCTGTCAAGTGTGTATACTCTCTACATAAACACTGTCTACTGTGCATGCTCACTACATTAACGCTGTCTAGTGTGCATACTCTACATAAATGCTGTTTAGTGTGTATACTCCTACATAAACGCTGTCTAGTGTGCATACTCTCTACATAAACGCTGTCTAATGTGTATACTCTACATAAACGCCGTTGAGTATGTATACTCTCGACATTAATGCTGTCTAGTGTGTTTGCTCTCTACATAAACACTGTCTAGCGTGCATACTCTCTACATAAACGCTGTCTAGTGTCTATACTCTCTACATAAATGCTGTCGAGTGTGTATACTCTCTACATAAACGCTGTCTAGTGTCAATACTCTCTACATAAATGCTGTCGAGTGTGTATACTCTCTACATAAACGCTGTCTAGTGTCTATACTCTCTACATAAACGCTGTCAAGTGTGTATACTCTCTACATAAACGCTGTCGAGTGTGTATACTCTACATAAACGCTGTCGAGTGTGTAGACTCTCTACATAAACGCTGTCGAGTGTGTAGACTCTCTACATAAACGCTGTCGAGTGTGTAGACTCTCTACATAAACGCTGTCGAGTGTGTATACTCTACATAAACGCTGTCGAGTGTGTAGACTCTCTACATAAACGCTGTCGAGTGTGTATACTCTCTACATAAACGCTGTCGAGTGTCTATACTCTCTACATAAACGCTGTCGAGTGTGTATACTCTCTACATAAACGCTGTCGAGTGTGTATACTCTACATAAACGCTGTCGAGTGTGTATACTCTACATAAACGCTGTCGAGTGTGTATACTCTACATAAACGCTGTCGAGTGTGTATACTCTACATAAACACTGTCTAGTGTGCATACTCTCTACATAAACGCTGTCAAGTGTGTATACTCTCTACATAAACGCTCTCGAGTGTGTATACTCTACATAAACGCCGTTGAGTATGTATACTCTCGACATTAATGCTGTCTAGTGTGTTTGCTCTCTACATAAACACTGTCTAGCGTGCATACTCTCTACATAAACGCTGTCTAGTGTCTATACTCTCTACATAAATGCTGTCGAGTGTGTATACTCTCTACATAAACGCTGTCTAGTGTCAATACTCTCTACATAAATGCTGTCGAGTGTGTATACTCTCTACATAAACGCTGTCTAGTGTCTATACTCTCTACATAAACGCTGTCAAGTGTGTATACTCTCTACATAAACGCTGTCGAGTGTGTATACTCTACATAAACGCTGTCGAGTGTGTAGACTCTCTACATAAACGCTGTCGAGTGTGTAGACTCTCTACATAAACGCTGTCGAGTGTGTAGACTCTCTACATAAACGCTGTCGAGTGTGTATACTCTACATAAACGCTGTCGAGTGTGTAGACTCTCTACATAAACGCTGTCGAGTGTGTATACTCTCTACATAAACGCTGTCGAGTGTCTATACTCTCTACATAAACGCTGTCGAGTGTGTATACTCTCTACATAAACGCTGTCGAGTGTGTATACTCTACATAAACGCTGTCGAGTGTGTATACTCTACATAAACGCTGTCGAGTGTGTATACTCTACATAAACGCTGTCGAGTGTGTATACTCTACATAAACACTGTCTAGTGTGCATACTCTCTACATAAACGCTGTCAAGTGTGTATACTCTCTACATAAACGCTCTCGAGTGTGTATACTCTACATAAACACTGTCTAGTGTGCATACTCTCTAGATAAACACTGTCTAGTGTGCATACTCTCTACATAAATGCTGTCGAGTGTGTATACTCTCTACATAAACGCTGTCTAGTGTCAATACTCTCTACATAAATGCTGTCGAGTGTGTATACTCTCTAAATAAACGCTGTCTAGTGTCTATACTCTCTACATAAACGCTGTCAAGTGTGTATACTCTCTACATAAACGCTGTCGAGTGTGTATACTCTCTACATAAACGCTGTCGAGTGTGTAGGCTCTCTACATAAACGCTGTCGAGTGTGTATACTCTCTACATAAACGCTGTCGAGTGTGTATACTCTCTACATAAACGCTGTCGAGTGTGTATACTCTCTACATAAACGCTGTCGAGTGTGTATACTCTACATAAACGCTGTCGAGTGTGCATACTCTCTACATAAACGTTGTCTAGTGTGCATACTCTCTACATAAACGCTGTCTACTGTGCATGCTCGCTACATTAACGCTGTCTAGTGTGCATACTCTACATAAATGCTGTTTAGTGTGTATACTCCTACATAAACGCTGTCTAGTGTGCATACTCTACATAAATGCTGTTTAGTGTGTATACTCTCTACATAAACGCTGTCGAGTGTGTAGGCTCTCTACATAAACGCTGTCGAGTGTGTATACTCTCTACATAAACGCTGTCGAGTGTGTATACTCTCTACATAAACGCTGTCGAGTGTGTATACTCTCTACATAAACGCTGTCGAGTGTGCATACTCTCTACATAAACCCGGTCTAGTGTGTATGCTCTCTACATAAACACTGTCTACTGTGCATGCTCGCTACATTAACGCTGTCTAGTGTGCATACTCTACATAAATGCTGTTTAGTGTGTATACTCCTACATAAACGCTGTCTAGTGTGCATACTCTACATAAACCCGGTCTAGTGTGTATGCTCTCTACATAAACACTGTCAAGTGTGTATACTCTCTACATAAACACTGTCTAGTGTGCATACTCTACATAAACCCGGTCTAGTGTGTATGCTCTCTACATAAACACTGTCAAGTGTGTATACTCTCTACATAAACGCTGTCGAGTGTGTATACTCTCTACATAAACGCTGTCGAGTGTGTAGACTCTCTACATAAACGCTGTCGAGTGTGTAGACTCTCTACATAAACGCTGTCGAGTGTGTAGACTCTACATAAACGCTGTCGAGTGTGTATACTCTACATAAACGCTGTCGAGTGTGTATACTCTCTACATAAACGCTGTCGAGTGTGTATACTCTCTACATAAACGCTGTCGAGTGTGTATACTCTCTACATAAACGCTGTCGAGTGTGTATACTCTCTACATAAACGCTGTCGAGTGTGTATACTCTACATAAACACTGTCTAGTGTGCATACTCTCTACATAAACGTTGTCTAGTGTGCATACTCTCTACATAAACGCTGTCTACTGTGCATGCTCGCTACATTAACGCTGTCTAGTGTGCATACTCTACATAAATGCTGTTTAGTGTGTATACTCCTACATAAACGCTGTCTAGTGTGCATACTCTACATAAACCCGGTCAAGTGTGTATACTCTCTACATAAACACTGTCTACTGTGCATGCTCGCTACATTAACGCTGTCTAGTGTGCATACTCTACATAAATGCTGTTTAGTGTGTATACTCCTACATAAACACTGTCTAGTGTGTATACTCTACATAAACGCTGTCAAGTG
This sequence comes from Neoarius graeffei, assembly GCF_027579695.1. Taxonomy (NCBI): domain Eukaryota; kingdom Metazoa; phylum Chordata; class Actinopteri; order Siluriformes; family Ariidae; genus Neoarius; species Neoarius graeffei. The sequence goes on from NC_083575.1 coordinate 78,034,446, forward strand.
TGTATACTCTCTACATAAACACTGTCTACTGTGCATGCTCGCTACATTAACGCTGTCTAGTGTGCATACTCTACATAAATGCTGTTTAGTGTGTATACTCCTACATAAACGCTGTCTAGTGTGCATACTCTACATAAACCCGGTCTAGTGTGTATGCTCTCTACATAAACACTGTCAAGTGTGTATACTCTCTACATAAACACTGTCTAGTGTGCATACTCTACATAAACCCGGTCTAGTGTGTATGCTCTCTACATAAACACTGTCAAGTGTGTATACTCTCTACATAAACGCTGTCGAGTGTGTATACTCTCTACATAAACGCTGTCGAGTGTGTAGACTCTCTACATAAACGCTGTCGAGTGTGTAGACTCTCTACATAAACGCTGTCGAGTGTGTAGACTCTCTACATAAACGCTGTCGAGTGTGTATACTCTCTACATAAACGCTGTCGAGTGTGTATACTCTCTACATAAACGCTGTCGAGTGTGTAGACTCTCTACATAAACGCTGTCGAGTGTGTAGACTCTCTACATAAACGCTGTCGAGTGTGTATACTCTCTACATAAACGCTGTCGAGTGTGTATACTCTCTACATAAACGCTGTCGAGTGTGTATACTCTACATAAACGCTGTCGAGTGTGTATACTCTACATAAACGCTGTCGAGTGTGTATACTCTACATAAACACTGTCTAGTGTGCATACTCTCTAGATAAACACTGTCTAGTGTGCATACTCTCTACATAAACGCTGTCAAGTGTGTATACTCTCTACATAAACGCTCTCGAGTGTGTATACTCTACATAAACACTGTCTAGTGTGCATACTCTCTAGATAAACACTGTCTAGTGTGCATACTCTCTACATAAATGCTGTCGAGTGTGTATACTCTCTACATAAACGCTGTCTAGTGTCAATACTCTCTACATAAATGCTGTCGAGTGTGTATACTCTCTAAATAAACGCTGTCTAGTGTCTATACTCTCTACATAAACGCTGTCAAGTGTGTATACTCTCTACATAAACGCTGTCGAGTGTGTATACTCTCTACATAAACGCTGTCGAGTGTGTATACTCTCTACATAAACGCTGTCGAGTGTGTATACTCTCTACATAAACGCTGTCGAGTGTGTATACTCTCTACATAAACGCTGTCGAGTGTGTATACTCTCTACATAAACGCTGTCGAGTGTGTATACTCTACATAAACGCTGTCGAGTGTGTATACTCTACATAAACGCTGTCGAGTGTGTATACTCTACATAAACGCTGTCGAGTGTGTATACTCTACATAAACACTGTCTAGTGTGCATACTCTCTACATAAACGCTGTCTAGTGTCAATACTCTCTACATAAATGCTGTCGAGTGTGTATACTCTACATAAATGCTGTCGAGTGTGTATACTCTCTACATAAACGCTGTCTAGTGTCAATACTCTCTACATAAATGCTGTCGAGTGTGTATACTCTCTAAATAAACGCTGTCTAGTGTCTATACTCTCTACATAAACGCTGTCGAGTGTGTATACTCTACATAAACACTGTCTAGTGTGCATACTCTCTACATAAACGCTGTCTAGTGTGCATACTCTCTACATAAACGCTGTCAAGTGTGTATACTCTCGACATAAACGCTGTCTAATGTGTATACTCTCTACATAAACGCTGTCTAGTGTGTATGCTCTCTACATAAACGCTGTCTAGTGCGCATGCTCTCTACATAAACGCTGCCTAGTGTGTATACTCTACATAAACGCTTTCTAGTGTGTATACTCTCTACATAAACGCTGCCTAGTGTGTATACTCTACATAAACGCTGTCAAGTGTGTATACTCTCTACATAAACACTGTCTACTGTGCATGCTCACTACATTAACGCTGTCTAGTGTGCATACTCTACATAAATGCTGTTTAGTGTGTATACTCCTACATAAACGCTGTCTAGTGTGCATACTCTACATAAACGCGGTCTAGTGTGTATGCTCTCTACATAAACACTGTCAAGTGTGTATACTCTCTACATTAACGCTGTCTAGTGTGCATACTCTTCATAAATGCTGTTTAGTGTCTATACTCCTACATAAATGCTGTCTAGTGTGTATACTCTACATAAACGCGGTCTAGTGTGTATACTCTCTACATAAATGCTGTCTAGTGTGTATGCTCGCTACATTAACGCTGTCAAGTGTGTATACTCTCTACATAAACACTGTCTAGTGTGCATACTCTCTACATAAATGCTGTCTAGTGTGTATGCTCGCTACATTAACGCTGTGTAGTGTGCATACTCTCTACATAAACGCTGTCTAGTGTGTATACTCTCTAGATAAATGCTGTCTAGTGTGTATACATGAACGCTGTCTAGTGTGTATACATAAACGCTGTCTCGTGTGTATACATAAACGCTGTCTATTGTGTATGCATAAACTCTGTCTATTGTGTATACATAAACGCTGTCTAGTGTGTATACATAAACGCTGTCTAGTGTGTATACATAAACGCTGTCTAGTGTGTATACTCTCTACATAAATGCTGTCTAGTGTGTATACTCTCTACATAAATGCTGTCTAGTGTGTATACTCTCTACATAAACGCTGTCTAGTGTGCATACTCTTTACATAAATGCTATCTAGTGTGCATGCTCGCTACATTAATGCTGTCTAGTGTGCATACTCTACATAAACGCGGTCTAGTGTGTATGCTCTCTACATAAACGCTGTCTAGTGTGTATGCTCTCTACATAAACGCTGTCTAGTGTGTATGCTCTCTACATAAACGCTGTCTAGTGTGTATACTCTCTACATAAACACTCAAGTGTGTAAACTCTACATAATCGCTGTCTAGTGTGCATACTCTCTACATAAATGCTGTCTAGTGTGTATGCTCGCTACATTAACGCTGTCTAGTTTGCATACTCTACATAAATGCTGTCGAGTGTGTATACTCTACATAAACGCTGTCTAGTGTGCATACTCTCTACATAAATGCTGTCAAGTGTGTATGCTCGCTACATTAACGCTGTCTAGTGTGCATACTCTACATAAGTGCTGTCTAGTGTGCATACTCTCTACATAAATGCTGTCTAGTGTGTATGCTCGCTACATTAACGCTGTCTAGTGTGCATACTCTCTAGATAAACGCTGTCTAGTGTGTATACTCTCTAGATAAACGCTGTCTAGTGTGTAAACATGAACGCTGTCTAGTGTGTATACATAAACGCTGTCTCGTGTGTATACATAAACGCTGTCTATTGTGTATGCATAAACTCTGTCTATTGTGTATACATAAACGCTGTCTAGTGTGTATACATAAACGCTGTCTAGTGTGTATACATAAACGCTGTCTAGTGTGTATACTCTCTACATAAATGCTGTCTAGTGTGTATACTCTCTACATAAATGCTGTCAAGTGTGTATACTCCTACATAAACGCTGTCTAGTGTGCATACTCTCTAAATAAACGCTGCCTAGTTTGTATGCTCGCTACATTAACGCTGTCTAGTGTGCATACTCTCGACATAAGCGCTGTCTAGTGTGTATACTCTCGACATAAATGCTGTCTAGTGTGTATACTCTCTACATAAACGCTGTCTAATGTGCATACTCTCGACATAACCGCTGTCTAGTGTGTATACGCTCGACATAAATGCTGTCGAGTGTGTATACTCTTGACATAAGCGCTGTCTAGTGTGTATACTCTCGACATAAATGCTGTCTAGTGTGCATACTCACGACATAAGCGCTGTCTAGTGTGTATACTCTCGACATAAATGCTGTCTAGTGTGTATACTCTCTACATAAACGCTGTCTAGTGTGTATGCTCTCTACATAAACGCTGTTGAGTGTGTATACTCTACATAAACGCTGTCTAGTGTGTATACTCTCTACATAAACGCTGTCTAATGTGTATACTCTCTACATAAACGCTGTTGAGTATATATACTCTCGACATTAATTCTGTCTAGTGTGTTTGCTCTCTACATAAACACTGTCTAGTGTGCATACTCCATACATAAACACTGTCTAGTGTCTATACTCTCTACATAAACGCTGTCGAGTTTGTATACTCTACATAAACGCTGTCAAGTGTGTATACTCTCTACATAACCGCTGTCTCGTGTGTATACTCTCGACATAAATGCTGTCGAGTGTGTATACTCTCGACATAAGCGCTGTCTAGTGTGTATGCTCTCTACATAAACGCTGTCGAGTGTGTATGCTCTCTACATAAACGCTGTCTAGTGTGTATACTCTCTACATAAAAACTGTCAAGTGTGTATACTCTCTACATAATCGCTGTCTAGTGTGCATACTCTCTACATAAATGCTGTCTAGTGTGTATGCTCGCTACATTAACGCTGTCTAGTTTGCATACTCTACATAAATGCTGTCGAGTGTGTATACTCTACATAAACGCTGTCTAGTGTGCATACTCTCTACATAAATGCTGTCTAGTGTGTATGCTCGCTACATTAACGCTGTCTAGTGTGCATACTCTCTACATAAGTGCTGTCTAGTGTGTATACTCTCGACATAAATGCTGTCTAGTGTGTATACTCTCTACATAAACGCTGTCTAGTGTGTATACATAAACGCTGTCTAGTGTGTATACATAAACGCTGTCTAGTGTGTATACATAAACGCTGTCTAGTGTGTATACTCTACATAAACGCTGTCTAGTGTGCATACTCTCTACATAAATGCTGTCGTGTGTATGCTCGCTACATTAACGCTGTCTAGTGTGCATACTCTCTACATAAGTGCTGTCTAGTGTGTATACTCTCGACATAAATGCTGTCTAGTGTGTATACTCTCTACATAAACGCTGTCTAGTGTGTATACATAAACGCTGTCTAGTGTGTATACATAAACGCTGTCTAGTGTGTATACATAAACGCTGTCTAGTGTGTATACATAAACGCTGTCTAGTGTGTATACATAAACGCTGTCTAGTGTGTATACATAAACGCTGTCTAGTGTGTAAACATAAACGCTGTCTAGTGTGCATACATAAACGCTGTCTAGTGTGTATACTCTACATAAATGCTGTCTAGTGTGTATACTCTACATAAACGCGGTCTCATGTGTATGCTCTCTACGTAAACGCTGTCGAGTGTGCATTCTCTACATAAACGCTGTCTAGTGTGTATACTCTCTACATAAACACTGTCTAGTGTGCATGCTCTCTATATAAACGCTGTTTAGTGTTTATGCTCTCTACAGAAATGCTGTCTAGTGTGTATACTCTACATAAATGCTGTCTAGTGTGCATAGTCTACATAAACGCTGTCGAGTGTGTATACTCTACATAAACACTGTCTAGTGTGCATACTCTCTACATAAACACTGTCTAGTGTGCATGCTCTCTATATAAACGCGGTCTAGTGTGTATGCTCGCTACATTAACGCTGTCTAGTTTGCATGCTCGCTACATTAACGCTGTCTAGTTTGCATACTCTACATAAATGCTGTCGAGTGTGTATAGTCTACATAAACGCTGTCGAGTATGTATACTCTACATAAACACTGTCTAGTGTGCATACTCTACATAAACGCTGTCTAGTGTGCATACTCTACATAAACACTGTCTAGTGTGCATACTCTACATAAACACTGTCTAGTGTGCATACTCTACATAAACGCGGTCTAGGGTGTATGCTCGCTACATTAACGCTGTCTAGTTTGCATACTCTACATAAACGCTGTCGAGTGTGTATACTCTACATAAACACTGTCTAGTGTGCATACTCTACATAAACACTGTCTAGTGTGCATACTCTCGACATAAGCACAGTCTAGTGTGTATACTCTCGAGATAAATGCTGTCTAGTGTGTATACTCTCGACATAAATGCTGTCGAGTGTGTATACTCTCGACATAAGCGCTGTCTAGTGTGTATGCTCTCTACATAAACGCTGTCTAGTGTGCATGCTCTCTACATAAACGCTGTCTAGTGTGTATGCTCTCTACATAAACGCTGTTGAGTGTGTATGCTCTCTACATAAACGCTGTCTAGTGTGCATGCTCGCTACATTAACGCTGTCTAGTGTGCATACTCTACATAAATGCTGTCTAGTGTGTATACTCCTACATAAACGCTGTCTATTGTGCATACTCTCTACATAAACGTTGTCTAGTGTGTATGCTCGCTACATTAACGCTGTCTAGTGTGCATACTCTCGACATAAGCGCTGTCTAGTGTGTATACTCTCGACATAAATGCTGTCTAGTGTGTATACTCTCGACATAAATGCTGTCTAGTGTGTATACTCTCGACATAACCACTGTCTAGTGTGTATACTCTCGACATAAATGCTGTCGAGTGTGTATACTCACGACATAAACACTGTCTAGTGTTTATACTCTCTAGATAAACGCTGTCGAGTGTGTATACTCTCTACATAAACGCTGTCGTGTGTATACTCTCTACATAAACGCTGTTGAAAGTGTATACTCTCTACATAAACGCTGTCTAGTGTGTATAGTCTACATAAACGCTGTCTAGTGTGCATACTCTCTACATAAACACTGTCTAGTGTGCATACTGTCTACATAAATGCTGTATAGTGTGCATGCTTGCTACATTAACGCTGTCTAGTGTGCATACTCTCTACATAAAAGCTTTCTAGTGTGTATACTCTCTACATAAACACTGTCTAGTGTGCATACTCTACATAAAAGCTGTCTAGTGTGTATACTCTCTACATAAACGCTGTCGAGTGTGTATACTCTACATAAACACTGTTGAGTGTGTATACTCTCTACATAAACGCTGTCTAGTGTGCATACTCTACATAAACGCTGTCTAGTGTGTATGCTCTCTTCATAAACGCTGTCTAGTGTGTATACTCTCTACATAAACACTGTCTAGTGTTTATACTCTCTACATAAACGCTGTCGAGTGTGTATACTCTCTACATAAACGCTGTCTAGTGTGTATACTCTACATAAACGCTGTTGAATGTGTATACTCTACATAAACGCTGTCAAGTGTGTATACTCTCTACATAAACGCTGTCTAGTGTGCATTCTCTACATGAACGCTGTCAAGTGTGTATACTCTCGACATAAATGCTGTCGAGTGTGTATACTCTCGACATAAGCGCTGTCTAGTGTGTATGCTCTCTACATAAACGCTGTCGAGTGTGTATGCTCTCTACATAAACGCTGTCTAGTGTGTATACTCTCTACATAAACACTGTCAAGTGTGTATACTCTCTACATAATCGCTGTCTAGTGTGCATACTCTCTACATAAATGCTGTCTAGTGTGTATGCTCGCTACATTAACGCTGTCTAGTTTGCATACTCTACATAAATGCTGTCGAGTGTGTATACTCTACATAAACGCTGTCTAGTGTGCATACTCTCGACATAAATGCTGTCTAGTGTGTATACTCTCTACGTAAACGCTGTCTAGTGTGTATACATAAACGCTGTCTAGTGTGTATACATAAACGCTGTCTAGTGTGTATACATAAACGCTGTCTAGTGTGTATACATAAACGCTGTCTAGTGTGTATACATAAACGCTGTCTAGTGTGTATACATAAACGCTGTCTAGTGTGTATACATAAACGCTGTCTAGTGTGTATACTCTACATAAACGCGGTCTCGTGTGTATGCTCTCTATATAAACACGGTCTAGTGTGCATGCTCTCTACATAAACACTGTCTAGTGTGTATGGTCTCTACATAAACGCTGTCTAGTGTGCATACTCTACATAAACACTGTCTAGTGTGCATACTCTCTATATAAACATGGTCTAGTGTGTATGCTCGCTACATTAACGCTGTCTAGTTTGCATACTCTACATAAACACTGTCTAGTGTGCATACTCTACATAAACACTGTCTAGTGTGCATACTCTCTATATAAACATGGTCTAGTGTGTATGCTCGCTACATTAACGCTGTCTAGTTTGCATACTCTACATAAACGCTGTCGAGTGTGCATACTCTACATAAACGCTGTCTAGTGTGCATACTCTACATAAACACTGTCTAGTGTGCATACTCTACATAAACACTGTCTAGTGTGCATACTCTCTATATAAACATGGTCTAGTGTGTATGCTCGCTACATTAACGCTGTCTAGTTTGCATACTCTACATGAATGCTGTCGAGTGTGTATACTCTACATAAACGCTGTCGAGTGTGTATACTCTACATAAACGCTGTCGAGTGTGTATACTCTACATAAACGCTGTCGAGTGTGTATACTCTACATAAACACTGTCTAGTGTGCATACTCTACATAAACGCTGTCTAGTGTGCATACTCTACATAAACGCTGTCTAGTGTGCATACTCTACATAAACGCTGTCTAGTGTGCATACTCTACATAAACGCTGTCTAGTGTGCATACTCTCGACATAAACGCTGTCTAGTGTGCATACTCTACATAAACACTGTCTAGTGTGCATACTCTACATAAACACTGTCTAGTGTGCATACTCTACATAAACGCTGTCTAGTGTGCATACTCTCGACATAAGCGCTGTCTAGTGTGTATACTGTCGAGATAAATGCTGTCTAGTGTGTATACTCTCTACATAAACGCTGTCTAGTGTGCATGCTCTCGACATAACCGCTGTCGTGTGTATACTCTCGACATAAATGCTGTCGAGTGTGTATACTCTCGACATAAGCACTGTCTAGTGTGTATGCTCTCTACATAAACGCTGTCGAGTGTGTATACTCTCGACATAAACGCTGTCTAGTGTGTATACTCTCGACATAACCGCTGTCGAGTGTGTATACTCTCGACATAACCGCTGTCTAGTGTGTATGCTCTCTACATAAATGCTGTCTAGTGTGTATACTCTACATAAACGCTGTCAAGTGTGTATACTCTCTACATAAACACTGTCTAGTGTGTATACTCCTACATAAACGCTGTCTATTGTGCATACTCTCTACATAAACGTTGTCTAGTTTGTATGCTCGCTACATTAACGCTGTCTAGTGTGCATACTCTCGACATAAGTGCTGTCTAGTGTGTATACTCTCGACATAAATGCTGTCGAGTGTGTATACTCTTGACATAAGCGCTGTCTAGTGTGTATACTCTCGACATAAATGCTGTCTAGTGTGCATACTCACGACATAAACACTGTCTAGTGTCTATACTCTCTACATAAACGTTGTCGAGTGTGTATACTCTCTACATAAACACTGTCTAGTGTCTATACTCTCTACATAAACACTGTCTAGTGTCTATACTCTCTACATAAACGCTGTCGAGTTTGTATACTCTACATAAACGCTGTCAAGTGTGTATACTCTCTACGTAAATGCTGTCTAGTGTTTATACTCTCTACATAAACGCTGTCGAGTGTGTATACTCTCTACATAAACGCTGTCGTGTGTATACTCTCTACATAAACGCTGTCGTGTGTATACTCTCTACATAAACGCTGTTGAATGTGTATACTCTACGTAAACGCTGTCAAGTGTGTATACTCTCTACATAAACGCTGTCTAGTGTGTATACTCTACATAAACGCTGTCTAGTGTGCATACTCTCTACATAAACACTGTCTAGTGTGCATACTGTCTACATAAATGCTGTCTAGTGTGCATGCTTGCTACATTAACGCTGTCTAGTGTGCATACTCTCTACATAAAAGCTGTCTAGTGTGTATACTCTCTACATAAACACTGTCTAGTGTGCATACTCTACAAAAATGCTGTCTAGTGTGTATGCTCCCTACATTAACGCTGTCTAGTGTGCATACTCTCTACATAAAAGCTGTCTAGTGTGTATATTCTCTACATAAACGCTGTCTAGTGTGCATACTCTACATAAATTCTGTCTAGTGTGTATGCTCTCTACATAAACGCTGTCTAGTGTGTATACTCTCTACATAAACGCTGTCTAGTGTTTGTACTCTCTACATAAACGCTGTCGAGTGTGTATACTCTCTACATAAACGCTGTCTAGTGTGCATACTCTACATAAACGCTGTCGAGTGTGTATACTCTACATAAACACTGTCTAGTGTGCATACTCTACATAAACACTGTCTAGTGTGCATACTCTCTATATAAACACGGTCTAGTGTGTATGCTCGCTACATTAACGCTGTCTAGTTTGCATACTCTACATAAATGCTGTCGAGTGTGTATACTCTACATAAACACTGTCTAGTGTGCATACTCTACATAAACGCTGTCTAGTGTGCATACTCTACATAAACACTGTCTAGTGTGCATACTCTACATAAACACTGTCTAGTGTGCATACTCTCTATATAAACACGGTCTAGTGTGTATGCTCGCTACATTAACGCTGTCTAGTTTGCATACTCTACATAAATGCTGTCGAGTGTGTATACTCTACATAAACGCTGTCGAGTGTGTATACTCTACATAAACACTGTCTAGTGTGCATACTCTACATAAAGGCTGTCTAGTGTGCATACTCTACATAAACACTGTCTAGTGTGCATACTCTATATAAACGCTGTCTAGTGTGCATACTCTCGACATAAACGCTGTCTAGTGTGCATACTCTACATAAATGCGGTCTAGTGTGTATGCTCGCTACATTAACGCTGTCTAGTTTGCATACTCTACATAAACGCTGTCGAGTGTGTATACTCTACATAAACACTGTCTAGTGTGCATACTCTACATAAACGCTGTCAAGTGTGTATACTCTCTACGTAAACGCTGTCAAGTGTGTATACTCTCTACATAAACGCTGTCTAGTGTGCATACTCTACATAAACACTGTCTAGTGTGCATTCTCGACATAAGCGCTGTCTAGTGTGTATACTCTCGAGATAAATGCTGTCTAGTGTGTATACTCTCTACATAAACGCTGTCTAGTGTGCATACTCTCGACATAACCGCTGTCTAGTGTGTATACTTTCGACATAAATGCTGTCGAGTGTGTATACTCTCGACTTAAATGCTGTCTAGTGTGTATACTCTCTACATAAACGCTGTCTAGTGTGCATACTCTCGACATAACCGCTGTCTAGTGTGTATACTCTCGTCATAAATGCTGTCGAGTGTGTATACTCTCGACATAAGCGCTGTCTAGTGTGTATACTCTCGACATAAATGCTGTCTAGTGTGCATACTCTCGACATAAGCGCTGTCTAGTGTGCATACTCTCGACATAAATGCTGTCTAGTGTGTATACTCTCTACATAAACGCTGTCTAGTGTGTTTGCTCTCTACATAAACGCTGTTGAGTGTGTATACTCTACATAAACGCTGTTTACTTGTGTATACTCTACATAAACGCTGTCTATTGTGTATACTCTCTACATAAACGCTGTCTAATGTGTATACTCTCTACATAAACGCCGTTGAGTATATATACTCTCGACATTAATGCTGTCTAGTGTGCATACTCCCTACATAAACACTGTCTAGTGTCTATACTCTCTACATAAACGCTGTCGAGTGTGTATACTCTCTACATAAACGCTGTCTAGTGTGCATTCTCTACATAAACACTGTCTAGTGTGTATACTCTCTACATAAATGCTGTCTAGTGTGTATGCTCTCTACATAAACGCTGTCTAGTGTGCATTCTCTACATAAACACTGTCTAGTGTGTATACTCTCTACATAAACGCTGTCTAGTGTGCATTCTCTACATAAACACTGTCAAGTGTGTATACTCTCTACATAAACGCTGTCAAGTGTGTATACTCTCTTCATAAACGCTGTTGAGTGTGTATACTCTCTACATAAACACTGTCTAGTGTGCATACTCTCTACATAAATGCTGTCGAGTGTGTATACTCTGTACATAAACGCTGTCGAGTGTGTATACTCTCTACATAAACGCTGTCTAGTGTGCATTCTCTACATAAACGCTGTCTACTGTGCATTCTCTACATAAACGCTGTCTCGTGTGTATACTCTCTACATAAACGCTGTCAAGTGTGTATACTCTCTACATAAATGCTGTCTAGTGTGTATACTCTACATAAACGCTGTCTCGTGTGTATACTCTCTACATAAACGCTGTCGAGTGTGTATACTCTCGACATAAATGCTGTCTAGTGTGTATACTCTCGACATAACCGATGTCGAGTGTGTATACTCTCGACATAACCGCTGTCTAGTGTGTATGCTCTCTACATAAACGCTGTCTAGTGTGTATACTCTACATAAACGCTGTCGTGTGTATACTCTCTACATAAACACTGTCTAGTGTGCATACTCTACATAAATGCTGTCTAGTGTGCATGCTCGCTACATTAACGCTGTCTAGTGTGCATACTCTACATAAACGCTGTCTAGTGTGCATACTCTCGACATAAGCGCTGTCGAGTGTGTATACTCTCGACATAAATGCTGTCTAGTGTGTATACTCTCGACATAACCGTTGTCGAGTGTGTCTACTCTCGACATAACCGCTGTCTAGTGTGTATGCTCTCTACATAAACGCTGTCTAGTGTGTATACTCTACATAAACGCTGTCAAGTGTGTATACTCTCTACATAAACACTGTCTAGTGTGCATACTCTACATAAATGCTGTCTAGTGTGCATACTCTACATAAACACTGTCTAGTGTGCATACTCTACATAAACGCTGTCTAGTGTGCATACTCTCGACATAAGCGCTGTCGAGTGTGTATACTCTCGAGATAAATGCTGTCTAGTGTGTATACTCTCTACATAAACGCTGTCTAGTGTGCATACTCTCGACATAACCGCTGTCTAGTGTGTATACTCTCGACATAAATGCTGTCGAGTGTGTATACTCTCGACATAAATGCTGTCTAGTGTGTATACTCTCTACATAAACGCGGTCTAGTGTGCATACTCTCGACATAACCGCTGTCTAGTGTGTATACTCTCGTCATAAATGCTGTCGAGTGTGTATTCTCTCGACATAAGCGCTGTCTAGTGTGTATACTCTCGACATAAATGCTGTCTAGTGTGCATACTCTCGACATAAGCGCTGTCTAGTGTGTATGCTCTCTACATAAATGCTGTTGAGTGTGTATACTCTCGACATAAATGCTGTCTAGTGTGCATACTCTCGACATAAACGCTGTCTAGTGTGTATGCTCTCTACATAAACGCTGTTGAGTGTGTATACTCTACATAAACGCTGTTTACTTGTGTATACTCTACATAAACGCTGTCTAGTGTGTATACTCTCTACATAATCGCTGTCTAATGTGTATACTCTCTACATAAACGCCGTTGAGTATATATACTCTCGACATTAATGCTGTCTAGTGTGTTTGCTCTCTACATAAACACTGTCTAGTGTCTATACTCTCTACATAAACGCTGTCGAGTGTGTATACTCTCTACATAAACGCTGTCTAGTGTGTATGCTCTCTACATAAACGCTGTCTAGTGTGCATTCTCTACATAAACACTGTCTAGTGTGTATGCTCTCTACATAAATGCTGTCTAGTGTGTATGCTCTCTACATAAACGCTGTCTAGTGTGCATTCTCTACATAAACACTGTCTAGTGTGTATACTCTCTACATAAACACTTTCTAGTGTGCATTCTCTACATAATTACTGTCTAGTGTGTATAGTCTCTACATAAATGCTGTCAAGTGTATATACTCTCTACATAAACGCTGTCAAGTGTGTATACTCTCTACATAAACGCTGTCTAGTGTGCATTCTCTACATAAACGCTGTCTACTGTGCATTCTCTACATGAACGCTGTCTCGTGTGTATACTCTCTATATAAATGCTGTTGAGTGTGTATACTCTCTACATAAACACTGTCTAGTGTGCATACTCTCTACATAAATGCTGTCGAGTGTGTATACTCTGTACATAAACGCTGTCGAGTGTGTATACGCTCTACATAAACGCTGTCTAGTGTGCATTCTCTACATAAACGCTGTCTACTGTGCATTCTCTACATAAACGCTGTCTCGTGTGTATACTCTCTACATAAACGCTGTCAAGTGTGTATACTCTCTACATAAATGCTGTCTAGTGTGTATACTCTACATAAACGCTGTCTAGTGTGTATGCTCTCTACATAAACGCTGTCTAGTGTGCATTCTCTACATAAACGCTGTCAAGTGTGTATACTCTCTACATAAACGCGGTCTAGTGTGTATACTCTCTACATAAACGCTGTCGAGTGTGTATACTCTCTACATAAACGCTGTCTAGTGTGTATACTCTCTACATAAACGCTGTCAAGTGTGTATACTCTACATAAACGCTGTCTAGTGTGTATGCTCTCTATATAAACGCTGTCTAGTGTGCATTCTCTACATAAACGCTGTCTCGTGTGTATACTCTCTACATAAACGCTGTCAAGTGTGTATACTCTCTACATAAATGCTGTCTAGTGTGTATACTCTACATAAACGCTGTCTAGTGTGTATGCTCTCTACATAAACGCTGTCTAGTGTGCATTCTCTACATAAACGCTGTCAAGTGTGTATACTCTACATAAATGCTGTCTAGTGTGTGTACTCTACATAAACGCTGTCTAGTGTGTATACTCTCTACATAAACGCTGTCGAGTGTGTATACTCTCTACATAAACGCTGTCTAGTGTGTATACTCTCTACATAAACGCTGTTGAATGTGTATACTCTACATAAACGCTGTCAAGTGTGTATACTCTCGACATAAATGCTGTCTAGTGTGTATACTCTCTACATAAACGCTGTCTAGTGTGCATACTCTCGACATAACCGCTGTCTAGTGTGTATACTCTCGTCATAAATGCTGTCGAGTGTGTATACTCTCGACATAAGCGCTGTCTAGTGTGTATACTCTCTACGTAAACGCTGTCAAGTGTGTATACTCTCTACATAAACGCTGTCTAGTGTGTATACTCTACATAAACGCTGTCTAGTGTAAATGCTCTCTACATAAACGCTGTCAAGTGTGCATTCTCTACATAAACGCTGTCTAGTGTGCATTCTCTACATAAACACTGTGTAGTGTGTATACTCTCAACATTAACGCTGTCTATTGTGCATGCTCTCTACATAAACGCTTTCTAGTGTGCATACTCTCTACATAAACGCTGTCTAGTGTGCATACTCTACATAAACGCTGTCTAGTGTGTATACTCTCTGCATAAACGCTGTCTAGTGTGTATACTCTCTACATAAACGCTGTCTAGTGTGTATACTCTACATAAACGGTGTCTAGTGTAAATGCTCTCTATATAAACGCTGTCTAGTGTGCATTCTGTACATAAACGCTGTCTAGTGTGTATACTCTACGTAAACGCTGTCAAGTGTGTATACTCTCTACATAAACGCTGTCTAGTGTGTATACTCTACATAAACGCTGTTTAGTGTAAATGCTCTCTACATAAACGCTGTCTAGTGTGCATTCTCTACATAAACGCTGTCTAGTGTGCATTCTCTACATAAACACTGTCTAGTGTGTATACTCTCTACATAAACGCTGTCTAGTGTGCATACTCTCTACATAAAAGCTGTCTAGTGTGTATACTCTCTACATAAACGCTGTCGAGTGTGTGTACTCTCTACATAAGCGCTGTCTAGTGTGTATACTCTCGACATAAATGCTGTCTAGTGTGCATACTCTCGACATAAGCGCTGTCTAGTGTGTATGCTCTCTACATAAATGCTGTTGAGTGTGTATACTCTCGACATAAATGCTGTCTAGTGTGCATACTCTCGACATAAACGCTGTCTAGTGTGTATGCTCTCTACATAAACGCTGTTGAGTGTGTATACTCTACATAAACGCTGTTTACTTGTGTATACTCTACATAAACGCTGTCTAGTGTGTATACTCTCTACATAATCGCTGTCTAATGTGTATACTCTCTACATAAACGCCGTTGAGTATATATACTCTCGACATTAATGCTGTCTAGTGTGTTTGCTCTCTACATAAACACTGTCTAGTGTGCATACTCCCTACATAAACACTGTCTAGTGTCTATACTCTCTACATAAACGCTGTCGAGTGTGTATACTCTCTACATAAACGCTGTCTAGTGTGTATGCTCTCTACATAAACGCTGTCTAGTGTGCATTCTCTACATAAACACTGTCTAGTGTGTATGCTCTCTACATAAATGCTGTCTAGTGTGTATGCTCTCTACATAAACGCTGTCTAGTGTGCATTCTCTACATAAACACTGTCTAGTGTGTATACTCTCTACATAAACACTGTCTAGTGTGCATTCTCTACATAATTACTGTCTAGTGTGTATAGTCTCTACATAAATGCTGTCAAGTGTGTATACTCTCTACATAAACGCTGTCAAGTGTGTATACTCTCTACATAAACGCTGTCTAGTGTGCATTCTCTACATAAACGCTGTCTACTGTGCATTCTCTACATGAACGCTGTCTCGTGTGTATACTCTCTATATAAATGCTGTTGAGTGTGTATACTCTCTACATAAACACTGTCTAGTGTGCATACTCTCTACATAAATGCTGTCGAGTGTGTATACTCTGTACATAAACGCTGTCGAGTGTGTATACGCTCTACATAAACGCTGTCTAGTGTGCATTCTCTACATAAACGCTGTCTACTGTGCATTCTCTACATAAACGCTGTCTCGTGTGTATACTCTCTACATAAACGCTGTCAAGTGTGTATACTCTCTACATAAATGCTGTCTAGTGTGTATACTCTACATAAACGCTGTCTAGTGTGTATGCTCTCTACATAAACGCTGTCTAGTGTGCATTCTCTACATAAACGCTGTCAAGTGTGTATACTCTCTACATAAACGCGGTCTAGTGTGTATACTCTCTACATAAACGCTGTCGAGTGTGTATACTCTCTACATAAACGCTGTCTAGTGTGTATACTCTCTACATAAACGCTGTTGAATGTGTATACTCTACATAAACGCTGTCAAGTGTGTATACTCTACATAAACGCTGTCTAGTGTGTATGCTCTCTATATAAACGCTGTCTAGTGTGCATTCTCTACATAAACGCTGTCTCGTGTGTATACTCTCTACATAAACGCTGTCAAGTGTGTATACTCTCTACATAAATGCTGTCTAGTGTGTATACTCTACATAAACGCTGTCTAGTGTGTATGCTCTCTACATAAACGCTGTCTAGTGTGCATTCTCTACATAAACGCTGTCAAGTGTGTATACTCTACATAAATGCTGTCTAGTGTGTGTACTCTACATAAACGCTGTCTAGTGTGTATACTCTCTACATAAACGCTGTCGAGTGTGTATACTCTCTACATAAACGCTGTCTAGTGTGTATACTCTCTACATAAACGCTGTTGAATGTGTATACTCTACATAAACGCTGTCAAGTGTGTATACTCTCGACATAAATGCTGTCTAGTGTGTATACTCTCTACATAAACGCTGTCTAGTGTGCATACTCTCGACATAACCGCTGTCTAGTGTGTATACTCTCGTCATAAATGCTGTCGAGTGTGTATACTCTCGACATAAGCGCTGTCTAGTGTGTATACTCTCTACGTAAACGCTGTCAAGTGTGTATACTCTCTACATAAACGCTGTCTAGTGTGTATACTCTACATAAACGCTGTCTAGTGTAAATGCTCTCTACATAAACGCTGTCTAGTGTGCATTCTCTACATAAACGCTGTCAAGTGTGTATACTCTCGACATAAATGCTGTCTAGTGTGTATACTCTCTACATAAACGCTGTCTAGTGTGCATACTCTCGACATAACCGCTGTCTAGTGTGTATACTCTCGTCATAAATGCTGTCGAGTGTGTATACTCTCGACATAAGCGCTGTCTAGTGTGTATACTCTCTACGTAAACGCTGTCAAGTGTGTATACTCTCTACATAAATGCTGTCTAGTGTGTATACTCTACATAAACGCTGTCTAGTGTGTATGCTCTCTACATAAACGCTGTCTAGTGTGCATTCTCTACATAAACGCTGTCAAGTGTGTATACTCTACATAAATGCTGTCTAGTGTGTGTACTCTACATAAACGCTGTCTAGTGTGTATACTCTCTACATAAACGCTGTCGAGTGTGTATACTCTCTACATAAACGCTGTCTAGTGTGTATACTCTCTACATAAACGCTGTTGAATGTGTATACTCTACATAAACGCTGTCAAGTGTGTATACTCTCGACATAAATGCTGTCTAGTGTGTATACTCTCTACATAAACGCTGTCTAGTGTGCATACTCTCGACATAACCGCTGTCTAGTGTGTATACTCTCGTCATAAATGCTGTCGAGTGTGTATACTCTCGACATAAGCGCTGTCTAGTGTGTATACTCTCTACGTAAACGCTGTCAAGTGTGTATACTCTCTACATAAACGCTGTCTAGTGTGCATTCTCTACATAAACGCTGTCTAGTGTGCATTCTCTACATAAACACTGTGTAGTGTGTATACTCTCAACATTAACGCTGTCTATTGTGCATGCTCTCTACATAAACGCTTTCTAGTGTGCATACTCTCTACATAAACGCTGTCTAGTGTGCATACTCTACATAAACGCTGTCTAGTGTGTATACTCTCTGCATAAACGCTGTCTAGTGTGTATACTCTCTACATAAACGCTGTCTAGTGTGTATACTCTACATAAACGGTGTCTAGTGTAAATGCTCTCTATATAAACGCTGTCTAGTGTGCATTCTGTACATAAACGCTGTCTAGTGTGTATACTCTACGTAAACGCTGTCAAGTGTGTATACTCTCTACATAAACGCTGTCTAGTGTGTATACTCTACATAAACGCTGTTTAGTGTAAATGCTCTCTACATAAACGCTGTCTAGTGTGCATTCTCTACATAAACGCTGTCTAGTGTGCATTCTCTACATAAACACTGTCTAGTGTGTATACTCTCTACATAAACGCTGTCTAGTGTGCATACTCTCTACATAAAAGCTGTCTAGTGTGTATACTCTCTACATAAACGCTGTCGAGTGTGTGTACTCTCTACATAAACGCTGTCAAGTGTGTATACTCTCTACATAAATGCTGTCTAGTGTGCATTCTCTACCTAAACGCTGTCTAGTGTGCATTCTCTACATAAACGCTGTCTAGTGTGTATACTCTCTACATAAACGCTGTCTAGTGTGTATGCTCTCTACATAAACGCTGTCTAGTGTGTATACTCTACATAAACGCTGTCTAGTGTGTATACTCTCTACATAAACGCTGTCTAGTGTGTATGCTCTCTACATAAACGCTGTCTAGTGTGCATTCTCTACATAAACGCTGTCTAGTGTGTATACTCTCTACATAAACGCTGCCAAGTGTGTATACTCTACATACACGCTGTCTAGTGTGTATACTCTACATAAACGCTGTCTAATGTGTATACTCTCTACATAAATGCTGTCTAGTGTGCATTCTCTACATAAACGCTGTCTAGTGTGCATTCTCTACATAAACACTGTCTAGTGTGTATACTCTCTACATAAACGCTGTCTAGTGTGCATACTCTCTACATAAAAGCTGTCTAGTGTGCATACTCTCTACATAAATGCTGTCTAGTGTGCATTCTCTACATAAACGCTGTCTAGTGTGCATTCTCTACATAAACACTGTCTAGTGTGTATACTCTCTACATAAACGCTGTCGAGTGTGTGTACTCTCTACATAAACGCTGTCTAGTGTGCATTCTCTACCTAAACGCTGTCTAGTGTGCATTCTCTACATAAACACTGTCTAGTGTGTATACTCTACATAAACGCTGTCTAGTGTGTATACTCTCTACATAAACGCTGTCTAGTGTGTATGCTGTCTACATAAACGCTGTTGAGTGTGTATACTCTCGACATTAACGCTGTCTAGTGTGCATACTCTACATAAACGCTGTCTAGTGTGTATACTCTCTACATAAACGCTGTCTAGTGTGCATACTCTACATAAACGCTGTCTAGTGTGTATACTCTCTACATAAACGCTGTCTAGTGTGCATACTCTACATAAACGCTGTCTAGTGTGTATACTCTCTACATAAACGCTGTCGAGTGTGCATACTCTCTACATAAACGCTGTCTAGTGTGTATAATCTCTACATAAACGCTGTCAAGTGTGTATACTCTCTACATAAACGCTGTCTAGTGTGTATACTCTACGTAAACGCTGTCTAGTGTAAATGCTCTCTACATAAACGCTGTCTAGTGTGTATGCTCTCTACATAAACGCTGTTGAGTGTGTATACTCTCGACATTAACGCTGTCTAGTGTGCATACTCTCGACATAAACGCTGTCTAGTGTGCATACTCTACATAAACGCTGTCTAGTGTGTATACTCTCTACATAAACGCTGTCGAGTGTGCATACTCTCTACATAAACGCTGTCTAGTGTGTATAATCTCTACATAAACGCTGTCAAGTGTGTATACTCTACATAAACGCTGTCTAATGTGTATACTCTCTACATAAACGCTGTCTACTGTGTATACTCTACATAAACGCTGTCTAGTGTCTATGCTCTCTACATAAACGCTGTCTAGTGTGCATACTCTCTACATAAACGCTGTCTAGTGTGCATACTCTACATAAACGCTGTCTAGTGTAAATGCTCTCTACATAAACGCTGTCTAGTGTGCATTCTCTACATAAACGCTGTCTAGTGTGTATGCTCTCTACATAAACGCTGTTGAGTGTGTATACTCTCGACATTAACGCTGTCTAGTGTGCATAGTCTCTACATAAACGCTGTCTAGTGTGCATACTCTACATAAACGTTGTCTAGTGTGTATACTCTCTACATAAACGCTGTCAAGTGTGTATACTCTCTACATAAACGCTGTCTAGTGTAAATGCTCTCTACATAAACGCTGTCTAGTGTAAATGCTCTCTACATAAACGCTGTCTAGTGTGTATACTCTCTACATAAACGCTGTCAAGTGTGTATACTCTCTACACAAACGCTGTCTAGTGTGTATACTCTCTACATAAACGCTGTCTAGTGTGCATGCTCTCCACATAAACGCTGTCTAGTGTGTATGCTTACTACATAAACGCTGTCTAGTGTGCATACTTTACATAAACGCTGTCTATTGTGTATACTCTCTTCATAAACGCTGTCGAGTGTGCATATTCTCTACATAAACGCTGTCTAGTGTGTATACTCTCTACATAAACGCTGTCAAGTGTGTATGCTCTCTACATAAACCCTGTCTAGTGTGCATACTCTCTACATAAATGCTGTTGAGTGTGTATACTCTCGACATTAACGCTGTCTAGTGTGCATGCTCTCTACATAAACGCTGTCTAGTGTGCATGCTCTCTACATAAACGCTGTCTAGTGTGTATACTCTCTACATAAACGCTGTCTAGTGTGTATACTCTCTACATAAACGCTGTCTAGTGTGTATGCTCTCTACATAAACGCTGTCTAGTGTGCATAGTCTCTACATAAACGCTGTCTAGTGTGCATACTCTACATAAACGTTGTCTAGTGTGTATACTCTCTACATAAACGCTGTCAAGTGTGTATACTCTCTACATAAACGCTGTCTAGTGTAAATGCTCTCTACATAAACGCTGTCTAGTGTAAATGCTCTCTACATAAACGCTGTCTAGTGTGTATACTCTCTACATAAACGCTGTCAAGTGTGTATACTCTCTACACAAACGCTGTCTAGTGTGTATACTCTCTACATAAACGCTGTCTAGTGTGTATACTCTCTACATAAACGCTGTCGAGTGTGTATACTCTCTACATAAACGCTGTCGAGTGTGTAGACTCTCTACATAAACGCTGTCGAGTGTGTAGACTCTCTACATAAACGCTGTCGAGTGTGTAGACTCTCTACATAAACGCTGTCGAGTGTGTATACTCTCTACATAAACGCTGTCGAGTGTGTATACTCTCTACATAAACGCTGTCGAGTGTGTATACTCTACATAAACGCTGTCGAGTGTGTATACTCTACATAAACGCTGTCGAGTGTGTATACTCTACATAAACACTGTCTAGTGTGCATACTCTCTAGATAAACACTGTCTAGTGTGCATACTCTCTACATAAACGCTGTCAAGTGTGTATACTCTCTACATAAACGCTCTCGAGTGTGTATACTCTACATAAACACTGTCTAGTGTGCATACTCTCTAGATAAACACTGTCTAGTGTGCATACTCTCTACATAAATGCTGTCGAGTGTGTATACTCTCTACATAAACGCTGTCTAGTGTCAATACTCTCTACATAAATGCTGTCGAGTGTGTATACTCTCTAAATAAACGCTGTCTAGTGTCTATACTCTCTACATAAACGCTGTCAAGTGTGTATACTCTCTACATAAACGCTGTCGAGTGTGTATACTCTCTACATAAACGCTGTCGAGTGTGTATACTCTCTACATAAACGCTGTCGAGTGTGTATACTCTCTACATAAACGCTGTCGAGTGTGTATACTCTCTACATAAACGCTGTCGAGTGTGTATACTCTCTACATAAACGCTGTCGAGTGTGTATACTCTACATAAACGCTGTCGAGTGTGTATACTCTACATAAACGCTGTCGAGTGTGTATACTCTACATAAACGCTGTCGAGTGTGTATACTCTACATAAACACTGTCTAGTGTGCATACTCTCTACATAAACGCTGTCTAGTGTCAATACTCTCTACATAAATGCTGTCGAGTGTGTATACTCTACATAAATGCTGTCGAGTGTGTATACTCTCTACATAAACGCTGTCTAGTGTCAATACTCTCTACATAAATGCTGTCGAGTGTGTATACTCTCTAAATAAACGCTGTCTAGTGTCTATACTCTCTACATAAACGCTGTCGAGTGTGTATACTCTACATAAACACTGTCTAGTGTGCATACTCTCTACATAAACGCTGTCTAGTGTGCATACTCTCTACATAAACGCTGTCAAGTGTGTATACTCTCGACATAAACGCTGTCTAATGTGTATACTCTCTACATAAACGCTGTCTAGTGTGTATGCTCTCTACATAAACGCTGTCTAGTGCGCATGCTCTCTACATAAACGCTGCCTAGTGTGTATACTCTACATAAACGCTTTCTAGTGTGTATACTCTCTACATAAACGCTGCCTAGTGTGTATACTCTACATAAACGCTGTCAAGTGTGTATACTCTCTACATAAACACTGTCTACTGTGCATGCTCACTACATTAACGCTGTCTAGTGTGCATACTCTACATAAATGCTGTTTAGTGTGTATACTCCTACATAAACGCTGTCTAGTGTGCATACTCTACATAAACGCGGTCTAGTGTGTATGCTCTCTACATAAACACTGTCAAGTGTGTATACTCTCTACATTAACGCTGTCTAGTGTGCATACTCTTCATAAATGCTGTTTAGTGTCTATACTCCTACATAAATGCTGTCTAGTGTGTATACTCTACATAAACGCGGTCTAGTGTGTATACTCTCTACATAAATGCTGTCTAGTGTGTATGCTCGCTACATTAACGCTGTCAAGTGTGTATACTCTCTACATAAACACTGTCTAGTGTGCATACTCTCTACATAAATGCTGTCTAGTGTGTATGCTCGCTACATTAACGCTGTGTAGTGTGCATACTCTCTACATAAACGCTGTCTAGTGTGTATACTCTCTAGATAAATGCTGTCTAGTGTGTATACATGAACGCTGTCTAGTGTGTATACATAAACGCTGTCTCGTGTGTATACATAAACGCTGTCTATTGTGTATGCATAAACTCTGTCTATTGTGTATACATAAACGCTGTCTAGTGTGTATACATAAACGCTGTCTAGTGTGTATACATAAACGCTGTCTAGTGTGTATACTCTCTACATAAATGCTGTCTAGTGTGTATACTCTCTACATAAATGCTGTCTAGTGTGTATACTCTCTACATAAACGCTGTCTAGTGTGCATACTCTTTACATAAATGCTATCTAGTGTGCATGCTCGCTACATTAATGCTGTCTAGTGTGCATACTCTACATAAACGCGGTCTAGTGTGTATGCTCTCTACATAAACGCTGTCTAGTGTGTATGCTCTCTACATAAACGCTGTCTAGTGTGTATGCTCTCTACATAAACGCTGTCTAGTGTGTATACTCTCTACATAAACACTCAAGTGTGTAAACTCTACATAATCGCTGTCTAGTGTGCATACTCTCTACATAAATGCTGTCTAGTGTGTATGCTCGCTACATTAACGCTGTCTAGTTTGCATACTCTACATAAATGCTGTCGAGTGTGTATACTCTACATAAACGCTGTCTAGTGTGCATACTCTCTACATAAATGCTGTCAAGTGTGTATGCTCGCTACATTAACGCTGTCTAGTGTGCATACTCTACATAAGTGCTGTCTAGTGTGCATACTCTCTACATAAATGCTGTCTAGTGTGTATGCTCGCTACATTAACGCTGTCTAGTGTGCATACTCTCTAGATAAACGCTGTCTAGTGTGTATACTCTCTAGATAAACGCTGTCTAGTGTGTAAACATGAACGCTGTCTAGTGTGTATACATAAACGCTGTCTCGTGTGTATACATAAACGCTGTCTATTGTGTATGCATAAACTCTGTCTATTGTGTATACATAAACGCTGTCTAGTGTGTATACATAAACGCTGTCTAGTGTGTATACATAAACGCTGTCTAGTGTGTATACTCTCTACATAAATGCTGTCTAGTGTGTATACTCTCTACATAAATGCTGTCAAGTGTGTATACTCCTACATAAACGCTGTCTAGTGTGCATACTCTCTAAATAAACGCTGCCTAGTTTGTATGCTCGCTACATTAACGCTGTCTAGTGTGCATACTCTCGACATAAGCGCTGTCTAGTGTGTATACTCTCGACATAAATGCTGTCTAGTGTGTATACTCTCTACATAAACGCTGTCTAATGTGCATACTCTCGACATAACCGCTGTCTAGTGTGTATACGCTCGACATAAATGCTGTCGAGTGTGTATACTCTTGACATAAGCGCTGTCTAGTGTGTATACTCTCGACATAAATGCTGTCTAGTGTGCATACTCACGACATAAGCGCTGTCTAGTGTGTATACTCTCGACATAAATGCTGTCTAGTGTGTATACTCTCTACATAAACGCTGTCTAGTGTGTATGCTCTCTACATAAACGCTGTTGAGTGTGTATACTCTACATAAACGCTGTCTAGTGTGTATACTCTCTACATAAACGCTGTCTAATGTGTATACTCTCTACATAAACGCTGTTGAGTATATATACTCTCGACATTAATTCTGTCTAGTGTGTTTGCTCTCTACATAAACACTGTCTAGTGTGCATACTCCATACATAAACACTGTCTAGTGTCTATACTCTCTACATAAACGCTGTCGAGTTTGTATACTCTACATAAACGCTGTCAAGTGTGTATACTCTCTACATAACCGCTGTCTCGTGTGTATACTCTCGACATAAATGCTGTCGAGTGTGTATACTCTCGACATAAGCGCTGTCTAGTGTGTATGCTCTCTACATAAACGCTGTCGAGTGTGTATGCTCTCTACATAAACGCTGTCTAGTGTGTATACTCTCTACATAAAAACTGTCAAGTGTGTATACTCTCTACATAATCGCTGTCTAGTGTGCATACTCTCTACATAAATGCTGTCTAGTGTGTATGCTCGCTACATTAACGCTGTCTAGTTTGCATACTCTACATAAATGCTGTCGAGTGTGTATACTCTACATAAACGCTGTCTAGTGTGCATACTCTCTACATAAATGCTGTCTAGTGTGTATGCTCGCTACATTAACGCTGTCTAGTGTGCATACTCTCTACATAAGTGCTGTCTAGTGTGTATACTCTCGACATAAATGCTGTCTAGTGTGTATACTCTCTACATAAACGCTGTCTAGTGTGTATACATAAACGCTGTCTAGTGTGTATACATAAACGCTGTCTAGTGTGTATACATAAACGCTGTCTAGTGTGTATACTCTACATAAACGCTGTCTAGTGTGCATACTCTCTACATAAATGCTGTCGTGTGTATGCTCGCTACATTAACGCTGTCTAGTGTGCATACTCTCTACATAAGTGCTGTCTAGTGTGTATACTCTCGACATAAATGCTGTCTAGTGTGTATACTCTCTACATAAACGCTGTCTAGTGTGTATACATAAACGCTGTCTAGTGTGTATACATAAACGCTGTCTAGTGTGTATACATAAACGCTGTCTAGTGTGTATACATAAACGCTGTCTAGTGTGTATACATAAACGCTGTCTAGTGTGTATACATAAACGCTGTCTAGTGTGTAAACATAAACGCTGTCTAGTGTGCATACATAAACGCTGTCTAGTGTGTATACTCTACATAAATGCTGTCTAGTGTGTATACTCTACATAAACGCGGTCTCATGTGTATGCTCTCTACGTAAACGCTGTCGAGTGTGCATTCTCTACATAAACGCTGTCTAGTGTGTATACTCTCTACATAAACACTGTCTAGTGTGCATGCTCTCTATATAAACGCTGTTTAGTGTTTATGCTCTCTACAGAAACGCTGTCTAGTGTGTATACTCTACATAAATGCTGTCTAGTGTGCATAGTCTACATAAACGCTGTCGTGTGTGTATACTCTACATAAACACTGTCTAGTGTGCATACTCTCTACATAAACACTGTCTAGTGTGCATGCTCTCTATATAAACGCGGTCTAGTGTGTATGCTCGCTACATTAACGCTGTCTAGTTTGCATGCTCGCTACATTAACGCTGTCTAGTTTGCATACTCTACATAAATGCTGTCGAGTGTGTATAGTCTACATAAACGCTGTCGAGTATGTATACTCTACATAAACACTGTCTAGTGTGCATACTCTACATAAACGCTGTCTAGTGTGCATACTCTACATAAACACTGTCTAGTGTGCATACTCTACATAAACACTGTCTAGTGTGCATACTCTACATAAACGCGGTCTAGGGTGTATGCTCGCTACATTAACGCTGTCTAGTTTGCATACTCTACATAAACGCTGTCGAGTGTGTATACTCTACATAAACACTGTCTAGTGTGCATACTCTACATAAACACTGTCTAGTGTGCATACTCTCGACATAAGCACTGTCTAGTGTGTATACTCTCGAGATAAATGCTGTCTAGTGTGTATACTCTCGACATAAATGCTGTCGAGTGTGTATACTCTCGACATAAGCGCTGTCTAGTGTGTATGCTCTCTACATAAACGCTGTCTAGTGTGCATGCTCTCTACATAAACGCTGTCTAGTGTGTATGCTCTCTACATAAACGCTGTTGAGTGTGTATGCTCTCTACATAAACGCTGTCTAGTGTGCATGCTCGCTACATTAACGCTGTCTAGTGTGCATACTCTACATAAATGCTGTCTAGTGTGTATACTCCTACATAAACGCTGTCTATTGTGCATACTCTCTACATAAACGTTGTCTAGTGTGTATGCTCGCTACATTAACGCTGTCTAGTGTGCATACTCTCGACATAAGCGCTGTCTAGTGTGTATACTCTCGACATAAATGCTGTCTAGTGTGTATACTCTCGACATAAATGCTGTCTAGTGTGTATACTCTCGACATAACCACTGTCTAGTGTGTATACTCTCGACATAAATGCTGTCGAGTGTGTATACTCACGACATAAACACTGTCTAGTGTTTATACTCTCTAGATAAACGCTGTCGAGTGTGTATACTCTCTACATAAACGCTGTCGTGTGTATACTCTCTACATAAACGCTGTTGAAAGTGTATACTCTCTACATAAACGCTGTCTAGTGTGTATAGTCTACATAAACGCTGTCTAGTGTGCATACTCTCTACATAAACACTGTCTAGTGTGCATACTGTCTACATAAATGCTGTATAGTGTGCATGCTTGCTACATTAACGCTGTCTAGTGTGCATACTCTCTACATAAAAGCTTTCTAGTGTGTATACTCTCTACATAAACACTGTCTAGTGTGCATACTCTACATAAAAGCTGTCTAGTGTGTATACTCTCTACATAAACGCTGTCGAGTGTGTATACTCTACATAAACACTGTTGAGTGTGTATACTCTCTACATAAACGCTGTCTAGTGTGCATACTCTACATAAACGCTGTCTAGTGTGTATGCTCTCTACATAAACGCTGTCTAGTGTGTATACTCTCTACATAAACACTGTCTAGTGTTTATACTCTCTACATAAACGCTGTCGAGTGTGTATACTCTCTACATAAACGCTGTCTAGTGTGTATACTCTACATAAACGCTGTTGAATGTGTATACTCTACATAAACGCTGTCAAGTGTGTATACTCTCTACATAAACGCTGTCTAGTGTGCATTCTCTACATGAACGCTGTCAAGTGTGTATACTCTCGACATAAATGCTGTCGAGTGTGTATACTCTCGACATAAGCGCTGTCTAGTGTGTATGCTCTCTACATAAACGCTGTCGAGTGTGTATGCTCTCTACATAAACGCTGTCTAGTGTGTATACTCTCTACATAAACACTGTCAAGTGTGTATACTCTCTACATAATCGCTGTCTAGTGTGCATACTCTCTACATAAATGCTGTCTAGTGTGTATGCTCGCTACATTAACGCTGTCTAGTTTGCATACTCTACATAAATGCTGTCGAGTGTGTATACTCTACATAAACGCTGTCTAGTGTGCATACTCTCGACATAAATGCTGTCTAGTGTGTATACTCTCTACGTAAACGCTGTCTAGTGTGTATACATAAACGCTGTCTAGTGTGTATACATAAACGCTGTCTAGTGTGTATACATAAACGCTGTCTAGTGTGTATACATAAACGCTGTCTAGTGTGTATACATAAACGCTGTCTAGTGTGTATACATAAACGCTGTCTAGTGTGTATACATAAACGCTGTCTAGTGTGTATACATAAACGCTGTCTAGTGTGTATACTCTACATAAACGCGGTCTCGTGTGTATGCTCTCTATATAAACACGGTCTAGTGTGCATGCTCTCTACATAAACACTGTCTAGTGTGTATGGTCTCTACATAAACGCTGTCTAGTGTGCATACTCTACATAAACACTGTCTAGTGTGCATACTCTCTATATAAACATGGTCTAGTGTGTATGCTCGCTACATTAACGCTGTCTAGTTTGCATACTCTACATAAACACTGTCTAGTGTGCATACTCTACATAAACACTGTCTAGTGTGCATACTCTCTATATAAACATGGTCTAGTGTGTATGCTCGCTACATTAACGCTGTCTAGTTTGCATACTCTACATAAACGCTGTCGAGTGTGCATACTCTACATAAACGCTGTCTAGTGTGCATACTCTACATAAACACTGTCTAGTGTGCATACTCTACATAAACACTGTCTAGTGTGCATACTCTCTATATAAACATGGTCTAGTGTGTATGCTCGCTACATTAACGCTGTCTAGTTTGCATACTCTACATGAATGCTGTCGAGTGTGTATACTCTACATAAACGCTGTCGAGTGTGTATACTCTACATAAACGCTGTCGAGTGTGTATACTCTACATAAACGCTGTCGAGTGTGTATACTCTACATAAACACTGTCTAGTGTGCATACTCTACATAAACGCTGTCTAGTGTGCATACTCTACATAAACGCTGTCTAGTGTGCATACTCTACATAAACGCTGTCTAGTGTGCATACTCTACATAAACGCTGTCTAGTGTGCATACTCTCGACATAAACGCTGTCTAGTGTGCATACTCTACATAAACACTGTCTAGTGTGCATACTCTACATAAACACTGTCTAGTGTGCATACTCTACATAAACGCTGTCTAGTGTGCATACTCTCGACATAAGCGCTGTCTAGTGTGTATACTGTCGAGATAAATGCTGTCTAGTGTGTATACTCTCTACATAAACGCTGTCTAGTGTGCATGCTCTCGACATAACCGCTGTCGTGTGTATACTCTCGACATAAATGCTGTCGAGTGTGTATACTCTCGACATAAGCACTGTCTAGTGTGTATGCTCTCTACATAAACGCTGTCGAGTGTGTATACTCTCGACATAAACGCTGTCTAGTGTGTATACTCTCGACATAACCGCTGTCGAGTGTGTATACTCTCGACATAACCGCTGTCTAGTGTGTATGCTCTCTACATAAATGCTGTCTAGTGTGTATACTCTACATAAACGCTGTCAAGTGTGTATACTCTCTACATAAACACTGTCTAGTGTGTATACTCCTACATAAACGCTGTCTATTGTGCATACTCTCTACATAAACGTTGTCTAGTTTGTATGCTCGCTACATTAACGCTGTCTAGTGTGCATACTCTCGACATAAGTGCTGTCTAGTGTGTATACTCTCGACATAAATGCTGTCGAGTGTGTATACTCTTGACATAAGCGCTGTCTAGTGTGTATACTCTCGACATAAATGCTGTCTAGTGTGCATACTCACGACATAAACACTGTCTAGTGTCTATACTCTCTACATAAACGTTGTCGAGTGTGTATACTCTCTACATAAACACTGTCTAGTGTCTATACTCTCTACATAAACACTGTCTAGTGTCTATACTCTCTACATAAACGCTGTCGAGTTTGTATACTCTACATAAACGCTGTCAAGTGTGTATACTCTCTACGTAAATGCTGTCTAGTGTTTATACTCTCTACATAAACGCTGTCGAGTGTGTATACTCTCTACATAAACGCTGTCGTGTGTATACTCTCTACATAAACGCTGTCGTGTGTATACTCTCTACATAAAGGCTGTTGAATGTGTATACTCTACGTAAACGCTGTCAAGTGTGTATACTCTCTACATAAACGCTGTCTAGTGTGTATACTCTACATAAACGCTGTCTAGTGTGCATACTCTCTACATAAACACTGTCTAGTGTGCATACTGTCTACATAAATGCTGTCTAGTGTGCATGCTTGCTACATTAACGCTGTCTAGTGTGCATACTCTCTACATAAAAGCTGTCTAGTGTGTATACTCTCTACATAAACACTGTCTAGTGTGCATACTCTACAAAAATGCTGTCTAGTGTGTATGCTCCCTACATTAACGCTGTCTAGTGTGCATACTCTCTACATAAAAGCTGTCTAGTGTGTATATTCTCTACATAAACGCTGTCTAGTGTGCATACTCTACATAAATTCTGTCTAGTGTGTATGCTCTCTACATAAACGCTGTCTAGTGTGTATACTCTCTACATAAACGCTGTCTAGTGTTTGTACTCTCTACATAAATGCTGTCGAGTGTGTATACTCTCTACATAAACGCTGTCTAGTGTGCATACTCTACATAAACGCTGTCGAGTGTGTATACTCTACATAAACACTGTCTAGTGTGCATACTCTACATAAACACTGTCTAGTGTGCATACTCTCTATATAAACACGGTCTAGTGTGTATGCTCGCTACATTAACGCTGTCTAGTTTGCATACTCTACATAAATGCTGTCGAGTGTGTATACTCTACATAAACACTGTCTAGTGTGCATACTCTACATAAACGCTGTCTAGTGTGCATACTCTACATAAACACTGTCTAGTGTGCATACTCTACATAAACACTGTCTAGTGTGCATACTCTCTATATAAACACGGTCTAGTGTGTATGCTCGCTACATTAACGCTGTCTAGTTTGCATACTCTACATAAATGCTGTCGAGTGTGTATACTCTACATAAACGCTGTCGAGTGTGTATACTCTACATAAACACTGTCTAGTGTGCATACTCTACATAAAGGCTGTCTAGTGTGCATACTCTACATAAACACTGTCTAGTGTGCATACTCTATATAAACGCTGTCTAGTGTGCATACTCTCGACATAAACGCTGTCTAGTGTGCATACTCTACATAAATGCGGTCTAGTGTGTATGCTCGCTACATTAACGCTGTCTAGTTTGCATACTCTACATAAACGCTGTCGAGTGTGTATACTCTACATAAACACTGTCTAGTGTGCATACTCTACATAAACGCTGTCAAGTGTGTATACTCTCTACGTAAACGCTGTCAAGTGTGTATACTCTCTACATAAACGCTGTCTAGTGTGCATACTCTACATAAACACTGTCTAGTGTGCATTCTCGACATAAGCGCTGTCTAGTGTGTATACTCTCGAGATAAATGCTGTCTAGTGTGTATACTCTCTACATAAACGCTGTCTAGTGTGCATACTCTCGACATAACCGCTGTCTAGTGTGTATACTTTCGACATAAATGCTGTCGAGTGTGTATACTCTCGACTTAAATGCTGTCTAGTGTGTATACTCTCTACATAAACGCTGTCTAGTGTGCATACTCTCGACATAACCGCTGTCTAGTGTGTATACTCTCGTCATAAATGCTGTCGAGTGTGTATACTCTCGACATAAGCGCTGTCTAGTGTGTATACTCTCGACATAAATGCTGTCTAGTGTGCATACTCTCGACATAAGCGCTGTCTAGTGTGCATACTCTCGACATAAATGCTGTCTAGTGTGTATACTCTCTACATAAACGCTGTCTAGTGTGTTTGCTCTCTACATAAACGCTGTTGAGTGTGTATACTCTACATAAACGCTGTTTACTTGTGTATACTCTACATAAACGCTGTCTATTGTGTATACTCTCTACATAAACGCTGTCTAATGTGTATACTCTCTACATAAACGCCGTTGAGTATATATACTCTCGACATTAATGCTGTCTAGTGTGCATACTCCCTACATAAACACTGTCTAGTGTCTATACTCTCTACATAAACGCTGTCGAGTGTGTATACTCTCTACATAAACGCTGTCTAGTGTGCATTCTCTACATAAACACTGTCTAGTGTGTATACTCTCTACATAAATGCTGTCTAGTGTGTATGCTCTCTACATAAACGCTGTCTAGTGTGCATTCTCTACATAAACACTGTCTAGTGTGTATACTCTCTACATAAACGCTGTCTAGTGTGCATTCTCTACATAAACACTGTCAAGTGTGTATACTCTCTACATAAACGCTGTCAAGTGTGTATACTCTCTTCATAAACGCTGTTGAGTGTGTATACTCTCTACATAAACACTGTCTAGTGTGCATACTCTCTACATAAATGCTGTCGAGTGTGTATACTCTGTACATAAACGCTGTCGAGTGTGTATACTCTCTACATAAACGCTGTCTAGTGTGCATTCTCTACATAAACGCTGTCTACTGTGCATTCTCTACATAAACGCTGTCTCGTGTGTATACTCTCTACATAAACGCTGTCAAGTGTGTATACTCTCTACATAAATGCTGTCTAGTGTGTATACTCTACATAAACGCTGTCTCGTGTGTATACTCTCTACATAAACGCTGTCGAGTGTGTATACTCTCGACATAAATGCTGTCTAGTGTGTATACTCTCGACATAACCGCTGTCGAGTGTGTATACTCTCGACATAACCGCTGTCTAGTGTGTATGCTCTCTACATAAACGCTGTCTAGTGTGTATACTCTACATAAACGCTGTCGTGTGTATACTCTCTACATAAACACTGTCTAGTGTGCATACTCTACATAAATGCTGTCTAGTGTGCATGCTCGCTACATTAACGCTGTCTAGTGTGCATACTCTACATAAACGCTGTCTAGTGTGCATACTCTCGACATAAGCGCTGTCGAGTGTGTATACTCTCGACATAAATGCTGTCTAGTGTGTATACTCTCGACATAACCGTTGTCGAGTGTGTCTACTCTCGACATAACCGCTGTCTAGTGTGTATGCTCTCTACATAAACGCTGTCTAGTGTGTATACTCTACATAAACGCTGTCAAGTGTGTATACTCTCTACATAAACACTGTCTAGTGTGCATACTCTACATAAATGCTGTCTAGTGTGCATACTCTACATAAACACTGTCTAGTGTGCATACTCTACATAAACGCTGTCTAGTGTGCATACTCTCGACATAAGCGCTGTCGAGTGTGTATACTCTCGAGATAAATGCTGTCTAGTGTGTATACTCTCTACATAAACGCTGTCTAGTGTGCATACTCTCGACATAACCGCTGTCTAGTGTGTATACTCTCGACATAAATGCTGTCGAGTGTGTATACTCTCGACATAAATGCTGTCTAGTGTGTATACTCTCTACATAAACGCGGTCTAGTGTGCATACTCTCGACATAACCGCTGTCTAGTGTGTATACTCTCGTCATAAATGCTGTCGAGTGTGTATTCTCTCGACATAAGCGCTGTCTAGTGTGTATACTCTCGACATAAATGCTGTCTAGTGTGCATACTCTCGACATAAGCGCTGTCTAGTGTGTATGCTCTCTACATAAATGCTGTTGAGTGTGTATACTCTCGACATAAATGCTGTCTAGTGTGCATACTCTCGACATAAACGCTGTCTAGTGTGTATGCTCTCTACATAAACGCTGTTGAGTGTGTATACTCTACATAAACGCTGTTTACTTGTGTATACTCTACATAAACGCTGTCTAGTGTGTATACTCTCTACATAATCGCTGTCTAATGTGTATACTCTCTACATAAACGCCGTTGAGTATATATACTCTCGACATTAATGCTGTCTAGTGTGTTTGCTCTCTACATAAACACTGTCTAGTGTCTATACTCTCTACATAAACGCTGTCGAGTGTGTATACTCTCTACATAAACGCTGTCTAGTGTGTATGCTCTCTACATAAACGCTGTCTAGTGTGCATTCTCTACATAAACACTGTCTAGTGTGTATGCTCTCTACATAAATGCTGTCTAGTGTGTATGCTCTCTACATAAACGCTGTCTAGTGTGCATTCTCTACATAAACACTGTCTAGTGTGTATACTCTCTACATAAACACTTTCTAGTGTGCATTCTCTACATAATTACTGTCTAGTGTGTATAGTCTCTACATAAATGCTGTCAAGTGTATATACTCTCTACATAAACGCTGTCAAGTGTGTATACTCTCTACATAAACGCTGTCTAGTGTGCATTCTCTACATAAACGCTGTCTACTGTGCATTCTCTACATGAACGCTGTCTCGTGTGTATACTCTCTATATAAATGCTGTTGAGTGTGTATACTCTCTACATAAACACTGTCTAGTGTGCATACTCTCTACATAAATGCTGTCGAGTGTGTATACTCTGTACATAAACGCTGTCGAGTGTGTATACGCTCTACATAAACGCTGTCTAGTGTGCATTCTCTACATAAACGCTGTCTACTGTGCATTCTCTACATAAACGCTGTCTCGTGTGTATACTCTCTACATAAACGCTGTCAAGTGTGTATACTCTCTACATAAATGCTGTCTAGTGTGTATACTCTACATAAACGCTGTCTAGTGTGTATGCTCTCTACATAAACGCTGTCTAGTGTGCATTCTCTACATAAACGCTGTCAAGTGTGTATACTCTCTACATAAACGCGGTCTAGTGTGTATACTCTCTACATAAACGCTGTCGAGTGTGTATACTCTCTACATAAACGCTGTCTAGTGTGTATACTCTCTACATAAACGCTGTCAAGTGTGTATACTCTACATAAACGCTGTCTAGTGTGTATGCTCTCTATATAAACGCTGTCTAGTGTGCATTCTCTACATAAACGCTGTCTCGTGTGTATACTCTCTACATAAACGCTGTCAAGTGTGTATACTCTCTACATAAATGCTGTCTAGTGTGTATACTCTACATAAACGCTGTCTAGTGTGTATGCTCTCTACATAAACGCTGTCTAGTGTGCATTCTCTACATAAACGCTGTCAAGTGTGTATACTCTACATAAATGCTGTCTAGTGTGTGTACTCTACATAAACGCTGTCTAGTGTGCATTCTCTACATAAACGCTGTCAAGTGTGTATACTCTACATAAATGCTGTCTAGTGTGTGTACTCTACATAAACGCTGTCTAGTGTGTATACTCTCTACATAAACGCTGTCGAGTGTGTATACTCTCTACATAAACGCTGTCTAGTGTGTATACTCTCTATATAAACGCTGTCTAGTGTGCATTCTGTACATAAACGCTGTCAAGTGTGTATACTCTCTACATAAACGCTGTCTAGTGTGTATACTCTACATAAACGCTGTTTAGTGTAAATGCTCTCTACATAAACGCTGTCTAGTGTGCATTCTCTACATAAACGCTGTCTAGTGTGCATTCTCTACATAAACACTGTCTAGTGTGTATACTCTCTACATAAACGCTGTCTAGTGTGCATACTCTCGACATAACCGCTGTCTAGTGTGTATACTCTCGTCATAAATGCTGTCGAGTGTGTATACTCTCGACATAAGCGCTGTCTAGTGTGTATACTCTCTACGTAAACGCTGTCAAGTGTGTATACTCTCTACATAAACGCTGTCTAGTGTGTATACTCTACATAAACGCTGTCTAGTGTAAATGCTCTCTACATAAACGCTGTCAAGTGTGCATTCTCTACATAAACGCTGTCTAGTGTGCATTCTCTACATAAACACTGTGTAGTGTGTATACTCTCAACATTAACGCTGTCTATTGTGCATGCTCTCTACATAAACGCTTTCTAGTGTGCATACTCTCTACATAAACGCTGTCTAGTGTGCATACTCTACATAAACGCTGTCTAGTGTGTATACTCTCTGCATAAACGCTGTCTAGTGTGTATACTCTCTACATAAACGCTGTCTAGTGTGTATACTCTACATAAACGGTGTCTAGTGTAAATGCTCTCTATATAAACGCTGTCTAGTGTGCATTCTGTACATAAACGCTGTCTAGTGTGTATACTCTACGTAAACGCTGTCAAGTGTGTATACTCTCTACATAAACGCTGTCTAGTGTGTATACTCTACATAAACGCTGTTTAGTGTAAATGCTCTCTACATAAACGCTGTCTAGTGTGCATTCTCTACATAAACGCTGTCTAGTGTGCATTCTCTACATAAACACTGTCTAGTGTGTATACTCTCTACATAAACGCTGTCTAGTGTGCATACTCTCTACATAAAAGCTGTCTAGTGTGTATACTCTCTACATAAACGCTGTCGAGTGTGTGTACTCTCTACATAAGCGCTGTCTAGTGTGTATACTCTCGACATAAATGCTGTCTAGTGTGCATACTCTCGACATAAGCGCTGTCTAGTGTGTATGCTCTCTACATAAATGCTGTTGAGTGTGTATACTCTCGACATAAATGCTGTCTAGTGTGCATACTCTCGACATAAACGCTGTCTAGTGTGTATGCTCTCTACATAAACGCTGTTGAGTGTGTATACTCTACATAAACGCTGTTTACTTGTGTATACTCTACATAAACGCTGTCTAGTGTGTATACTCTCTACATAATCGCTGTCTAATGTGTATACTCTCTACATAAACGCCGTTGAGTATATATACTCTCGACATTAATGCTGTCTAGTGTGTTTGCTCTCTACATAAACACTGTCTAGTGTGCATACTCCCTACATAAACACTGTCTAGTGTCTATACTCTCTACATAAACGCTGTCGAGTGTGTATACTCTCTACATAAACGCTGTCTAGTGTGTATGCTCTCTACATAAACGCTGTCTAGTGTGCATTCTCTACATAAACACTGTCTAGTGTGTATGCTCTCTACATAAATGCTGTCTAGTGTGTATGCTCTCTACATAAACGCTGTCTAGTGTGCATTCTCTACATAAACACTGTCTAGTGTGTATACTCTCTACATAAACACTGTCTAGTGTGCATTCTCTACATAATTACTGTCTAGTGTGTATAGTCTCTACATAAATGCTGTCAAGTGTGTATACTCTCTACATAAACGCTGTCAAGTGTGTATACTCTCTACATAAACGCTGTCTAGTGTGCATTCTCTACATAAACGCTGTCTACTGTGCATTCTCTACATGAACGCTGTCTCGTGTGTATACTCTCTATATAAATGCTGTTGAGTGTGTATACTCTCTACATAAACACTGTCTAGTGTGCATACTCTCTACATAAATGCTGTCGAGTGTGTATACTCTGTACATAAACGCTGTCGAGTGTGTATACGCTCTACATAAACGCTGTCTAGTGTGCATTCTCTACATAAACGCTGTCTACTGTGCATTCTCTACATAAACGCTGTCTCGTGTGTATACTCTCTACATAAACGCTGTCAAGTGTGTATACTCTCTACATAAATGCTGTCTAGTGTGTATACTCTACATAAACGCTGTCTAGTGTGTATGCTCTCTACATAAACGCTGTCTAGTGTGCATTCTCTACATAAACGCTGTCAAGTGTGTATACTCTCTACATAAACGCGGTCTAGTGTGTATACTCTCTACATAAACGCTGTCGAGTGTGTATACTCTCTACATAAACGCTGTCTAGTGTGTATACTCTCTACATAAACGCTGTTGAATGTGTATACTCTACATAAACGCTGTCAAGTGTGTATACTCTACATAAACGCTGTCTAGTGTGTATGCTCTCTATATAAACGCTGTCTAGTGTGCATTCTCTACATAAACGCTGTCTCGTGTGTATACTCTCTACATAAACGCTGTCAAGTGTGTATACTCTCTACATAAATGCTGTCTAGTGTGTATACTCTACATAAACGCTGTCTAGTGTGTATGCTCTCTACATAAACGCTGTCTAGTGTGCATTCTCTACATAAACGCTGTCTAGTGTGCATTCTCTACATAAACGCTGTCAAGTGTGTATACTCTACATAAATGCTGTCTAGTGTGTGTACTCTACATAAACGCTGTCTAGTGTGTATACTCTCTACATAAACGCTGTCGAGTGTGTATACTCTCTACATAAACGCTGTCTAGTGTGTATACTCTCTACATAAACGCTGTTGAATGTGTATACTCTACATAAACGCTGTCAAGTGTGTATACTCTCGACATAAATGCTGTCTAGTGTGTATACTCTCTACATAAACGCTGTCTAGTGTGCATACTCTCGACATAACCGCTGTCTAGTGTGTATACTCTCGTCATAAATGCTGTCGAGTGTGTATACTCTCGACATAAGCGCTGTCTAGTGTGTATACTCTCTACGTAAACGCTGTCAAGTGTGTATACTCTCTACATAAACGCTGTCTAGTGTGTATACTCTACATAAACGCTGTCTAGTGTAAATGCTCTCTACATAAACGCTGTCTAGTGTGCATTCTCTACATAAACGCTGTCAAGTGTGTATACTCTCGACATAAATGCTGTCTAGTGTGTATACTCTCTACATAAACGCTGTCTAGTGTGCATACTCTCGACATAACCGCTGTCTAGTGTGTATACTCTCGTCATAAATGCTGTCGAGTGTGTATACTCTCGACATAAGCGCTGTCTAGTGTGTATACTCTCTACGTAAACGCTGTCAAGTGTGTATACTCTCTACATAAATGCTGTCTAGTGTGTATACTCTACATAAACGCTGTCTAGTGTGTATGCTCTCTACATAAACGCTGTCTAGTGTGCATTCTCTACATAAACGCTGTCAAGTGTGTATACTCTACATAAATGCTGTCTAGTGTGTGTACTCTACATAAACGCTGTCTAGTGTGTATACTCTCTACATAAACGCTGTCGAGTGTGTATACTCTCTACATAAACGCTGTCTAGTGTGTATACTCTCTACATAAACGCTGTTGAATGTGTATACTCTACATAAACGCTGTCAAGTGTGTATACTCTCGACATAAATGCTGTCTAGTGTGTATACTCTCTACATAAACGCTGTCTAGTGTGCATACTCTCGACATAACCGCTGTCTAGTGTGTATACTCTCGTCATAAATGCTGTCGAGTGTGTATACTCTCGACATAAGCGCTGTCTAGTGTGTATACTCTCTACGTAAACGCTGTCAAGTGTGTATACTCTCTACATAAACGCTGTCTAGTGTGCATTCTCTACATAAACGCTGTCTAGTGTGCATTCTCTACATAAACACTGTGTAGTGTGTATACTCTCAACATTAACGCTGTCTATTGTGCATGCTCTCTACATAAACGCTTTCTAGTGTGCATACTCTCTACATAAACGCTGTCTAGTGTGCATACTCTACATAAACGCTGTCTAGTGTGTATACTCTCTGCATAAACGCTGTCTAGTGTGTATACTCTCTACATAAACGCTGTCTAGTGTGTATACTCTACATAAACGGTGTCTAGTGTAAATGCTCTCTATATAAACGCTGTCTAGTGTGCATTCTGTACATAAACGCTGTCTAGTGTGTATACTCTACGTAAACGCTGTCAAGTGTGTATACTCTCTACATAAACGCTGTCTAGTGTGTATACTCTACATAAACGCTGTTTAGTGTAAATGCTCTCTACATAAACGCTGTCTAGTGTGCATTCTCTACATAAACGCTGTCTAGTGTGCATTCTCTACATAAACACTGTCTAGTGTGTATACTCTCTACATAAACGCTGTCTAGTGTGCATACTCTCTACATAAAAGCTGTCTAGTGTGTATACTCTCTACATAAACGCTGTCGAGTGTGTGTACTCTCTACATAAACGCTGTCAAGTGTGTATACTCTCTACATAAATGCTGTCTAGTGTGCATTCTCTACCTAAACGCTGTCTAGTGTGCATTCTCTACATAAACGCTGTCTAGTGTGTATACTCTCTACATAAACGCTGTCTAGTGTGTATGCTCTCTACATAAACGCTGTCTAGTGTGTATACTCTACATAAACGCTGTCTAGTGTGTATACTCTCTACATAAACGCTGTCTAGTGTGTATGCTCTCTACATAAACGCTGTCTAGTGTGCATTCTCTACATAAACGCTGTCTAGTGTGTATACTCTCTACATAAACGCTGCCAAGTGTGTATACTCTACATACACGCTGTCTAGTGTGTATACTCTACATAAACGCTGTCTAATGTGTATACTCTCTACATAAATGCTGTCTAGTGTGCATTCTCTACATAAACGCTGTCTAGTGTGCATTCTCTACATAAACACTGTCTAGTGTGTATACTCTCTACATAAACGCTGTCTAGTGTGCATACTCTCTACATAAAAGCTGTCTAGTGTGCATACTCTCTACATAAATGCTGTCTAGTGTGCATTCTCTACATAAACGCTGTCTAGTGTGCATTCTCTACATAAACACTGTCTAGTGTGTATACTCTCTACATAAACGCTGTCGAGTGTGTGTACTCTCTACATAAACGCTGTCTAGTGTGCATTCTCTACCTAAACGCTGTCTAGTGTGCATTCTCTACATAAACACTGTCTAGTGTGTATACTCTACATAAACGCTGTCTAGTGTGTATACTCTCTACATAAACGCTGTCTAGTGTGTATGCTGTCTACATAAACGCTGTTGAGTGTGTATACTCTCGACATTAACGCTGTCTAGTGTGCATACTCTACATAAACGCTGTCTAGTGTGTATACTCTCTACATAAACGCTGTCTAGTGTGCATACTCTACATAAACGCTGTCTAGTGTGTATACTCTCTACATAAACGCTGTCTAGTGTGCATACTCTACATAAACGCTGTCTAGTGTGTATACTCTCTACATAAACGCTGTCGAGTGTGCATACTCTCTACATAAACGCTGTCTAGTGTGTATAATCTCTACATAAACGCTGTCAAGTGTGTATACTCTCTACATAAACGCTGTCTAGTGTGTATACTCTACGTAAACGCTGTCTAGTGTAAATGCTCTCTACATAAACGCTGTCTAGTGTGTATGCTCTCTACATAAACGCTGTTGAGTGTGTATACTCTCGACATTAACGCTGTCTAGTGTGCATACTCTCGACATAAACGCTGTCTAGTGTGCATACTCTACATAAACGCTGTCTAGTGTGTATACTCTCTACATAAACGCTGTCGAGTGTGCATACTCTCTACATAAACGCTGTCTAGTGTGTATAATCTCTACATAAACGCTGTCAAGTGTGTATACTCTACATAAACGCTGTCTAATGTGTATACTCTCTACATAAACGCTGTCTACTGTGTATACTCTACATAAACGCTGTCTAGTGTCTATGCTCTCTACATAAACGCTGTCTAGTGTGCATACTCTCTACATAAACGCTGTCTAGTGTGCATACTCTACATAAACGCTGTCTAGTGTAAATGCTCTCTACATAAACGCTGTCTAGTGTGCATTCTCTACATAAACGCTGTCTAGTGTGTATGCTCTCTACATAAACGCTGTTGAGTGTGTATACTCTCGACATTAACGCTGTCTAGTGTGCATAGTCTCTACATAAACGCTGTCTAGTGTGCATACTCTACATAAACGTTGTCTAGTGTGTATACTCTCTACATAAACGCTGTCAAGTGTGTATACTCTCTACATAAACGCTGTCTAGTGTAAATGCTCTCTACATAAACGCTGTCTAGTGTAAATGCTCTCTACATAAACGCTGTCTAGTGTGTATACTCTCTACATAAACGCTGTCAAGTGTGTATACTCTCTACACAAACGCTGTCTAGTGTGTATACTCTCTACATAAACGCTGTCTAGTGTGCATGCTCTCCACATAAACGCTGTCTAGTGTGTATGCTTACTACATAAACGCTGTCTAGTGTGCATACTTTACATAAACGCTGTCTATTGTGTATACTCTCTTCATAAACGCTGTCGAGTGTGCATATTCTCTACATAAACGCTGTCTAGTGTGTATACTCTCTACATAAACGCTGTCAAGTGTGTATGCTCTCTACATAAACCCTGTCTAGTGTGCATACTCTCTACATAAATGCTGTTGAGTGTGTATACTCTCGACATTAACGCTGTCTAGTGTGCATGCTCTCTACATAAACGCTGTCTAGTGTGCATGCTCTCTACATAAACGCTGTCTAGTGTGTATACTCTCTACATAAACGCTGTCTAGTGTGTATACTCTCTACATAAACGCTGTCTAGTGTGTATGCTCTCTACATAAACCCTGTCTAGTGTGCATGCTCTCTACATAAACGCTGTCTAGTGTGTATACTCTCGACATTAACGCTGTCTAGTGTGCATGCTCTCTACATAAACGCTGTTGAGTGTGTATACTCTCGACATTAACGCTGTCTAGTGTGCATGCTCTCTACATAAACGCTGTCTAGTGTGCATGCTCTCCACATAAACGCTGTCTAGTGTGTATGCTTACTACATAAACGCTGTCTAGTGTGTATGCTTACTACATAAACGCTGTCTAGTGTGCATACTTTACATAAACGCTGTCTATTGTGTATACTCTCTTCATAAACGCTGTCGAGTGTGCATATTCTCTACATAAACGCTGTCTAGTGTGCATACTCTCTACATAAACGCTGTCTAGTGTGTATGCTCGCTACATAAACGCTGTCTCCTGTGCATACTCTACATAAACGCTGTCTAGTGTGTATACTCTCTACATAAACGCTGTCGAGTGTGTATATTCGAGTGTGTCGAGTCTCCTGCATATTGATAGTGGCTCCCTGAGGCCCGCAAATTGGATAATATCTCCCAGAATCTAGCGCAAGCGAGCAAGAGCTTGCATGCAAAACATTAATGTCTGTATCGCACATATGATGGAGTGCGCGAGGGAGAGCGAGAGAGAGACTGCGTGTGTGCCTGTTCATGTAGCGCATGCTAGACAAAGAGCATCCTGATTGGTTTACAGACATCCAAACTCATTTCAGGGA
Organism: Neoarius graeffei; assembly: GCF_027579695.1. Classification (NCBI taxonomy): domain Eukaryota; kingdom Metazoa; phylum Chordata; class Actinopteri; order Siluriformes; family Ariidae; genus Neoarius; species Neoarius graeffei. Next base: position 78,077,901 of record NC_083575.1, read on the forward strand.
GGTGTCGTGACACCCCCCCCCGCCCGCCTGCTGATGGGGGAAAAAAGTCATGCGTCATGACACCTCCCTGAAATGAGTTTCCGCAGTTTGGGATGTCTGCTTGTGTGTATACTCCATTGTTCACAGTCTCGTGTTTCTGCCTCCGTTTAACATGTCGCAATGCGCTGATAGAGCACAAACGTCATGATGAACACACAACTAGAAGATGACCACGCTCTCCGTTAATGTAAATATGATGGCTAAACATGCTGCTAACATTAGAGTAGCCAGGTATGCTGCTGCTCATTTAGACATATTAAGGCACAGCAACAGGTCGGAAAAGTTACATTTCCCCCCGTATGTTTCACAGTAACTCAAATATGGGTCAATATATGACAAAGCATTCAGTTGCTGTCCCACCAATAATCCCTGCAGGACAAGTTTTACTCATGACATGTTAATTGAATTTAAGTTAGCTTAACCAAGCCAACTTTAGTATGAAGCTAGCGGTCCCATTCATTTTCGCCAGGCCACAGTGTTTTGGAAAACTTCATAGGAAATTCATCACAGACCGATTGTTGAGTGACATTAACCAAAGCTAGCAAATGTATACATGATCTGTTAAGGGCTTCTTGTAACGTTAACTTACAGTTGCAGACATAGCAGCATGGTGAGCCTTTAGATGCCTCTTGAGGTTGGTCGTATTCTTGCCACGTAGTTTATTGCCACAGCATGTACCTCTGTCTCCCACTACAAGGCATTCTGTTTTATTTTCTGCTGGATTATGTGTAAAGTATGTCCATAAATCATCGCGTCTTTTCCGTCCACCAAGCCCTTGTGCTGGCATTGCCAATGGGCCATGAACTGTGTGGCTGCCCCGGTGTGCACTGTGCCCGGACATGCCTGGTGGTGGGTGTGGCCAAACAAGGACAGAATGCAGGTGCATTGCTGATATTTTCAGCATTTGGCAGACAGGTTGCACGTTCCCTTGGAGGAAACGCCATGCATTTTGCTAGTCCTACAGCCAACCCACTAACATTTTCGTCTCGTCAACGAAAACAACAGATACGTCTTGTCATATTTTCGTGATCAAAGAGTTATGTTTAGCTCATCACTGTCTCGTTTTAGTCATGAAAAAAGGTGTATTAATGAAATAATTTCGTCATCGTTAACGAAAACAACACTGGTGTCAGCCCTGTGATGACCTGGCAACTTGTCTAGGGTGTACCCTGCCTTTCACCCGTAGTCAGCTGGGATAGGCTCCAGCTTGCCTGTGACCCTGTAGAACAGGATAAAGCGGCTAGAGATAATGAGATGATATGAGGACAACTAGGTGAAAAATTAGCTCTAATTTTAAGAGTTAAAGTTCAAGTAGCTATTAAAAGTAATGACAATGGAAGTTCAGACTGTGCAGTCGGAGTTGGTAGCAGAGCTCTGAGAGTGGTGTGAAGGCAGAGGCAGAGCCAAACAATGTGAACATCTGGGGCTTAGCCCAGTGGGGGGTCTGGGGGGCCTCCCCCAGAAATTTTGGATTTTTTAGATGCAATTTCCTACGTTCTAGTGCATTTTGGGGTGACCTGCTAGACATGGCAAATCATAAATCCCTTCTGATTCATACACTCCATTCTCAGCTGCACATTCTGAACAAGACAATACGATTTAATGGAAAGAAATAATAATCACTTAACTACTGACTTCTGTAAACATCAATGGCAAAATTGTGACTTTTAAATTTGGCAGAACACTTGACGTCCATAAATGGCCTGAGCCAAAATAATATCTTAGCGTTTAAGTGTTAAACACAACACAGCTCTTTACAATGCTGACAAACGTCCCATTCACTTTGAAGTTATGAATGACAGTCAGACCAAAGTCAGTTCAGCGAACTGTGGCGTTGGACTTTCTGTGCAGTATAACAGAACTAGCCTATTATTTCAGTTTGCAAGCACAAGTAGTAAAACTATTCTTACCTTTTGGTTTTCTTTTTAAAAAACCCAAAAGTGTCGACTGCTTTTTGCTTGCCATGGTGAGTCGCTCTTCTTTTTGTTAGTTTATTTACGAAACTATGGCGACGCCACAGATCGCCGAACTCTGATTCTGATTGGTCGAACTTCAAGGCTGAAATGCTGGAGATTCTGATCAGTGAAATAGCCTACAATGTATCTGTTGATGAAATTTCTTGTTGCGGCACGTTAAGATAGCAACATTTTGAAAATTAGGGAAATGCGGAATTTGTTGTAGGCTATTTGCCCATTAATGAGTTGTAATGTAATTTAGTGAGTGTGACGTCAGGGTTGTCATATTTTTCAGGGCTGCCAACTTTTCAAAATTCCTTGGAGTGAGATTTTTTTTGGGGGGGGGTCGACGGCAAAATTTTTCCACACACCACGCAGTAAGTGGGAATTTTGTATTCAGTTTGATATTCACTTGTCCCCCTGCATTCTGGTGTTTTTATCTGTGGGTCGTCCAGCTGGAGATGGACAATGAAGGGGGGGGGGATTTTGGATTTAGTAGAGCTTCCTGCATTCTGGTGGATTTTTGGAGTGGCCTGCTGTGCCATACCTACATTCTTACACACCCTGACTTGCCAGGCCTTCAGCTTGTGGCCAACAAAAGCACCAAGTTTTGGCTTAAAAGCCCCCACACTAGAAAACTACAGATGACTGCCAATGTTCCTGTAGCCCTATAGACCTGTGTTTCAGATTTAAAGGCAAGTTCATGTTTGAAAATATTTAATCAGCTAAGCCTAAACACCTTCTGAATTGAAACTAGGCTAAATGTTAAGTTTTTAATAACTGTTGCAAAAATAAGATTGTCCCTCACTGACTATTCATTATGCATTTAAGGGCTTTCCCCACCACTGGGTTCAGCAGAAGATTGGCATGGGGAAAAATATCAACAGCAAAAGAACAAATAAAATGCTTAAACAGTAAGCAAAATGTGCATGTGCTACAAGAAACATTAAAATGATTAAGTTTGAACAGGGGCGGCACAGTGGTGTAGTGGTTAGCGCTGTCGCCTCACAGCAAGAAGGTCCTGGGTTCGAGCCCCGGGGCCGTCGAGGGCCTTTCTGTGTGGAGTTTGCATGTTCTCCCTGTGTCCGCGTGGGTTTCCTCCGGGTGCTCCGGTTTCCCCCACAGTCCAAAGACATGCAGGTTAGGTTAACCGGTGACTCTAAATTGACCGTAGGTGTGAATGTGAGTGTGAATGGTTGTCTGTGTCTATGTGTCAGCCCTGTGATGACCTGGCGACTTGTCCAGGGTGTACCCCGCCTTTCGCCCGTAGTCAGCTGGGATAGGCTCCAGCTTGCCTGCGACCCTGTAGAAGGATAAAGCGGCTAGAGATAATGAGAATGGGATGAGTTTGAACAGTATTGAAACACAAAAGCTGAACCTTGGCCATACTGTAGGTGGGAATGTGCACACAAAGTTGGGCTTAAAAATTTTGGTCATACTTAAATAAGCTATATTAATATATTTCTTATTAATTTATTTCTTATCTATGTTTCTTATTAGTAATAGAGCATTCGTCAGGGCCTGTTATCTGACAAATATTCTCTACCCGTCTTGCCCTCTTTGAAACCCTGTCTCCTCAGTATATTGTTCTGTCTTTTTTTTTAATTATTCACAACAAGTTCAAGTTCTTTGATATTACAGGTGACCATGCTTTATTTACTTTAACTGAGCAATTACATACATCATAAATAATTAAAAATAAATACCCTGTAAAGAAACAATAGGTATGGTGGCTAATGGCTCTTCTTGCATTTGTAATATTACCTCTTACTTGCTTTATTTTACAACATTTCCAGTATGGCTTCAAATAAAGTCATAAAGTATGATAACATGCAGTAAACAAACTAAAAAATGCGCTTAATAAACGTGTGCTAAGGAGGTGCTCTCCCGTGCTGCTTGTTGGGGAAGATAGAGGCTGTGGCACGGCAGGAGGCCGATAATGATTTAGCATGCCTAGTACACAGCTCTCGATATGGCATTAAATATTCCCACAACACACACAGGCTAAAACGATTCAGAAACTTTATACAAGTTCATAATTACGCCAGTAATGCCACACATTGGCGTGCATATGTACTAACCTGTCTGAGACACCTGTCTTCAACTCGGATACCTTCTCCCTCCTCTTCCTCTAAATTGACGATAGGCAATTATCCAACTTCCGGTGAGTGCAGCGTGTACAGAAGGGAACGCCTCTCTGCCTGTTTAGCCGTGCGTAAGGCGTAATTGATCGATCGCAAGTGGTTGGCGCGACGCAATGGGTAGCCGAGATCAGATAGATAAACTAGATTTTTTTCTAGCGTGAGAAATCGGAGGTATGGCGTGTGAGCGTGTGAAGACAGTCAAATGTGTGTGTGTCATGCTCATTGCGTGAGAGTTGGCAGCCCAGTATTTTTTAACAACTTAAAGGATCCGGGGCTTTGGAAGAAAAATTCGGGGCTTAAGCCCCCAAAGCCACCCCCCTGCTTCACCCATGTGTGAAGGTGAGTCCCTCGCAGAAGACCACATGTTACTGGTGCTTGTTCCCAAAGGCATGGCAGTGGACCAGATTGAACAAATGCTGCAAACTGTGAAAATCCTAGGAAGGGTGAGAGTACGAGGCAGAATCTTCAACAGAAAACTGGATCGCGTCACTGTGTGAATGCAGAGAGAGGATTGACCTGACCAGGGTTCCATCTGAAGTGAAACACCTCACTACCAACATCAGTTGGCTGATCATCATTGCTTCTAAGTGTTCAGCTTCTGATGGAGATTCACAGAATCCACTGCAGGTCCTGATTGATGCCTCAGCATCCAATAGCTCTGCTGAATCCATCATTTTGGCTGTTGGCGATGTGTTGTCAAAAATAGGGAAACCGTCAGGGGAGAACAGTAGCAATCATCGCCTACGGATGTTCTCTGGCACACTACCAACACCTGTTGGAGAAGAGGCATTGGAGCATTGGCTTGAACAGGCTCGTTTGATGGTTGAAGAGAGCAACTGCTCAGACAAAGAAAAATGCAGACGCATCATGGAGTGTCTTAGAGGACCTGCTTTAGCTGTAGTAAAAGCGATACGAACAGCGGAGGCCAACATTACCCCTTCTAAATGCTTGGATGCTATAGAGAGTGCTTTCGGTACCACTGAGTCCGGGGAAGATCTCTATTTTGAGTTTAGGCTCCTGCAGCAAAAGAAAGAAGAAAAGCTTTCTGATTTCCTGAGGTGACTAGAACAGTCACTTACCAAGGTTGTCAGTAAAGGTGGTATTCCTGCCAGTCATACCGACACTGCCCGAGTAGAGCAGATACTTCAGGGTGCCATACACTCAGATCTCATGCTGGTTCAGCTTAAGTTAAGGGAGAGAAAGCAGAGTCCTCCAAAATTCTTAGAGCTGCTGGGGGAAATCCGAGCTGAAGAGGAATATGCAGCTGCCAGAGTCAAGCTTAGCAGGTCTGTCCATAAAGTTCATGCTCACAAGGATGTAGACAGCTGACTGACTGAGATACAGTCCTTAAAAGCAGATGTCAAAGAGTTGAAATCATTGTTCACTTCAATGAACACAAAGTCTTTCAAAGAAGTGGATGGGGATAGAAGGCCTGGTTCAGTTGTCCAGGGCCCTGTGGCTGAAAGCTGTGAAAATGCAGAGGTAGCCGCACTGAAGAAACAAGTCCAAAGGTTGCAAAAGAAAATGTCATCCAAAGTGACCAAAGTCTCTGATGCGCCGGCCAGTGAGAGTAGAGCCATCCAGACCTGCTCAAAACCGCTAAAGGCCAAACAAGATTAGGGGATCTGATGACAGCATTTGCTACAGGTGTGGTGAAAATGGACACTTTGCCACGAAGTGTCAGAATGCTGAAAACCAGAGTAAAGTCATACAAAAGCTCATTCAGTCTCTCAAGAGAGCAAAAGAGGTACAGACACCAAGCCAAGAAAGCAAAAGTCCTGACACTGTCTGCTTAGTCAAGAAAAGTGAAGTGACTCCAGTAGGAGGCAGGAACTTTCCTAAAGGGCTGATAGGTCCCCCCTCAGTTGTGCACTTGAGAGTGAATGGCCAGCTGTGTGATGCGGTACTCGACAGTGGATCACAAGTAATGATTATCTTTGAGAAATGTTACAAGCAACATTTGTCAGATGTCCCTATCCATCCTGTGTCTGGCCTAGCCATCTGGGGCTTGAGTGACACTAGCTATCCTTACCTCGGCTATGTTGTCGTGGATCTTGAGTTCCCAGAAAACGTCACTGGTTCCAAAGAATCCCTCTCTGTCTTAGCATTGATCTGTCCTGGCCCCAGCACTCCAGACCAGATTCCGGTTATCCTGGGCACCAATGCCAATCTTTTCAAGCGTCTGGCCACTATTTGCAAAAAGACAGCCGGCATAGATATTGCTCAGACGTTGGGAATCAAAGCTGCCAAACAAGTCTACAGTAAGGTCCCAGTAGCCTGTGAGGGTGAAGAAGATATTGGATGTGTGAAGTGGATGGGCCCTGGCCCACTGACCTTACCTGCTGGGGGTGTCCGTCGTGCTGTATGTCAAGTGACATTAGAGAAACCATTGGACAAATATGTGCTGATGGTGGATTCTTCGCCCACGACACTGCTTCCTGCTGGTGTGCTGCTGCAGGCCATGGTAGTGCCAAGCTCAGAGGTAGATGTGAACCACTTCCCTGTGCTGGTGCGCAATGACTCAGTATGAGAAACAGTCCTTCCAGTTGGGACAGTGATGGGAAACTTATGTGCTGCCGATCCTGTGACGTCTGCCTTACCGCCCAAGATAAAGACTGAGGAAATGAAAAAAAATTTGACTCTCGACTCCTTGACTTTGGTGACTCACCTATCCCAGAGCAGTGGAAATCAAGGCTCCAGAAAAAGCTTTCAGAGAGAGCCAGTGTGTTTTCCCTACACGAATGGGATGTGGGGCTTGCGAAAGGTGTAGAGCAGGGGTCTTCAATCCTATCCACAAAGGGCCAGTGTGGCTGCAGGCTTTCATTCCAACCAAGCAGGAGCTACACCTGATTTCACTTGTTTAATCATTTCACCCTCGTCTCCAGTCAACAATCAAGTGAGCCTCCAATTTGGCTGTAATGAAAGCCTGCAGCTACACCGGCCCTTTGCGGATAGGATTGAAGACCCCTGGTGTAGAGCATCATATCCACCTGTCAGACACAAGACCCTTTAGAGAATGGTCACGGAGATTAGCTCAGGCAGACATTGAAGATGTGCACAAACACCTGCAAGATCTTCTTAAAGCTGGCATTATCAAGGAGTCTCGTAGCCCATATGCCTCACTGATAGTTGTAGCAAGAAAGAAGAACGGTAGTGTTCGAATGTGCATAGACTACAGGACACTGAACCATCGAACTGTGCCTGACCAATACACTACTCCTCGCATTGACGATGTGCTCGACTGCCTGACAGGGAGTAGGTGGTTTTCTGTATTAGACCTGAGGTCTGGTTATTACCAGATCGCAATGACAGAAACTGATAAGGAAAAAACAGCCTTCATATGCCCGCTAGGGTTTTATCAATTTGAAAGAATGCCGCAGGGAATCACTGGAGCGCCCGCAACATTCCAGCTGATGGAAAGAGCTGTAGGCGATATGAACCTGCTCCAGGTATTAGTTTATTTGGATGACCTGATCGTCTTTGGAAAATCCTTAGAGGAGCATGAGGAGAGGCTTCTCAAGGTGCTGGATCGACTCGAAGAGGTGGGACTGAAGCTGTCTTTAGACAAGTGCCAGTTTTGCCAACCAAAGGTAAAATATGTGGGGCACATAATATCCGCAGACGGCATCGCCACAGACCCCGAGAAAGTCAAGACCGTCACCAACTGGCCTTGGCCTACAGACCAGAAGTCATTGAGGTCCTTCCTTGGATTCTGCGGGTATTATCGGTGGTTTGTGGCCAACTACTCTGTGATTGTCCGACCCCTCACAGAGCTCACCAAAGGGTATGCACCCATTCACAAAAGCAAGCAACAAGTCAAAGACCAGACTAAGACCTACCTTAAAGACTCGGAGCCATTTGAAGACAGGTGGAACCAGGCTTGCACTGATGCTTTCCACCGCATAATTCAGTGCCTCACCAACGTGCCAGTCCTTGCGTTTGCGGACGCCAACAAGCCTTACATCCTGCACACAGATGCCAGCATGAAAGGGCTTGGTGCTGTTTTGTATCAGGAATACCCAGAAGGACTCAGGCCAGTGGCGTTTGCCAGCCGAAGAGTGAGTGCTACTGAACAGCATTATCCAGTCCACCAGCTGGAATTTCTAGCTCTTAAGTGGGCGGTTGTAGATAAACTCCACGATTACCTATATAGAGCAAAATTTACTGTCTGGACGGACAACAACCCACTTACCTATGTGCTAATGACAGCCAAACTTAACACAACAGGACATCGTTGGCTGGCTGCCTTAGCAACATATGATTTTGACATCAAATACCGGCCAGGCAAGACCAACATCGATGCCGATTTGCTGTCCCAAAACCTGGCGGATGAGGTGGAGAAAGGAAAGTGGGAGGAGATACCCCAGAGTGGAGTGAAATCCATCTGTCAGAGGGTTTGCACTACAGAGTCATCGGGAACACCTCTGCGATACATTGATCAACTTGAAGCGTCCCCTGAGTGCATCCCTGAGGTATTCGCTTTTCCAACTCACCTCAACTTTCTTTCATTGAGGCAGATGTCCAAAGCTGACTTGAAAGAAGCTCAGCAGAAGGATGACATCATCCAGAAAGTGATGAAAGCCATGCAGCAAGGTAACTGGCCAAATGACAAAAAGCAGAACTCAGAACTGAGTCTATTCAAGAGAGAGCGAGACTGTCTGGTGCTTAAAGATGGACTACTGCACCGGAAGAGTCAGAAACCCTCTGGGGGACAGGCTACCCAGCTCGTGCTGCCTGTTGAGTTCCGAGAGGCTGTTCTGCGGTCCTTACATGATGACATGGTCATTTAGGAGTGGAGCGGACGACTGATCTCCTGCACAGTAGATTCTATTGGCCCAAGATGGCGCTGGACGTTGAACAGTATGTCAAGGACTGTGGAGAATGTATCTTGCACAAAATCCCTTGCAAGAAGGCTGCACCCCTGCACCAGATTGTAAGCAGTGGCCCCATGGACCTTGTATGCATTGATTTCCTTTCCATGGAACCTGACTCAAAGGGAATAAACAATGTATTAGTCATGACAGATCATTTCACATGGTACGCACAGGCGTTTCCTACCAGGAATCAAAAAGCACTCACTGTGGCCAAGGTCCTGATGGAAAAGTACTTTGTGCATTATGGTCTGCCAAGCAGAATACATTCAGACCAAGGAAGAGACTTTGAAAGTCGGTTGATTCGAGAGCTCCTGATGATCCTGGGGGTGCATAAATCCTGTACCACACCATATCACCCTCAAGGGGACCCTCAACCCGAAAGATTCAATCGCACTTTACTGTCAATGCTTGCCACATTGGGGCATGAGAAGAAACGTTCATGGAGTCAACATGTTCCATACGTTGTCCATGCCTATAACTGTACAAAATGTGACTCCACTGGATACTCACCGTATCTACTGATGTTTGGAAAAGAAGCTAAGCTGCCAGTAGACCTGTGCTTTGGCACTTCTCCTGATGGCTCCGGTGACAAACACCATTCCCGGTATGTGGAGAAGCTGAAGGGAGATCTGCAAAAAGCCTATGAACTCGCCTGCAAGTCAGCAGATAAGTCACACCAAAGAAACAAAAGGGCATATGACCATAAAGTACGTTTCCAGACTGTTGACATTGGTGACGGAGTACTCCTGAGAAATCTTGGGCTGAAAGGCAAGCACAAGCTTGAAAGCTGCTGGAGCTCTGTGCCATATGTCATAGTCGGTAAACTATCTAATTTACCAGTCTACCGGGTGAAGCCTGAAGATGGAAGCGGAGGAGTGAGAACAATACATAGAGATCACCTCTTGCCCATCAGTCAGTCCATGAGAATGCCGGAGGGCAAAGATCATGCAGATTCGACGGTGAGACCAAAGACACGTCTACAGAGACAGAACAGACACCTAAGAAAGACAGACATAACACCTGCAGTGGAAATGGAAGACACTGACTCATCTTCAGACATGGAGTGTGGAGGAACTCGAAGATCCTATGGAGAATACCTGCAAAAGCTCATACCTAGGAGGACCTATGAGGAGCCTGCTGCTGATGATTCCCAAAGTGGACACAAGGGATGTGCCCATGAACCAAGTGCAGAGGAGGAAGGAGTCTCTACGGAAGAAAAGGAAGTCCAGGGAGAATTGGATGAAGTCCCTAAGGAGGAGGAACCTCAAAGCAATGCTCCTGAAAACATATGTGTGGAGGAAGGTCAGTCAGGAGATGAAGTTGCCAGTGCCCACTCCACTGACTCTGACCACTCTGAGCCAGACCAAGCAGACTATAAGACACCTGTTAGTACTCCCAAAACTAAGCCTATGTCTATGACAAAGACTAGCAGAGATCTTGGGCCAAGAACTAGTTCTAGGAGACATGTCAAGCCTGTAATTCGTCTGACTTATGATGAATCAGGAAGGGGTATCATTATCCATAGGGGTATCATTATTAAACTAGGATGTTAAGTTTCTCTAGAATATTTCCTTAAGCCTATATGGTATAGGTTGTCTCATGAGGACATGAAGACAGTTCGAAGGGGGAGGATGTAGCCCTATGAAAATTAGGCCTAAGTTCAGGGAATAATAAATAGGAATTAATAAATAGTATAAATAGAATGTAAAGACAATAAGTTCATTAATAGAATAAATAGGATTTAAAAGGTTAAACTACATATGTTTGATATTGCATATTGTGTAAAAAGAATAGAGTTTCAGGGGTTAATTTCATGTATTGAGTTATTTACATGATGTAAAATGTATTTTGTTTTCTTTATGAATAAGTTCATGATACTGAGAATGTATTAAGTATCTTTTATTTTGAATACTGTATCAGAAGAAATTCAAAGATAAAATTTGCATTTTGTTTATTGTCTTAGCCAATGAGAAGTTAGTGTAAAGTCATGTGTCAGAAGGAAGTGGGGGTAACGTGCTGAAACGAAAAAAAAAAGACGGACGAAAGGGGAGAAGACATGTTTAACTGAGCTCCATGACACAGCTATATTTTACAAGGGTAAAACACTCAGTGAAGCATTGCTGTTTATGAATGTTGATAGACGAACGACTAGTGACTCTTTCGGAAGCACTGTACAGTAGTGTAGCTGTGTTATGTTAAGTTAATTTGAGAATTCGGACTGAAACCTCGAATTGCACAAGAAAGCTAACTCGGCTAGAGCTAGCGTATTAGTCGTGGACTTTGCTCGAGGTATCCTGCTCGGACGCCTTCACACATTGTTCAGACTGCCCAGCAAAACACACGAAGACGAAGGGACAGAGGAATCCAGTGGACAACTCTGATCACCAGACATCTTGGTGAGCTGCTAAGAAGACTCGGCGCGCTCACGGCCAGGGCGGCGGCCATTGTTGCTAGCAGGTGTTTTTTGCTCTCTGCGCATTGGCGCGAAGTAGCCTTTGTGTTTGTGGCTTCTACGATCCCGAGCTTCATGTCAAGCCTGCACCAAATCATTCGCGAACTCATTGGGTACCCAAGGTATTATTTAGTTACATTTGCCGGCTATAGGATTTTACTGTGAAGGTTACTACTGAGGTAATTTATTGTTACTACTAAGGCAATTTACTGTTACTACTAAGATTACTTACTATTACTACTAAGGTTACCTACTGTGTAACTGTGAACTATTTGGTTTAGTGGTCAATGACCAATGTTTTTGGGGTATTTTTATTTTGAAGTATTTGAACTGAAAACTGTTTTATTTATCTAAATGTGTACAGATGTAAATATATTTTTTTCTAAGTAAACATTTAAATTGATAATTGCATTGCCATGGTTTATTAGATTTCAAGGCTTTAGCTAATAGGTAGAAAGGTAACAGTTATTTGGAAAGCTTACATTGAGTGACAATTACAGTAATTTAGGTTTAAAGCAAGATATAAGTAACACTCTGAGTAATAATATTTTTGCTGCTTAGTTATTATTGTATTTAGCGAAAGACAAAGTAAACATATGGTACACACTTATAGTTAGAGATAACACTTTATTTAAAGAATTCGGGTTAGCCACCCCTATTATTTGCCCAGAACAGCAAAGGGGCGCTACATACACTTTTTATATCCACTGTATTTTAGTTATCCATTTTAAGACAAAATGAATTACTAGTAAAAGTTTAAACAGTCTCACCTTTCTGAGTTTCCATTGTGCTCATGTTAATGCTGAGATAAAGGGTTTCTCTGTGCTGAACTGATGTCGTTGTGGTAGTCGTTTGAAGCTGCTGTAGTAGCTAGTGTTTATATACTCAGATCATGACACACACCCTTATTTTTTCTGAGCTATGAAAACGACTCTACATTATGTCTGTGCTATTGATGTTTATTATGTGGCAGCTTCTCTGGAGTGGATCTCTGAAACGCAGTCCTTTAACCCCGGGTCACAAAGTTCCCAAAAGAAAATTCACCAGTTTGTTGGCCCAAACTGGAATGACAGATAATGTTAATAATGTCTTCTAATCTACAACTGTAAAGCTGATGAGGTGTGGCACTTGGCCTGTGTACATCGTTTTGTTTTAAATTAATTTTATTGGAATTGAAAATTTATTTTGAACATATGCAACAACTGAACCACCCATAAGCATACAGTGGTGCTTGAAAGTTTGTGACCCCTTTAGAATTTTCTATATTTCTGCATAAATATGACCTAAAACATCAGATTTTCACACAAGTCCTAAAAGTAGATAAAGAGAACCCAATTAAACAAATGAGACAAAAATATTATACTTGGTAATTTACAACCCTGATTTCAAAAAAGTTGGGACAAAGTACAAATTGTAAATAAAAACAGAATGCAATAATTTACAAATCTCAAAAACTGATATTGTATTCACAATAGAACATAGACAACATATCAAATGTCGAAAGTGAGAGACATTTTGAAATTTCATGCCAAATATTGGCTCATTTGAAATTTCATGACAGCAACACATCTCAAAAAAGTTGGGACAGGGGCAATAAGAGGCTGGAAAAGTTAAAGGTACAAAAAAGGAACAGTTGGAGGACCAAATTGCAACTCATTAGGTCAGTTGGCAATAGGTCATTAACATGACTGGGTATAAAAAGAGCATCTTGGAGTGGCAGCGGCTCTCACAAGTAAAGATGGGAAGAGGATCACCAATCCCCCTAATTCTGCGCCGACAAATAGTGGAGTAATATCAGAAAGGAGTTCGACAGTGTAAAATTGCAAAGAGTTTGAACATATAATCATCATCTACAGTAGCCTGGGAAATCCCATGCTGCTTTGCACAATCGTTCCGATCTGAAAAAACAGCATGGAAACTATGGTCTAAAGGCTCGCCTGAATTAGGGAGCCAATCAGAGAGTGGGGAGGGGTGGAAAGACGGTGACGCGTACTACTCGACAAACAGAAGCTTGTAGTTTATTTGGGACTGTTTACGGATCACATTTAACATGGCGGTGAATGTCCAAATACGGAGGGTCCAGCTTCTCTCATATTTGTCTTGCACAAACGGCAGTAATCGTTCGGTGCCATTGTTTTCCTATTTTTGTTTTGCCTTCTCTTTCTCTTTCCTTCTCTTCTTCGCCTCTTCGTCTTCTTCTTCGCTCTAACTACATCACCGGGTACAACTGCCATGATTGGCCATGGGCTACATATACGCCAAATGATAGACATTCGCAACGTCCAATAAACGGCCGTTGACAATCGTAAACCACACCTCCCCTACGAGAAATTCAATAGGCAGATTCCAGACCATATTTCACTTGTGATATGATCTGGTGTTAACCAGACTACATCTACAGTGCATAATATCATCAAAAGATTCAGAGAATCTGGAAGAATCTCTGTGCGTAAGGGTCAAGGCCGGAAAACCATACTGGGTGCCTGTGATCTTCGGGCCCTTAGATGGCACTGCGTCACATACAGGCATGCTTCTGTATTGGAAATAACAAAATGGGCTCAGGAATATTTCCAGAGAACATTATCTGTGAACACAATTCACCGTGCCATCCGCCGTTGCCAGCTAAAACTCTATAGTTCAAAGAAGAAGCCATATCTAAACATGATCCAGAAGCGCAGACGTCTTCTCTGGGCCAAGACTCATTTAAAATGGACTATGGCAAAGTGGAAAACTGTTCTGTAGTCAGACAAATCAAAATTTGAAGTTCTTTATGGAAATCAGGGACGCCGTGTCATTCGGACTAAAGAGGAGAAGGACGATCCAAGTTATCAGCGCTCAGTTCGGAAGCCTGCATCTCTGATGGTATGGGGTTGCATTAGTGCGTGTGGCATGGGCAGCTTACACATCTGGAAAGACACCATCAATGCTGAAAGGTACAGCCACGTTCTAGAGCAACATATGCTCCCATCCAGACTACGTCTCTTTCAGGGAAGACCTTGCATTTTCCAACATGACAATGCCAAACCACATACTGCATCAATTACAGCATCATGGCTGCGTAGAAGAAGGGTCCAGGTACTGAACTGGCCAGCCTGCAGTCCAGATCTTTCACCAATAGAAAACATTTGGAGCATCATAAAACAGAAGATATGGCAAAAAAGACCCAAGACAGTTGAGCAACTAGAATCCTACATTTGGTTTGGTTTGGTTTATTTATGGATATAGGAAGACAAAAGGTATCCAAGGGATTACATGTAAAAGCGTAAAACAGTTATTTCCAACATGGTCCCTGGTGGAAAAGGACAAGACATACAAACACATGCAACAGATATCACACATACATTCACATTTCTAAGTCACCTAATTCTCTACTTTATTCCACAAAAAAACCCTGACCTTTTGTTTAAAATCCCTTTTTGTTTCTGCCATTTTAATATTTAGTGGAAGGCTATTCCATAACATAATTCCTGTATAAAAGAAAGAGTTACGTGCCATGCTCTTTGCAGATGGTACCTTGCAAGAGCGGACACTTGCTCTTGTTTCATGGGTGTGTTGAGTATGCACCATTACAATTTGGGATCCCAAATACTTGGGGGCTATACCATTAATAATCTTGAACATATGATTCAATTTTAGCTGTTCAACCCTTAGCTTTACAGGCAGAAAGTCCACTTTCTTAAAGGTCCCATGGCATGAAATTTTCACTTTCTGAGGTTTTTTAACGTTAAAATGAGTTCCTCTGACCTTCTTAAGTCACCCCAGTGGCTAGAAATTTCATAATGTGTAAACCAAACTATGCCCAACATTTGAGAATGGCGCGTCAAAACGGCGCGTTGATAAGCTCTTCCCTTTACTACGTCAGCAGGGGAGATGATCCCCAAGCCCCCCCTCTGGATTCCCACCCACTGTATGGATTGCCCCGCCCAGTTGTAGTGAGGAGACCATAGAGGGAGGACACAACAACATGGCATCACCTAAGAGAGCGAAACATGGAAATTGCGCTGTACATGGATGTGACAACACAGAAAGGAGTCTGTTTTTACTGCCGACGGGAGAGCCCCTGAAGACGCAGTGGCTTAATTTTATTTACTTCAATAATAT
Organism: Neoarius graeffei; assembly: GCF_027579695.1. Taxonomy (NCBI): domain Eukaryota; kingdom Metazoa; phylum Chordata; class Actinopteri; order Siluriformes; family Ariidae; genus Neoarius; species Neoarius graeffei. The sequence goes on from NC_083575.1 coordinate 78,093,466, forward strand.
GCCGTCGAGTCTACCTAAGACGGTGTATGTTTGTCGGAAGCATTTTCCTGAGGAATGTTTCCACAACTTGGGACAGTACAGGGCAGGTTTTGCACATCAACTGTCACTGAAGCCTGGGTCCGTACCAAGCATCCCTGCCGCATCAGCCACAAACACCGAACAAGTAAGTGTATAACTGTTAAGTCATTTTGCCGTGTTTTAAAATTGGTGCGTTTGCAATGGCTACATTAGCTGTGCAGCTAACCGCTTCCTGCAGTTAGCCAGGTACTCTGTGCTACCTCTGTTATAATAGCCAATCAAAACAGTTTTTACAAAGACACCCACATTCTTTTTTTAAGTCACTCATTCATTTTATTTGTTTGTTTGTTCAGTAAAAACCCAAACATTTGTTGAATTTATTTTATTTCCTCGTGTCGCACCTTAATGACATCAGCGCGCGGTATTTTTCCCTGATTCTGGGCCGGGGTGTCGTGAGTGGCAGAGCAGCTCCATCGCTGCGATCCATTGAAAGTCAGCCCTAGATCCAATCTTTTGTCGGGAGCCGAGGTCACGCGGGCGGCCCTCCAGCGGCACCGGCCGCCCATGGAGGCAGCGGTTCTCCCAGGGGCGAGTTGGGGGGAGGAAACGGCAAAATCCCCACTCCTCCATGGTAAAACTGCTCAGTTTTACCATGGGTCTCAGGCTGAAAAAAAAACAAAGTCCCAGTTTTACCATAGGCTCGAGTTGTACCATTTTTTTAGACAGGGCGGACGGACCAGGGCATTCGCCCGCCTGGCCGTGCCCGACGAGGAGCGCTCTTGGCCGGCTTGGGAGGCAGACAGCAGCCCCTCCCCCTCCTCCCATGGCACGCCCCCACCCTCTACCCTTCCCCACCTCCTGCTTCTCATTAGCAAAACGACGCACTGGGAAAAGCGCTGAAATGGGGCTTTCTTCCAGGAGGCTATATCTACGTTCCGAGGTTTCATTTCGAGAAAGGCTGCGGATATAACATCCGGAAGCCTCCACGATCCCGTTTAAAGCATCAACAAACCATCATGCCATGGGTCCTTTAAAATCATTAAAAGTAACATGATATCTAGATGGTTTACACAATATAAAACGGATCATGTTGTTCTGCATAACCTGCATTTTATTTTTAATTTTCACTGTCAGGCCACTGTACCATGCTGAACAAGCATAGTCAAAATGGCACTGAACAAGCGCTGACACAAGAGGTTTTTTTATTTTAAAATCTAACTGCCTTGTGTTACGGTATAAAAATTTCAATTTGGAAGCACTTTTAATAGCTTCTCAGCAATGGAAGGACCGGTCAAAGTCTGATCCAGTGTTAAACCTAAATATGTAACCGTTGTCTTTGTTTGAATTTCATTACCATTACATGTGACTTTTAACTCGGGTGCCTTTTTTATCTTTTGTTTGGTACCAAATAAAATGCATTCAGATTTCCCCACATGTAATGACAGTCTATTATCTAACAGCCACTCTCTTACATTACTCAGCTCATCAGTAAGGGTTTCTTGAATCTGAGAGATGTTTCTACCAGATACAAGTAGTGAGGAGTCATCAGCATGGAGAATTACTTTACATTTAACAGCTGCTGGCATATCATTTACATAAATAAGAAATAACAAAGGGCCTAAAATTGAGCCTTGGGGCACCCCACAAGATATTTGCAAAGGTTCTGACAATACTCCATCATAATCACAGATTTGACTTCTATTTGATAGGTATGATTTGAACCACTGTAATGATGCCTGGCCAAAACCTATGCATTGCAACTTAGATAAAAGAATTGAATGGTCCACAGTGTCAAACGCTTTCTGTAAATCCAATAAAACCATGCCAGTATAATTTCCTTTTTCACTTTCTTGTCTGATGTAATCACATAGGTGAGAGAGGCATGTGTCAGTGGAGTAAGCAAATCTAAAACCAGATTGGAGGTCATATAGCAAGTTGTTCTGGGACAAATACCTCTCCATCTGATCAAAGACCACTCTCTCCAAAATTTTGGACAAAGTTGGCAGAATTGACACTGGTCTAATTTTTAACATCTGTCCTACTATTTTTCTTGAATAGAGGGAGTACCCTGGCCCATTTCATTTCAGTTGGCACTTTACCAAGTTGTATAGACAAATTTATAATATGTGCAATAGTGCCCCCTACAACATTAGCACTGTCCTTAATAAATCTGGCTGGAATTTGATCCATGCCAGTGGCCTTGTTGGTGGATAAGGATGCTAACATCTCCCCTATCTTTTCATTTGATACTGTGCAAAGATCAAATGAGTCAGGTGATACGTCTTTGTAAATGGTCCTCAGAAAGGATGCCCCAAAATTCCCAGATCCTATTGGTAGATGTGAAGCCAGACTGGCAGCGACCGTAGTGAAAAACCTATTAAAATGATTCGATATAATCTCATCTCATCTCATTATCTCTAGCCGCTTTATCCTTCTACAGGGTCGCAGGCAAGCTGGAGCCTATCCCAGCTGACTACGGGCGAAAGGCGGGGTACACCCTGGACAAGTCGCCAGGTCATCACAGGGCTGACACATAGACACAGACAACCATTCACACTCACATTCACCCCTATGGTCAATTTAGAGTCACCAGTTAACCTAACCTGCATGTCTTTGGACTGTGGGGGAAACCAGAGCACCCGGAGGAAACCCACGCGGACACGGGGAGAACATGCAAACTCCACACAGAAAGGCCCTCACCGGCCCCGGGGCTCGATCCCAGGACCTTCTTGCTGTGAGGCGACAGCGCTAACCACTACACCACCGTGCCGCCCTTCGATATAACCTTTTTGTCAAAACAAATTGCATTGTCAATATCAATCCCGGTGTTACAGCTGTTACTATTTGATTTCCCAGCACCAATGTCTTTAAGGATTTTCCACAGTTTCTTTGGTTGGTGGATATTGTCTGACACTGCTTCAGCATAGTAATCAGTTTTAGCTTTCTGTATATGATATCTTGCTTGGTTCCGGTTATATACATATTTATCAAAATCATGTTGAAGATTGGACTTAGAGTATTTTCTGTAATAGTGATCTCTCTGTCTTATTAAATCAATTATTTCAGTCGTCATCCATTTGGCTCTCTTTTGCTTTACTCTCATCTCTCTCATTGGTGCAACCATGTCCAATGATGCTAAAAATCTCTCCTTAAACAACTTCCATGCCTGATCAGGATCCTTACTGTCCATAACTTTACTCCAATCCTGATCGGCAAGTTTTAGCTCAAAAGCCTCCTTAGAATATTGTCTTGTACATCTTATCTTTATGGAATGATGAGATCCTGATCCTAATTTACCCTTAGATGTCTTACGAGTACAGAAAATAACTTTATGGTCACTGAGACCAATGTCCAATATCCCAGAGCAGCAGATTTTTTTACTATCAGTAACCAGTATCAGATCCAAAATAGATTGAGTGCATATCTACTCTGGTTGGCTCAATTATAAGTTGCTGTAATCCAAACACCTTGCAGAAATGTAAAAACTTTTTAAGAAGTCCATTTTTAGTGGTCAGCAACAGATTAGTATTAAAATCACCCAAAAGGATGCATTCTTTCTCCATCAGCACATTACTATCAATACACACTGATTCTAAAAGTTCATAAAAGTCATTTTGTTTTGGGGGTCTGTAACACACCCCCACCAAAATCAGCTTTGTTTTGGGCAGTCAAATTTCAACCCAAGCAGTTTCCAATGAGTCTATCTGTAAGTCCAGGCAAGGGGTGAATGATAAATCAGTCCTAATAAAGAGACATACCCCTCCTCCGTTCCTATTGCGGTCTCGCCGGTAGCAGTTGAAACCAGGCAGTTTGATCTCGCCGTCCTCAATGGAACTGTCTAGCCACGTCTCAGTCACAGCAATCACTGCGGCTTTTGTCCTTGCGATGAACTGCCTTAACTCTTCAATTTTCGGAAGTAAACTCCTTGCGTTAAGGTGAATAAAATGTAGCCATCTTTGATTTAAAAATTCCAAGGATGTATCCCCTTTCTCGATCGTACTGTCATCCCCACCGAAAGATGCATCATCCTCTCACGTAAAATCCAGGATATCGGGGGAGCACATTTCATGCACACAACAGGCATTACACACCAGCTTAATGTTTGCCTGTGCTTTGACGGCCAAAGTGTATGTTTTACGGTCTATGTTTGCACATTTTATGTGAACAAACTTGTCACACAAATCACAAGCAATTAGATTTGCATTTGATCTCACAGTCTTCCCACAGTTAGGGCATGGACACCTAGGTGTTTTGCAGGTGGATGGTCCAGGGCAAGGATGAACATCCCCGCATAGCAGCAAACTTTCTGTGACAACCAGTAGCGTAACATTTATCCTTACTTCTCCAACATTTCTCCTCCTGGTGCGTTGTTTGTTGGGGGCATAATGGAACGGTTGAATTAATTTATTAAACAGTTGGTGATATCCGAAGGGTATTTGACTGGAATGTTTGTTACCAGCTGATTCAACAAACAAACCTGCTTCCGCGTTTTTGCTAGCCGCAAATGAGTTGTACAGTCCTACGATTTGACAAAACGTCAGCAGGAAAAGTAGGATAAACTGTCCGTTGGCCATTTCATTCACCAACTTGACAGAAAAAAGTCTCTAAAACTTTAAAAACATTTAAAACTTTATTCTGGTGGCTTGATTCTGGTAGAATGGGCACATGTTTGGGGTAGTTTACTATAGCATTTTATATATATATATATTAGACAAGAATGGATTAACATTCCTATCCCTAAACTTGAGTAACTTGTCTCCTCAGTCCCCAGACGTTTACCGACTGTTGTAAAGAGAAAAGGGGATGTCTCACAGTGGTAAACATGGCCTTGTCCCAACTTTTTTGAGATGTGTTGTTGTCATGAAATTTAAAATCACCTAATTTTTCTCTTTAAATGATACATTTTCTCAGTTTAAACATTTGATATGTCATCTATGTTCTATTCTGAATAAAATATGGAATTTTGAAACTTCCACGTCATTGCATTCCATTTTTATTTACAATTTGCACTTTGTCCCAACTTTTTTGGAATCGGGGTTGTATTTATTGATGAAAATGATCCAGTATTGCATATCTGTGAGTGGCAAAAGTATGTGAACCTCTAGGATTAGCAGTTAATTTGAAGGTGAAATTAGAGTCAGGTGTTTTCATTCAATGGGATGACAATCAGGTGTGAGTGGGCACCCTATTTTATTTAAAGAACAGGGATCGATCAAAGTCTGATTTTCACAACACATGTTTGTGGAAGTGTATCATGGCACAAACAAAGGAGATTTCTGAGGACCTCAGAAAAAGCATTGTTGCTCATCAAGCTGGAAAAAGTTACAAAAACATCTCTAGAGAGTTTGGACTCCTCCAATCCACAGTCAGACAGATTGTGTACAAATGAAGGAAATTCAAGACCATTGTTACCCTCCCTAGGAGTGGTCGACCAACAAAGATCACTCCAAGAGCAAGGCGTGTAATAGTCGGCGAGGTCACAAAGGACCCCAGGATAACTTCTAAGCAACTGAAGGCCTCTCTCACATTAACATTAGCCAATGTTCATGAGTCCACCATCAAAAGACCACTGGTGTGCATTGCAGGGTTGCAAAGAGAAAGCCACTGCTCTCCAAAAAGAACATTGCTGCTTGTCTGCAGTTTGCTAAAGATCACGTGGACAAGCCAGAAGGCTACTGGAAAAATGTTTTGTGGACAGATGAGACCAAAATAGAACTTTTTGGTTTAAATGAGAAGCGTTATGTTTGGAGAAAAGAAAATACTGCATTCCAGCATAAGAACCTTATCCCATCTGTGAAACATGGTGATGGTAGTATCATGGTTTAGGCCTGTTTTGCTGCATCTGGGCCAGGACGACTTGCCATCATTGATGGAACAATGAATTCTGAATTATACCAGTGAATTCTAAAGGAAAATGTCAGGACATCTGTCCATGAACTGAATCTTAAGAGAAGGTGGGTCATGCAGTAAGACAATGACTCTAATCACACAAGTTGTTCTTCCAAAGAATGGTTAAAGAAGAATAAAGTTAATGTTTTGGAATGGCTAAGTCAAAGCCCTGACCTTAATCCAATCGAAATGTTGGGGAACGACCTGAAGCAAGTATTATTATTAATAATAATAATAATAATAATAATAATCTACACATATGCACTGCATCCCATATGTTGCTCATATCCATGTAATAGGATTCTCTACTAACTGCAGCAGTAGTGGTGAATTTTTCTTGACATCTGTGGACTAGCATGCAAATCAAATTCAAATGCCGTTCAGGCACAACAACCTTGCACATCTCACATTTTCTAGCTGCAAGGTCAGAGAAGGTGCACAATACAAAACATGTTTGTGACAGTCCCTGAGGTTAATGGAACACTTACATTGGTGCTTGAAAGTTTGTGAACCCTTTAGAATTTTCTATATTTCTGCATAAATATGACCTAAAACATCATCAGATTTTCACAAAAGTCCTAAAAGTAGATAAAGAGAACCCACTTAAACAAATGAGACAAAAATATTATACTTGGTCATTTATTTATTGAGGAAAATGATCCAATATTACTGTGAGTGGCAAAAGTATGTGAATCTTTGCTTTCAGTATCTGGTGTGACCCACTTGTGCAGCAATAACAGCAACTAAACATTTCCAGTAACTGTTGATCAGTCCTGCACACCGGCTTGGAGGAATTTTAGCCCATTCCTCCGTACAGAACAGCTTCAACTCTGGGATGTTGGTGGGTTTCCTCATATGAACTGCTCGCTTCAAGTCCTTCCACAACATTTCGATTGGATTAAGGTCAGGACTTTGACTTGGCCATTCCAAAACATTCACTTTATTCTTCTTTAACCATTCTTTGGTAGAACGACTTGTGGGCTTAGGGTTGTTGTCTTGCTGCATGACCCACCTTCTCTTGAGATTCAGCTCATGGACAGATGTCCTGACATTTTCCTTTAGAATTCGCTGGTATAATTCAGAATTCATTGTTCCATCAATGATGGCAAGTCGTCCTGGCCCAGATGCAGCAAAACAGGCCCAAACCATGATACTACCATCACCATGTTTCACAGATGGGATAAGACTCTTATGCTGGAATGCAGTGTTTTTGTTTCTCCAAACATAACGCTTCTCATTTAAACCAAAAAGTTCTATTTTGGTCTCATCCGTCCACAAAACATTTTTCTAATAGCCTTCTGGCTTGTCCACGTGATCTTTAGCAAACTGCAGACGAGCAGCAATGTTCTTTTTGGAGAGCAGTGGCTTTCTCCTTGCAACCCTGACATGCACACCATTGTTGTTCAGTGTTCTCCTGATGGTGGACTCATGAACATTAACATTAGCCAATGTGAGAGAAGCCTTCAGTTGCTTAGAAGTTACCCTGGGCTCCTTTGTGACCTCACTGACTATTACACGCATTGCTCTTGGAGTGATCTTTATTGGTCAATCACTCCTGAGAAGGGTAACAATGGTCTTGAATTTCCTCCATTTGTACACAATCTGTCTGACTGTGGATTGGTGGAGTCCAAACTCTTTAGAGATGGTTTTGTAACCTTTTCCAGCCTGATGAGCATCAACAATGCTTTTTCTGAGGTCCTCATAAATCTCCTTTGTTTGCACTTCCACAAACATGTGTTGTGAAGATCAGACTTTGATAGATCCCTGTTCTTTAAATAAAACAGGGTGCCCACTCACACCTGATTGTCATCCCATTGATTGACTCTAATTTCACCTTCAAATTAACTGCTAATCCTAGAGGTTCACATACTTTTGCCACTCACAGATATGTAATATTGGATCATTTTCCTCAATAAATAAATAACCCAGTATAATATTTTTTGTCTCATTTGTTTAACTGGGTTCTCTTTATCTACTTTTAGGACTTGTGTGAAAATCTGATGTTGTTTTAGGTCATATTTATGCAGAAATATAGAAAATTCTAAAGGGTTCACAAACTTTCAAGGTCATTATTATTTATACCTGTGTATTGGTTTGTGCAGTACAGCACTTTAGAATGAATAGTTACACTTGCTTTACAACATGCTCATGCTATCAAGGAATAAGTGAAGTGATTAAGATCAGAGAGTAAGTATGAATGACTCATGGAATCATGAAAATGACAACCTTTTCCAAGATATGCTATCATTCACTTTGGACTTTGATAGGTTTACCAGCAAATCACCCATCCGTTATCTGTAACCGCATATCCTGTGCAGGGTCATGGGCAAGCTGGAGCCTATCTCACCTGACTATGGGCAAGAGGCAGGGTATCTTTATCAACCTTGCAGCTGATAAAGATCCCTTTGGCCACTGGGCTCGAACCCAGAACCTTCTTACTGTGAGGCGACAGTGCTAACCACTACACCACCGTGCCACCCCCAGCAAATAATATCAATGAGAATTAGTGTATTTTTTTTTTTTGTGGTTTTCAGAAGCTGATGCTTTGGTACAATAGTATAGGTCGATAAATGTTTTTTCAATGTAGTAGTATTTGGACTAAATGGCACACAATCATTGCCAAATCATCTCTCTCTTTTCAGAGGTTTATACTTGCATCGGTAAAAGCTGGTTGAGTGCCAAAGTCAACTGTAGTCAGAATAGCAGTCAGAGTTGCTAGATACATTCACCAACCACTTTAATAGGAACTTGTTCTTGATTCTAAGATTCCTGTTCTTGGCTGCAGGAGTGGAACCCAATGTAGTCTTTTGCTGTTGCATGCTGAGATGCTTTTCTGCTCAGCATGGTTATAAAGAGTGATTTATATGAGTTGCTATATCCTTCCTGGGAGCTCGAACCAATCTGGCCATTTTCCTCTGACCTCTCTGATCAACAAGGTGTTTGTTTCCACCCACAGAACTGTCGCTCATTCAGTGTTTTTTGTTTTTCACACCATTCTGTATAAACTCTAGAGACTGTTGTGTGTGAAAACCCCATGAGATTAGCAGTTTCTGAAATACTCAAACCAGTCCATCTGGCACCAACACCCATGCCACAGTGAAAGTCACACTTTGAGATCACAAATTTTCCCATTCTGATGTTTAAAGAAGTGAACATTAACTGAAGCTTTTGATTTGTATCTGCATGATTTTATGCATTGTGCTGCTGTCAAGGGATCGGCTGATTGGATAACTGCATAAAACAGCAGGTGGATGGGTGTTCCTAATAAAGTGACCAGTGAGTGTATAAGCAAAAACAAGTTCAATACAGATCAAAACTATGCAAGTTGAGTTTATGCTGAAACGCTTGTTAAATTGCTCCTCAAAACCCACAACAATGTGATGTTTCCAAGTTAAATACTTTTCAGCAGGCATGTGTCTGAGCAAAAGTGTCTGATTTTTCTTTAAATGTGAATCACTAGCTTGTATTGGTATTACAATACAATGTAATTACTACTATCTATTTTCTTTAAGCTGTTGACTTCTTTTACTTTGTATATGAAGAATGAAGGATAGCTGGACAAAAATTCTGGTGTGATGCTCTGTCTGTAAATCATCAGTGATGTAACTTCTACTCTGCAGACATTTTTCACTTATAACTCCTAAGAACTGATGAATATCTTTCTGCTTTTTGTGTGTGTGTGAGAGAGAGAGAGAGAGAGAGAGAGAGAGATACACATCCTAAGCTCTTAAAAAAAACCTTTATCACATTATGAGTGAAAAAGAAAATTACTAGCTTTGAAACACAACCCTATGAGGATGGTCAAATAAAATTTTGAATAACATTGCTCTAACAATAGTGCTGGCTGTAATTCAAATCACAGTTTGATATTAATGCATGGCAGATTATTAATCTAAGCCTAATAATAAATGAGAGTAGAATACATGCTGATATTTAGATGTGTTGCTGAAGTGAAGTGCAGCTTTCTGTAAGACGATTATTATTTAGTATTTATGGAAGGAGTCTTGGGTGTTGGTGCTTTGCTCAGGATAGAGGATTTTGCATTTTCTGATTTCTTAGTAACAAGACAAGATGTACTTTTTATTCTTAACATATATTAAGAGGCACAAATTGAGCCCACGTTATACCATTTGCATTGTTGCGGCGACCTGCCGCGAGGAGTGTCTGAACGCAGGCTCACATGATTGACAGCTGCCTCCGCTACTCCCTGCTATGCTGAATCGCAGTGCTACGCTGCCAGCGCATGGCTTGGCGGCACGCTGCGCAGAACAGGTGAAGCCAATCACAACGCTAATTAGCAGGGCAGCGGTCTTTCTAGAACAATAGGCGGAGTTGGCGTTCAGTCATTCAGTTTGTAACGAAGCAGCAGCACAGCAGTTGCAAAGAGAATTTGCTACTAACGCAAACTTTACAGCACATCGGGGGAAAAAAGGACGAAAAAAGGCTACCGGTAAGCCCACTGAACTTTTTATCTGCAAATGCAAACGCTGCGCTCGCAGTAATCCGTGGGCATGAGAAATGTTTGTTTCTTACCTGTGTTTGGTTTAATGGTTTAAACTTCTCAATCGCCAATGCAGTCAGGCAGAATCTCTGGCGTTTGCATGTTTCCATGTTTAGTAAACTCATAGCTTGCTGGTAGTTGCTAACGTGTGTCCTTCGTTTCATTACATTAGTTTAATTTCATTAGTTTCCTTTCTCAGTGGCGTGCAGTAAAATATCTTCAGTTAATGTGCACAAACTGCCTGTTAAAGGGCTAATGGTTAAAATGGTTAGAAGTAAATGGTTCTTAGTTTAGAACTGGGTTTCTGTTCATTTATGTTTGTTTAGTGAAATACTGACCTGGTTGAATGTTTGTTCAATAACATATTGACCAGAATGATTGAACAATGGACTTTTGTTAATCATTTTATTTTTGTGTTTTTGTATGTTTAAAGGTTTTTCACCTTCTACTACTACTTCTGAAAAAACTCTACTATACTTCTACTACTACTACTACCACAATTCTGTTACATGCCAACTTTCTACTACAACGTCAACTCCACTGAAAATCAATAAAAACACAAGACGAGTGGAATCCTGTGTCCGAGTCCTTCCCTTTCAAGTGTGGGAAACCCATGATGCTCACATACACTTGACAGTGAAAAACCGATGCACCAGTGGAAACTGACGACTGCCAGATGACTGCCAGTGAATCACCGCTGCACCAGTGAGCCGCCTGCCAGTGGACCACCGCCTAACCAGTGCATCATACCGCTGACCAGTGAGCCGGCTGACTAGTGGACAACTGCCTGCTACTAGTGACCAAGAAGCAAGACTCCACTCGTGCCACAACCCAACAGAGAGGGAAGACACTTCACCTGGGGGCCTGGAGGATAAAGCTTGAGGTCACCTGAAAAAAAGAAACAAAATGGTGAAGTCATTAGAAGAACTGAAAACAGAGCAAACCACAGCCAAAAGACTTTTCTCCCGTCTTGCTAACTGCATTACAAGAACACACTCTGAGATGAATGTGGAGGAGCTAAAGCAAAACTTCAACAAGCTTACAGCAGAGAGCTCGAGAGTCATGGAGGCGAACAAAGAGATTGAGGCCGCCTACATGGCAGAAGCAGATGCAGCCACTGTAGAGGACCTGAGCGCCAAGAAGAAAGCCGACCTGGAGAAGACAGAGGCATACTGTAAGCAGAAGACTAAAGAAGCAAAGCTCCTAATTCAACAAACACTCTGGTAATCATATGGGGAAAAAGAGCTGCCCCTTGCCTTACACATCGCTGAAGCTGACTGCAAGAACGTCTCCTCTGCCCAGCTCAACGTGACTCTGGAGGCATACGAGTTCATGCTGAAGCACTTCGAGACGTTGGTGCTGAAGGCAAAAGAAGTGCACCATGACTGGAACCACTGGGCTCCCGCTGCAGAGCAAAGAGACTTTGATCACCGCATGACAGAGCTCGAAGTGCAACTTCCCCAGCTGGTGTCGCGCAAGGCCGCCTTCATCAAAGCTGCAAAAATCAAGACAGACTCTGAAGAGCCCACTGTCCACCATACAGCTCCAGTGCCAGCAATAAAGCTGAAAGCCACAGCCCTTCCAAAGTTTGCTGGCAACCAGCGAAGTTACTACAGGTGGAAGAAGGAGTGGGAAGCTCTACAGAAGCAGGGTGAACCAACAGGGTCTAGAGAGGTCAAGAAATTCCAGCTGCTCGACAGCATCAATGAGAAGGTGGCTGGAAACCTACACCTGTTGACCTACAGCTCCTCAAACGAAATCTTCAGAGTCCTGGATAACCGGTTTGGGAACCAAGCCAACATTGCTCTCGAGATCATTGACAAGCAACTCCTCCAGTCAAAGCCGGCCAGCCACGAAAAGTCATCAAGCTCATCCAAACAGTGGGAAAAGCTCTCTACGACTTAAATGAACTGGACAATGCCGAGGCCATAAAGAACCCCATTGTGACCAAATCCATTGAGGGCAAGCTTCCAGAAACTTTAAAGAAAGACTGGCTCACCTATGCTGCTGACGTGAGTAATGCTGTGGACCATCACAACCGCTTTGACAAGCTGCTGGCTTACCTAAAGTCACAGGAAGCCATATATGAGCAACTTGACCAGCTGAAAGATGGCATTGAACCTGCCAAGGACAAGACCAAGTTCCTGAAGCAAGCCAGAACAAAAGCAACCAACAGTCCGGCAGTGTCGTCCAACAGTGATGCAGCAGGCTGCATCGTCTGTGGTGATCCAAAGCACAGAAGAAAACTGTACTTCTGCAGAAAGTTTAGAACCAACCTAAAGCCATCGGAGAAGAGGGATGCAGCACAACAACTGGGTGCCTGCAAAAGATGCCTCGAAGTCCACACTGGTGAAAGCTGCAAGAAAACCACTTACCTGTGCGGGAATCCAGAATGCAAAGACCAACACCACTACCTCCTCTGTCCAGTTGCCAGACCCCAGTCCCAAAGAACACCCAAGTCCAGTCCAGTGAGGGCTAAGGGCAGAAGACTCATTGACACCCAGGAGCAGTTCCTCTCCAAACTCACACCAGAGCTGGCACAGCAGTGTCAAGATGCCTTCTGCAACATAGCGTCCAGGGCATTCAACTCCAGTGCTGCTGAGAGAGGTCTTCTAGATGAACACTGCCTCACTGAGTACCCAGTCATCCTAATGCTCCTCAATGTCACTGCCAATGACGGACAGAGTGTCGGGACCCTCATCGACCTGGCATCAGACTCAAACTACATAACGCACAAAGCTGCAAGCAAGTTGAACCTGAGAAGTGAAGACGTTACACTGGTGGTTCATGGCGTTGGAGGGATGAAGGTGTCTGTTGCAACCAAGCGCTACCTGCTTAGGATATGTGTCAGCACCCCAAGAGGGACACTCAAAGCACACCAACTCATCTGCTATGGACTTGACAAAATGGCAGAAGTCCACAGACATGTCCCGGCAGAAAAACTGCAGAAAATCTTCTCAGACATCTCCCTGGAAGATCTGGCAAGACCAAAGGAGATCCAACTTCTCATCAGCCACAAAGAAAGGCAGCTGGTACCCCAGAAGGTTCATTCTGTCGGTGACCTGGTGCTCTGGGATGGCCCGCTTGGCAAGACCATCGGAGGCACACACCTGGACCTCTTTGAAGTCACCTTAACGGCCCACACCTCCAAGACTCACTTCGCAAGATCCATGTGCACTGCAGCTGTCAGATACACCGAACTCACCTGCAAAGTCCCAGTCTCCTGCCAGTCTCTTAGACATCCCAGCTCCCAGTCCAACACAGCCACTAGCAACAGAGACTTCCTGAAGTGGTGGAAATGGGAAAGCATTGGCGCAGCTTGTGAACCGAGATGCAGAGGATGTCACTGCGGGAACTGTCAGCCTGGTGGGAAAGAAATGACGCTGGCAGAAGAAAGGGAGATGGAGATGGTGAGGGATGGCTTGACTTATGTGGCCGGAGACCACCACAGCCCTGAACCACACTGGCATGCCAAGTACCCATGGAAAGAAGACCCAGCATCTCTTCCCAACAACAAGAGAGCAGTTGAAGCCATGTTCCGCAGAACTGAGAGGCAGCTGGCGAAGGAACTGGAGTGGAAAGTGGCCTATGCCTCACAAGTCCACGAAATGGTGAGCCGCAGAGCTGCAGTGAAGCTGTCCAAAGAGGTTCTGCAGAGCTGGACCAGGCCAGTGTGGTATATAAGTCACCTGATAGCCCCAAATCCACATTCAGTCTCCACCCCAGTGAGACTGGTATGGAACAGCAGCCAGAAGTACAGTGGCCTCAGCCTAAACGACATCCTGATCAAAGGCCCTGACGTCCTGAACCCAATCAGAGGTGTCCTGCTGAGGTTCCGCGCTGGTGTCTTCGCAGCTTTAGGGGACATCCACAAAATGTATAACTCTGTCTGGCTTGAGGAAAGAGAAGTCCACCTGCACAGATTTCTGTGGCGTGACACAAGATGCAGAGATCAAAGAATTCGCCATAACAAGAGTCAACATCGGAGACAAACCTGCTGGTTGCATAGCCCAAGTTACCATGCGAGAGACCACCAGCCTGCCTTCATTCAACCACTTCAAAGAGGAGAGATGTGTCCTCAAAGAGGATGCCTATGTCGATGACACATATTGACTTCCCACAACAAACTCGACCACCTGAAACGCCTCACATCCAACATTGAGCAGATCCTTCAAGCAGGAGGGTTCTCCATGAAGCCCTGGATCTACTCGGATCAAAGTGGGAGGAGCGAGTTGAGAGGTGAGAAGATTGAGTCAAACACCATGATCCTGCCAAACCAACTCACTGAAGAGGATAACAAAGCCCTGGGCCTCGGCTACACCATCGACAATGACAAGTTACATGTCATGGTTGCAATGAACTTCTCCAAGAAGAAGAAGAAAATACGCCTCGGCCAGGACTTTTTGAAAGAACAAGTGAGGGAACAAACCCCCGACCCACTCACCAGAAGAGAGCTGTTAAGCCAAGTCTCTGGTCTCTATGACCCTCTCGGCCTTGTGGCCCCAGCAAAACAGAAGGGAGCCATCCTGATCTGCAGGGCCTTCCAAGAGGCAAAAGTCATGTACTGCGTAGAAGACACCTGGGATGCCGCCTTGTCTAGAGCGCTCAGAGATGATGCCATAAAGCTCCTCGAAGAGTACGCTGAGCTGAGCCAAGTCAGATTTCCCAGAGCTCTCACACTGCCAGATCCAGCTGAAAGACCATTGTGGCAGCGGGGGCGTGGTCAAGCACCGGTCTGTGACAGGAGGGCGGAGTCAGGGAAGGTAAGTAGCAGAATCACTTCACCTGAGAGCAATTAACCTGTGTTTGTGTGTCTTCCCAGTGACCGCGCCCTATTTAGGGAGGGAGAGCGAGAGCAGAGGAGATCTCTCCCGAACCAGACACCTGATGTGTGTGTGTGTCTGTGTGAAACATATTGTGTTCACTGAAAAGTGTAGCAATAAAACTATTTGTTGAACCTGATCTCTGTCCTGCCGTCCTCTGTGCTCCACCCACACCTAGGGAAAGCTACAGTGGTGCCGAAACCCGGGAAAATGGAGCACCAACCCAGCAGCCCCATGGAATCCTCCCCGTTCACCGACCTGGTCCACGCCCTCGCCACGGCTCAGCAAAGCCAGCACCAGGCGCTCATCACACTCCGAAAGGAACAAGAGCGGCGCTTCGATGCCCTGGTGCTGGCCCAGCAAGAAGATCGCAAGGCGTTCCGGCGTCTCCTCGCGTCGGCGGGGCCCACCAGCGCTCCGGCCGCGGGCCCGTCTCCCCTCACCTTAACTAAGATGGGCCCGCAGGATGACCCCGAGGCTTTCTTCACGTTATTAGAGCAGGTCGCTGAAGCCTCGGGGTGGCCGATGGAACAGCGCGCGGCGTGCCTCCTCCCCCTCCTGACGGGAGAGGCGCAGCTGGCTGCACTACAGCTCCCCGCCGATCGCCGGCTGGCCTACGCCGACCTTCGCCGGGCTGTCCTTCAGCGCGTGGGGCGCACGCCGGAGCAGCAGCGCCAGCGCTTCCGCGCGCTGCAGATGGAGGAAGTCGGCAGCCCGTTCGCGTTCGGCCAGCAGCTCCGGGACGCCTGCTGGCGGTGGCTGAGGGCCGAAGATCTTGACGCCGAGGGAATCGTCGATCAGGTGGTACTGGAACAGTTCATCGCCCGCTTACCAGCAGGAGCCGCGGAGTGGGTCCAGTGCCACCGCCCGGCGTCGCTGGATCAGGCAGTCGAGCTGGCGGAGGATCATCTGGCGGCTGTCTCGGCGGCAGGACAGCAGATGTCGACATCTCTTCTCTCCTCTTCTCTTTCTCTCTCTCTCTCTCTCCTCCTCCTGTGTCCCGTCCTCGCCCCATTCCCCCACCGCGGAGGCGGGGGCCGGCACCACCCCTGCCGGCCCGCCGCACCCGCGGTGCCCTCCCGTTTCTCCCTTCTGTGTCTGTCTCTCCCCCACCTCAGGTGAGTGAGCCCCAGATCACCGGTGCAGAGGGGAAGCCCGGGCCGGTTTGCTGGCGCTGCGGGGAACCGGACCACCTTCAACAGCAGTGCACAGCAATGGAAGTGGGCGCGGTGGTTCAGATCCCCGACGCGCCAGAGGCCGCCCTCGATCGGGCCGGAGCGTATCGCATACCGGTGAGTATCCAAGGGGCTACATATCAGGCATTGGTGGATTCTGGTTGTAATCAGACCTCAATTCGCCAAAGCCTGGTTCAAAACGAGGCATTGGGGGGAGCACAAGGGGTGAAGGTTTTGTGTGTGCATGGGGATGTTCACAGCTACCCTTTGGTGTCAGTCCATATTATTTTCAGAGGGGAAAAATTTATAGTGAAGGCGGCGGTTAATCCTCACCTTACCCACTCGTTAATTTTGGGGACTGATTGGCCAGGATTTCGGGGTTTAATGACGCGCCTAGTAGAGAGTGGGTCCTGCCAGTTGACAGGGGGAGGTCCCGGTGTCGTTTTGGCGGGAGCAGCTGTCGCAGAGCCATCTACGTCATCTCCGCGTCAGGGTGAGGAGCCACCGGCTCCTCTTCTCTCTATTGGGGAATCCCTCGCGGATTTCCCATTGGAGCAGTCGCGAGACGAGACTCTGCGGCATGCGTTTGACCAAGTGAGAGTAATCGATGGTCAAACGCTCCCGCCGAACGCCACCCCGTCCTTCCCCTACTTCGCGATTATGAAGGATAGGTTATACCGAGTGACGCAGGACACTCAAACTAAAGAGCGAGTCACGCAGCTTTTGATTCCAAAGAGCCGCCGGGAATTGGTATTCCAGGCAGCTCACTTTAATCCCATGGCTGGACACTTAGGGCAGGATAAAACACTAGCCCGAATAATGGCCCGATTCTATTGGCCGGGGATTTGCGGCGATGTCCGTAGGTGGTGTACGGCATGCCGCGAATGCCAGTTAGTAAATCCAGCGGCCATTCCAAAAGCGCCATTGCGCCCTCTACCGTTAATCGAGACCCCGTTTGAAAGAATTGGGATGGATCTCGTTGGGCCATTAGATCGGTCAGCACGAGGGTACCGCTTTATATTAGTTCTAGTGGACTATGCAACGCGATACCCGGAAGCAGTGCCTCTGCGCAATATCTCAGCACGCAGTATTGCAGAGGCACTCTTCCGCGTCATCTCCCGAGTTGGAATCCCGAAAGAGATTCTGACTGATCAAGGCACTACGTTTATGTCACGAACACTACGCGAACTGTATGGGTTAATGGGGATTAAGCTGATCCGCACCAGTGTACATCACCCACAAATGGACGGTTTAGTAGAACGGTTCAACCGCACCCTCAAAAATATCATTAAGAAATTCGTAAGTGAGGACGCACGTAATTGGGATAAGTGGCTCGAACCCTTGCTGTTCTCAGTGCGAGAGGTCCCTCAAGCCTCCACGGGGTTCTCCCCGTTCGAATTATTATATGGGCGTAAGCCGCGTGGCATCCTGGACGTGCTGCGGGAAAATTGGGAGGAGGGACCTTCACAAAGTAAGAATGAAATTCAGTACGTTATGGACCTGCGCGCAAAACTCCACACGCTCACCCACCTAACTCAGGAGAATTTGCGGCAGGCCCAGGAACGGCAAGCCCGCCTGTACAACAAGGGTACGCGCCTTAGAGAGTTCACACCGGGAGATAAAGTACTCGTACTCTTGCCCACGTCGAGCTCCAAATTAATCGCCAAGTGGCAAGGACCCTTTGAGGTCACATGGCGAGTCGGGGACGTTGACTATGAGGTGAGGCGAACAGACAGGGGTGGGGCGCTACAGATTTACCACCTCAATCTGCTCAAACTCTGGAACGAGGAGGTCCCCGTGGCATTGGTGTCGGTAGTTCCGGAGAAGGCGGAGCTGGGGCCGGAGGTTCAAAAAGGGAATTTGGCATCACGTACCTCTCCGGTCCCCTGTGGAGACCACCTCTCCCCGACCCAACTCACGGAGGTCGCCCAGTTGCAGGCCGAGTTTTCGGATGTGTTCTCGCCCCTGCCCGGTCGCACTAACCTCATAGAACACCACATAGAGACACCCCCGGGGGTGGTAGTGCGTAGCCGCCCTTATAGACTACCCGAACACAAAAAAAAGGTGGTTCGGGAAGAACTTCAGGCCATGCTCGAAATGGGCATCGTCGAGGAGTCCCACAGCGACTGGAGCAGCCCAGTGGTCTTGGTTCCCAAGGCCGACGGCTCGGTCCGGTTCTGTGTGGACTATAGAAAAGTCAACACGGTGTCTAAATTCGACGCGTACCCAATGCCTCGTATTGATGAGCTGCTCGATCGACTAGGCACGGCTCGCTTTTACTCGACACTCGATTTAACGAAGGGATATTGGCAGATCCCCTTGACTCCATTATCCCGGGAGAAAACGGCCTTTTCCACACCGTTCGGCTTACACCAGTTCGTCACACTTCCGTTTGGGCTGTTTGGGGCGCCCGCTACGTTTCAGCGGCTGATGGACCGGGTCCTCCGGCCCCACGCCACCTATGCGGCCGCCTACCTGGACGACATTATCGTTTATAGTAACGACTGGCAGCGGCACCTGCAACACCTGAGGGCCGTCCTTAGGTCGCTGAGACGGGCGGGACTCATGGCCAACCCAAAGAAGTGTGCGATTGGGCGGGTGGAAGTACGGTATCTGGGCTTCCACTTGGGCAACGGGCAGGTGCGTCCCCAAATTAATAAGACGGCAGCGATTGCGGCCTGCCCGAGGCCCAAGACCAAAAAGGGGGTGAGACAGTTCCTGGGGCTGGCTGGCTATTATCGTAGGTTTATACCTAATTATTCGGACGTCACCAGCCCGCTGACTGACCTCACTAAAAAGGGGGCGCCAGATCCGGTCCAGTGGACGGAGCAGTGCCAGCGGGCTTTCTCGGAGGTAAAGGCTGCACTGTGTGGGGGGCCACTTTTACACTCCCCTGACTTCTCTCTCCCTTTTATGTTACAGACGGATGCGTCGGACAGAGGGCTGGGGGCCGTTTTGTCCCAGCAGGTGGAGGGGGAGGATCGCCCGGTCCTATACATCAGCCGGAAGCTGTCAGTGCGTGAGGGGCGCTACAGCACGATTGAAAAGGAGTGCCTGGCGATCAAATGGGCGGTCCTCGCCCTCCGGTACTACCTGCTGGGGCGCTCTTTCACCCTCTGTTCGGACCACGCGCCCCTCCAGTGGCTCCACCGCATGAAAGATGCCAACGCGCGGATCACCCGTTGGTATCTGGCGCTCCAACCCTTTAATTTCAAGGTGGTCCACAGGCCGGGGGCGCAGATGGTCGTGGCGGACTTCCTCTCCCGTCAAGGGGGGGGGGGGGGAGTCGGCTGCAGGCCGGACGGCTGCCCGGCCTGAGTCGGGCGGTGGGGGTATGTGGCAGCGGGGGCGTGGTCAAGCACCGGTCTGTGACAGGAGGGCGGAGTCAGGGAAGGTAAGTAGCAGAATCACTTCACCTGAGAGCAATTAACCTGTGTTTGTGTGTCTTCCCAGTGACCGCGCCCTATTTAGGGAGGGAGAGCGAGAGCAGAGGAGATCTCTCCCGAACCAGACACTTGATGTGTGTGTGTGTCTGTGTGAAACATATTGTGTTCACTGAAAAGTGTAGCAATAAAACTATTTGTTGAACCTGATCTCTGTCCTGCCGTCCTCTGTGCTCCACCCACACCTAGGGAAAGCTACAACCATGTGCAATCACCTTCTCTGATGGCAGAGAGCTTCCTCCTTGCTTACCAGAGGTTCACTTCTGTCCGTGGTCACCCGCAGAAGATCTGGCCCGATCCTGGAACAAACTTCATTGGAGCGAAACCTGTCCTGGAAGAAATGTATACTTACCTGAGACAACTGAACAAAGAATCACTTGAAGAGTATGCTGCCAAAAACGGTACCTGCTGGACATGGAAAATCCTTCCAGCTGACTCACCCCACTGGAATGGTGCTGCCGAAGCTGCTGTCAAGGTCACCAAAAGAGCTCTGCAAAGCCTTGGTGGTGGAGGAGGCCTTACCTTCAGTGAGTTCCTGACAGTGCTTAAGCTAGCCGCTAACCTTGCCAACGAAAGGCCAATTGATGCTAGAGTTCAGAGCCGTGAGGACCGCATCAACTACATAACCCCAAACACACTGTTGCTTGGCCGAGCCACACAAACTGGAGACTTCAAAACAGTAGACTACACCACCTACCCCTTCAAGAGACTGCAAGAAATGCAAACACAAGTTAGCCACTTCTGGAGGTCCTGGAGCCAACTTGCAGGTCCGAACCTGTTCATCCGCAGCAAGTGGCACACTGCAAAAAGAAATGTTGCCGTTGGAGACATAGTGTGGCTCTGCAACCAAAACGCACTGAGGGGGCATATGGTGCCGTGCTGTACCTGCATTGGAGCTGCAGCCATGGTGTCGTCGTAAGGCTAGTCGAGGCCAAGGCTAAGCTGACCCCCCTCGACCACAAAGGTGACCCTGTGAAAGCAGAAATGTGTGGAGCAGTCTTTGCAGCACGGCTGAAGAACTACTTCCAAAAGCACTGCCAAATCAAGGTCAAGAGGTGGTATCATCTAGTCGACAGCCAGACCATCTTGGGTGCCATACAGCGTGAAAGTTATGGATACCAAACCTTCTACGCAAACAGAATTGGTGAGATCCAGAGCAGCACTGACATCCAAGATTGGTGGTGGATTCCAGGTGCCGAGAACATTGCAGACATCATCACCCGAGGGGCCAGTCCTGATGACCTCATCTCATCTCATCTCATTATCTCTAGCCGCTTTATCCTTCTACAGGGTCGCAGGCAAGCTGGAGCCTATCCCAGCTGACTATGGGCGAAAGGCGGGGTACACCCTGGACAAGTCGCCAGGTCATCACAGGGCTGACACATAGACACAGACAACCACTCACACTCACATTCACACCTACGGTCAACTTAGAGTCACCAGTTAACCTAACCTGCATGTCTTTGGACTGTGGGGGAAACCGGAGCACCCGGAGGAAACCCACGCGGACACGGGGAGAACATGCAAACTCCACACAGAAAGGCCCTCGCCGGCCCCGGGGCTCGAACCCAGGACCTTCTTGCTGTGAGGCGACAGCGCTAACCACTACACCACCGTGCCGCCCCTTCCTGATGACCTAATCGAGAAATCCGAGTGGCAGTCAGGATTTCTTCAGCTTCCTGAGGGTGAGTGGCCAAAAAAGTCAGCGAAAGATGTTGCTGCACAAGCAAGAGACAACGTCACAAAAATGCAGAAGAAAACATTCACTGCTGTACTCACCTGAAGTCAGCTGAAGGCACAAAGCCCAATTGCAGTCCAGAACGAAGCACAATCCAAGTCCAGAAACCCACCACCGACAGTAGCAGCAGTCCAAAGTCTATTGGACGAAAGGCGCTTCAGCAGTCTAAGACGGCTGGTCGGGATGGTTGCATGGACTTGGAGGGTGGCTAAGAAGTTCTTGCATGCCAAGAAGGGAGATGAAGCAAAGTGGGAGGCAATACCTTCATCTGGCGTTATCACTGTCAGCGAAAGGAAAAACGTGTTCCTGAAACTATGCCTGGCAGTGCAAGAAGGTGTGAACTTCCCAAACACAACTACTGACAGGCTTGTTGTATACAAAGACCAAGTAACTTGGCTCCTGCTCCTCCTACTCAAGCGAGTAGGACGCTTTTTGCTTTGCTCCTGCTTGAACTCTTCTTTTCCGCTTTTTTCACTATTTCTCTATTTTTTCTTATTTGCTTTCTTTTTACTTACATTCAACAAGTTTAGCAAGGAAGGACAGATGTTTTCTCCCATTTATACAAGATAACCTAGAAGTTAGACAAAGCAACTGACACAGAAGACTGGATTATTGTAAAATGGGGAAACCAAGGAACTCTAGTAACAAATGGACTGAGCTTGAAAAAAGAATTTCTAGCCTGGAATCTATGATTGATGCCCGTCTATTAAGGATTGAAGGGAGTCCAGCAGTCGATACCGCTAAGGGGAATGCGTGGAATGTTCAGCATCTGAATGATGGGAATTTGGATGAATCGGTTGACTTCACAAAGCAAAATGTGAGTACTGATTGCTGGAAAAGACAAGGTGCTAGACCCCAAAACAAAAGGGCATTAACTTCAACTCCATTGCAGGCTGATGCCGTCAGACCTACAGTCTATGAATACCACCGGGCTGAAAACTACAGATATACACAGCCCATTACACTCCAGAACAGATTTCAGTGCCTTACAGACATGGAACCAGTAGTTCCTAGAAAGTGGCAGAATTTGAATAACAAAAATAAAGCTTGCAGTAGAGGTAGAAAGCAGCCGCCAACACCTGTTAATCCTACAACCCTTGTTGTGGGTGATTTCACTGTGAAAAATACTGGAGGAGAGTCCATGGTTGTGTGCTGTTTTCCTCACGCTTCCATCTCAGAGACTACAGACAACATTTCAAAAATGCTGTCAAACTACAAATCAATTAAACGCATTATTGTGCATGTTGGAGCAAATGATGTTTTCAGGGAACAGCTCACTGTGAGGAAATCTTTTAAAGACCTTTTTTCTGCCCTAAATGGACTTAGAATGTCTTTTTTTATCAGTGGTCCATTACCAGGACCTGTGATCGGCAATTACGGGTTTTCCCGACTGCTCAGTCTCAACACCTGGCTTGCAAAGACGTTTTTCCTCTGGCATTAATTTTATTGACAACTTCAACCTTTTCTGGAAACACAAAGCCTTTTTCAGCCCAAATAGCACAGAACTCAGCTGGACTGGTGCCAAAGTCTTGGCAGACCATTATCAACACTCTGTCCACCATTCCATGCCGACCTTGGGTACACTCTCTGATAAGCGCTCTGTAGCTGCACTGAAAGGAGTTAACAACACTGATACAAACTCTGTTTGGGTACAAACTGAACCTCCCAGGGACATCAACAAAGACTCAAACAGTACGGAAACACACTGTTGAGGTTCAAACTCAAGCAGTGGCTTACGACACGAAACACTCTGTAACAGTGAATCTGCAGGCAGAAAGAAGCGGGACTAACGCTCACTCTGATGGATTACAAACTGAAAAAATGATAAACAACATCAAACACACAGATGATTCACAACATTCCGGGAAATGTCCAATCTCAGTTCCCATTCTCAGTGGAGTCAAGCAAAACTCCTTGTCACCAACGAAGGCAACTAAGCCCCCAGCAACTACAGAGGATCATGCTGACTCATCTGCCCCCAATACAGTTCAGGAAAATGATCAGAGGGTGGATCTATCACCACACACATCCCTGTCACTTTCCAAGGCTAGCAACATGATATCTGAGCTAACGGGTAAGCTGGCAGAACTATCAGAAAGACAATCAGATAAACAAGCATCACCACAACCTCCTGAGACTGGCAATAGGCAATCACCAACAACAACAGTGGATGTAACCCCAAGCCCCTCTGTATCTCCTTCACCCCCCAGACTGCGTTTTCCTGAGAAAATGGAGAGACTATTGTCTTTAAGCCGAGTGTCTTTGGCAAGCCCAAGAGGACACTCAAATCAAGTACCGTACACAGAGCTGTCTCATGGTCAGGCCTTGTGTACCCCAACATCTTTAATGATATATCCAACTGCTACAGCACCCAAGAAACGGAGGGCACCACCTCCCCCTGTGACTACAGATAAGACTCAAGGACTATGTGCACAGCTACAGTTCACCGGCAGCAGTGATGACCTTCATGTTGGAACGAACTGATATAATCTGGGTCCAGATGGTAGTTTTGAAAATAAGCTGGGACCCATGACGTACTTTTCTATTCCTGTGCTAACAAGAAGGAGAGGTGTTCTTATACATCCTATCAATGGGGTAAACTTGTCAAATCTCCTTCCAGTTCCAAAACAACCACAGAACGCTTCTGTGGAAATTACCCCCACATTCACTGTAAAACTAGCTCTTCAGAATGTAAGATCACTTAATAAGCCTTTTTTAATTAATGACTTCATCGGTACACACAAACTGGATTTTATGCTTCTTACTGAAACTTGGCTTGAACAATCAAGCAGCTCTATTACTCTTATTGAAGCAACTCCCCCACTCTTTGATTTTATGAGTGTTGGAAGAGCCAATAAACGGGGAGGAGGAATAGCAAATATATACAAGGCATGCCTTCAGTACAAACAGACAACTCTTGGTGACTTTACATCTTTTGAATACCTAAGTGCAATCCTAAAATGTTCTAACATATTAGTGTTGACTATTTACAGACCACCAAGACTTTCTGCACCACTGTTCCTAGAGGAGTTTGGGGAACTGTTGTCAAATATTTGTTTAGAGTTTGACAATCTTATTATTTCTGGGGATTTTAACTTCCATGTTGATAATCTAGATAACATGTATGCAAATGAATTTCTTACACTGATTGATGCCTTCAACCTAACACAACATGTACAAGGGCCAACACACTCCCATGGCCACACCCTCGACCTTGTCATCACCAGAGGTGGAAAGAGTACTAAAATATTATACTCAAGTACAAGTACTGTTACTCTGATGAAATTTTACTTAAGTACAAGTAAAGTTACCAGACAAAAAATCTACTCAAGTAAAAGTAAAAAGTAGATCATTTAAAATGTACTTTGAGTAAAAGTAAAACGTTACTTTTAACAATGGGTGTTTTCTGCCTGCATTGTGTTGTGCAAAAATGAAAAAGAAGAGGAAACAAGGATATATGTACATCTCAACCCAGATGTTTTATTTAAAGGAAGTGTATCAAATTGAATGCTTAGGATAATGCTGCATTAAAACTGAGACAAACAAAGAAGGTCAATACACACAGTCATGTTGTTTACATCGCCCTGACCACACACAAAGCATTGTACACGAAATATGAAAGTGAAATGTTGCACCGAAATCTCGTAGCTTGCCTGTATGCACTGTGTGTTATTGAACAATTCAATTCAAACATTATTTGTTTTGCTTAGTATTCCTTTCTGGCCTGTTGGATGTAGAATGGTAGGAGGACTGATCACGTCAGGTTGGCGAGCTAACTTGCTTGCATGATTAGCCAACCGAATAACAGACTAGTTACCGTTATGTTACAGTACCAACAGGTTGCTACTTCAACATTAGCAATGCCATCCACTATTTTTGGAATATAACCAGCCTATTGTCGGTTTTACTATGGAAAGGAAACATTATGATCAGGGGCGCAGATACGTTTTTTGAACTGGGGGGGGACAAAAAACTGGGGGGGGGACAAAAAACTGGGGGGACAAAGCTGCCAGCAAACCAACCCCAACCCCGATATGCCTGTCAAACTTGTTGTGGATAACCATAGCAACCAAGCTTGAGCTCGCAACCTGTGCAGTCTGCGCAGCTCAACCAACCGAATATCAGTCTTTGTTTTGTTTTATGTGAGTTGTTGCAACTATGTATACACTGCTGTGCACCTCAATAAACCGAATGGTAATTAGTCTTTTGATTTTTCCGTGAGGTTTGCCTTATGCAAAGAAAGACAGCATAGACGTTTTTCCTCCCTATAAGTGGGGGGGACCGAACGAGGTGAATTTAAATCTGGGTGGGGCGAATCCCACCCATCCCACCCTCTATCTGTGCCCGTGATTATGATGCCAATGACAATACTTACCTCAACATGCTTGCGCAGATTAGACGTCGAATTTTTGTATGCCGCAATGGTTGTCTTCTTGGGCACACATAATCTGCATTGCATAATGAAACTGTCACCCCTTTTCTCTACGAAGCTGAAGTGATCACGTATGTAGGGCCAGGGCACTTCATTACTGGAAGAAATTGCATTTTCTGCAGGGTCGTCCACCACAGATTCCTCGGTCTCCTCCATGTCCGCAGGGGCACTTTATCAACACCCGTGGCCCAGGGGCTAGGCCCCTCATAGGCTACCTGTCAACCCTACCCTTACCGTTGGCCAGGAAAACACTCTTATTTTATTTGCAATACGTGTCAAGCATTTACAGTGTAAGCGCGTAATTAGCCTAGAAGCCTACGATAGGTTACGTTTGGCTCAGTGTACACAGCAAATTCCTCAGTGTTGAATTAACACTTTCAGAGTTAATTTGTGTCCAGTTGGACCTATATAAACACTCTGGGTGTTAATTCAACACTGGGGATTTTGCTGTGTAGCTGTGCAAGGCCCACGCTCACATCGCTCAACACATCCGACCACAGAGGGAGAGAAGAACGCGCACATTATCATTACAGAGCCGGTTCTGATTATTACCACGGACAGAACAGTGATACTGCGTAACTTTCACGCAGGGGCATGGCCAGAGATAACCACACAAGCGCGCGTGCGCTAATGTAGACCTATGTGTTGTAAACATAAAACACACACACCTACAGACAAGTCCTTTTAAAAAAATAAAATACATAAAAATAGCTCGGCGGCATGAAAACAGTTTTTAATATCTATATGGACTTTGTTGTCAGGATTGCACAGCATGAGATATCAAAACTGTACCCAGATACAGGCTTCAAGTTCAGATATTGCATTCCAAATGAGGTATCCACAAGAGAAATGCGTACGAAAGCATGAGCATCAGGAGAGGGTTGCATAACAGAGATTCTATACGCAGATGATCAGGCCATACTCACTGGATCCATCGAGGAGCTTCAGAATATTCTTCAGTTGTATGATAAGACCTACACCCACTTTGGTTTACAAATATCATATGTCAAAACAGAAACAATGGCTTTTAACATCAATGAGGATATCAAATGTAAACCAAGTATCATTTCCCTTGGTGGCACTAATATTAAAAACGTCCGCACCTTTAAATATCTTGGTTATAATGTCAGTAACTGTGATGAATCCTCACACTTCCTGCATGCTAGGATAAGTGCTGCATTCATTAAATGAAATGAACTGAAACACGTTCTAACCGACCACCGAATACTACTAAAAACCCATATAAAGTTCCTAGTAGCATGCGTTCGATCTCGTCTCCTGTACAGCACACAGGCATGGCAACTATCATCCAGTGAAATTCACAAAATTGAGGTAGTGTGGCACGGCTTCCTAAGGAAAATGATTAAAGGTGGATATAAACGAAAGAATGCCCCTGACCAAAAGAACACTACAAATGAAGATATACAGTAGACTGGAGCTACAAGATGTCCAATGCTGACCTCCGGAAACTGACAGGAACCCAGGATATAAAACTATCCTGCTACGTACAACAACTAAAATATATTGCTCACGTTTGCCGGATGGGCAATAACCAAGTGCAAAAGCAGCTCCTGTTTGACAAAAATGGTTACAAATGGACGAAATGGGAAAATCTGCTGGGCATAGACACCCAACAGATAAGACGTATGATGATGGACAAATCAAACTTTGAGCAACTGCTGCAACTGCTACAGCAGAAGCACCCCTAGAGAGTTTAACTTTTGACAGGGGAACATGATGATGATGATGATGAAGGTACTTGGCTCAGCGGCCACATGAAACGTAAACACCATGGACAGCGGCCAACCTCATAACTCTACAGACCGAAATACATGAAACCAAGTCCTACTAGGGTCTATTTTACCAATCTATGTTCAAGCATCATGCAAGTCTTCCTTCTCCTTGAATAAGACCGTGCATTCAACTGCCTTTTTGACATGACTGCATCGAAATACCACTTGCAACAATATTTCACGCACTCCATCAAGAAAAAAGTTAAACATGATGAACACGGGCATACTGTTTTGAGCATACGATTTTTTAAAAAGAAACTAACTACCTCAAAGTCCTTCAATAAACCCATCCTTTAGCGCAAATGAGCTTAACCGAGTTCAAAGCATGACGCTAGCAGTAGCTGCATAAGGCAAAATCGTGTGGGCCTTTCGTCAACAACAAGCCACGGCGGGCAAACATTAATAATCAAGCGTCCTTACCTTAAAACGTTGTCTTGACCACAGAACTTCTCAAGTATTTCACTTAAATCCACACGGGTTAACAACACACCCAACACAGCTAGCGAGAAATGTAGATATGTGCTGGCTTTGTATTGCTATTCCCCTCAGTATGCTTACTCTGTCTGCTGCCCGAACTGTGAAAATTATAGGCTACAATCTTTTCATCAATTTCTTCAGTAGATGCCATTTTAGACATTTTATTATCCCCATCGAAATATGCTATTATACTAACAGGATTATAACTCAAATCACACGACACGTATTCAAATCACAACTGATTTATTTTACTGTTGGACAGATCATAGCATATCTAGCCTAGCTACACATAGCCTAGCTGCTGGTAGGCTGATAACTGATAAGTAGCTGATATTCTGAACAGATTGGTGATCCTTACCTTAAAAAAGTCTGTGACTTTAGGCAACGATTCTATCATTACCTGCATCTCTCTCTTTTTTTCCTTTTATGCGCCCCGCTAACATGTGAACGCTTCATCTTTCAAAGTCTCTAAATTTGTGTCTCAGTAGTCTGCAGTCTTTGGCGCGCTTTCGTGCGTGACGTTACATTTTGTTACATTTTATTCTGGTACAGTTGTGGGTGTTCGTTTCGCGAACCACATCCACCATGTCTCTTACAGCAGGCTACTGTGCGCTCATTTATTTCTAACCTTATTTCTATCCGTACATTAATGTAGGCCCACGATTCTGACAGTTTATTATAGAGCTGTGCAATATATCGTATTTTTATCACGATATTGATATTGGTGTCAAACGATATCAAAATTCATAATATCGATATGAAACGATTTTTTGTCATTTGTAAGGTAAAATGAACCCTTCTGTCCCCTAAGGCACACCATAGCCTTGTATACGTCATCCATTCTACTCCCGCGATATCTCCGCAACAGTAAAAAATCAGTTCTTCTGTTTTCATACGTGTCGGGTGATTTGATATATTGATTTGTTAATATGTTGTTTGATTTGCTTGCTAATAGTTATAATAATACAATTAACATATATTTACGTCATATTTTTGGATGTGGGACTGGGTAATGTAAAAATGGCATCTACGGAAGAAAACAAGCACAACAATATTAGCACATATCCAGCTTGCTAGCTGTGTTAGATGTGTTAAACCGTGTGGATTTAAGTGGAATAATTGCGAGTCGTCCTGTGGTCAAGGCAGCGTTTTAAGGTAAGGCAATTTGGTTATTAATGTTGCCCGCCGCGACATGTTTACTTGGGTTCATTTGATTTTGACTTGTGCATCTGCAGCTAGCATCATGCTTTGAAGTAGGTTCTGCTAAGGACGGGTTTATTGTGCGATGTAGACGGACTCAGATGTAATTACATTGTTTTTAAAATTCCGTGCGCTTAAAACGGTGTCCCCCTGCTAATCATGTAGCCCTAATCATGTGTTGCTTTTACTTTTCGAGTGAAATATCTCTGCAAATGGTATTTCAATGCTGACATGCCAAAAAGATAGCGGAGTCCACATTTGGAAGATGAAGGAAGAGAAGCCTGATGCTTGAAAATAGATCGCTTAATCCACAACGCATATCTGTATTTGAGACATAACCTGCAACTAGTGGGGATGTTTTGGAATGACTGTGCATAGGGTGTTTTTGGCCACAGAACACTAACCCACAGTAGTAGGAGGACTACTGGGTTCGTGGATTTTGTCTGTTGACTGAGCGTAGCATGGTGTTTGCCTTATGCCATTTCACATAGCATCTAGCTGCAGTGCCACCTACACTTTCAGGGAATGTTTACATGCCGCTGAGCTATTTTCATGTATGTTAATTCTTAAGGACTTGTCTCTATATTGTGCGTGTTCACACGGACTGGCCATCGGGAGTAGCGGGAGTTTTCCCGGTGGGCCGGTGGTTCAGTGTGGGCCGGCGGAGAAAAAAAAAAAAAAAAACAGTTGCGTGCTGGCCTTTAATATGATAAGCAATGTTAACAGTTTCTTTAAGAAACTGTTAACATTGTTTATTACAGTTGCGCGCTGGCCTTTAATATGATAAGCAATGTTAACAGTTTCTTTAAGAAACTGTTAACATTGTTTATTACAGTTGCGCGCTGGCCTTTAATATGATAAGCAATGTTAACAGTTTCTTAAAGAAACTGTTAACATTGCTTATCATATTAAAGGCCAGCGCGCAACTGTTTTTTTTTTTTCTCCGCCGGCCCACGCTGAACCACCGGCCCACCGGGAAAACTCCCGCTACTCCCAATGGCCAGTCCGTGTGTGTGCGTGTTTAATGTTGGTGTCTTAACAACACACAAGCTTACATTGTAGTGTGTGTGTGTGTGTGTGTGTGTGAGAGATTTTATCCTTGGCTGGCTATGAGCCAGTGTGGACGTTACGCAGTAATCACTGGTAATACCAGCGCTGGCTCCATCCTCTGTGATCGGAAATGTTGAGTGAGGAGAACGTGAGCCTTGTGCAGGCTATAGGACCTATGCAAAGTACGCGCTTGCACAGTAAATAGTTTAAGTAAAAGGCGTTTCAGGGTACAACGGGAAGGGTTGACAGGTAGCCTATGAGGCCTGTACTATAAAAATGTGGCCCGGTGCCTCGGGTGTTGATGATCGGGGCTTTAAAAAAAGGTGTATAAATATCGTTTTAAAAATCGCGATATCAATATTTACTGAAAAAATCGTGATATTGATTTTTTCCAATATCGAGCAGCCCTAGTTTATTATTTTATTAATATTACAAGGCCCCTGATTGGCTGTGGCCCAGGGGCTTGAGCCCCCCGAAGCCCCCCCCCCCCCCAAAGCGCCGGTGCATGTCCGCCATCGTCTGTGTGAGACTCGCGCGTGCGACAACTGTCCTTCCCATGATTCATTTCCAGAACGCATTTCCCCAGGGGCGTCAGAAGCATTTTTAATGTGGGGGGGACACACTGGCGGGGGGGTCCTCCGCCAGAAAAATTTTAATTAATTTTCAACAATAAGTCCTCATTCAACTAGTCCATATATTCATCAGCCTGTTTTTAAACCCACCGCTACGCCTAAGATAATGAGATGAATGTGACACAATTTATCACCAACAATGACTTAATGGGTGCATTTTACTTTTTATTTTGTGTTTTCTATTTAGTTTTAGATGTAACACAACATGCTACTGGGCCAAGCAATAGTGACACTCAACTGTATGTTTAAAAATAAGAATATTCATAATCTCACACAATGAACAGGCATGACATGGCATCATGCAAACTTCATAACACAAAATCACACTGTGTCAAGCAACGGTGACACACAAAAAATAACTTCACACAATGAACAGGTGCAATTTTGTTCACCACCAACAGTGACTTTAGTGGGTGCATTTTACTTTTTTCCAATTTAGCGATACTCCTAACAAAAATGGCATGGCATCATGCAGTCTTCATAACACAAAATCACACTGTGTCAAGCAATGACAAATAAAAGAGAACTTCACACAATGAACAAGTGCAGTTTTGTCAACATACATGCAATGGTGGTACTACAGTAGCATTTACAGATTCATCTCATCTCCTCTAGCCGCTTTATCCTTCTACAGGGTCGCAGGCAAGCTGGAGCCTATCCCAGCTGACTACGGGCGAAAGGCGGGGTACACCCTGGACAAGTCGCCAGGTCATCACAGGGCTGACACATAGACACAGACAACCATTCACACTCTCATTCACACCTACGGTCAATTTAGAGTCACCAGTTAACCTAACCTGCATGTCTTTGGACTGTGGGGGAAACCGGAGCACCCGGAGGAAACCCACGCGGACACGGGGAGAACATGCAAACTCCACACAGAAAGGCCCTCGCCGGCCCCGGGGCTCGAACCCAGGATCTTCTTGATCTTTCTGTTTCTTCACGTGCAGCAGTAAAAGACCTCGGAGTGATTATTGACCCCAGTCTTTCATTCGAAACTCACATTGATAACATCACCCGGATAGCTTTCTTTCATCTCAGAAATATTGCAAAGATAAGAAATTTAATGTCATTGCATGATGCAGAAAAACTAGTCCATGCTTTCGTTACCTCCAGGTTGGATTATTGTAATGCCTTACTGTCTGGATGTTCCAATAAGTGCATAAACAAGCTCCAGTTAGTTCAAAATGCAGCAGCAAGAGTCCTTACTAGAACTAGAAAATATGACCACATCACGCCTGTCTTAATCACACTGCATTGGCTCCCAATCAAATTTCGTATTGATTATAAAATACTACTATTGACCTTTAAAGCACTAAATGGTCTCGCACCACAGTACCTGAGTGAACTTCTGCTCCTCTATGACCCGCCACGCCTACTTAGATCAAAAGGTGCAGGCTATCTGCTGGTACCTCGTATAGTGAAGGCTACATCAGGGGGCAGACCCTTTTCTTACAAAGCCCCACTGTTATGGAACAGCCTTCCAAGTAATGTTCGGGAATCAGACACAGTCTCAGCATTTAAGTCTAGGCTGAAAACATATCTGTTTAGTCAAGCCTTTTGTTAATGGTGTTTATGAGGTAAAGGAGTAGATCTGGAGGGTCCTCAGACATAGTGTTTTGGTAAACTGGGATGTATGGATGCTGTCAGTCCCCACTCGCTTGCTCACTCGAGTTTGTTGACAGTGTAGTGGCTGGCTGCTTTATGTCCCGGGGCTCCCTCATGCCTGTGTTACCTTCTGGCTCTCTCCTTTTAGTTATGCTGTCATAGTTAGTTGCCGGAGTCCCTGCTTGTACTCGGTGCAATATGTATACTGTTCCTACTTATTCAGGTGACATTGGGCATACCTAACCACCTGTGTTTTCTTTCTCTCCCCCCCACCCCAAATCTGTCCCTCTGAGTTACATGGAGTCAACAGGAAATCTTTTGGTGGAGAAGGTGGGGACCTCGACTGGCTATCGTAGCCTGCAGGGAATCGGCCGTCAGACATTCTGTCGCATGTCCCAGACCCGGTGAAATGTAACTGAATTGTCTTGGCCAGGCCTAAGGGTCCCATCTGCATCTCATCATTGCTGAGGAGTGTGCTCCCATCACCCAATCAAGCATCCAGCCAGAGCAGGTCATGATATATTTTTTACCATATTAACATGCCATTGTGTGTCATGCCTGATGTAAAGACTCTCGTCTCTGCGAGCCTACCACACAGATTTAATACTTGTCATTTTTAGGGCATACCTAACAACGTGTTTTCTTTCTCTCTCTCCCCCCCCCCCCCCCCCATCTGTCCCTCTGAGTTACATGTTGATCCTGGGATTGAGATGCTGGCCTCTTCTGCCCCTCGGACCTGCTTGATCCATCCTGGTGCCCTGTGTCTGGTCGGAGTTTTATCGCCCCACTCCTGTGAAGGACGGCCCCATGAGGACAGTTGAGGGTTATACCTGTTAAAACTGTTAATATTATAGTCAGGCTGTCTGTTGTTGCCCAAATGAGGATGGGTTCCCTTTTGAGTCTGGTTCCTCTCGAGGTTTCTTCCTCATGTCGTCTGAGGGAGTTTTTCCTTGCCACCGTCGCCACAGGCTTGCTCTTCAGCACGGAAGCGTATTAGGGCCACTTGGAGAAATATTTTTTTTCTAAATTCCGAGATTAAAAGTCGGAAATTTCAAGAAAAAACTCGAAATTCCGAGATTAAAAGTCGAAATTTTCGAGAAAGAAAGTCGAAATTTTCGAGAAAAGAAAGTCAAAATTTTCAAGAAAAGAAAGTCGAAATTTTCGAGATTAAAAGTCGAAATTTTCGAGATTAAAAGTCGAAATTTTCGAGATTAAAAGTCGAAATTTTCAAGAAAAGAAAGTCGAAATTTTCGAGAAAAGAAAGTCGAAATTTTCGAGAAAAGAAAGTCGAAGTCACAAATCTACCAGAGAGCGTGGAGTCACATCAGTAGAGACCCGGAGACACGTCGTGGGGGTGGGTCATGAATGCACTGCGAAAGACGATGCCTGGGAAGAGGTGCAGACCCATGGCTGCACAAAGTAAGTTAATTTATTTAATAAGTTTATATGGCTGGCTACATACAGAATGCCATATTTGCCACTCAGTGTTAGTTATGATGTCTGATAGCGGTAAAGTTCAACACCTGTGTTTGCCAGCCAGGCTAATTCGTCGGCTCGAGTCAGTTAGAACCTAGAAAATCTTTGCTCGAAGAGATTAAATGGCCTATTTATTGCTACGAGTCAAGTGACACAGCTCGAAACACTAACTGTGGCATGTGGAAACATTTCGAGCTAATTAGGCTAATTCTCACAAAGAAAGAAGCCAAATGCAGCTACACTGCTACCGTAGCCTTCGGCGTGGTCAGTAAATGCGCACTCAGGACTAGCCTACTTTCTTAAGCCCCATAACGGCTCAACACCGACATTCTCCGCATGTACGGGTCGGACGCAAAATTGTCTGGACTCTGTCCTGAAAATTTAGGAATGCTTGCTAACAGATTAGTCCTTTCACACCGACAAGTCCTGTGAACACCACTCAAACACCGAGTCTATTTTTCCGCGCGGGGTCGAGCGTGCTGTGAGCAGAGTCTCATTGAAATTAATAGCACAAATATACATAATATGTAGGCTATCTATGTATGTATTTACACCGCGATACTGTCCATATGAGCTACTATTACATCTTTTTTCTGCTCTGATTTGGTAATGAATAGGGTGTAAATGTTTTGGGGGTCGAGACTATTTCATAGATTCAATAACAAAGGATTTTGATTTAGCCTACATGACAAAAGCAACTGATAATGTACAAAGAAACTGAAAATTGTACACAATCATTTGCATGGATGGCGACAGCATTTGCAGTTTGTTGACTGAACAAGAACTTTTGAGAATTTCAGTTCTGATTTGACAAATGTAAACCAATAAAGAAGAAAACTGCCTCTGAACTGTGACTGAATGAAAAAGAACATGTCTGCCACGTAGTGGTGATGAGTATTAAACATATTTGAAACGACAAACTGCTGTGTTTTATTTTATTTATTTTTTATTTATGTAATGCTGCGGTACAGCACTACAAATCTATTTCAGTTGCATTTACCATGTTCCTGTGTTGCCGTACCTATGTGCCAACGTTGCAACAAGTTCAGTTAATATTATTTTAAATTCAATTTAAATTGGTGAAATGATTCAAGACCGGTGTATTTCATTGGAGCTGTTTTTGGTGTTCTAATTATAAGGCTGCATAGACTTAGTATTTTTTAAGCTTGATGATCATATTATCTACTTCACAGCTTTGCCAGAAGCCATCGTCACATTGTCTGATTTCCTTGAACAGCGTGGTGTCCCAACCGAAAGCATACAGCGTCTGGAGGAGGAAAAGGTATCTTAAAACCACAACACTGTAGATAACTCAGCAAGATATGCAAGACAATGCCTTTATAAAAGCCCAAAGATGAAGTAAACAACTTCTTCATTCCCGTATTATGCACTTTCAGCAATACAAGAATTGACAAATGCTGGGCCTAATGCAGCAATAGTGGGCAGCTGTGCTAACTACTTTAATTCACTTCAATTATGAAGTTGCCATTAATGGTATTCACCTTGTTGTTCTTAAAATTCACACATTGAATAGTTCACCCTGGATGAGTTTATTATCCAGGGCATACATTATACATTAAATTCAGATAGTCTTATACCTAATTTATTGTTATCACTGTTTTAGTGGTTATTTATGTTACAGTTTTTCTCCATTAGTTTGGCTCATTTCTTGAAACAGAAATGACATTCTCAAAGCGACACGGACAATTTCCCAAACCAACTTGCAATTGTTCACAAGAGAATGGCATTTCTCATTGCTTTCATCACATTTCAAATGAATAGATCTTGTTTATCTGAACTATAGTCAATTGTCAGTCTAATGGTTGTTCTCTCCAACACGTCAGCATGATTTTGTAGTGCAAGTCATCATATAGTAGGGAGACGTAACATTTTGCTTGTTATCTGGAATGTTGTGCAGAACTGTAAGACTGGCCAAATGATCTTATAGTTATAAGAATGTCATTTCAGTTTCAAGAAATGAGCCAAACCAATGGAGGAAAACTGTAATGAAATGATTTGAATTTAATCATACTTACTATGTGATTTAACAGATTGACAAAGATGTCATCCCTCTCATGAAGGACAGAGAGCTGGCAAAATACATCTCCTCATATGGAGATAGGTTGGCTGTAACCAACTTCTGCAAAAATCAAACATCAGCTCAGAGGAGAAAAATGGGCCTCTTTGAAAAACTAAGGGCAAAGATGCAGCTGCAGAAAGAAGGGCATGGGAATAAACCTGTGGATGAAGTGCCAAAAAGTACATCCTCACAGTCACACCCTAGGAGGAGAGGGAGGCAAAGTCACCGCAAAATTGAAATCGGCTGGTTAAACCGTGAGAAGGGACAAGCAGGGATAAAACAGATGAGAGCCAAGCAGGGAGGTGGACCAAGAACGGTTGACGTGAATGTGGAATGCAGGATGAACACAATACTTGAAAAGGGTAAAGAATTATTTTTCCCAAACGGAATGTCAACAAAAGGCCATGAAAAACAGTTTAACTTTGAAATATGGGATTACAAACACAATCCTGTAAATGAAAACGTTACTGTTCGATTAATTTATGACACCCTATGCATGAACAGATTAAGATTCTACATCGCCACATTCCCAAAGGAGGACATTGAAACTGATTATGCCATGGACAGTGAAGATGTGATAGAAGATGAACCGGTAATAGAAATTGCAGATGATAATGACGCTCAGCTGATACACACTTACGTGTTGGATCTTGACCATGAAATCATTTTGGGTCCGTCCAGTGGAGAATATGATGGTGACAATGATGACACTGAGCCGTTTGAATTTCCCATTTTACAGCAGCCCACAACTGCAGATGCATTCAGAGACGATGAACTACAACTCCTGCCCTCCGTGCCACTTGCCGCCTCTGATCCGCCACTACCCTCCATGCCGCTCTCCATGCCACTTGCTGCCTCCGGTCTGCAACTCGCCGCCTCTGATCCGCTGCTGCCGTCCAAGCCAAAACTGATTGTTATTCACCATGGCAACTGTCTTAATGAAATGATCAGTGAATTCATGGATCCAGCAGTGCTAACACAACCCTTGACAATCAAGAGATTGCTTCCTGATAACACAGAAGAAAAGGCTGTTGGCTCAGGTGTGCTCAGGGATGTGTTTTCGTCTTTCTGGCAGGAGTTTTACGACCGTTGCACAATAGGAACAGATGTAAAGATTCCTTTCATCCGCCATGATTACAGCAGTGAAACATGGAAGGCTATTGGTAGAGTGCTTGTGGTGGGTTATAAAACCTGCGACTACCTGCCAATAAAGCTGGCACTTCCTCTACTAGAGGAAGTAGTTTACGGAAAACTAAGCAGTGACCTACTCTCAACTTTTATGCAGTTTGTGAGTGCACAGGATTCTGTCATCCTGCAGAGGGCCCTTGAAGATTTCACATCAGTCAGTTTTGATGAGTTGCTGGAGGTCCTTCAGACTTATGAGTGCCGCCGACTTGTTGCTCCTGACACCCTCAAAGAAACACTGCTGGAGATTTCACACAAGGAGCTTCTGCAAAAGCCCATGTATGTCATCGACTGCTGGCGGGAAGTAATCCAGGAAAACATCATCCTTGACCAAGACGAGCTTCGCAACATGATTGCCAAACTGACACCAACCCCTCGGAAACTCCAAGCACTCCTCCACTTTCCTGAGGTGATGACTCCAAAGCAACGAGAGGTGGAGAATCATCTGAAAAGATACCTCAGGGAATTGGATGACACAAAACTTGGCAAATTTCTGCGCTTCAGCACAGGAAGTGATGTTATCACCTGTGACCGAATTGAAATTATGTTTACCAACATGTCTAAATTTAAAAGGAGGCCTATCGCGCACACTTGTGGGTGTGTCTTAGAGCTGTCTGACAGCTATGACAGCTTTCCGGACTTCCGCTCAGATTTCAACGGTGTATTTGACAATAACATTTGGATCATGGACATTGTTTAATTTCAGGCCAGTTGTGTTTGTGTGCGTGTGTATGCGTGCATTTTTCTCTCTCTCTCTCTCTCTCTGTACAGTACGTGTGTGTCTTTGTGTATGGTCGCGTCAGGGGTAACAGTAATCATCTCTTTCTCTCTCTGTGTGTGTGTGTGTGCTCGCGTCAGGGGTGACGGTAATCATCTTTCTAAAAGGCAGAAGCCCATTTTCTGTTAAGTGTGGTATGTGTGTGGGGGAACATCAGGGAAGATGGGAAAGGGAATGTACACAAATAGGTCAGTGTCACAAGAGTGCACACGAAATGCGTGAACATCGTGCATGTGTGTGTTTGTGGTGCCTGAAGGGCGGTAACCCTGATTGGTGTGCGTGCGCACGTGTGTGTTCATTTGAGTGTGGTGTATGAAAGGGGGGGCTCTATCTGACTGACTGTCTTCTGTGTGGATGGGGGTAGAGAAGGGGTACGGTAGAGTGGCCTGGGGAGAATAAGGTGGGTTGGGGGGAAATAAGATGGGTGGGGAGAGGGGGCTCGTACCCAGACTGACTGACTGACTGTTGTGTTGTTGTTGCACTATACATTTGTTTATGATGAGTTTTTCAAGCTGCCGAAATGTTTACACTGTTTTTAAAAAAGATAATCAAAAGTATTGTCTCAAGTGGAAATGTGTTGGTTCACGGCAGAAGCCCATTTTCTGTTAAGTGTGGTATGTGTGTAGGGGAACATCAGGGAAGATGGGAAAGGGAATGTACACAAATAGGTCAGTGTCACAAGAGTGCACACGAAATGTGTGAACATCGTGCATGTGTGTGTTTGTGGTGCCTGAAGGGCGGTAACCCTGATTGGTGTGCGTGCGCACGTGTGTGTTCATTTGAGTGTGGTGTATGAAAGGGGGGGGGGCTCTATCTGACTGACTGTCTTCTGTGTGGATGGGGGTAGAGAAGGGGTACGGTAGAGTGGCCTGGGGAGAATAAGGTGGGTTGGGGGAAATAAGATGGGTTGGGGGCCGGGGAGAGGGGGCTCGTACCCAGACTGACTGACTGTTGTGTTGTTGTTGCACTATACGTTTGTTTATGATGAGTTTTTCAAGCTGCCGAAATGTTTACACTGTTTTTAAAAAAGATAATCAAAAGTATTGTCTCAAGTTGAAATGTGTTGGTTCACGGCAGAAGCCCATTTTCTGTTAAGTGTGGTATGTGTGTAGGGGAACATCAGGGAAGATGGGAAAGGGAATGTACACAAATAGGTCAGTGTCACAAGAGTGCACACGAAATGTGTGAACATCGTGCATGTGTGTGTTTGTGGTGCCTGAAGGGCGGTAACCCTGATTGGTGTGCGTGCGCACGTGTGTGTTCATTTGAGTGTGGTGTATGAAAGGGGGGGGCTCTATCTGACTGACTGTCTTCTGTGTGGATGGGGGTAGAGAAGGGGTACGGTAGAGTGGCCTGGGGAGAATAAGGTGGGTTGGGGGGAAATAAGATGGGTGGGGAGAGGGGGCTCGTACCCAGACTGACTGACTGACTGACTGACTGTTGTGTTGTTGTTGCACTATACATTTGTTTATGATGAGTTTTTCAAGCTGCCGAAATGTTTACACTGTTTTTAAAAAAGATAATCAAAAGTATTGTCTCAAGTTGAAATGTGTTGGTTCACGGCAGAAGCCCATTTTCTCTTAAGTGTGGTATGTGTGTAGGGGAACATCAGGGAAGATGGGAAAGGGAATGTACACAAATAGGTCAGTGTCACAAGGGAGCACATGAAACATTGTGCATGTGTGTTTGTGGTGCCTGAAGGTCGGTAACCCTGGTGTGTGTGTGCCCATTTTGGTCCAAACTTCTGGATGTTAGACTTTTTAATGATACGGTTCAAGTAATGTTCAATATGCATTCCTGCACACTAAATGTCTTATTAAAGATCTGTGCTAAAAACATTATTGTGTCAATCATTTCCATCTTAATGATTGTTGAAACAGAGCCTAATTACAGCAAGGTGTCTTATGTGGAGCAGCAACATTGACCAAGATGACTGAGTTTGATTATATTGGTATAATGGTCACTCAAACTTTAAAGATGTGGAGGGATCAATTACTTATTTTTCTTACATACAAATAATGAATTACCATGGTTGCATCTACATTACATTGCATTTGGCAGACACTTTTTAACCAAAGTGCTTTACAATCGAGGACATAAACAGAAGCATACAATACTGTATGTGCAGAAGTACAGAGTATACAAGCCAGGTAGGGTTAGTTTTATCTACATATCCAAGACCTATTTCTGTGATAAGTCATTTTATAGGTTTATAAAGTCATGTCATTGTCTATAAACATTCTCTGGTGTGGCAACAGTGAAAGCTGGTGAGTAGTTTACCATACAAAGAATGCTGTATGTACACACAATGCAGAGGTTAAGGGCCTTCTAGTCTCTTCTGTGAGCTCATTTGAGAGGATGTGGGAAAGTGTCATTTGATTACAGAACTGAAAACTTCATTATTTTTAAAAACCATGGTGTCTTGCACTGTCAGTACTATAGGTACGACAAATCATTCAACTTGGTTAGTTCGAGAGCCACCATCTATGAGGGTATAGGGTAGTGTCTTGCTTATGGGCTCCTTACTCAGCTGGGGAGTTAAACTAATGGTGAGTGAACTTTGAATTCTGAACAGCATAAACAGCCACCATGTGTTATCTTGAAGGAAGGCCTTTTAATATTGTCACATAAAAATGGTACTACATGTAACTGTCTGATGGCACATCTAATGCAGGTCACCAAAGACATTTAAGGATTTTAATTGTTATAAAAATGCAGATAGCTTCACCTCTTTTTAAGGGGGGGCTCTGTAATCATACTGCACAAGTATAATCTTCATTCAAGGTATTTGATGGAGTAGGCTACACAACTGCCATATGATCAACACCTGTTATTTGGCAGAGTTAGTTTTTCTTAGCCTTAACTGTCTGCTGTTGTCTGTCAACACCACCAATAATGACAGGCATCTGCAACAAAACACCTTTGAGGATACCATATATCAGAGGTGTGCCCGCAGCCAGAGGAAAAAGAAATATGAACAGCATACAAGGGCATTTAAAAACATGCAATTTAATGTGACAATTTCTATATATCATACATATGACAACATGCAATTCTATATTTCATACAAATGACATGCTATTCTATATTTCATACAAATGACAACATGCAATAGGT
The DNA here is from genome assembly GCF_027579695.1 of Neoarius graeffei. Lineage (NCBI taxonomy): Eukaryota > Metazoa > Chordata > Actinopteri > Siluriformes > Ariidae > Neoarius > Neoarius graeffei. Next base: position 78,134,881 of record NC_083575.1, read on the forward strand.
CTATGATGGAATTTGTATATACACTATATACAGTTGCATTATATACAATATCCCTTTGTAATATACAAGTACATTATATAAAATACTGTACAACTTCCTAGGGATGGGCACAAGACCAAAATGTATTTCCAAATGCAACATCAAATACCCAACACTCAAAACAGATACAAAACCCAACCACACACATGTATTAAAAATGCTGTGTTCTGTATTTTAAAATACCTAAAACACAACGATAACTTATAGGGCTACAGTTGAATGAAGATAACTATTGAATTATCCTTAAACAAGACAAAGTACTTTGCATGTAAACACATGCCCCCTACATAACCATGATTTTCAATCACTGAACACACAACAATGGTGAATTCCTGTAACATAAGGAGGTCATCTGTACAATGGGCCACCTGTCACTTTCAGCTCAACTACCTTTGAAAGCTTTTTATCTTTCTAGATCAGCAAAACTATAAGGGAGTTTTTCCTTACCCCAGAGGATTTTGACATTTTGACTTGGCTACTGGGCATGTCTAAAAATCTTCCAAACCTGTTTTGCTGTCATTATGTTAAAGCGTTGGGCTACATTGTTGTATGAATTATGCTATACAAATACAGTAATAATAATAATAATAATAATATTGTTGTTATAATAATAATAATAATAATAATTATTATTATTATTATTATATAAAGCTTGGTATTGACATGTTGTCGATGAGACTGTATAAGTCCAGAAAACAAGAATACAAACCTAGGCTGTTCCTGGTATTTTGGGGCTGGCCTAATTCATTTTGTCACAGCTGTGCCATTTATGATCTTAGAGTGCCATCTGGGTGATACATGTAGCTGTATTGTAATTCAGTGGTTAGTATATGGATATTTGCTCATTTAATGCAGGTTTTCTTTTATTAGTTATGGCTTTAGTTTGGTTATTTAGGGCCTACAGATGGTTTTCACTTACACTACTCAGGATGACATATTTTGCATTTTTTGATTTAACAAACACAAATACCACAACATACAAAGACAATAAAACAACAACTGACTATGGACTGTACTACAAAGGCAGTAAGATTTTGTTTTCAGGTTTTCAAACCTGTCAGTATTTGCCAATAAAATTAGCTCTTCCTCTGATGGTTGAGCATTTATGTTTTGGTCGAAAACACCACAACTGCTAAAGATGGGTGCACTCGACAAAGTTCAGGTGAAAACGGCTTTTTAGACCGTTAAAGGAATGCTGCAGTTTAAAATCAAAATTGGAACATTAAATGGTCATGGCTCGTCAGTATGTATTTTGAGGAGCGATTCTGGGCTAGACCGCAGCATTCCAAAGTTGGCCGATTTCGCGCTTTTAGTGGAAAACACTTATTGCAAGTGAATGGGCATTCAAAAATATCTAAGATATCGGTTGTTTTCAAAAGTAAACAAGCTCGAAAAAAACTCCATACTTCAGCGACAGCATAAAGGTCTTATCCATCAAACCGAGGCACAGACAAGTTTATAGATTGAAAGTTGAAAATGGCAGCAGCAACTTGGACTGGCGTAAGGTAAACCCTCTTCAAACACTCTTTTACAATTACATACTTCTCTGTGCCTTGGTTTGAAAGTTGAGACCTTTGTTGTGCCGCTGGTGAAGCGTTGAGTTTTTCCGCGCTTGTTTAAGGGTCTAAAAAGCCGTTTTCATCTGAGCTTTGTTGAGTGCACCCATCTTTAACAGAGATCAAGCAAATAATCACAGCTGTCAGATGGTGGTGAGGGTCACATCAAGAAGCCAATGCTGGCGAGACGAGTACAGCAGCCGAGGTATTGGAGTTTGGCACAGCACCTAAATCAAGGGAGATGGGGGCAGCTGCAAGGAGGGCAGAGAAGATGGGCACTGCAGATGGCAGTGATGAGCTGATGCTGCAGTTGAGGTGGCAGTGGGCACAAGGCACAAAAAGGAGAGAAACAACAGATGATGGTTATGGGCACAGCTGAGGAGATGGGCACAGCAGTCGAGGCGGTGGAGATGGGCACAGCAGTCGAGGCGGTGGAGATGGGCACAGCAGTCGAGGCGGTGGAGATGGGCACAGCAGTCGAGGCGGTGGAGATGGGCACAGCAGTCGAGGCGGTGGTGGAGGTGATGGGCACAGCAGGAGCTGATGCACAGCAGCAAGAAACACAGAGGATAGTTGAGATTGCCACAGCAGTCAAGGCACGGGAGATGGACACAACAGAAAAGCAGAGGACATGGTGGTGATGGCCACCGCAGTTGAAGCAGAGGAGATGGGCACAGAAGCAGACGAGATGGTGGTGATGGCCACTGCAACTGAGGCAAAGGAGATGGTGATAATGGCCACAGCAGCAAGGACGGCAGAGGAGATGGGCAGGCGGTGGTAATGGGCACAGCAAGAGCTGATGCAGGTGAGGTGGACAACAGCAGCCGATGCACACAAGATGGATTCAGCAGCTGACATGTTGGCAATGGACACAGCAGGGTAGGTGAAATGCTCACAGATTATTTGTTATCTCCTCTCGTAACAGTGTGTACAATTCAGCAGCTTCAAACGCATCTTTAGGAGTTGTCCATCCATTTTCCTGCATAAGCAAAACCGACAGCTCAAACACTGTTTCATCACAAGGCAATTGACCCTTGGGTGTGCACTCCTCCTTACAAAGATCAACCTCTTCTTGATTAAACAACCTCAATCTGTCCTCCCCACCAAAAATCTGTGGGGCTGTGTATAATAGGACTGGACGACCCCCAGAATCACCCCTGGATGGAGCTGGCCTGATTCTATGTGCATTCCATGTCTGCACAACCTCGTCCAGCTCTTTCTGCAAGACAATGAAAAGTAAACTGAAATTAAAATTACATGTGTAAAACACTCAATGGATCTGTTCGTTAACTTAATTAGTAGGTCTGCTAGAGTACGATTATAATGATGTCAATATACATTTAAATAATTTCCTATTCATTTTTACAGCACTACACTGTAATGCAGAAGGAAATACAGTACAGTACTATTGTTCTTAGAAAAAAGGTTTAAGATTAGATTCTACTTTGTCAATACACATGCATGAATACAGGGTAAACAAATATAAAATTGTACAGATTGCATGCAGTATGCCATTATTTACAGGTAGTGCAAGTAAGATAGGTATACCTATGTGAAGAGTATGTACAGACACGTTAAGGTTGGTAATTGTTATATGCAGCTAATGTAGGCCTATATAGGAGCAGAATGTAGGTAGGCCAATGAAAAAGGTGAATATTTAAATTAGTATGTTTGGAAAAGGTGTATGGGACATTGATTTTTTTAAGAACGTAGTGAACATAACCCTGATAATAATAGCTCTTCACCCACAACAATTTCATTGAACATAGCAGATTCCTGGCATTAATAAATTACTGATTAGTTGTACCCTGCAGTATCTGGTGGTATTCTGTTACATGTTTTCCAAAAACATCGGAAGCTAGCATGACTGCCTAGAAGTAGAAGTAGGCCTAGTCTAGGATTTATGGCCTATATGGCTTTTTGAAAATGATTTGAACTTTGGTGTGTGTGTGTTGTAGCTGGGTGTTGCAAACAGTAGCCTACCTGAACTAGTTCGAGGAAGCAGAATTGCATAAGACTCTTATCCAGGAAATCACCGGAAAAGTGGCCAGCATCTTGCAATGATTTGAAAAGGTTCATCCAAAACTGCACGCTCTGCTTGCGAAGGATACCCCACCATGATTCAATGCGCTGATTGGCAGTGCTGCGGCCATACAAGAAACTTTTGTCGCCGGCAAATGCATCAGTGTGCTCTCTTCTTAGGAAGATTTGCATGCCCTCGATGTGGCCGTTCTCAGTCCCCCTGTCTGCTCGCAGCCGCTCTGGACAGCCCCCCACACGCTCAACACACTGTACATAGTAGTAGGCAATGACTTTAGGGTCATTGTTGGTAGTATACGCCTCCATCCACAACACATAGCGACTGTAACCATCAATGCATCCGTTGATACAGATCCCAAATGGCTTCAATTTGTCATATGAATCCACATGCCAAAGTGCGTTAGGCCCGCGGGCCGTATACTCACGCCGCCTCAGACGATGTGCCCGTCTCATTTCCACCCCGTGTGGATCAAGTGCCTTGAGGATCTTCCTAATGCTTTCTTGCGAGACCACTAACCCCCTTTGACGTGCTCGAACATGCAGCCAACGATAGCCCTGCATCTGGCCATTCCCACGCAGTTCCTCTTGCACGAAGGCTATCACACTGTCGATCTCGGTCTGATTTCGCCTCCTGAAAAGACCAAGTTGGCGACAACGCCTCTTCAAAGTCCGTACAGAAATCACAAAATTGTGATTCTGAGCCAAGACTCCAAGGATCTCTTTGTTGTTCAAGCCAATCTCGAAATAGCATTTAATTAAGTCATCCATTTCAGCAACGAGCCTAACCAAACACGTCTCCTTCAAAAGCGCTGTGACTCCACTTGCTCTCTGGTAGATTTGTGACTTCGACTTTCTTTTCTCGAAAATTTCGACTTTCTTTTCTCGAAAATTTCGACTTTCTTTCTCGAAAATTTCGACTTTCTTTTCTCGAAAATTTCGACTTTCTTTTCTCGAAAATTTCGACTTTCTTTCTCGAAAATTTCGACTTTCTTTTCTCGAAAATTTCGACTTTTAATCTCGGAATTTCGAGTTTTTTCTTGAAATTTCCGACTTTTAATCTCGGAATTTAGAAAAAAAAAATTTCTCCAAGTGGCCCTAATACGCTTCCGTACATTTCCCCTTCTCCGTTTTAGCCTTTTTTTTATTTTGTATTTATTTATTTTTTACTCAGTAACGGTTGTGATGTAAAATGTACCAAAGTACACTACTTAAAAGAAAACATACTTAAGTAAAAGTACACTCTTTAAAAATTACTTGAAAAAGTATAAGTACACAAAAAAACTACTCAAGTACAGTAACGCGAGTAATGTAATTCGTTACTTTCCACCTCTGGTCACAATGCAGCAATTTACTGACGCAAAATACACTACACTACACAATTTAATGGTTCATATGCTATAATATTATTATTCTATTCAGGTTTATTTTGTGCCCTTGCAAATATTTTGCTCATACACTCATCAGGAGCTCTGCTTTTAGACATTGACAATATACAGTCATGTGAAAAAGAAAGTACACCCTCTTTCAAGTCTAGGTTTTAAGTGTCAGGACATAATAAAAAAAATAATCTGATCCTTACCAGGTCTTAAAATTAGGCAAATACAACCTCAGATGACCAATAACACATTACATATTTGCCGTCATTATTTATTTAACACAAAGTAAGCCAAAAATGCAGTAGCAGTGTGTGAAAAATTACCGTAAGTACACCCAATCCAATCCAATCCAATCCACTTTATTTATATAGCACAATTTTAACAAACACAGGGTTTCCAAAGTGCTGTACACCACAACAGTAAACAGTAGACAAAAATAAATAAATGAATAAAATCAGCAATAAGTAAAATAAGTATAAAATAAGTAAAAACAGTAAAATAAGTATAAAATAAGTAAAAACACATAACCCACCCAACACTTCTACATCACATCAACACACCATCCAGTATCCAAAGGCCAAATAAAAAAGGTGGGTTTTTATCATAGTTTTAAAAAGAGACAAAGATGGGGCTTGTCTAATGTGGAGTGGCAAAGCATTCCACAATTTTGGGGCTGCTACAGCAAAGGCACGTTCTCCTCTGTTTTTTAACCTGGTTCGGGGTACAGCCAAAAGCAACTGGTCAGCTGACCTAAGAGAACGGCTGGGAATGTAGGGTTGTAGCAGCTCAGAGAGGTATGGTGGGGCAAGGCCATTTAAAGCTTTAAAAGCAAACAAAAGTATTTTAAAATGAATCCTAAAATGAACAGGTAACCAGTGCAGTGAGGCCAGAATAGGTGTAATGTGGTCATACTTTCTGGTGTTTGTTAAGAGGCGAGCGGCAGCATTTTGCACTAATTGCAAACGGGCAATGGAGGACTCACTAACTCCCATATATAGGGCATTACAGTAGTCCAGCCGGGTAGTCACAAAGGCGTGGATTACTGTTTCAAAATGCCGCCTCTGAAGAACTGGTTTAATTTTAGCCAGCTGCCTTAACTGGAAAAAGCTGGACTTCACCACAGCTTTTATCTGGGTGTCAAATTTGAGGTCAGTGTCCACCTTAACCCCCAGGTTATTAATGATTGGCCTACAAAACTGTTCCAGGTAGCCTAGGTCAATCAGGGGGGACACAGCAGAGCCACTAAAAACCATAACTTCTGTCTTTTTTTCATTAAAATTTAAGAAGTTTAGAGACATCCAAGCCTTGATGTCTTCCAGACAGTCTAACAGAGGCTTAATAATGTAGGATTCTGACTTCTTAAGAGGTACATAAATCTGACTGTCATCGGCATAGCAATGAAAAGAAATATCATGCTTCCTAAGAATTGAGCCAAGTGGGAGTAGATAAAGAGAAAATAAAAGAGGGCCAAGCACAGAACCCTGCTGAACCCCATGTAATAAAGGAACAGTGGAGGATACATGATCAGCAAAGCTAACACAGAAAGACCGCTGCGTTAAATACGACCTGAACCATTGTAGTGCTGTGCCTCTGACACCCACCCACTGCTCCAGACGAGCAATGAGGATGTCATGGTCTACTGTGTCGAAGGCTGCTGTCAAGTCAAGGAGCACAAGGACAACACTATGGCCAGAGTCAGTAGCTAAAAAGATATCATTAAAAACTCTTAGCAGCGCTGATTCGGTGCTGTGTAATGTTTTAAAACCAGATTGGAAAGTCTCTATAATGTTCTGTCCATTTATAAAGTCCATGAGCTGACAATAAACAATCTTTTCCAAGATTTTAGATAGGAAAGACAATTTGGAAATAGGTCTGAAATTAGCCACAACAGCAGGATCTAGTCCAGGTTTCTTTAACAACGGTTGCACAACAGCATGTTTAAATTGAGCTGGCACCACTCCAGATGATAGACTACTGTTTATAACAGCAGTAAATGATGGTCCAATAGTTGAAAGAACCTCCTTAAAAAGTCGAGGAGGAACAGTATCCGCTGGAGAACCTGAGGGCTTCAAGTGATCAACAATCTTCTTCACAAAGGACAGGGTTACAGGCTCAAACATCTCAAAGAACACAGAGCACGGAGCAGAGACTGAGGGATCAATACCAGGGGGAGAAATAAGTGCTCTAGCAGAAGTCACTTTATCAATGAAAAAACGGAGAAAGTCTTCACACACAGCTGGAGACACCTCAATTTGCAACGCCTGTGGTGCATTCAGAGCAGAGTTAATAACCTTAAACAATACACGAGGTTTGTGAGAATTTAACAGGATGATCTCAGAAAAATATTTTCTTTTGGCCTCTCTCACAGTGGACTGGTAATGACGCCAGCAATCTTGCATAATTTGAAAAGACACTTGTAATTTGTCCTTTTTCCACTTTCTCTCAGCTCTTCGACACTCCTGCCTAGAAGCCCTGGTGGTTTCATTCAACCAGGGTTCTGCCTCCGATTTATTTTGCCGTCTAATTTTTTGTGGAGCCACAATGTCTAAGGCAGTTTGACAGGCGTTGAGAAACCAACAGTTCAGTAACTCAGTATCACTGGACACATTTTCAGGGATAACACAGTCTTGATTGAAAACAGTGGAGAAATGTGCGGCAGTGGAGGGGTTAATAACCCGACCTTTGCGAGCGGCAGCGCAGGATTTAGCTGTCTGACAGTAAACAGCAGCTTCAAACAGAACAGGCCTATGATCAGAGAAAAAGGCATCACAGATCTCTAGATTACAAATAGGCAAACCATAGGATAGGACGAGATCAAGTGTGTGACCACGTTCATGTGTCGGCCCAAGTACAGCTTGGACAATATCAAAAGAGTCAATGATATTTAAAAAGTCTCTCGCTAATGGGTTCTTCTCAGGACAACAGACGTGAATATTACAATCCCCCACGATGAGGACCCGGTCATAATTAGGCAAAATATCCGACAGGAATACAGAAAAGTCCAACAAAAAGTCTTTGTTATATTTGGGAGGGCGATAAATCACCGCACACATCACAGTGTGTGGATGACCCAGCTCAAATAAACTCAGTTCAAAGCTAGCGGGGGATGGCCGCGATATTTGTTTGCATTTAAAATCACTCTTAAAAACAGTCGCAATTCCTCCTCCTCGACCAGACGACCGGGGAGAATTAAAATAGGAACATTCGTCAGGTAGAAGATCAGAAAAGACTCCGGACTCACCAGCACTCAGCCAGGTCTCAGAGATAAAAAGGAAATCCAGCTCCCGAGTAATGAAGAAGTCTTTGAGGATAAAAGCTTTATTTCCAAGTGATCTGGCGTTAACCAAGCCAAATCTAGCAGGAGCACCCTTACTGCTTCCATAGAAATTATGAAGGCAGTTAGCAGCCAGGTGTTGCTGATCAAATGAATTTGATTAATTGATCATCAGCAGGGCGGCACGGTGGTGTAGTGGTTAGCGCTGTCGCCTCACAGCAAGAAGGTCCTGGGTTCGAGCCCCATGGCCAGCGAGGGTCTTTCTGTGCGGAGTTTGCATGATCTCCCCGTGTCCGCGTGGGTTTCCTCCGGGTGCTCCGGTTTCCCCCACAGTCCAAAGACATGCAGGTTAGGTTAACTGGTGACTCTAAATTGACCGTAGGTGTGAATGTGAGTGTGAATGGTTGTCTGTGTCTATGTGTCAGCCCTGTGATGACCTGGCGACTTGTCCAGGGTGTACCCCGCCTTTCGCCCGTAGTCAGCTGGGATAGGCTCCAGCTTGCCTGCGACCCTGTAGAAGGATAAAGCGGCTAGAGATAATGAGATGAGATGAGAATGATCATCAGCAAGTGTGGCCACCTCTTAAAAAGCAGAAGTTTTGGCAGGTTGCTGGTCTGGGGCACTCAGGTGTATGTCAACACAATGCCAAGGAGGAAAGACATCAGCAATGATCTTAGAGAAGCAATTGTTGCTGCACATCAGTCTGGGAAGGGTTATAAGGCCATTTCCAAATCATTTGAAATCCATCATTCTACTATGAGAAAGATTATTCAGAAGTGGAAAACATTCAAGACAGTTGCCAGTCTTCCCAGGACTGGACATTCCAGCAAATTTACTCCAAGGTCAGACCATGCAATGCTCAGAGAAATTGCAAAAAACCCAAGAACTACATCTAAGACTCTACAGGCCACAGTTAGCATGTTAAAGTTCATGACAGTACAATTAGAAGAAGACTGCGCAAGTATGGCTTGTTTGGAAGGGTTGCCAGAAGAAAGCCTCTTCTATCTAAAAGAACATGGCAGCACAGCTTAGGTTTACAAAGATGTATCTGAACGAGCCACAAGCCTTCTGGAACAATGCCCTTTGGACAGATGAGACCAAAGTAGAAATGTTTGGCTATAATGCACAGTGCCATGTTTGGCAAAAACCAAACACAGCATATCAGTGCAAACACCTCATACCAACCATCAAACACGGTGGTGGAGGGGTGATGATTTGGGCTTGTTTTGCAGCCACAGGGCCTGGGCACCTTGCAGTCATTGAGTCAACCATGAACTCCTCTGTATACCAAAGTATTCTAGAGGCAAATGTGAGGCCATCTGTCCAACAGCTAAAGCTTGACTGCAATTGGGTCATGCAACAGGACAATAATCCCAAGCACATCAGCAAATCTACAGCAGAATGACTGAAATAGAAAAGAATCCAGGTGTTGGAAAGGCCAAGTCAAAGTCCAGACCTCAACCCAATTGAAAGGCTGTGGCGAGACCTGAAGAGAGCTGTGCATAAACAAATGCCCTCAAACATGAATGAACTGAAGCAATGTTGTAAAGAACAGTGGGTCAAAATTCCTCCACAACGATGTGAGACTGATAAAGTCATACAGAAAACGATTGCTTCAAGTTATTGCTGCAAAAGGTGGTTCTACAAGCTATTGAATAATGGGGTGTAGTTACTTATTCACACATGGATTCTGCATTTTCACTTAATTTTTGTTAAAAAAATAATGACATGGTGGAATCTGTTGTGTGTTGCTTTACACCTGAGGTTAGATTTGCATAATTTTTGCATAATAATTACTTTGTGGACACTTTACCGAGCTTTAGTTCCTTGTTTACGTTCTCGGTTACCTGATCTCTGTGTTCTTGTGATAGCCTGTTTGTGCCTCACGCGACCTTTTACTTGTTTACTGTGTTTGATTTCTGCTCGCTGATTTGGATTGTCTGCCTCTTTTCACTATTCTTAATAAAACCTATTCTACACTTACATCAATCTCCTACCCAAACCCCGACATTATAATTGTAGACAAATAAAAGAATGTTGTTCAGTACGTTCAGGATTCATGTCTCAGAGTTGATTTGGAAAGCTGGCAATTACTTTCAATTTCACTTATATTTTGAAAGGGCAAAGATTTCTCAGGACTTTGTTTATAGCCAAAGCTAATGACTATGAGTCACAATGATATGAATCATTTATAGTCATATGATTTTCTGGTGAACCAACCAAAGTTCAAGTTATTTCAAAATCCAGAGTAAATAAAAGAGAATTTCCTGTAAGAGGTTGTCATTTTCCTGATTTCACCCATCATGCTTACCTACTGTCTGATAATAGTCACATCAGTTGGGTTTTATCCATTCATCCATTATCCGTAACCGCTTATCCTACCTGTGCAGCATTGCCAGCAAGCTGGAGCCTATCCCAGCTGACTATGGGCAAGAGGCAGGGTATATCCTAGACAAGTCACCAGGTCATCACAGGGCTGACACATATGGCCCTTTTCCACTACCCTTTTTCAGCTCACTTCAGCTCACTTCAGCCCGACACGGCTCGCGTTTCAACTACCTCAGAACAGCACGACTCAGCTCGCTTCAGCCCTACTCAGCTCCCAAAACTCGCACGGTTTTGGAGTGAGGCTGAAGGGAGCCAAACCGAGACGAGTGGGGCTAGGGGCGTGAGGAGACACTCCCCTGTGCACTGATTGGTGAGGAGGAGTGTCCTCACATGCCCACACACGCCCCGCGAGCACGCTGGGATCTGTAAACACCGTAAACCCGGAAGAAGAAGAATTACGAATTACGAGAATTTCTGAAGCCTTATGCGCCTCGCCTCATCTATACGCTCTTGCCAGTATCTGTTGGCGTTGTCGGTGACAACAAGCCACAGCACCAAGACCAGCAACACTAACGACTCCATGTTTATTGTTTACTATCCGGGTCGTGAGACTACCGCTTAAAAGGTCACTGATGTCACTGTTTGCGCCGCCTAACGACATCATGTGACGTCCACCCACTTTCGCTAACTCCACCCAATGTGTCCACCCACTTCCAGCCAGCACGGTTGTAGTCGAAATGCAACTCCAACAGCCCGACTCAGCTCGACTCAGCCCAACTCAGCACGGCACGGCTCAGCCCAACTCAGCCGCATTGGTAGTGGAAAAGCGGCAATAGAGACAAACAACCATTCACACCTACGGTCAATTTAGAGCCACCAATTAGCCTAACATGCATGTCTTTGGGGGAAACCAGAGCACCCAGAGGAAACCCACGCAGACGGGGGGGAACATGCAAACTCCACATAGAACAGTGCCTGTTGGCCACTGGGCTCAAACCCAGAACCTTCTTGCCGTGAGGCACCAATGCTAACTACTACACCACCAGGCCGCCTTAGGTTTTATTCATAGTGTATAATATGCAGAGGTGAAAAAACTGGATTGACAAAGTAAAGTCCTGCTTAGGTTTTCCTTCTGCCTGTGCTCTCAACACAGGTGATTTCACCAATTAGCTCATCAACCTGGCTTAGGGGATGTGGTAATTAGGATCAGCTGGTTCATTGAATTGGCTGGAGCAAAAATGTGGCAGGGTTTTTACTTTCTGCACCCGGGTTTTTCCACCTCTGATAATATGTTTATAATTTTAGGATTTATATTCATTAATCATTATAAGTGTGTTATGTGCTACATGTGTGTCATCACCATTTCAGAATTAATCCAGAATTGCTTCCACAATAAATGACAAAATTCAAGTTAATAATGTTTTTCAACCTACCTATAAGGAGCATAATATTTTATTTATTTTTTAAATATAGCTTTTAATATTTTCTTTTAATGCTTTATAGCTATGTATAGGTTGTTATTAGTCATAATGGTTGTGTAGTACAATGGTTAAGGGAAGCCATGATGAGGCCTATCTAAAACAGCTTTGGGATCAAAAGGTTGCTGGTTTGATTCCCTGAACCAGCAGGACTGGCTGAAGTGCCCTTGAGCAAGGCACCTAACCCCCAACTGCTTTGGCAAGAGTGGTGGCCTACCTTGTGTCTGATTAGCCAAAGAAAAACTGATGATGTGATTACTGGTTCGGGTAGGAGCATGGCCAAAACTAAAAAACTTGTGTAGTATTGCACATGCCATTATAATAAATAGTGATGCATTACATTGAATCAAAAGGCAGTGTACAAATTAACTGTTAATAAAATAATTCTTCAAACTTTGGATAATTTCAATAAAGCTATTTATTTCTTCTTTGTTAATGTGCCCTTTATATATAAATTCATGTAAATTTATATATACTCGCATATTTATTCAAGGTATAAATATGTATTTAATGTATTACTTTGCTTAATTTTGTTTTCTCAGTTTCTTTTTTCATTGTCAAACTTGTCTTGTTCCAACGATTATTGGCACCCTTTTGTAAAGGTTAGTAAAAAAAAAAAAGGGGGGGGGGGTGTTGGAACAATCCACCTTCTGGTGAAGTGGCTTCATCTCACACTCAAAAAAAAAGAGAAAAATCCAACTTTTAGTTGAAATTAATTTATTTAGAGAAAAAAAAGTTCCTCATCAAGGGACCCATCAACATTTGATGAGGGTGCCAATAATTGTAGAGGGCACTGTATATTACTCTACATTTTACAGTAATTTACTGGCAACCTGGTTGCTAAGATTTAAACGCACAACCTTCCAATCTGTAACCCAAAGCCTTAACCACTGACCTAGTTGTGGTGTTACAGATCAGAAGGTTACGTGTTCAAATCCCAGAACATCCAAACTGCCATGATTGGGTCCATCAGCTCAGTGTGTCCTGCATCAGCCAAAAGAGCAATTGGACTAGATTATATGTTATTTTATACTCTGCAAGAAATTACATTACTTTACTGTAATGTAATATCTTGTTTACTGTTTTACAGTTGTTTACAGTAATCTACTGGAAATCCAAGTTCCCAATAAATTGCTGTGTTAATTTGTTTACAGTTTACTGATGATGGCAAGCCATCCTGGCCCAGATGCAGCAAAACAGGCCCAAACCATGATACTACCACCACCATGTTTCACAGATGGGATAAGGTTCTTATGCTGGAACGCAGTGTTTTCCTTTGTCCAAACATAACACATCTCATTTAAACCAAAAAGTTCTATTTTGGTCTCATCCATCCACAAAACATTTTTCCAATAGCCTTCTGGCTTGTCCACGTGATCTTTCGCAAACTGCAGATGAGAAGCGATGTTCTTTTTGGAGAGCAGTGGCTTTCTCCTTGCAACCCTGCCATGCACACCATTGTTGTTCAGTGTTCTCCTGATGGTGGACTCATGAACATTAACATTAGCCAATGCGAGAGAGGCCTTCAGTTGCTGAGAAGTTACCCTGGGGTCCTTTGTGACCTTGCTGACTATTACATGCCTTGCTCTTGGAGTGATCTTTGTTGGTCAACCACTCCTGGGGAAGGTAACAATGGTCTTGAATTTCCTCCATTTGTACACAATCTGTCTGACTGTGGATTGGTGGAGTCCAAATTCTTTAGAGATGGTTTTGTAACCTTTTCCAGCTTGATGAGCATCAACAACGCTTTTTCTGAGGTCCTCAGAGATCTCCTTTTTTCGTGCCATGATACACTTCCACAAACACGTGTTGTGAAGATCAGACTTTGATATATCCCTGTTCTTTAAATAAAACAGGGTGCCCACTCACACCTGATTGTCATCCCATTGATTGAAAACAACTGACTCTAATTTCACCTTCAAATTAACTGCTAATCCTAGAGGTTCACATACTTTTGCCACTCACAGACATGTAATATTGGATAATTTTCCTCAGTAAATAAATGACCAAGTATAATATTTTTGTCTCATTTGTTTCACGGGGTTCTCTTTATATACTTTTAGGACTTGTGTGAAAATCTGATGATGTTTTAGGTTATATTTATGCAGAAATATAGAAAATTCTAAAGGGTTCACAAACTTTCAAGCACAACTGTAACATGCTAAGTGTGGCCTGTAGAGTCCTAGATGTAGCTTTTATTTTTTATTTTTTATTTTTGCAGTTTCTCTGAGTATTACATGGTCTGACTTTGGAATAAATTTGCTGGGATGTCCACTCCTAGGAAGATTGGCAACTGCCTTGAATGTTGTCCACATCTGAATAATCTTTCTCACAATAGAATGATGGATTTCAAATTGTTTGGAAATGGCCTTATAACCCTTCCCAGATTGATGTGCAGCAACAATTGCTTCTCTAAGATCATTGCTGATGTCTTTCCTCCTTGGCATTGTGTTAACATACACCTGAGTGCCCCAGACCAGCAACCTGCCAAAACGTCTGCTTTTTAATAGAATGCCATACTTGTTGATGATCAGTTAATCAAATTAATTTGATCAGCAACACCTGGCTGCTAACTGCCTTCATAATTTCTATGGATGTAGTCAGGGTGTACTTAATTTTTCACACACTGCTACTGCATTTTTTGCTTACTTTGTGTTAAATAAATAATGACAGGGTGAATATGTCGTGTGTTATTGGTCATCTGAGGTTGTATTTGCCTAATTTTAAGACCTGGTAAGGACCAGATGATTTTTTATTATGTCCTGACACTTAAAACCTAGACTTGAAAGAGAGTGTACTTTCTTTTTCACATGGCTGTATAGAGCAAGATGGACTTTTCTAGTAGCTCTTTTGAAGTAGCTGACCCACCTCTATGGGATCCTTGTTGTTGTGTGAGGTCCTTGTCCTCAGTATTGTTAATATTGTGTCTCTAGTTACACATTTTGAAGAATTTTGCCAGCTCTGAGTTCTTTATCGGCATGTTTCTCTCACCTAGCTTGCCTCCTTGAGTGAAGAGGCATCTTCCCCAAATACCTTCAGAAATATTTTCACTCTCTTCTTGTCTTCCTCAGGTAACTTTCCAGGCTAAACCATGACCAGGAAGACATGTAGACCAGGAGAAGAGAGAGCTTGATCTTATCAAGCAGAGATGATTGTTAGAGAATATTTCTAGTGTAAAACATCAGTACAGTAAAGTCATAAAGTCCCAGTATGTTGATCACTGCAAATTTTCCTCTCAGTTACAGGGTGACTTTACAACAGGCTGTTTTCACTGATTAAGCCGTATATCACAATCGAAAGCCTCTTCCCCCAGAATTTTGTGTTGTGAAGAACTTTTCCAGTCTTTCCCAAACAGATTGCTAAAATTGGGTGCATATTGTGGTGTTAACAACATTTGGAAATAATTCCAAAAGAACTTTTATTTGACTTTGTTTTTATTTCATTATGAAAACATTTTCACGAGAGATCCCTTTTCACTACAAGTGCTTTAGAATATTGTGTGCTAAATATTCCAAAGTAGACCTTTATGCATGAGAAGAGAATGTGTGAAATATCTTCCACTATGCTGAGACAAAACAATCTGAACAAAAACCTAGAACTTGGAATTAAAAGTTAACAGCCATCTCTTGTAAATCAGTGGTATTAAACTAAATGTATGAGAAGAAGAAGATAAGGATGATCATTTAAAGCCACCATCAGCTATTCATTAGCATATTGAGGTTGATATTTTCATCATTATATTATAGGAGGTATTTCTATAATTTCCTCAGGATCCACCAACCTGCCCATAATCCTATAGCTATAGGAATCAGCCCTGTATAATTAAATTAATTCCCATTCTCAGTCACCTCATGAAGGATAATGCTTGTTAGTGATTCTGGTTGGGATGATGACTCTGCTGGTATGTGCTTCTTGGTCAATATCATGGTAATTGCTAATAAATATGATGATAGTAAAATTAGTAATAATTTGGAAGAACTTTAAATAGTAAATGCTTCAATGGAATATTTTTCCTGTTAAATCTCAGTTTGTAATAATTCTGTAGCAGTTCCTGATGTGGGTGGAGCACAGAAGCACAGCAGGCGAGAGCTGATGGTCACACACAAACGCTTTATTTCACTGATTTCAGCTTTTCAGCTTTCACTCACTCACTCACTCACTCACTCACTCACTCAACACGCACACATGCGTTGTGGTCGGGAGGGAGCCCCTTTTCTCTGCTCTCTCCCTCCTTTTATGCTCCATCCCTGTAACACACACACACACACACACACACACACACACAAATTAATTGACAGCAGGTGGAATGACTTAGCCACTTACCTTCCCTGACCCCGCCCTCCATTCACAGGCTGCTGCTTGGCCACGCCCCAGCTGCCACATACCCCCACCGCCCGACTGAGGCCGGGGAGCCATCCAGCCTGAAGCTGATTCCCCCCCCCCCCCCAGATGGGACAGGAAGTCTGCCACCACCATCTGTGCCCCCGGCCTCTGGATCACCTTGAACTTAAATGGCTGGAGGGCGAGATACCAACGGATGATCTGCGCATTGGCATCCTTCATGCGGTGGAGCCACTGGAGGGGCACGTGGTCTGAACAGAGAGTGAAAGGTCACCCCAGCAGGTAGTATCAGAGGGCAAGGACCACCCACTTGATGGCAAGACACTCCTGCTCAATTGTGCTGTACTTGCTTTCACACATTGACAGTTTCTGGCTGATGTACAGCACGGGGCGCTCCTCGCCCTCCACCTCCTGGGACAAAACGGCCCTCAGTCCCTTGTCCGATGCATCAGTCTGCAGTCTTGTTAATTTGGGGATGCACCTGCCCATGACCCAAGTGGAACGCCAGATACCGTACTTCTACCCGCCCAATTGCACACTTTTTTGGGTTAGCTGTGAGGCCCACTCGCCTCAGCGACTTTAGAATGGCCCTTAGGTGTTCCAAGTGCCACGGCCAATCATGGCTGTAGATTATTATATCGTCCAGACAGGCATCCGTGTAGGCAACGTGAGGGCAGAGGACCCTGTCCATAAGCTGCTAGAACGTAGCGGGCACCCCAAACAACCCAAAAGGGAGCGTGACAAATTGGTGTAAACCAAACGGTGTGGAAAAGACTGTTTTCTCTCATGATAGAAGAGTCAAGGGGATCTGCCAATATCCCTTTGTTAGATCCAGTGTCGAATAAAAGCAAGCAGCGCCTAACCGATCAAGCAACTCATCAATGCGAGGCATTGGGTATACACCAAATTTAGACACTGCGTTGACCTTTCTATAGTCCACACAGAACCGGACCGACCCGTCGGTCTTGGGAACCAGGACCACTGGGCTGCTCCAGTCACTGTGGGACTCCTTGATTATGCCCATTTCGAGCATGGCCTCGAGTTCGCCCCGAACCACCTTTTTCTTGTGTTCGGGCTAGTGGTAAGGGCAGCTACTCACTACCACCCCCGGGGGTGTTTCGATGTGGTATTCTATGAGGTGGGTATGACCAGGAAGGGACGAGAACAAGTCAGAAAATTTCTACCACTAGTGGCCTAGTGGTAGCGTGTCCGCCTCTCGATCGGGAGATCGGGAGTTCTATTCACGGTCGGGTCATACCAAAGACCATCATAAAAATGGTACCTACTACCATCTGGCAAGGCATGCTGCAATACAGATGCGAGTGGGAAGTTAAACTCTCGTGGTTACCAGAGGACTAACCCCCCACTGTAACCCTAGCTAGGTAATAGGCGAGAGGGCGAGGGCTGCAGAAACGGAGATCGGCACCACCCGATGTGCCACACGGCGTGGAAAGAACTTTAACTAACTTAACTTTATTCTATGAGGCGGGTACGACCAGGAAGGGACGAGAACTTGTCGGAAAATTCCTTTTGCAACTTGGCCACCTCTGTGAGTTGGGCCGGTGAGAGGTGGTCTCCACAAGGGACTGGAGTGGTCCGAGATGTTTTCTTTTTCACCTCCGGCCCCAGCTGCGCCTTCTCCGGAACTACTGATGCCACCGCCACAGGGACCCCCTCATTCCAGCCTTTTAAAAGGTTGAGGTGGTAGATTTGCAATGCCCCGCCCCTATCCGTTCGCCTCACCTCATAGTCGACGTCCCCGACTCGCCGTGTGACCTCAAAGGGCCCTTGTCACTTGGCGACTAATTTGGAGCTCGATGTGGGCAATAATACGAGCACTTTGTCTCCCAGCGTGAACTTTCTAAGGCGTGTGCCCCTGTCATACAGCCGGATTTGATGTTCTTGTGCCTGCTGCAAATTCTCCTGGGTTAGGTGCGTGAGGGTGTGGAGTTTTGCGCGCAGGTCAAGAACGTACTGGATTTCGTTTTTGCTAGGTGAAGGTCCCGCCTCCCAATTTTCCTGTCGCATGTCCAGAATGCCACGCGGCTTACACCCATATAATAATTCACATGGAGAAAACCCAGGTTTCGGCACCACTGTAGCAGTTCTGATGTGGGTGGAGCACAGAAGCACAGCAGGCGAGAGTTTATGGTCACACACAAACGCTTTATTTCACTGATTTCAGCTTTTCAGCTTTCACTCACTCAACACGCAAACAAGCGTTGTGGTCAGGAGGGAGCCCCTTTTCTCTGCTTTCTCCCTCCTTTTATGCTCCATCCCTGTAACACACACACACACACACACACATTAATTGACAGCAGGTGGAATGACTTAGCCACTTACCTTCCCCGACCCCGCCCTCCATTCACAGACTGCTGCTTGGCCATGCCCCCGCTGCCACAAATTCCCAGTTTAGATGCTCCACCTCTACTCTCATTTTGTCATTATGTGATTAGTTCTAGGTCTTTTCTTTTGCCAATTTCTACCCATCCTGACAAGCAAAAGCCTTTCCATGAGAACCCGAGGCAGTATTTATAACATCTGTGTGAGAGGTGCAATGCTATATGCCAGTGAGTGCTGGGCCCTGAAGAAGGCTGACTTTTGTAGATTGCAAAGGAATGAGCAATCGATGGTCAAGTGGATTTGCGAAGTGAGATGAGACAATGACACCCCAACCTTTTCTCTGCTTGAATGGCTTAAAATTGTGGACCCAAAGGCAGCCATTTCAGGCAGATGCCTAAGATGGTTTGGGCATGTGCAATGCAGCAATTCGTGAATGGCCAAGGTGACCAGCCTTAGCGTGGAGGGACGGGTGCCTAGGGACAGGCCACGGAAAACCTGGGAGGTCATCCGGAGTGACCTCCGTGAATACAAGCTGGAGGTCAGAATTTAAATTCTGACACATTAGATAGATGGGGATGGGAAAGAAAAAACAAAATTACCATGCAATGTCGTACCTGCCTCCCGGTGGAGAAACTGACATAAAACCGGATAGTGGTAGTAGTTTCTATGTTTGGGGTGTTTTCCATTCTGACATCTGCTTTAATCTTTTTTTCTGCCCCAGTCTGTTTTCATCTGTATCTAACCCCATATTTATTATAACTAAATCTGGTGTCCTTTGTACCCCATTACTTGTCGGTGTTAAGTTACCCCAACTTGTCATTATTAGTCCCCTAGTCCTTGTGTTCTTGTTTTTTTCCTTCTCTTGAATCATGGATGTTTCTGTTCACATCTGCACCACCTGTCTCATGTCTCCCATTCATTTCTACTGAATAAAGTTGTCTGACCCTAACCCACACTGACCCAGTCTTACCGTTGGCTCCATCATTTAACAGTCCCCCCAGGATTTCACAGGCCTTTTTTGTGATTGTTGTGGGGGGGGGTTCCAAAATAATTGCGATGAAAGTTGTGGTGTTTTTTAGGTTTCTGTTGCGATTACATTGCGGGAAGAAGTGAAAGTTGCGAGAAATTGTTGCGATTTTCTCTTTTTGTGATTAAAATTGAGTGATATGTTAAATATTAAGTTATTACTGAAAAACTATTGATTAAAAAAACAAAGACACTGAGAAATGGTCCTATAAACAACTTTACCAATATAAAAGATTACCAGGACTACAAAAATGCAGAAAAATAGGCTTTACTTATCCAAATGCTCCTGTTGGTTCAAAAGTTAAAGTGCATAGAACCTCACAGCACAACATGAAGTTACCTTAAAATATAATATAAATGCCTCAGCTTTCATGTAAGAAAAAAAAAACTTTTAATACTAGTACTGTGTGCAGGCAGTCTCTCCTGAAGACTAAATTAAACAATAATTATAAACTAATAAAATAAATGGCCCAGGCTTCATAGAAGAAAAAAAACTATTTGAACAGAATCTCACAGTATGATGCTGAAGCTGCCTAAACAATGGAAAATAAAATACCATTTTGGCAAAAACGTTGGCATCCATTAATTTCTTGTATTAAGTAAAAAAAATAATGTAAAGTGCACACAGTCCTTCGCTGTAAACATCACACACTTTCAGTAACAGAATTTAAGCCTACATAAACACTGATTCGCACATGCAGTGTTGCCAGATACTGCTGACGTTTTCCAGCCCAAAATATGTTCAAAACCCGCCTTAATGCACTTAAAACCTCCCAATTGGGCTGGAACCGCCCAATCTGGCAACACTGCGCACATGCTGCTTCTCTTGAACGTATACACGGAAGTAAGGCGGAAGGTAGTTTGTGATGTCACCTCAAGACGACGCCAACGATTGGTCAAATTTGCGGGAAAGTTGAGGTGATTGGATATGATTGCAACACCGCCCTGAATTCGTGGGGATTGGTTGAATTTGCGTTGAAGTTGCAAATCACAACATCACGAAATCCTGGAGGGTCTGATTTAAAACTGTGTCCATATTACACATCCCATGAAATAACATGACATTTGAATTAAGAATTTTATTTTTTGACAGGTAGAACAGAACTTATTCCAAAGTACAACATCTTGTCTTTATTTGTCTACTTTTCTATTTTCTACCATTTTCTTATTCACACACAGGAACAGAGATTACTGAATGACATTCAGTCACAGAACAGAATCTTATCAGTATATTTGTTTGTGTCAGACGATAAGAAAGAGTATCTGAGTAAATGAGGATTACACTTTAGAAAAATGCAACAACCCCATTAAATAATGACGCAGATGAATTCTGCTTAATTTTTTCCTGCATTTTGTAATCGCTTCGTGAGGAAGTTCTCAAGGAGACTCCACAAAACCTGTGTGATGATGTCAATATACTTGTTTTTCTTTTCTGCTTGCTCTCTGGCCTCTCTCTCCTGCTTCTCCTGAAACTCTGTGTAAGCTTCAAACAGAGCTTCCTGCTTCAGAGCCTCAAACTGCCTGCATCTCTGCTCTTCACGTTCCTTCAGAAGCCGCTGTTTCTCTTCCTCAATCGCTTGCTCTGCCATCTGCAGCATTTCATTGGTATAATAATTTCCTCCATTTTCTGACAACATTTTGTCAATCTTTTCCAGCAGCTGAAACACCTGTGTAGGATCCTTCACCTCATTGTTGAAAACATGGTGCCTCTGGTTACACATGTTGAAGAATTTTGCCAGATCTTGGTTTTGACGAACAAACTCTTGCATGTTTCTTTTACCAAGCTTGTCTCCTTGGGTGAACAAGACCATAGTGTGGTGAATGGCATCTTCCCCGAATACCTTCAGAAAGATCTCCACTGTCTTCTTGTCTTCCTCAGTGAATCTGCCAGGCTGAACCACGAACAGGAAGACATGTGGACCAGGAGCAGAGAGAGGGATGCAGAACTTGATCCTATCTACTATCTCCTCTAATGTAAAGTTTGGATCAAACAGGCCTGGAGTATCAATCACTGCAATTTTCCTGCCATTTACTTGTTTGATGTCCTTGCAGCATTCCTTGGTCACAGGTGATGCTGATATGTCATATTTGAAGGCTTCTTCACCCAGGATGGTGTTTCCAGCAGAACTTTTTCCAACTCCAGTTTTCCCCAAAACAACAATCCGGAGATCTTCATGAAGTTTCTGCTGCTCATGCACTGTTCAGAGAAAACAGATTGTTGCAACTGTCAAGCTAATCTTATTTATGAGTCCTAATTTACAATGTACGGTAATATCATAATATCTCTGACATCACTAACATTGAATATAGTGCAAACAAGTTCTCAGTGCATGCTGAACAAATCCAAACACACATTTTACTTGATATTGCATTTATTTCACCACATGGATATCTTGATCAGTACATTTTCACTTAATTTACATTTTATGCCATAGATTATGAAATAGACATATAAACAAGAGAACAGCATGTGCCAAATAATATTCCTCTAGAGTCTAGACTAAGACAAAAACAATCTGAACAAAAACCTATCACTCTGATTTAAATTATATAGGCATTTCCTTCTAAATTAGTGAGATTATATTAAACGTTTCATAAGACGAAAATGTGGGTAATCATCATGAGTTATTGGTGATTTCATTAGCAGTTGGACATTGGCATTGCCATAGGCATTACATTGCAGAAGTTATTTCTGGAATTTCCTCAGGATCCACCAAGTTCCTAACCCTATAGCTACAGAAATCAGTGCTTTAGGGACAGCATTCTCTAATGAGGATGACTGTGATTGTGGCTCTGCTGGTACTTGCTTCTTGAGACAAACCATTGTAATTGCTAAGAATGCCACACAAGGCACAGCAATGTAGAATAAGTTTGCCCAAGGATACTGTGCCTTTTTTGCACTCTTTACATAAAATGGCTGTTTCTTCCTGATCATGGCGTCTATCTTCTCCAAGAGCTCACTGACCTGAACTTTATTTTCTGTGTTAGAATAATTGAACACATAGTACTGACCCTTACATTTGCCAATCAGTTTCATCAAGTTCTTGTCCTCTTTCACAAACTCATCTATTGTTTTGTTCTTCAGTTTGTCTCCATAAGTAAACAACACCATGCAGTAGAGATTAATATTTGAGCCTAACATTTCAACCAGCATGTCCATCACGCTCCTCTCTTGCTCCGTGAAGCGTCCCAGCTGGATGACAATGAGAAAGGAATGGGGTCCAGGATGGCAGAGGGTTACAGCTTTCTCCATCTCCTGCTTCATCTCTGTATCTGAGAGTGTGCCGAGACCTGGAGTGTCCACCACCATCACATATTTTCTACATACCAGACCTTCCCTGCTTTCAGTCCGCTGCGTCAGAGCACTGGAGCTGATGTCTGATTGAAATTCTTCACTGCCAAGAATGGTGTTCCCTGCTGCACTCTTCCCGACACCCTGAAGGCCGACCAACACCAGTCGCAGCTGTTCCTCTGTGCCTGGAAAAAATGGCCTTTAAAAGCTCAAAAAGTTTCTTTTGAGAGCGTACATGGATAAAATGTAACTTACAAACAACGGACACTGTGCAGGAAGTGTGTTCAAATGACAGGAAGAGGAAACGGATTGCAACGTGTGACTTTATGTACTGTTTTATTGTTTTTGACAGTGAATTTAACAAAGAAGAAATACACTCTTGTTCAATTATATCACAGTTGTACCTCAGTGTAGGGCTTCATGCAATAGAGGAAATGAAGATAACTAATTTTGAAATCTTTTATAAAATTTACTGGTCACCCTTCTTATCATTTACCCTGATTATTTTAGATTTCAAATGATGATAGGAATCATAAAGGAAACCACCTTAACCTCCAAGTCAAAAACTTCTGTTATACCTTAGCCTCTACTGATAGATAATAAAAGCCTTCACAAACTAAATGCCCTTACATATTAAAGTCAGCAATTCAGAGTGTAACAATCGTGCAGTACAATGTGAGAGCAGTACGGTGTGTTCTGATTGGCTGAGAGCAGCAGAGAATCAGAACCAGAACCATGTTTATTGGCCGAGTATGTCCACACATAAGGTCAAAATCAAGGTCAAAGTCACCAAAAAGGTCAAAATTGTTTTTTCACGATATCTTCCTTCATATTCATCATAAGTGCTATCGGGCGAGCTTTGTTTTGCCTGGCAACACTTGTTTTTATTGTATTAGTATTTTTATTGCGTCTTTGCTTTTTTGTTGCAAAGGAAAATGCTGTTTCCTTATACTGTATCTTCAGTGCATATTTTCATTTGTTGAATTTTTGAAGGAATAATGGTGCAGTATTCTTGACAATTCATCTTTCCAATATAATGTAACATTATGGGTAATTTTATGTTATAGTTGTGTAGTCATAAACAGTACAAATTAATATACAATCACAGTATATGTAAATGCATTGATACTGTAAATTAGTAAATGCTGTGTCTAAACTGGCCCTAAGCAGCTCATAGAAAATCTGAAATGACATGGTGTTGGTAAAAAAAAAAAAAAAATGCATGAGCTCCAGTGGATATAAAAATGTGTACACTCCCCATTAAAATTATAGGTTTTTCTGATGTGAAAAAAATTAGACCACAGTATACTATGTTCGCCCCCAGCCCTGCCCGAAATCCCCCGTCCATCGCTGCTCCTTCAAGAGCACCCCAATCGCGTGATTATAGTAGACTATCCATGAGTTTAGGAAGGCATTGCGGGGCCTTTCGCATGCAGGCTTGGGGCGTAACGGAATACATTTAATGGCGTTCGGGGGGGGCCCATTCAGAGCATTTTGTCTCGGGCCCAGCCAAAGCTGTCAGCGGCCCTGGTTGTAAATAATGGTAACTGATACAACTAGTTAAACTAATGGTCCTAGAAAGTTCTAGGATATTTAAATTATCATACTTTTTAATTTATATTTGTTTAATGAAATGTGGTGGAAATGACATTTGCTTATTCCGGGTCAGATAAAATGTAAAAAAAAAAACAATTTGTCTTGTAAATTCAGTGTGAAATCTTGTGGATCTCAATTCTATAGTGGTTATTTAAACATATGAAGCTGTGTGAGTAGAATTTGGAGAATCTTTTTTTAACTCAACTTCAAAAGGCCAAAGGTGCACATATTTGAAGAAACACCCATTTATGGAAGGAGTCTTGGGTGTTGGTGCTTTGCTCAGGACAGAGGATTTTGCATTTTCTGATTCCTTAGTAACAAGACAAGATGTACTTTTTATTCTTATTAACTTATTAAGAGGCACAAATTGAGCCCACATTATACCATTTGCATGAGAAGAACTTTAATGAAGTTATGAAAAGAAAGAACAACATGGCTGCCAGTCAATGTCTATGTGTGTGTCTTTGACTGGGAAACATATCATGGAGCATTTTAAACCAACCCATTTAAACCAAGACACATCATACAGTATACTGAAGCATGGAAAGAATCATTTAGGTCTTTTCATCAACATTATTTTTGGTGCACAGCCATCCTGCTTCACTCCATGACATGCAACTACACAG
The DNA here is from genome assembly GCF_027579695.1 of Neoarius graeffei. Classification (NCBI taxonomy): domain Eukaryota; kingdom Metazoa; phylum Chordata; class Actinopteri; order Siluriformes; family Ariidae; genus Neoarius; species Neoarius graeffei. The sequence continues at coordinate 78,160,196 of NC_083575.1, forward strand.
GCAAGTGCCTAGACAGTTATAACACTAGTCTCATCCATAGTTCATATATCACTACTATCAAAGCTATGTCTCTTAATAACCTCCTCTAGGTTTCTGAAAAATCCTGTAAAAACATTTTTAAAAATTATATAACAATCATCCATGTTTAGTGGTGGTTTAGTGGTTAGATTAATAGCTCAATCCTGGAGTTATGTTAAGTGTCATCTCATAGTTAATGTTGCAAAAAAAAAAAGTCCAGAAATGTTTATTGATCATTAAGTAATGCACTGGGAGTATGCTTTACTATTTCTTGCATGTAAAGTAGAGTCTTTTAGTCAACAAAGAGGTGAAGCAGGGCATCTGTTTTTTAATTTCACCATTACAGGTGACTTCACGTCTGGAGACCTTCAGGTTGACCAGTGTCAGGAGCTCGGTGAACTCCATAGTTGAGCCATGCTCTTGCAGTGTTTCACATAAATCCTGAATGTAGAACGCTCCAGACTCAACATGACGGAATGAAAAGAATCCTATTCAGAAAATAAATGAAAATCAGTGTTTAAAAGTGAACAGCCAATAATTCTATATGATCTAGAAGTGATAAACAAGCTAACCTTGACAGAAAATAGAAATGTTGTAACCTCTGTACTGAGAAACCTTTAGTTCTTTATTTGAAGAGTTCCTACACCAAGACTTCATCATGTATTCGTGTGCGTTTAAGTTTCATATGGAGTTCATGGAAAAGTTTTATACAACCCCAATTCCAAAAAAGTTGGGACGCTGTGTAAACTGTACATAAAAACAGAATGTGAAGATCTGTAAATTATGGAAACCCTATATTTCATTGAAAATAGTACAAGTACAACGTATCAAATGTTGAAACTGAGAAATTTTATTGGTCTTGAAAAATATATGCTCATTTTGAATTTGATGTCAGCAACATGTTTCAGAAAAGCTGGGACAGGGGCAACAGATGACTGAAAAAGTTGTGTAAAAAAAACCTAATTTGGTTAATTGGCAACAGGTCAGTAACATGATTGGGTATAAAAAGAGCATCCCAGAGAAGCGGAGTCTCTCAGAAGTAAAGACGGGGAGGGGTTCACCACTCTGTGAAGGACTGCATGGGCAAACGGTGCAACAATTTAAGAATAACGTTCCTCAATGTAAAATTGCAAAGAATTTGGGGATCACATCATCTATGGTCCATAATATCATTAAAGGATTCAGAGAATCTGGAGAAATCTCTGTATGCAAGAGACAAGGCTGAAAACTGACATTGGATGCCTGTGATCTTCAGGCCCTCAGGCGACACTGCATTAAAAGCAGACATGTGTCTGTAGTGGAAATCACTGTATGGGCTCAGGAACACTACAGAAAACCATTGTCTGTGAAAACAGTTCATTACTGCATCCAGTTAAAACCAGATATAAACAATATCCAGAAACGCCGGTGCCTTCTCTGGGCCCGAGCTCTTTTATGATGGACTGAGGCGAAGTGGAAAATTGTCCCGAGGTCTGACAAATCAAAAGTAGAAATTCTTTTTAGAAATCAGGGTCACCATGTCTTCCAGGCTAAAGAGGAGAGGGACCATCCAGCTTGTTATCAGTGCACAGTTCAAAATCCAGCATCTGTGATGGTATGAGGGTGCATTAGTGCACATGACATGGGTAGCTTGTACATCTGGGAAGGCATCATTAATGCTGAATGATATATACACGTTTCAGAGCAATATGCTGCCATCCAGACAAAATCTTTTTCAGGGAAGGCCTTTCTTCTTTCAGCAAGACAATGCCAAACTGCTTTCTGCACATATTAAAACTGCATGGCTCCATAGTAAAAGAGTCCGGGTGCTAAACTGGCCTGCCTGCAGTCCAGACCTGTCTCCCATTTAAATCATTTGGTGTAATATGAAGTGCAAAATAAGACAAAGGAGACCCCGAACTGTTGAGCAACTGAAATTGTACATCAGCCAAGAATGGGACAACATTTCTCTTTTAAAACTACAGCAATTGGTCTCCTCAGTTCCCAAAAGTTTACCGGGTGTTGTTAAAAGTAGATGTGATGCAACACAGTGGTAAATATGCCCCTGTCACAACTTTTTTGAAATGTGTTGCTGACATCAAATTCAAAATGAGCATATATATTTCAAAAAACAATGAAATTTCTCAGTTTCAACATGTGAAATGTTGTCTTTGTACTACTGTATGTTCAATGAAAAATAGGGTTTCCATGTTTTGCAAATTATCGTATTCTGACTTTAGCTACAGTTTACACAGCATCCCAACTTTTTTGGAATTGGGGTTGTATAATATGTATACAAAATAAAAATGTCTGAAGAGCCCTTAATCATTTTATGGATAGAGTTTTATCCTTACCTTCCAAATGAAAATATCTATTTTTACAAACAGCACATTCATAAAACTTTAAGACATTTTCTATGAACTATTTATTCCATTTCTATTCACTTAATTATTATATAGTAATGGTTTGTAAGTGTTATAAATGAAAATTTGATTGCTACTTTATTTTATGGATATGAAAATGATTCACTGAGGTGACATCTCTCATCTCATTATCTCTAGCCGCTTTATCCTGTTCTACAGGGTCGCAGGCAAGCTGGAGCCTATCTCAGCTGACTACAGGCGAAAGGCGGGGCACACCCTGGACAAGTCGCCAGGTCATCACAGGGCTGACACATAGACACAGACAACCATTCACACCTACGGTCAATTTAGAGTCACCAGTTAACCTAACCTGCATGTCTTTGGACTGTGGGGGAAACCAGAGCACCCGGAGGAAACCCACGTGGACACGGGGAGAACATGCAAACTCCACACAGAAAGGCCCTCGCCAGCCACAGGGCTCAAACCCGGACCTTCTTGCTGTGAGGCGACAGCGCTAACCACTACACCACTGTGCCGCCCGACGCCAGCCAATATTATTTAAATAGTACACCTCCAGATACCTCATAAAAAACACACTGTCTGATCATTCTGAATAATTTATTCATATTTACTTACATCCCGACTGGGCCCAAGGTAACTAAGAGTCAGTAATGTCACTGGTGAATGGCTGCCTTCTATATACTGAGTGTGTGATAGCAACTTGATTGCAATGTAACAAATTTGCTTCAAAATCATTTTAAATGTAAATGGCGCACCAGCATTTTAGTTAATGAACATCCAATATGATAAGGTAGATGTAGTAAATACACTCTTGACAAAATAAAATGTGTGGGAGTCACACTTTTCATTCGTTTCTTTCATACTCACCCTCTGCTACCGAGTAACACATGAGGAAATCTGCCCCTGCTGGGACAGTGTAGATGTTAGCTGCTTCCTCTACCTCTTCCTCATCATCACTGTCTCCTGCCATCATGCCGGTCACAGCATGTTCATATTTCTTACCAGCACATGCCTGTAGGTTTAGACATACACAGCAGTCCTCGAAACAAATCTCCCAACCTTACTTGCCCAATGGGCAAGCAGCACCCAAAACTTACTTGCCTGAAAAAAAATGCAACTTACCCAGAGCTTTATTTTATTCTGGAGGACAGAATGCAGCTTATATATATATATATATATATATATATATATATATATATATATATATATATATATATATACACACAGTGGTGCTTGAAAGTTTGTGAACCCTTTAGAATTTTCTATATTTCTGCATAAATATGACCTAAAACATCATCAGATTTTCACACAAAGTCCGAAAAGTAGATAAAGAGAATCCAGTTAAACAAATGAGACCAAAATATTATACTTGGTCATTTATTTCTTGAGGAAAATGATCCAATATTACATATCTGTGAGTGGCAAAAGTATGTGAACCTCTAGGATTAGCAGTTAATTTGAAGGTGAAATTAGAGTAAGGTGTTTTCAGTCAGTGGGTTGACAATCAGGTGTGAGTGGGCACCCTGTTTTATTTAAAGAACAAGGATCTATCAAAGTCTGATCTTCACAACACATGTTTGTGGAAGTGTATCATGGCATGAACAAAGGAGATTTCTGAGGACCTCAGAAAAAGCGTTATTGATGCTCATCAGGCTGGAAAAGGTTACAAAACCATCTCTAAAGAGTTTGGACTCCACCCATACACAGTCAGACAGATTGTGTACAAATGGAGGAAATTCAAGATCATTGTTACCCTCCCCAGGAGTGGTTGGCCAACAAAGATCACTCCAAGAGAAAGGCGTGTAATAGTCGGTGAGGTCACAAAGGACCCCAGGGTAACTTCTAAGCAACTGAAGGCCTCTCTCACATTGGCTAATGTTAATATTCATGAGTCCACCATCAGGAGAACACTGAACAACAATGGTGTGCATGGCAGGGTTGCAAGGAGAAAGCCACTGCTCTCCAAAAAGAACATTGCTGCTCATCTGCAGTTTGCTAAAGATCACGTGGACAAGCCAGAAGGTTATTGGAAAAATGTTTTGTGGACGGATGAGACCAAAATAGAACTTTTTGGTTAAAATGAGAAGCGTTATGTTTGGAGAAAGGAAAACTGCATTCCATCATAAGAACCTTATCCCGTCTGTGAAACATGGTGGTGGTAGTATCATGGTTTGGGCCTGTTTTGCTGCATCTGGGCCAGGACAGCTTGTCATCATTGATGGAACAATGAATTCTGAATTATACCAGTGAATTCTTAAGTAAAATGTCAGGACATCTGTCCATGAACTGAATCTCAAGAGAAGGTGGGTCATGCAGCAAGACAACGACCCTAAGCACACAAGTCGTTCTACCAAAGAATGGTTAAAGAAGAATAAAGTTAATGTTTTGGAATGGCCAAGTCAAAGTCCTGACCTTAATCCAATCGAAATGTTCTGAAAGGACCTGAAGCGAGCAGTTCATGTGAGGAAACCCACCAACATCCCAGAGCTGAAGCTGTTCTGTACGGAGGAATGGGCTAAAATTCCTCCAAGCCGGTGTGCAGGACTGATCAACAGTTACCGCAAATGTTTAGTTGCAGTTATTGCTGCACAAGGAGGTCACACCAGATACTGAAAGCAAAGGTTCACATACTTTTGCCACTCACAGATATGTAATATTGCATCTTTTTCCTCAATAAATAAATGACCAAGTATAATATTTTTGTCTCATTTGTTTAACTGGGTTCTCTTTATCTACTTTTAGGACTTGTGTGAAAATCTGATGATGTTTTAGGTCATATTTATGCAGAAATATAGAACATTCTAAAGGGTTCACAAACTTTCAAGCACCACTGTATATATATATATATATATATATATATATATATACACACACACAGTGGGGCAAAAAAGTATTTAGTCAGTCACCAATTGTGCAAGTTCTCCCACTTAAAAAGATGAGAGAGGCCTGTAATTTTCATCATAGGTTTACCCCAACTATGAGAGACAAAATGAGAAAAAAAGTCCAGAAAATCACATTGTCTGATTTTTAAATAATTTATTTGCAAATTATGGTGGAAAATAAGTATTTGGTCAATAACAAAAGTTCATCTCAATACTTTGTTATATACCCTTTGTTGGCAATGACAGAGGTCAAACATTTTCTGTAAGTCTTCACAAGGTTTTCACACACTGTTGCTGGTATTTTGGCCCATTCCTCCATGCAGATCTCCTCTAGAGCAATGATGTTTTGGGGCTGTCGCTGGGCAACATGGACTTTCAACTCCCTCCAAAGATTTTCTATGGGGTTGAGATCTGGAGACTGGCTAGGCCACTCCAGGACCTTGAAATGCTTCTTACGAAGCCACTCCTTCGTTGCCCGGGTGGTGTGTTTAGGATCATTTTCATGCTGAAAGACCCAGCCACGTTTCCTCTTCAATGCCCTTGCTGATGGAAGGAGGTTTTCACTCAAAATCTCATGATACATGGCCCCATTCATTCTTTCCTTTACACGGATCAGCCGTCCTGGTCCCTTTGCAGAAAAACAGCCCCAAAGCATGATGTTTCCACCCCCATGTTTCACAGTAGGTATGGTGTTCTTTGGATGCAGCTCAGCATTCTTTCTCCTCCAAACACGACAAGTTGAGTTTTTACCAAAAAGTTCTATTTTGGTTTCATCTGACCATATGACACTCTCCCAGTCCTCTTCTGGATCATCCAAATACTCTCTAGCAAACTTCAGATGGGCCTGGACATGTACTGGCTTAAGCAGGGGGACACGTCTGGCACTGCAGGATTTAAGTCCCTGACGGCATAGTGTGTTACTGATGGTAGCCTTTGTTACTTTGGTCCCAGCTCTCTGCAGGTCATTCACTAGGTCCCCCTGTGTGGTTCTGGGATTTTTGCTCACCGTTCTTGTGATCATTTTGACCCCACAGGGTGAGATCTTGCGTGGAGCCCCAGATCAAGGGAGATTATCAGTGGTCTTATATGTCTTCCATTTTCTAATAATTGCTCCCACAGTTGATTTCTTCACACCAAGCTGCTTACCTATTGCAGATTCAGTCTTCCCAGCCTGGTGCAGGTCTACAATTTTGTTTCTGGTGTCCTTTGACAGCTCTTTGGTCTTGGCCATAGTGGAGTTTGGAGTGTGACTGTTTGAGGTTGTGGACAGGTGTCTTTTATACTGATAACGAGTTCAAACAGGTACCATTAATACAGGTAACGAGTGGAGGACAGATGATCCTCTTAAAGAAGTTGTTACAGGTCTGTTAGAGCCAGAAATCTTGCTTGTTTGTAGGTGACCAAATACTTATTTTACAGAGGAATTTACTAATTAATTAATTAAAAATCCTACAATGTGATTTCCTGGATTCTTTCCCCCCATTCTGTCTCTCATAGTTGAAGTCTACCTATGATGAAAATTACAGGCCTCTCTCATCTTTTTAAGTGGGAGAACTTGCACAATTGGTGGTTGACTAAATACTTTTTTGCCCCACTGTAGGTGAAGCAGCATAATTATCATAAATCCACAAAACCATAGCACCAATATATGCAGACACATTTAGAAAGAAAGAAGTTCTAATACCAGAGAAATGAATAATTTAGGCTATATTAACCTGTGGAGAGTTTTGAATGAGTAATAATAATAATAATAATAATAATAATAATAATAATGCTGGAGCTTTGTTAAAGGAACACAGTCCTGTGCAAAATGTCACTGTGGAACCAGAGTGTAGAAATGAACCTACAGTTCGAGAGAGTTCTACACAAACACACTGAACTTTACAACAGCTGCATGCATGTGAAATGGAAATAAATCGACTAAGGCAGGAAAAACTATTTTGCATAAAATTGTTATTGTCTGTTACACACTGATCAACCTGTGTGACTCAGCTGTGCCTTTGAATCGAGAATTAATGAAAAGGGAACTGAACATTAACCGTTTATTGAAATTATTATTACAAGAATTATTATAGTTACTATATGACTACAGCTACAACTGAAATGTGCTGATTCTGTTAGTGTTTGTAATTATTGTACCATCCACTATTAGATAAAATTAAAATAAAATCTTACAATATTGTTTGAAAGTCTAGAGAAAGATATTTTGTTATTTTACAAATAATAGCACTTCAGATATTGTTTTAACAATAATAAGCATCACTGTATAAATGATAGAATGCAGATAGCTTTGTAACTACTGTACATGTCCTTGGGGTTGATGAGACATGGATGGGTGGGGATACCATCTAGCCCACAGTTTAGGTCAGAGCCCTTTGAGAGTAAATGCTCTGGCTTTTGCAACATTCTGTTCCCAAAAGCTGATGTCGGGAAAAAGTCTTTACACAAAGAAGGTTTTCTTGCTTTTGTAGTTTTTAAAAACTGTTCTTCTGTGTCGGGACTTTTCGGGAAAAAGAAGGCATATTCCAACATTTAGCTAATGCTAATGCTAGGCCACAAATCTGCACCATCACTCCAGTCATTTCGAGGAATTTTGTACGGGTCATAACCACTAATAAACTCTAATTTCCATGTGTATCTATCCTGCGCTTCTTTCTGACTAAGATTGCCCAAGTAATCCGGTAGTAGAGGTCTTTTAGCTGTAGTTTCCTTCGGACAACAGCAACAGATGCCGGACATCTCCGCTTGACTTCAGTATGTGAACAGCCAATCAGCGGGTCCCGTATGTGTTTACGATTTTTATGTCACGATTTACAACCAATGGGAGACAGCCTTTGTTAGCTGTCCACCAATCATGGGCTCCTGTGCCACAATGGCGGTATGTTGATAAATATTTAGAAAATAAAAATGATATCATTATGAAATATATGAAACCATCAAAAACAATAAAAAATCATTTTATGTATATACTGGTTAGAGGTAAGGAACATTATTCAGTGATATTGTTTATTATTAACTCCAATCGTGATATAAAAGTTCCAAGTTTGACACCTGCCCGCTTCAACCGCGCTGCTGGCACATGATGTCCTTGACCCTCGTTGCCCTTAGCCAATTGGTATAATTACATCATTACATGGACCCCTCTGAACCAAGCTTTTCCAGTAAACTCGAACACACGCATACTTTGACAAATTATAACCAAAAACAAAGAAATTTGAATGATTTCCTCAAAATATTTTTGTACTTTTATATATTGTCAAGTTGATGAATAAAACTTTTTAATGCATTTCCCGTGAAACGAGATCAAGCTCGAACCTAAAATACTTAATCTGTTGCTGTTACAAGTCCCAACAAAATGCTAACAGACAGTGGATGGATAAATTTAAAATATTTTTAGCAAATTCATGTTCTGGATATTCAAATATGTTAATATGTGGCGACTTCAATTTCCCTAAAGTCTACTGGGATTCACCAGAACTCACTATAGGTGTTGATGAAGTCTTATTCACTGAATTGTTGAATGATTATCATCTTACTCAACTCAACACCTTTCCCACAAGAGAAGCGAATATTCTAGATCTTGTCCTTACTAACGTTCCAAATCACATTACAAATTTATCAGCTTTTAGTCCAGAACAGAGCGGACTAATAACGGATCATTCAGTAGTTGTTTTTGACCTCAAGATGTCAATCAAAGCAGCGCCGTGGCTCAAGAGAACAGTGTATGACTATAGTTGAGGCGATTTTGATGGTCTTTGTGCTGCCCTGGAAGCTATTGATCTATCGAACGCTATCAACTCTGAGTCCGACATTGACATCTGTTGGACTAAATGGAAAGATATGTTCCTCGCGGCAGTTCAGGATTACATCACATCACATCACATTATCTCTAGCCGCTTTATCCTTCTACAGGGTCGCAGGCAAGCTGGAGCCTATCCCAGCTGACTACGGGCGAAAGGCGGGGTACACCCTGGACAAGTCGCCAGGTCATCACAGGGCTGACACATAGACACAGACAACCATTCACACCTACGGTCAATTTAGAGTCACCAGTTAACCTAACCTGCATGTCTTTGGACTGTGGGGGAAACCGGAGCACCCGGAGGAAACCCACGCGGACACGGGGAGAACATGCAAACTCCGCACAGAAAGGCCCTCGCCGGCCCCGGGGCTCGAACCCAGGACCTTCTTGCTGTGAGGCGACAGCGCTAACCACTACACCACCGTGCCGCCCCGTTCAGGATTACATACCAATGAAAAAGATTAAAGGCAGGAACAACCTTCCTTGGATTACTGGCGATATCATTCATGCCATAAAGAAAAAGGAAGCTGTCCGTCGGAAACTAAAGGTCTCGCTGACTGACACGATGGAAAAGAAATTCAAAGAAATGCGGGCCAATATCAAATTATTGGTTTGTGATAGTCGTGCTATGTTTTATGATTCTTTAGATATTGACTTTGTAAACAATCCTAAAAGATTCTGGTCACTCTTCAGACTGAACGGCAAGCAATCTAGTGTTCCTGATAAGTTATCAATGGGTCTACAGGAAGGATTAGATCCAGCTGCTGTTCGCAATGCTTCCACACCTCGTGACATTGCAGAACTTTTTAACATCTATTTTACATCTGTGTTCAACGACATTGATTTGAACATGATGACTATAGACCCTCCTGTAACTGTAATTAGTCTAAGCTCCACTCTGTCAAACCTACAGCTCTCCATTGAAGAAGTATTAAAGGCACTACAATCGCTCGACGTTAACAAAGCAACCGGACCAGATACTATCCCGGCTAGGTTACTCAAGGACACTGCTCTGCAAATAGCACCTTCGTTGCGTCTCCTATTCAACAAGTCTCTTGCATGCGGATCACTCCCAGATGAGTGAAAGCTTGCTAATATAATGCCCATATTTAAAAAGGGGGATAAGAGTTTTGTTGAGAACTACCGTCCTGTCTCACTACTCTGTCTAAGGTTCTTGAAAGATGTGTGCTCAGCAACTTACGCAACCATCTGTTGCAGTTGATCAATTCCTCTCAGCACAGGTTCATTCCAGGCTGCTCATGTACTACCCAGCTTGTGGAGGTATTGGACTACATCGTCTCCTTACTGGATGGTGGCAAACAAACTGATATTGTCTTTATGGACATGTCTAAGGCATTTGATAAAGTAAACCATGTTGCTCTTGTTAACAAACTCAAGGGTTTCCATATTTCTGGGATGCTCCTTGAATGGTTCAGATCATACCTACACGACAGTCACCAGTGTGTGACCATCCTTGGGACAACTAGTTCAGAAAAATGTGTCGTCTCAGGAGTTCCACAGGGCTCAATCTTGGGGCCTATTCTCTTCCTGCTGTACATTAACGACCTTCCAGACATCGTCGATAATTGTCAAATATCTTCCTTTGCTGATGATACCAAAATCTACCAGTGTATCGACTCTGTCGCGGATGCTGATCTCTTGCAAATGGACCTTGACAATCTTGTCTCTTGGTCTTCCACCAATGGCCGCACTTTCAACCAAGCCAAGTGCAAGTGTCTGCGAGTCACAAGGAAAATTAAACCCATCCTTCATCCATACAGGATCAAGGGAGATGCCCTGGACACTCCCACAGCTGAAAAAGACCTCGGAATCTGGGTATCAAATGATTTCACCTGGACCAAGCACGTACTGGATAGATGTGTCAAGGCCAACAAATTACTGGGGATTTTACGAAGAAGTGCAGTTGAAATCACAAGCATAAGGACTCATCATGCCCTTTATCTTGCTGTGGTTCGCCCTATCCTTGGTTATGCAAGTCAGATTTGGTGTCCTCAGACCATCGAGCTGATCAAGCGTACTGAGAGGATCCAAAGACGGGCTTCAAAATTCATACTGAATCTTCCCTTCCTCTGTTGTGAGTCATACACAGACAGGCTTACCACATTGGAGCTGATGCCAATTTCATACTGGCATGAATACATGGACCTTGTCTTCTTCTTTAAAGCTACAAATGGCCTTGTTCAGTTGTCTGCTGATGTGCTACCATCCCCTGATATTCCTAGACGAGTGACAAGATCTACGTCCAACACAAACACGATTCTCTTTCGGCCACGCAAATGTAGGACTGCAACTTTTCAACGGTCCTATCTTGTCTGAGTTACATGTGTCTGGAATTGTCTACCATCTAACTTAAGATGCAAGAACCTAAATCTGCTGCAATTTAAAACATTACTTAAGAAATACTATAATGACGCTCTTTCCAATTACAATTATAAGGATCCTCGTAACTTTAAGTCAATTTGTTTGAAATGTAATACTGCAAGAAGTCTAGCGAGCCAAATTACCTGCTGCTATTAATGTTGTATTTTTATATTTTTACTGTAATATACTTTTTGTTTTTATGGGCCCACAGTAATTGGTTTTTACTGTTGTGGTGTCCCTGCCTATCCGTCATTGTATTTACTAGGCGAAGTTAAATTAAAAAACAACAAAAAAAGATGAGATACTTTAGACTGGTTCCCTGCACCCTTAGTGCCTGTGTGTCTGTGTTGCTTAGGTTGCCAGCACTAACTTTTGTCGTCCGATCGGAAGATTACCATTAAAGTTTTACTCGTCCTTGCACAGACTTTAGTCGTCTCAGGTGATCGGACATGAGGTTTTTCGAGCATTGCACAGGTATATCCAATAATATAAGAACTAATCGATATCGATCCACGGTAGTTTTAGATTGTCACAAACTAAGGAAAGATGCTCATAATTGCTATTGAACTATCCAATAATGCCATGATTCATCAGGCTCAAATTGTGAAAGAGTGGTTCAGGGAGCATGAGGAATCATTTTCACACATGAATTGGCCACCCCAGAGTACTGACCTTAACCTGATTGAAAGTCTTTGGAATGTGCTGGAGAAGACTTTAGAGAGTGGTTCAACTCCAGTGGCGGCTCCTGAATTTTTTTCGGGGGGGGGCAATTTTCCCCCGTTATGTCCACTTCAACTGCGCTGCTGGCACACGATGTCTTTGACCCTCGTTGCCCTTAGCCAATTGGTATAATTACATCATTATGTGGACCCCTCTGAACCAAGCTTTTCCAGTACACCCGAACACACACATACTTTGACGAATTATAACCAAAAACAAGGAAATTTGAATGATTTCCTCAAAATATTTTTGTACTTTTATATATTGTCATGTTGATGAATTAAACTTTTTAATGCATTTCCCATGAAATGAGATGAGCTACTTTAGACTGGTTCCCTGCCCCCTTAGTGCCTGTGTGCCTGTGTTGCTTAGGTTGCCAGTACTAACTTTTGTCATCCGATCGGACGATTACCATTAAAGTTTTACTCGTCCTTGCACAGCGTTTAGTCGTCTCAGATGATCGGACATGAGGTTTTTCGAGCATTGCACAGGTATCATATATATAGCAAAAGTACAGCATGTACTGTCCATCTGTGTTGTCAAAAAAGTCACACAGTAAGAATTCATTGGACGCCTTTAGCTTCGATTGCAGTGAACATTCACCATGGTATTGTTTCAGCAACCTTATGCAGAGTCAAAACATTTATTTCTGTCCAGAGTTGCATTAGTTTTTCACTGAGATCTTGTATTGATGTTGGGAGAGTTGAACCACTCTCTAAAGTCTTCTCCAGCACATTCCAAAGACTTTCAGTCAGGTTAAGGTCAGTACTCTGGGGTGGCCAATTCATGTGTGAAAATGATTCCTCATGCTCCCTGAACCACTCTTTCACAATTTCAGCCTGATGAATCATGGCATTATTGGATAGTTCAATAGCAATTATGAGCATCTTTCCTTAGTTTGTGACAATCTAAAAGTACCGTGGATCGATATCGATTAGTTCTTATGTCCGATAATATTGGATTGTAACTATATAGTAATGATATAAAGTGCTGTCCACCAGGCACCCAGCAGAATCATACCATAATAAATGTCATGGTGTTGTTTCTGGCATGCAGTGTCAAAGAAAGGAATAAATACATATTCATAACTGTGATGTGTATCTCATTACTGGTGTCACTGTCACTAGACAATGCAGCAATTTACTGACGCGAAATACACTACACTACACAATTTAATGGTTCATATGCTATAATATTATTATTCTATTCAGGTTTATTTTGTGCCCTTGCAAATATTTTGCTCATACACTCATCAGGAGCTCTGCTTTTAGACATTGACTATATACAGTCATGTGAAAAAGAAAGTGCACCCTCTTTCAAGTCTAGATTTTAAGTGTCAGGACATAATAAAAAAATCATCTGATCCTTACCAGGTCTTAAAATTTGGCAAATACAACCTCAGATGACCAATAACACATGACATATTTGCCCTGTCATTATTTATTTAACACAAAGTAAGCAAAAAATGCAGTAGCAGTGTGTGAAAAATTAAGTACACCCTTACTGCTTCCATAGAAATTATGAAGGCAGTTAGCAGGCAGGTGTTGCTGAATTTGATTAATTGATCATCAGCAAGTGTGGCCACCTCTTAAAAAGCAGAAGTTTTGGCAGGTTGCTGGTCTGGGGCACTCAGGTGTATGTTAACACAATGCCAAGGAGGAAAGACATCAGCAATGATCTTAGAGAAGCAATTGTTGCTGCACATCAGTCTGGGAAGGGTTATAAGGCCATTTCCAAACAATTTGAAATCCATCATTCTACTATGAGAAAGATTATTCAGAAGTGGAAAACATTCAAGACAGTTGCCAGTCTTCCCAGGACTGGACATTCCAGCAAATTTACTCCAAGGTCAGACCATGCAATGCTCAGAGAAATTGCAAAAAACCCAAGAACTACACCTAAGACTCTACAGGCCACAGTTAGCATGTTAAATGTTAAAGTTCATGACAGTACAATTAGAAGAAGACTGCGCAAGTATGGCTTGTTTGGAAGGGTTGCCAGAAGAAAGCCTCTTCTGTCTAAAAGAATATGGCAGCACAGCTTAGGTTTGCAAAGATGTATCTGAACGAGCCACAAGCCTTCTGGAACAATGTCCTTTGGACAGATGAGACCAAAGTAGAAATGTTTGGCTATAATGCACAGTGCCATGTTTGGCAAAAAAAACAAACACAGCATATCAGTGCAAATACCTCATACCAACCATCAAACACGGTGGTGGAGGGGTGATGATTTGGGCTTGTTTTGCAGCCACAGGGCCTGGGCACCTTGCAGTCATTGAGTCAACCATGAACTTCTCTGTATACCAAAGTATTCTAGAGGCAAATGTGAGGCCATCTGTCCAACAGCTAAAGCTTGGCTGCAATTGGGTCATGTAACAGGACAATGATCCCAAGCACATCAGCAAATCTACAGCAGAATGACTGAAATTGAAAAGAATCAAGGTGTTGGGAATGGCCAAGTCAAAGTCCAGACCTCAACCCAATTGAAATGCTGTGGCGAGACCTGAAGAGAGCTGTGCATAAACAAATGCCCTCAAACATGAATTAACTGAAGCAATGTTGTAAAGAAGAGTGGGCCAAAATTCCTCCACAACGATGTGAGACTGATAAAGTCATACAGAAAACGATTGCTTCAAGTTATTGCTGCAAAAGGTGGTTCTACAAGCTATTGAATAATGGGGTATAGTTACTTTTTCACACATGGATTCTGCATTTTCACTTAATTTTTGTTAAATAAATAATGACATGGTGGAATCTGTTGTGTGTTGCTTTACACCTGAGGTTAGATTTGCATAATTTTTGCATAATAATTACTCTGTGGACACTTTACCGAGCCTTACTTCCTTGTTTGCATTCCTGGTTACCTGATCTCTGTGTTCTTGTGATAACCTGTTTGTGCCTCACGTGACCTTTTACTTGTTTACTGTGTTTGATTTCTGCTTGCCAATTTGGATTGTCTGCCTCTTTTCACTATTCTTAATAAAACCTATTCTGCACTTACATCAATCTCCTACCCAAATCCTGACATTATAATTGTAGACAAATAAAAGAATGTTGTTCAGTAAGTTCAGGATTCATGTCTCATGGTTGATTTGGAAAGCTGGCAATTACTTTCAATTTCACTTATATTTTGAAAGGGCAAAGATTTCTCAGGACTTTGTTTATGGCCAAAGCTAAAGACTATGAGTCACAATGATATGAATCATTTACAGTCATATGATTTTCTGGTGAACCAACCAAAGTTCAAGTTATTTCAAAATCCAGAGTAAATAAAAGAGAATTTCCTGTAAGAGGTTGTCATTTTCCTGATTTCACCCGTCATGCTTACCTACCGTCTGATAATAGTCACGTCAGTTGGGTTTTATCCATTCATCCATGATCCGTAACCGCTTATCCTGCCTGTGCAGCATTGCCAGCAAGCTGGAGCCTATCCCAGCTGACTATGGGCAAGAGGTGTGGTACACCACCCCGCCTCTTGCCCATAGTCAGCTGGGCAAGACAAGTCACCAGGTCATCGCAGGGCTGACACATAGAGAGAACAACCATTCACACCTATGGTCAATTTAGAGCCACCAATTAGCCTAACATGCATGTCTTTGGGGGAAACCAGAGCATCCAGAGGAAACCCACACAGATGGGGGGAACATGCAAACTCCACATAGAACAGTTGCCTGTTGGCCACTGGGCTCAAACCCAGAACCTTCTTGCCATGAGGCACCAGTGCTAACTACTACACCACCAGGCTGCCTTAGGTTTTATTCATAGTGTATAATATGTTTATAATTTTGGTATTTATATTCATTAACCATTATAAGTGTGTTACATGCTACATGTGTGTCATCACCATTTCAGAATTAATCCAGAATTGCTTCCACAATAAACGACAAAATTCAAGTTAATAATGTTTATCAACCTACCTATGAGGAGCATAATATTTTATTTATTTTTTAAATGTAGCTTTTAATATTTTCTTTTAATGCTTTATAACTATGCATAGGTTGTTATTAGCCATAATGGTTGTGTAGTACAATAGTTAGGGGAAGCCATGATTAGGCCTATCTAAAACAGCTTTGGGATCAAAAGGTTGTTGGTTTGATTCCCTAGACCAGCAGGACTGGCTGAAGTACCCTTGAGCAAGGCACCTACAGTGGTGCTTGAAAGTTTGTGAACCCTTTAGAATTTTCTATATTTCTGCATAAATATGACCTAAAACATCATCAGATTTTCACACAAAGTCGAAAAGTAGATAAAGAGCATCCAGTTAAACAAATGAGACCAAAATATTATACTTGGTCATTTATTTATTGAGGAAAATGATCCAATATTACATACTGTATCTGTGAGTGGCAAAAGTATGTGAACCTCTAGGATTAGCAGTTAATTTGAAGGTGAAATTAGAGTAAGGTGTTTTCAGTCAATGGGATGACAATCAGGTGTGAGTGGGCACCCTGTTTTATTTAAAGAACAAGGATCTATCAAAGTCTGATCTTCACAACACATGTTTGTGGAAGTGTATCATGGCATGAACAAAGGAGATTTCTGAGGACCTCAGAAAAAGCGTTATTGATGCTCATCAGGCTGGAAAAGGTTACAAAACCATCTCTAAAGAGTTTGGACTCCACCCATACACAGTCAGACAGATTGTGTACAAATGGAGGAAATTCAAGATCATTGTTACCCTCCCCAGGAGTGGTTGGCCAACAAAGATCACTCCAAGAGAAAGGCGTGTAATAGTCGGTGAGGTCACAAAGGACCCCAGGGTAACTTCTAAGCAACTGAAGGACTCTCTCACATTGGCTAATGTTAATGTTCATGAGTCCACCATCAGGAGAACACTGAACAACAATGGTGTGCATGGCAGGGTTGCAAGGAGAAAGCCACTGCTCTCCAAAAAGAACATTGCTGCTCATCTGCAGTTTGCTAAAGATCACGTGGACAAGCCAGAAGGTTATTGGAAAAATGTTTTGTGGACGGATGAGACCAAAATAGAACTTTTTGGTTAAAATGAGAAGCGTTATGTTTGGAGAAAGGAAAACTGCATTCCAGCATAAAAACCTTATCCCATCTGTGAAACATGGTGGTGGTAGTATCATGGTTTGGGCCTGTTTTGCTGCATCTGGGCCAGGACGGCTTGTCATCACTGATGGAACAATGAATTCTGAATTAGACCAGCGAATTCTTAAGTAAAATGTCAGGACATCTGTCCATGAACTGAATCTCAAGAGAAGGTGGGTCATGCAGCAAGACAACGACCCTAAGCACACAAGTCGTTCTACCAAAGAATGGTTAAAGAAGAATAAAGTTAATGTTTTGGAATGGCCAAGTCAAAGTCCTGACCTTAATCCAATCGAAATGTTGTGAAAGGACCTGAAGCGAGCAGTTCATGTGAGGAAACCCACCAACATCCCAGAGTTGAAGCTGTTCTGTACGGAGGAATGGGCTAAAATTCCTCCAAGCCGGTGTGCAGGACTGATCAACAGTTACCGCAAATGTTTAGTTGCAGTTATTGCTGCACAAGGAGGTCACACCAGATACTGAAAGCAAAGGTTCACATACTTTTGCCACTCACAGATATGTAATATTGGATCATTTTCCTCAATAAAAAAATGACCAAGTATAATATTTTTGTCTCATTTGTTTAACTGGGTTCTCTTTATCTACTTTTAGGACTTGTGTGAAAATCTGATGATGTTTTAGGCCATATTTATGCAGAAATATAGAAAATTCTAAAGGGTTCACAAACTTTCAAGCACCACTGTAACCCCCAACTGCTCTGGCAAGAGTGGTGGTGTACCTTGTGTCTGATTAGCCAAAGAAAAACTGATGACGCGATTATTGGTTCGGGTAGGAGCATGGCCAAAACTAAAAAACTTGTGTAGTATTGCACATGCCATTATAATAAATAGTGATGCATTACATTGAATCAAAAGGCAGTGTACAAATTAACTGTTAATAAAATAAAACTTCAAACTTTGGATAATTTCAATAAAGCTATTTATTTCTTCTTTGCTAATGTGCTCTTTATATATAAATTCATGTAAATTTATATACACTCGCATATTTATTCAAGGTATAAATATGTATTTAATGTATTACTTTGCTTAATTTTGTTTTCTCAGTTTCTTTTTTCATTGTTAAACTTGCCTTGTTCCAACGATTATTAGCACCCTTTTGTAAAGGTTAGTAAAAAAAAGGGGGGGGGGGGGTTGGAACAATCCACCTTCTGGTGAAGTGGCTTCATCTCACACTCAAAAAATGAGAAAAATCCAACTTTTAATTGAAATTAATTTATTTAGAGAAAAAAGTCTCTCATCAAGGGACTTCAGCAAGGGACTCATCAACATTTGATGAGGGTGCCAATAATTGTAGAGGGCTCTGTATATTACTCTACATTTTACAGTAATTTACTGGCAACCTGGTTGCTAAGATCTAAACACACAACCTTCCAATCTGTAACCCAAAGCCTTAACCACTGACCTAGTTGTGGTGTTACAGATCAGAAGGTTACGTGTTCAAATCCCAGAACTTCCAAACTGCCATGATTGGGTCCATCAGCTCAGTGTGTCCTGCATCAGCCAAAAGAGCAATTGTACTAGATTATATGTTATTTTATACTGTGCAAGACATTACATTCCTTTACTGTAATGTAATATCTTGTTTACTGTTTTACAGTTGTTTACAGTAATCAACTGGAAATCCAAGTTCCCAATAAATTGCTGTGTTAATTTGTTTACAGTTTACTCTAATAAAAGTGGATGAAGTGTCTTAATGAGGAGTAATAAACTGTTGTTGTTGTTGTTGAGTGACATCACACTTACCTGAAAGATGAAGATCTTGGGCTTCCCGACAAGGCTCTTGCACTGATCTCCTCTGAACAGATCTGTTATATCCTTAATATCAATGTCATCATCGAAGACGGAAATTTTCTTTTCTTTCCCATGAGTCAAGAAAATGCAGACAAAGCAGTCGGCATCTGCATGGTTGGCTGCAGCAGCTGTGGTTAAAAGTTATTAATGTTGATATGACAACATTTACAGAAAACAAATCAGTTTTCAAAAACATGATGGAGTTTGAGAATTGTACCTTTACGTAATTCCACTAGCACCTCCTTCTTAGTTTTGTCATTGTGAGTGTTTACTTCAAACCCTAAGACTTGAAATCTGAAATAAAAATGGAAAGTAGCCAAAGATGTAAAGAGATGGTAATTTTATGTACTTTGATTTTAAAGCTATAGTATTTTCAAAGAAAAACAGCATAGACATGCAATTTTAAACACAGTACAAAAATATATAGAATTAGGGGGATTTACAAATCTGGCTTTCAAATCTGAATTAGAAAATTCATGGTCTGATTTCAAAATAAAAGAACAATTTACCAGAGACTTTCAGGACACCTGAAATATTTACGTGTGCAAAGAAAACAGGTATCTACTCAATCGTTTTTTTTCTAATGATGAAATGATCATATTTCTTTTAATGTTTGTGAGTGTGCACCTTTCTGTGAGATTGTCTCTGTCTTTATTTGTGCCACGGCGTTTCAGGGAAGAGCTAAAGTTTTCCTGGTTGAAGATTAACGCCAAACCTCGCCTCTTGTGGTCCATCTTGTACGCCATTGGTGAATTAATTCTGCTCACAATCAAAAGCACATCATATAATTTTTTAAATACAAGATGTGAAATTATTTTACGGGCCTGACACATACACACAACTGCATTAGTTTGTGACAATTATTTTTCTAAGATCATGGTGAAATTGTTGTATTATTTACCCTGAATTTATATTATACTTAGGAGGTTTTTTGACAACAGTCTCCATTAAGCTGAGCCTAAGAACAATTTCTGAGTTGAAATATTTAAAGTATCTTGTGTGTGTGTATGTGTGTGTGTGTGCGTGCACGTGCACGTGCACATGTTTGTATAACCATCTTGTGTTCTTCACCACTGATTGTTATTGTTGTACGTGCATTTCGTGTGCAAACACAGATTTGTCATTCATTGTAAAACCCTTAAAATGTCATACAGTAAGAAATATGAGCAGGTCTGTTTTCTTTTGAAGCTAATAGAAGGTATGTTTTCACCAATGAGAAGCATGTATTGGGCAGCCAATCATAAGTCTGTGTTCAAACAAAGAGAAGTCCTTTTTCAATTATTTTAATAGGAGCTGCCATTTTGTTTTGGGGCAGTCCTAGAGTGGGTCCCTCATAGTGGGACACAAAAGCTAAAGGTAGAAATTTAGACCTCCAGTGTATAGCCTGGGGCGGCATGGTGGTGTAGTGGTTAGCGCTGTCGCCTCACAGCAAGAAGGTCCGGGTTCGAGCCCCGTGGTCGGCGAGGGCCTTTCTGTGTGGAGTTTGCATGTTCTCCCCGTGTCCGCGTGGGTTTCCTCCGGGTGCTCCAGTTTCCCCCACAGTCCAAAGACATGCAGGTTAGGTTAACTGGTGACTCTAAATTGACCGTAGGTGTGAATGGTTGTCTATGTCTATGTGTCAGCCCCAACCTGGTGACTTGTCCAGGGTGTACCCCGCCTTTCGCCTGTAGTCAGCTGGGATAGGCTCCAGCTTGCCTGCGACCCTGTAGAACAGGATAAAGCGGCTAGAGATGATGAGTGTATAGCCTGGGTATTACTCAGTGCTCAAGTTGTTTTATACAATAAAGGTGCTTCAAGGTAACTTTTTTCATGAAAGTGTATTTTTGCCTCCCTTATGGAGAAACCATCGAGGACCGTGACCTCGCCCGGTATGGCGCAGCTGGGGCCCCACCCTGGAGCCAGGCCTGGGGTTGGGGCTCGTTTGTGAGTGCTTGGTGGCCGGGCCTTTGCCCATGGGGCCCGGCTGGGCTTAGCCCGAAGAGGTGATGTGGGCCCGACCTCCTGTGGGTTCACCACCCACAGAGGTAGCAGTAGGGGACTGGTGCAGTGTGGATTGGGTGGCAGTCGAAGGCAGGGGCCTCGACGACCTGATCCCCGGACACAGTGGCTAGCTGTTGGGACATGGAATGTCACTTCGCTGCGGGGGAAAGAGTCTGAGCTTGTGTGGGAGGTTGAGAGGTACCGGCTAGAGATAGTCGGGCTCACCTCCACGCACAGCTTGGGCTCTGGAACCCAGCTCCTCGAGAGGGGCTGGACTCTCCACTTCTCTGGAGTCGCCCATGGTGAGCGGCGGCGGGCTGGTGTGGGCTTGCTTATAGCTCCCCAGCTCAGCCGCCATGTGTTGGAGTTTACCTCAGTGAACGAGAGGGTCGCCTCTCTGTGCCTTCGGATTGGGGAGAGGGCTCTTGCTGTTGTTTGTGCCTACGAGCCGAATAGCAGTATAGAGTATCCGGCCTTCTTGGAGTCCCTGGGAGAGGTACTGAGGGGTGCTCAGACTGGGGACTCCATTGTGCTACTGGGGGACTTCAATGCTCACGTGGGCGATGACAGTGACACCTGGAGGGGCGTGGTTGGGAGGAACGGCCTCCCCGATCTGAACCCGAGTGGTGTTTTGTTATTGGACTTCTGTGCTAGTCACAGTTTGTCCATAACGAACACCATGTTCGAGCATAGGGGTGTCCATAAGTGCACGTGGCACCAGGACACCTTAGGTCGGAGGTCAATGATAGACTTTGTTGTCATTTCATCTGATCTCCGGCCCTATGTCTTGGACACTTGGGTGAAGAGAGGGGCTGAGGTGTCAACTGATCACCACCTGGTGGTGAGTTGGATCCACTGGCGGAGGAGGAAGCTGGACAGACCTGGCAGGCACAAACGTATGGTGAGGGTCTGCTGGGAACGTCTGACCGAGCACTCTGTTGGGGAGGTCTTTAACTCCCACCTCCTGGAGAGCTTTTCCCAGCTTCCGAGGGAGGCAGGGGACATTGAGTCTGAGTGGACCATGTTCTCTGCCTCCATTGTGGACGCAGCTGTTTGGAGCTGTGGCCGCAAGGTCTCCGGTGCCTGTCGTGGCGGCAATCCCCGAACCCGGTGGTGGACACCAGTAATAAGGGATGCCATCAAGCTGAAGAAGGAGTCCTATCGGGCCATGTTGATCTCCGGGACTCCTGAGGCAGCTGACGGGTATCGGCAGGCCAGGCGTGCTGCAGCTCGGGCAGTTGCGGAGGCAAAAACTCGGAACTGGGAGGAGTTCGGGGAGGCCATGGAGAAGGACTATTGGTCGGCCTCGAAGAAATTCTGGCAAACCGTCCGGCGCCTCAGGAGGGGGAAGCAGTACTCTGCCAACACTGTTTACAGTGCGGGTGGGGAGCTGTTGACCTCCACTGGGGACATTGTCGGGCGGTGGAAGGAATACTTTGAGGATCTCCTCAATCCCACCATTGTGTCTTCCATTGAGGAGACTGAGGCTGATGACTCAGAGGTGGACTTGTCCATTACCCAAGCCGAAGTCACTGAGGTGGTTTGCAAGCTCCTCGGTGGCAAGGCACCGGGGTGGATGAGATCCGCCCTGAGTATCTCAAGTCTCTGGATGTTGTGGGGCTGTCTTGGTTGACACACCTCTGCAACATCGCGTGGTGGTCAGGGACAGTGCCTCTGGAGTGGCAGACTGGGGTGGTGGTCCCTCTTTTTAAGAAAGGGGACCGGAGAGTGTGCTCCAATTATAGGGGAATCACACTTCTCAGCCTCCCGGGGAAGGTTTACTCCAGGGTACTGGAGAGGAGAATTTGACCAATAGTCGAACCTCGGATTCAGGAGGAACAATGCGGTTTTCGTCCTGGTCGTGGAACACTGGACCAGCTCTATACCCTTCATAGGGTGCTCGAGGGTTCATGGGAGTTTGCCCAACCAGTCCACATGTGCTTTGTGGATCTGGAGAAGGCATTCGACTGTGTCCCCCATGGTATTCTATGGGGGGTGCTTCGGGAGTATGGGGTTTGGGGCTCTTTGCTAAGGGCTGTCCGGTCCCTGTACGAACGGAGCAGGAGTCTGGTTCGCATTGCCGGCAGTAAGTCAGACCTGTTCCCAGTGCATGTTGGACTCCAGCAGGGCTGCCCTTTGTCACCAGTTCTGTTCATAATTTTTATGGACAGAATTTCTAGGCGCAGCCAGGGGCCGGAAGGAATCCTGTTTGGGAACCACAGGATTTCATCTCTGCTTTTTGCGGATGATGTTGTCCTGTTGGCTTCTTCAAACCAGGACCTTCAATATGCACTGGGGCGGTTTGCAGTCGAGTGTGAAGCGGCTGGGATGAGAATCAGCACCTCCAAGTCCGAGGCCATGGTTCTCGACCGGAAAAGGGTGGCTTGCCCTCTCCAGGTTGGTGGAGAAGTCCTGCCTCAAGTGGAGGAGTTTAAGTATCTCGGGATCTTGTTCATGAGTGAGGGAAGGATGGAGCGTGAGATCGACAGGCGGATCGGTGCAGCCTCCGCAGTGATGCGGTCGCTTTACCGGTCCGTTGTGGTGAAGGAGCTGAGCCAAAAGGCGAAGCTCTCAATTTACTGGTTGATCTACGTTCCGACTCTCACTTATGGTCATGAGCTTTGGGTAATGACTGAAAGAACAAGATTGCGGATACAAGCGGCCGAAATGAGTTTCCTTCGCAGGGTGGCTGGGCGCTCCCTTAGA
This sequence comes from Neoarius graeffei, assembly GCF_027579695.1. Classification (NCBI taxonomy): domain Eukaryota; kingdom Metazoa; phylum Chordata; class Actinopteri; order Siluriformes; family Ariidae; genus Neoarius; species Neoarius graeffei. Next base: position 78,183,914 of record NC_083575.1, read on the forward strand.
GATAGGGTGAGAAGCACAGTCACTCGGGAGGAGCTCGGAGTAGAGCCGCTGCTCCTCCACATCGAGAGGAATCAGCTGAGGTGGCTAGGGCATCTTTTTCGGATGCCTCCTGGACACCTCCCTGGGGAGGTGTTCCAGGCATGTCCCCCCGGGGGGAGGCCCCAGGGAAGACCCAGGACACGCTGGAGGGACTATGTCTCTCGGCTGGCCTGGGAACGCCTCGGTGTTCTTCCCGAGGAGCTGGCCGAGGTGTCTGGGGAAAGGGAAGTTTGGGCTTCCATGCTTAGACTGCTGCCTCCGCGACCCGGTCCCGGATAAAGCGGAAGAAGACGAGACGAGACGAGTATTTTTGCCTACTTTCAGACTTCCACAACAGGCACAGAATTATATACATCTAACTCTGCAATAAGACTCAAAGACTTCAATGGAGGTTTGATTATTTGAGCAGATAAACCAGAATAAATCCAGCAAAAATATAACATTTAAGGAGGTCAGATATAATGGTCTATCATAAACATCATGAACAGATTCTTGGACAGAAGCAACAGATATAACTGTTTTAAGTGAAATCTACAGTTTCATTACATGGAAACTGTACATTTCATTTCATAGTCCATAGAGAACTGCTTCATATAGCTGAAGGAGGTTGAGGCACCATGATTGATCAGTCAATCAATTTGATTAATTAATTGAATTCCCTTACACAACAGAAATGTATTGTGTAATTAATTAATTAATTCCTCTTCAGTAACCAGTTTATCCTGGTCATGGTTGTGGTGGATCCAGAGCCTATTCAGGGATGGGTATGAGGTAGGATGTATTGGTTCTTAAATATATTATAATGCATGTAAACACATGGTATTGGTGAATGCAAATGAAAAATAAAGACTATGCTTCCCCAGAGAAAACTGCACAAGGACCACAGATGATACTGAATCAGTGTCCTTTGGTCATACAGTAGTACACTTAAATCTAATGAAACATCGGTCTTAAAAACTTCCTTACATGTTATGACATGAATCCTGCTTTAAAAATAACCTTCTTTCACAACAAAACTCCAGTTTTGTATTCAATGTAGCATACTTGCCAACTTTTCAAAATTCTCATGGGGGAGAAAAGTGCGTGAACGACATTTTCAATTGGACGAGGGTATGATGCGCGGTTGAAACGATAAAAACAGCGAATCCCAATTAATTGCAAACCATTTGAAATTCATACAATTAAAGAGTTTTTGAATTGTTGATATTGTTCTATCAATTACTATAGGTTATGGGATTCATGTATCAGGCATGAGAGAGCTCAGAGTGAAACATCTGAAATAATACTCGTCTTGAATTTTAATATAATAATAATGAAAGGGAAGTCTTAAATCAGAGTTTTAGCTGAAAAATCTCATTCCTGAATATTGTATACATACAGAGACCCACAGAAAATAACACAAGTGATGCTTTAGAAGAATGTTTATAATTTCTTAAAATAGTCACAGTGAATGAAAGTATTATTGGATTGCATCAAATGTGTTTTCCTTCTGTAAGCTCATGTAAAAATACAGAGAACTATAATATCATATATAAATTACATTTTAATAAGATTTAACCAAAATAGTAACAACTCAATTAAATAAATACTGCACTGTTTTAGTACTACTAAAATGCATCTCTCTCACTAAACACTTTCCAACAGAATTTTTAAAAAGCACTAGATACTATCCAAATCCTATCGGAATGCGTCAAAGGAATTTGCTCATTTGCAAACTTTGACTGAAAGTTTTCAAACAAAATTTAAAAATGGCACTATAAATACTACCATACTACCAAAATATACTCCACAAAGAAATTCACTCGAATGCAAAATTTTAGTACTACCAAAATACACTTACTAGTAATCTTTCACTTAAAACCTCAAAACTATCAAAATCAATCACTTTCCAGGTAATTCACTTGTAAACTTTCACTTAAAACTTTCAAACATAAATTCAAAATAGCACTAAGACACTACCACACTATTCAAATACACTCACCAAACAAATTCTCAGTCATGCAAAATTTCACTAAACACTTTAGAAGTTGTACAGTTTGTTTCTGAAATGGTATGGAAGACTAGTTTAATTTCACACTCAAATGTCCATCATATTCTGATATAAGGTGTCTTTACCTTAAAATGTGTAATTGGCTGGTCGAACATTTGCTTATCCATGGAAATTCATTCTCCCATGCAACCTGGTATTTGCATTCATATTTTTGCCGTTTGGTATTGGGTTTAGTGGCCATGATGAATGACTGCTTGTAAAAAATGTCGGACAGCCTGGGTGAATCCTACATTACGGAAGTGACTGTCATTCTGTTCGTTGATTGATTAAAAATCAGTTGACGTCAGCAGTGTTTCTCATATGATTCTGATTGGACATAATCGGGAGTATTTTTAACTTGGTGATAGGGATTTCCCAAAACTGGGAGATTATCCAGTTTTTAACAAATATGATCGGGAGGCGAGAGATGGAGGTTAAAATCAGGAGCCTCCCGCCAAAATCGGGAGGGTTGGCAAGTATGATGTAGAAATAAATGTTGGGCCATGTACTGCTTTCCTCACATTTTTTTCTAGCTTAGACAAAGGTCTTTAAATGAAAATATACATAATACCATATAGGCATGTACGTAAATTAATGTAATGTACACTCACGTGAAATGAAGTAGTCCATACAGTTGCCTACTTATAATACAAGCTATACAGTTAGAGGTAAATGGTGTAACAGCCCTGCCAGTATTACATGAACAAAATTGGATCAGCAGTTTTACCTTTTACTTTGAGCTCCACTTCCAGGAAATTTCTGTCTTCAGGCTGTTCAAACACAATCGTTAAGGAAGTTAAACAAACACCACCAGATGTTAAATTCAAATATAAGTCTTTATTGTCATTGTCACTTTTCCAAAGGTACAACAAAATTGAAGGTGCTGTTGACTCATAATGAGTTATAGAAAGAAAAAAAGAAGGAAAAAAATGTTATCTGAGATAGCATTCAGATTTCACTGCTCTAACTATAGAGCAGTGACTTATACATTATTTATTGATTGTCTAACAAAAATCTGCATTACATCATAGAAAAGCATAACTTAGTCAAAGATTTCTTGCACCAGCAAAAGTGCTGTTATACTGACTATCAACATGGCTGTGATTTGGCCATAAATAATCAAGGTCAAGGCCTTTTTTGTTGTCATTTTAACCATATACTGTTGGTACAGTACACAGTTAAAACGAAACATAATTTCTCCAGGACCATGGTACTATATTAAACATCACAGGACTGCAAATATCATACATATAACGACATAAGGGACGGCATAGTGGTGTAGTGGTTAGCGCTGTCGCCTCACAGCAAGAAGGTCCTGGGTTTGAGCCCCGGGGCCGGCGAGGGCCTTTCTGTGTGGAGTTTGCATGTTCTCCCCGTGTCCGCGTGGGTTTCCTCCGGGTGCTCCGGTTTCCCCCACAGTCCAAAGACATGCAGGTTAGGTTAACTGGTGACTCTAAATTGACCGTAGGTGTGAATGTGAGTGTGAATGGTTGTCTGTGTCTATGTGTCAGCCCTGTGATGACCTGGCGACTTGTCCAGGATGTACCCCGCCTTTCGCCCATAGTCAGCTGGGATAGGCTCCAGCTTGCCTGCGACCCTGTAGAAGGATAAAGCGGCTAGAGATAATGAGATGAGATAACGACATAAGTGCATGAGTGCAGCGAGTGCAAACATTGCAGACTATAGATTACACAAAAAACATAAAGTGCAAACAACAAAGACAGTGTAAATAAGACAGCTAGCACAAACAGACAGTTTTCATAGCTGTACTGATGTATTCAGTACGACCAAGGGCGTCAGAAGCATTTTTAATGTGGGAGGGACACACTGGCGGGGGGTCTGGGGGTCCTCCCCCATAAAATTTTTAATTAATTAGATGCCATTTCCTGCATTCTGGTGTATTTTTAACAGGTTGTTAAACACCTAATTTTACCTACAAAAGTCACTTAATTCAATGACTATTTTAGAGACTCAACAATAAGTCCTCATTGAACTAGTCCATATATTCATCAGCCTGTTTTTAAACCCACTGCTACACCTAAGATAATGAGATGAATGTGACAATTTATCACCAACAATGACTTTATGGGTGCATTTTACTTTTTATTTTGTGTTTCCTTTTTTATTTAGTTTTAGATGTAACACCACATGCCACTGAGCCAAGCAATAGTGACACTCAACTGTATGTTTAAAAATAAGAATATTCATAATTTCACACAATGAACAGGCATGACATGGCATCATGCAAACTTCATAACACAAAATCACACTGTGTCAAGCAACGGTGACACATAAAAAATAACTTCACACAATGAACAGGTGCAATTTTGTTAACCACCAACAGTGACTTTAGTGGGTGCATTTTACTTTTTTCCCATTTAGTGATACTCATTCTCATTACCTCAAGTAATCAAGTACTCATAATCCTGGTTCCCAAGAAAACCACCATCACAGGACTGAATGACTACAGGCCTGTAGCTCTCACATCTGTAGTCATGAAGTCCTTTGAGAGACTGGTGTTGTCACACCTGAAGGACATCACAGACCCCCTGCTGAACCCCCTGCAGTTTGTCTACCGGGCAAACAGGTCAGCGGATGATGCAATCAATATGGGACTGCACTACATCCTGCAACACCTTGACTCTGCAGGGACGTACGCCAGGATCCTGTTCATGAACTTCAGTTCGGCGTTCAACACCATCGTTCCAGATATCCTTCACACCCAGCTCACTGTGCCCTCCTCCACCTGTCAGTGGAAATAAACTTCCTGACTGACAGAAAGCAGCAGGTGAGGCTGGGGAGCATCACATCCAGCACCCGGACTATCAGCACTGACGCCCCCCAGGGGTGTGTGCTCTCCCCACTGCTCTTCCCCCTTTACACCAATGACTGCACCTCAAGAGACCCGTCTGTTAAACTCCTGAAATTTGCAGACGACACAACGGTCATCGGCCTCATCCGAGACGGTGACGCTGCATACAGACGGGAGGTTGAACGGCTGGTCTGTTGGTGCAGTCAGAACAATCTGGAGCTGAACACGCTCAAAACTGTGGCGATGACAGTGGACTTTAGGAGGAGCCCCCCCCACCCCCACCCTGCTGCCCATCACCATCACCAACAACATTGTGACTGCTGTTGAAACCTTCAGGTTTCTGAGTTCCACAATCTCCCAGGACTTGAAGTGGGAGACCAACACAATCACCATCATCAAAAAGGCCCAGCAGAGGTTGTACTTTCTGTGCCAGCTCAGGAAGCTCGACTTGTCTAAGGAGCTGCTGACACAATTCTATTCTGCCATCATTCAGTCTGTTCTCTGCTCTTCCATCACTGTTTGGTTTGGATCGGTCACCAAACAGGACAAGAACAGACTGCAACGGACAATAAGGTCTGCAGAGAAAATTATTGGTGTCAGCCTGCCCTCCATCCAAGACCTGTACCTGTCCAGAGTCAGGAAACAGGCAGGTAACATCTTTGCAGACCCATCACACCCTGGTCACAAATTGTTTAAGCTTCTCCCCTCTGGGAGACGCTACAGAACACTGTATGCAAAAACAACCAGACACAAGAACAGTTTTTTCCCTCAGGCTGTCTCTGTGATGAACAGCTAAAACCAGACTCAAATATCAGTAACATCAACTGTGAAATACAGTGGTGCTTGAAAGTTTGTGAACCCTTTAGAATTTTCTACATTTCTGCATAAATATGACCTAAAACATCATCAGATTTTCACACAAGTCCTAAAAGTAGATAAAGAGAGCCCAGTTAAACAAATGAGACAAAAATATTATACTTGGTCATTTATTTATGGAGGAAAATGATCCAATATTACATATCTGTGAGTGGCAAAAGTATGTGAACCTTTGCTTTCAGTATCTGGTGTGACCCCTTTGTGCAGCAATGACTGCAACTAAACATTTCCGGTAACTGTTGATCAGTCCTGCACACCGGCTTGGAGGAATTTTAGCCCATTGCTCCATACAGAACAGCTTCAACTCTGGGATGTTGGTGGGTTTCCTCACATGAACTGCTCGCTTCAGGTCCTTCCACAGCATTTCGATTGGATTAAGGTCAGGACTTTGACTTGGCCATTCCAAAGCATTAACTTTATTCTTCTTTAACCATTCTTTGGTAGAACCACTTGTGTGCTTAGGGTCATTGTCTTGCTGTATGACCCACCTTCCCTTGAGATTCAGTTCATGGACAGATGTCCTGACATTTTCCATTAGAATTCGCTGGTATTATTCAGAATTCATTGTTCCATCAATGATGGCAAGCCATCCTGGCCCAGATGCAATGAAAAAGGCCCAAACCATGATACTACCACCACCATGTTTCACAGATGGGATAAGGTTCTTATGCTGGAATGCAGTGTTTTCCTTTCTCCAAACATAATGCTTCTCATTTAAACCAAAAGGTTCTATTTTGGTCTCATCTGTCCACAAAACATTTTTCCAAAAGCCTTCTGGCCCGTCCACATGATCTTTAGCAAACTGCAGACGAGCAGCAATGTTCTTTTTGGAGAGTAGTGGCTTTCTCCTTGCAACCCTGCCATGCACACCATTGTTGTTCAGTGTTCTCCTGATGGTGGACTCATGAACATCAACATTAGCCAATGTGAGAGAGGTCTTCAGTTGCTGAGAAGTTACCCTGGGGTCCTTTGTGACCTCGCCGACTATTACATGCCTTGCTCTGGATTGGTGGAGTCCAAACTCTTTAGAGATGGTTTTGTAACCTTTTCCAGCCTGATGAGCACCAACAACACTTTTTCTGAGGTCCTCAGAAATCTCCTTTGTTCATGCCATGATACACTTCCACAAACATGTGTTATGAAGATCAGACTTTGATAGATCCCTGTTCTTTAAATAAAACAGGGTGCCCACTCACACCTGATTGTCATCCCATTGATTGAAAACATCTGACTCTAATTTCACCTTCAAATTAACTGCTAATCCTAGAGGTTCACATACTTTTGCCACTCACAGATATGTAATATTGGATCATTTTCCTCAATAAATAAATGACCAAGTATAATATTTTTGTCTCATTTGTTTAACTGGGTTCTCTTTATCTACTTTTAGGACTTGTGTGAAAATCTAATGATGTTTTAGGTCATATTTATGCAGAAATATAGAAAATTCTAAAGGGTTTACAAACTTTCAAGCACCACTGTATCTGCACACTCATACCGTCATTCTGTGCACACTGTATATTTATATTTACTAATTCATCCTTGCACTATACTGTCTATACATATATGCTCTGACTTTATTGTCTAACCCCCCTGTGCAATACCTCATAATGTGCAATATTTTATTTTATAATGTGACTCTCTTCGTGCAATAATTTATAATGTGCAATACCTCACTCCATAACGTGAAACACAACACATACGCCTCATGACTGTGCACCTTACACCCTCACCTTTTTTTTTCTTCTTCTCTACACGCTGTTTGCACTGTTGTTGGAGTTGCTTTTAATCTCATTATACATGGGTATAGTGACAATAAAGGCATTCTCATCTCATCTCATCTCATCTCATCTCATCTCATTATCTCTAGCCGCTTTATCCTGTTCTACAGGGTCGCAGGCAAGCTGGAGCCTATCCCAGCCGACTACGGGCGAAAGGCGGAGTACACCCTGGACAAGTCGCCAGGTCATCACAGGGCTGACACATAGACACAGACAACCATTCACACTCACATTCACACCTACGGTCAATTTAGAGTCACCAGTTAACCTAACCTGCATGTCTTTGGACTGTGGGGGAAACCGGAGCTAAAGGCATTCTATTCCATTCTATTCTATTCTGTTTACCCTTCTACATGTACATAGCTTTTTGTTTTTGTCTATGCTTTTTATCTGTTTGTACTAAGAGAGCTAAGTGAAACCGGAGTCAAATTCCTCGTGTGTGTTCACATACCTGGCAAATAAAGTTTTATTATTATTAAGTGACATCACTAAAAATAGTTCCCAAAGAAGCCACAGCTGGAGAGAAGGTTGTATATGGCAATACAATGCACAAACTGTAGTAAGTGTAGTATTGATTTTAATGCAACAAGCTATTGCTCAAACTGAGCTCATTTCGTGTAACAAACACCGACAAGTGAAATGATACAAACAGTAAAATGTACCAGTGCTGTTATATTAAATCTTAGCGCTCTTGAACTCTTGTTGCTTGTATAATCTAATTTGTGGGCCGGAACTTAAAAATATATAATTTAGCAATACACTTCTGAAACAAAAGGAAAAATATATTTTTATTGTCTGACAAAAATCTGCATTATATTCAACACCATAGCATGACTGAGTAAACCATTCTTTGCATTTAAGTTACCATTTAAAGGATATTAAATACTGTATTTTGATTTTTATATGATTTCTGTGTATTTTGAATATGTACAGTACAAAACTAAATGCAGTCATGACAAAATGTAAAAATTCAGAGAGCGAAAAGGAATGTAAACTCACCTGAAACCTGCCAGTGCACGAATGAATGATGGGGTGGAGTTACTGCATACCTAAGGCACTGCTTATGTCACAACTTTTTGCAGTCAACATGAAAAAAATTTATTTACTGCAGGCATAGCACCAGCTACTGAACAAATTTAAACAATAAAAACATATAGTAATAATCTCTGGGCGGCACAGTGGTGTAGTGGTTAGCGCTGTCACCTCACAGCAAGAAGGTCCGGGTTCGAGCCCCGTGGCCAGCGAGGGCCTTTCTGTGCGGAGTTTGCATGTTCTCCCCGTGTCCGCATGGGTTTCCTCTGGGTGCTCCGGTTTCCCCCACAGTCCAAAGACATGCAGGTTAGGTTAACTGGTGACTCTAAATTGACCGTAGGTGTGAATGTGAGTGTGAATGGTTGTCTGTGTCTATGTGTCAGTCCTGTGATGACCTGGCGACTTGTCCAGGGTGTACCCCGCCTTTCGCCCGTAGTCAGCTGGGATAGGCTCCAGCTTGCCTGTGACCCTGTAGAACAGGATAAAGCGGCTAGAGATAATGAGATGAGACTAATAATCTCTCGAATTACACATACACACATACAGAGAGAACTGTGTAAAAAAAATCGTGAGTTTTACCTTGACCTTATTATTGAAAAATTATTATTAATGGCTAATAATTGTTCCCATTTGGTTATTTTTATGAATAACTATTAGTAGTGTTAGAAATCTACATTGGTTATATAGCAATTTATTACTTCATCTCATCTCATTATCTCTAGCCGCTTTATCCTGTTCTACAGGGTTGCAGGCAAGCTGGAGCCTATCCCAGCTGACTACGGGCAAAAGGTGGGGTACACCCTGGACAAGTCGCCAGGTCATCACAGGGCTGATACATAGACACAGACAACCATTCACACTCACATTCACACCTAAACTTTCTATAAAACCTATATTCATAAATCAATATGTGTGCTTAAAATACTTTGTAAGTTGTAAGCAGTAAGCATTGTAAAAACTCTAATAATGCATTATGAAGTCCTAATATTGTGCTATAATTCCTTCATAACATATAACCATGTAATAATGCAAGTGTAACTATTCATTATAAAGCCATGTGCTATACTGCATGATTATTTATAACTAATAACATACCAATTTGGCAGTACAGGGATTTGAACACACAACCTGCTGATCTGTAACGCAAAGCATTAATACTAATGCTGCCACTACAACTAACTCACATAGATTCAATGGTTAATCAAAATGAGCTACACTGCTTCAATTATAAGTTGCCTTTTTTTTTTACCATCAGCCAAATGTACAGGATTATGTGTTATTATATACTACTACTATCTATGATATTACTATTTAAGATATTACAGTACCTTACTGTAAATACATTTAAAGTACAACCCTGTTGCCAGAAAAATAATTTGTCATCATTGTTATTGGAAAGTTGTAAGACAGGTGGGGCAGATCCAGGAAAATGGGAAGGGGGGATCAACCCAGTAAGGCTGGGGGGCCCGGGGTCACCAGAGGCCCCCAGAAGCTCTGCAGTTTTTAAATGCCCAGAGATGCATTTTGAGCTCTTAGAGACATGGTGTAAATGAAATCTCTTAAAGAAAATTACCATATCAAAATGTTTTAAAAGTATAAACTTTCAAAACCATTTTATAGCTCACTGAAAGTTATATTGTCAAAGTTGCAGGTACTGTACATGCATAGAACATAATTACAACTGATATACGGTAATATTTATGAAAGTTGCATTGTCATTGTAGGATGTATAAATAGGGGTCTGTTTAATTTTCAAGCATTCCAGTTAAGTTCAAGTTCAGCAATAATTTTTTTTATTTTTAGTTTATTATTTTCCGGTGTTTCATGTGTTTACTAGTAGCTCTGTTTGTTTGTAAATGTGGTGTAGAGTGTAGTTGCGCATGTTAGCCAGCAGGTGGTAGTAATGCCACTGTTTCTGATTGCTGCTCAGACCGGAGTGGGGTGATCTGTTAGTAATGACCAGCTCTGTGAAAACACAATAAAGAGCAACATCAGTAAACTAGTTTAATACCATATTTTGCAGGTCAGCTACTCAAATTAATAGGCTTAAATCTGTTACCTAAGAGCGTAAAGATTGTGTAGAGACAGTTTGTAGGCACAGTGGTGTAGTGGTTAGCACTGTCGCCTCACAGCAAGAAGGTTCTGGGTTCAAGCCCAGTGGCTGGCAGGGGCCTTTCTGTGTGGAGTTTGTATGTTGTCAGCGTGGGTTTCCTCCGGGTGCTCCGGTTTTCCCCACAGTCCAAAGACATGCAGTAACATGGGGTGGCCTTGGGCTGAAGTGCCCTTGAGCAAGGTACTTAACCCCTGACTGCTCCCTGGGTGCTGTTGTATGGCTGCCCACTGCTCTGGGTGTGTGTGCGTGTTCACTGCTTCAGATGGGTTAAATGCAAAGGATGAATTTCACTGTGCTTGAAGTGTGCATGTGACAAATAAAGGTTTCTTCTTTCTTCTAATAAATAGCTAGCATGTCGGCTAATTAGCACTACTAGTACTCGGTCGCGGAAGGTATGTTGTTGCTAACATGTGTATGTAGTGTTAAATGTTACTGTTGGTGTACAAAATATGTTGCTTATGTAAATGTGTGAGCTAGGATTTATGTTAAAACAGACAGTGATACATTGTGACTGTTTTATTTTGTTTATATGTTTTTATTTGATGTGTATATTTTGGTTTATGCATTACCACATGATGCACTACAGTGTTGTACATTGACCACAAAACACCTTATATCAATAAATTATTATTGTTTTAGCAACTGCAATCCGAGCTCCTGCTCAGGACATTCAATGAACAAAACATTGAATATACCCAGGTAAACTGAGGGAATGTAAGTGGCCACTTCAGACAGAGCTTAAAGGTAGCTTGCCTGTCAGATTTTTCAAGTTTAGGTCATAAAAAGAATTTTCCCTGACACCCAATTATTTCTGTTTAGTGGACCAAAAGCTACTGAATTTGAATTACAGACTTCCAATTTTATTAGTTTTTTCCCTAATAGAACAATTAATGGGGCAGCACGGTGGTGTAGTGGTTAGCGCTGTCGCCTCACAGCAAGAAGGTCCGGGTTTGAGCCCTGTGGTCGGCGAGGGCCTTTCTGTGTGGAGTTTGCATGTTGTCCGCGTGGGTTTCCTCCGGGTTGTTAGGGTTTTGCTGGGATTCGAACCTGGTTCGTTGGTGTGATAATCCAGCAAACCCCCACTAGGCCACCAGGGGGATGACTCAAATGCAGAGGCGTGAGGCGGAAGTAGAAAAAGAATCAAAAGGTTTATTTAAACTATATACACTATATACAGGGCAAAACAAAAGACAAAAAAAAAAACCAAAGAGTATAATCCAAAAGAAAAGCAAAGTGCAAAAATTCAAAAGCTAAGAAGATCAAAAAACACAGTACAAAGGAAACTGGAGATAAACATAACAGCACAAAGACTCCGTGACAAGAGGACTGAACTCAGGGGTATAAATAGACAAACTAATTAAGGACACAGGTGAAGATAATTAGGCAATTAACACAAACACAAAACACAGGAACAGTGGCGGCCTCTAGAGGCCAAAATAAACACGACATGAAAAGGAAATAACAGCGGCCTCTAGAGGCCAAAACAGTCCTAGTCCTAACAGGACCCCCCCCTCTAGGAGCGTCTCCTGACGTTCCCAGGGCGATCCGGATGGGCCGAATGGAAGTCCCGACATAGTTCTTTATCAAGGACATCCCGAGCAGGAACCCAGCAGCGCTCCTCAGGACCATAGCCCTCCCAGTCCACCAGATATTGCAACCCGCCGCGGACCCGGCGGGAGTCAAGCAGGCGATTCACAGTGAACACAGTCTGCCCCTGGAAGATGCGGGGGGGTGGGGGGTTCCTAGGGGCAGGGGCATACGTAGACGTCAGTACGGGCCGTAACAGGGAAACATGGAAAGTGGGGTTGATCCTCAGAGTCCGGGGCAACTGGAGCCGGTAGGAGACAGGGTTCACCCTGCGCACCACCTTGAAGGGGCCAATGTAGCGAGGAGCAAGCTTGCGGTTCTCCACCCACAGTGGAAGGTCCTTAGTGGACAGCCAAACACGCTGCCCAGGGCGGAAAGCGTGTGCAGGTCTTCTATGGCGGTTGGCCTGAGTCTGGTTGGTTCTGGAGGTCTGTATGAGAGGGTGAAGTCAAACCGACTGAAAAACAGGGCCCACCTAGCCTGTCGAGGGTTCAGTCTCTTGGCTTGCTGGAGGTACTCCAGGTTCTTGTGGTCAGTCCAAACCAGGAATGGATGTTGTGCTCCCTCCAGCCAGTGCCTCCACTCCTCAAGGGCCAGTTTGACCGCTAGCAGTTCTCGATCCCCCACATCGTACCGGGACTCAGCAGGACTCAGGCGGTGGGAGAAGTAAGCGCAGGGGTGCAGCTTTCCTTCCGAACGTTGAGAGAGCACCGCGCCGACACCACTGTCCGAGGCGTCCACCTCCACGATGAATGGTTGGGAGGTGTCCGGGAGAACCAGAATGGGTGCCATGCAGAAGCGGTCCTTGAGGTCTTTGAACGCCTTTTCTGCCTGAGGAGACCAGCCATAAGATCCACCTGTCCCTTTGGTGAGGTCTGACATGGGTGCTGCCACAGAACTGAAGTTCCTGATGAACTTGCGGTAGAAGTTAGCGAATCCTAAGAACCGCTGAACCTCCTTAACGGACTTGGGAGTAGGCCAATCCCGGACGGCCAGGGTCTTGGCAGGGTCCATTTGGAGTTGGCCTGTCCGTACAATAAATCCCAGAAAGGAGACCTCGGGAACATGAAATTCGCATTTCTGGGCCTTGGCGAACAGATTGTTCTGTAGCAGCCTCTGGAGAACCTGGCGGACATGGTGGCGGTGCTCCTGCACGGTCTTGGAAAAGATAAGGATGTCGTCGAGGTAGACAAAAACGTATAGGTTAATCATGTCCCTTAAGACGTCGTTGATTAGGGCCTGAAAAACAGCTGGTGCGTTGGTGAGTCCGAAGGGCATCACCTGGTATTCGTAGTGCCCAGACGGGGTGTTAAAGGCAGTCTTCCACTCGTCTCCCTGTCGGATACGGATGAGGTGGTATGCGTTCCGTAGGTCCAACTTGGTGAAGACGGTGGCGCCTTGGAGCAGGTCGAAAGCTGTGGACATCAGCGGAAGGGGATATCGGTTGCGCACAGTGATCTTATTCAGGCCCCTGTAATCAATACATGGTCGGAGCCCCCCATCCTTCTTGCCGACAAAGAAGAAGCCGGCTCCAGCAGGTGAAGTGGAGGGTCGAATAAACCCAGAGACCAGGGCATCTTTGAGGTATTCCTCCATGGCCTTGCGTTCTGGCTGAGAGAGTGAAAACAGTCTGCCACGAGGAGGGGTAGTCCCAGGGAGCAAGTCGATGGCACAGTCGTAGGCCCGGTGCGGAGGAAGAACGGCGGCCCTGCTCTTGCTGAACACCTCCTTGAGATCCCAGTACTCTGTGGGAACTTGAGATAACTCGGTGAGATCAGGGGGCTCGGCAGGAGACACAGGAGAGCTAGAGAGCAGACAAGAGGCATGGCATGCAGGGCCCCATTCCACAACCTGGCTTGTTACCCAGTCTATGCGAGGGTTGTGGCGAGTAAGCCAAGGAAGGCCTAGAATAACTGGGAACTCAGGTGAAGGAATCAGGTGCAGGGATATTTCTTCCTTGTGACCTTGAGACTGGAGGAAAACTGGAGAAGTAACTTGGGTGACTCTTCCATCACCTAACGCTTGGCCATCGAGGGCAGACACAGACAGTGGGACTTCAAGAGGTGCAGTCGGAATATTGATGCTTTGGGCGAAGTGAATATCCATAAAGTTCCCAGCCGCCCCTGAGTCTATCAAAGCTTGACAAGAGTGGACAGACTCACCCCAGGAGATGGAGACCGGGATGTAGATTCCTTGGCCAGGGAGTCCGGGAGAGAGGGTAGGCCCCGTCACAACCCTCCCTCGGCTGGACGGGGTGGTCCTTTTCCCAAGAGTTCGGGACATGATGCTCGGAAGTGACCAGGCTTGCCACAGTAGATGCAGCACTTGTCCCTCCTTCTGCGCTCCCTCTCAGATGCGGAGAGGCGAGTACGACCCACTTGCATGGGTTCTGGACAGTCACTGAAGGAGGTAGACGGTCTCCAGGTAGAGGTAGGGAGGCTGGGGGGGCTCAAGGCTTGGTGGCGTTCTCTCATCCTGTTGTCCAGACGAATAGCATGTGAGATGAGGGTTTCGAGGTCACTTGGGCATCCAATAGAGGCCAGACCGTCCTTGATGGGGTCAGACAGACCATGGTGGAAGGCTGACACCAGGGCAGTCTCGTTCCATCCACTTACTGCTGCGAGTGTTCGGAACGAGATGGCGTAATCTGCGACGCTTCCTCCTTGCCGGATGGACATGAGCTTTCGGGCTGCGTCGGTACTGATGTCTGCCTGATCGAAGACCCGAAGCATCTCTTCAGAAAACAGCTGGAAATCAAAGCACTCAGGTCCCTGTCTTTGCCAGATAGCAGTAGCCCAGGCTCGCGCCTTACCAGCTAATAAGGTGATCACAAAGGCAATCTTGCGGCGATCCGTAGTGTAGGTGGTAGGCTGAAGCTCAAAGGTGAGTTGACACTGGGTAAGGAACTCTCGGCACTCACTGTGCTTGCCGTCATACCTCTGTGGTGCAGGAAGGCTGGGTTCGCGAGGTGAAGGCAGCATTGCAGGAGGCACTGGAGCAGGAGTGGGAGCTGGATCAGGAGCAGGAACTGGATCAGGAGCAGGAGATGCAGGCAGAGATGTCAGCTGTGCCAGGGTTTTCCCAATTTGCTGAAGCAGTTCCTCGTGGCGAGCGAGGGCCTCACGTTGGCTGGTGAGCGTACGTCCATGAGCGTCCATGGTCGCTCCGAAGCGTGTCAAAGCTGCCATAATTCCCTGAAGGTTGGCCGGGTAGACAGTTGAAGCAGCCTCTGCTGAGTCGGTCATGACGGAGTCTTTCTGTTAGGGTTTTGCTGGGATTCGAACCTGGTTCGTTGGTGTGATAATCCAGCAAACCCCCACTAGGCCACCAGGGGGATGACTCAAATGCAGAGGCGTGAGGCGGAAGTAGAAAAAGAATCAAAAGGTTTATTTAAACTATATACACTATATACAGGGCAAAACAAAAGACAAAAAAAAAAACCAAAGAGTATAATCCAAAAGAAAAGCAAAGTGCAAAAATTCAAAAGCTAAGAAGATCAAAAAACACAGTACAAAGGAAACTGGAGATAAACATAACAGCACAAAGACTCCGTGACAAGAGGACTGAACTCAGGGGTATAAATAGACAAACTAATTAAGGACACAGGTGAAGATAATTAGGCAATTAACACAAACACAAAACACAGGAACAGTGGCGGCCTCTAGAGGCCAAAATAAACACGACATGAAAAGGAAATAACAGCGGCCTCTAGAGGCCAAAACAGTCCTAGTCCTAACACGGGTGCTCCGGTTTCCCCCACAGTCCAAAGACATGCAGGTTAGGTTAACTGGCGACTCTAAAGTTGCATTTCGACTACAACCGCGCTGAACCGTGCTGGCTGGAAGTGGGTGGACACATTGGGTGGAGTTAGCGAAAGTGGGTGGACGTCACGTGATGTCGTTAAGCAGCGCAAACAGTGACATCAGTGAGCTTTTAAGCAGTAGTCTCACGACCCGAATAGTAAACAATAAACATGGAGGACATGGAGTCGTTAGTGTTGCTGGTCTTGGTTCTGTGGCTTGTTGTCACCGACAACGCCAACAGATACTGGCAAGAGCGTATAGATGAGGCGAGGCGCATAAGGCTTCATAATTCTCATAATTCTCCTTCTTCCGGGTTTGCGGTGTTTACAGATCCCAGCGTGCTCGCGGGGCGTGTGTGGGCATGTGAGGACACTCCTCCTCACCAATCAGTGCACAGGGGAGTGTCTGCTCACGCCCCCAGCCTCACTCGGCACGGTTTGGCTCGCTTCAGCCCCACTCCAAAACGGTGCGAGTTTTAGGGGCTAAGCAGGGCTGAAGCGAGCTGAGTCGTGCTGTTTTTTGGTAGTCGAAACGCGAGCCGTGTCGGGCTGAAGTGAGCTGAAGCAAGCTGAAGTGAGCTGAAAAAGGGTAGTGGAAAAGGGCCATAAATTGACCATAGGTGTGAATGGTTGTCTGTGTCTATGTGTCAGCCCTGTGATGACCTGGCGACTTGTCCAGGGTGTACCCCGCCTTTCGCCCATAGTCAGCTGGGATAGGCTCCAGCTTGCCTGCGACCCTGTAGAACAGGATAAAGCGGCTAGAGATAATGAGATGAGATGAGAACAATTAATGAATTTAGGGCCACATGGCCCTAAATTCTGCGCTATTTTTGCCTGCTTCACCATGACCCAATTCAAGACTACGTCATGCATCATGCAGTGGGCTTTCCCCGTTTGCGCAAGGCATTGTGGGATGCAAATTTGAAACAGAAGAGAAAAATGGAGGATGTGAGTGTGCAAATGAAATGTGGAAGACCGACTACAGTAACGGAAAGCGAGAAGAAAAAATGTTATGTTGCGAAGGGAAGGAAACACGGGACCAAACTAATAAATATCGGTGGTCAGAGAGCACCTCGGTGTGATCAGCTGTTCGTTTAGCGACAAAATGATGTAACTGTTAGTGCACGGTCAAGGTAAACCTGTGCATTTCCTCTGTCTGCTTGACTGCGTGAAGCGAGTGATTTCATGCACATTATTTGCTATGGAATCCCCTCAAATTAAATAACTTCCCAGCCACAGAATGGCCTGATATTTTGTGAGATATTACAGGAATAAACATGTATCACAATGACCAAATTTCAGAGGGAACTAAATTTCACCGATTTTATGAAATCAAAAGGCTGTCTAGCTTTAATATCGAGATAACTATAAACAAAGATTGCAAGAGTTGCATGTCTGTAATACAAAGCCAGAACTGCAATCTGAGCTCCTGAGTCTAATAAACTGAGAAAACGATACAATGATTGTGTAAGTTGCATGTGAACAAGTCCTGTAATAAGTCTTAGTTCCCAAGACTCAGTGGATTTCAAGCAGATTTTCTTCAGAGCCGTTGCAAAGATCAACATCTCACACAGATCTATCCAACTGCTGTCATAAAAATCAAAGTGAGGCTCACCCCCAAAATGGCACGTGTACGGTACCATGTACATACACAGGGTATAGTGAGTACAGGGATACCCTATTAATGAATACGAGCAGTAGACAGACAGCTGACGTGTGTATGCAGTAAGCCTGCTGCAGAATCTTATCATTTTGGCTTGTGAACATGTGTGTTACTGATACTATAAACATAAAAGGATGGCACACACCCTTTACATGTAGTCTACAGTGCAGTCTGAGAACACAGTATGTTATTATGTCGATGCACAGAGTTCCTGCCCTGTTAAAATCCAGCAGGACTCGCCTAGCTTGCTTTTCACTGCATTCGTGTCACAAGTGAAAAAGCTTAAGTTAGGACCTACAAATTTATACAGTAAACTCTTCAGCTCAATCCCACGTTATTTTGTTAATTTTTTAAAACCTTATTACTTAAAAAATGGCGGGCATATCTCAGTATCTGCAATGCAATCAAGTCACAATTCCAAGTAGCCATGTACTAAAACTTTTTTTAATCCGTGCCAGACAGTATAAAAGTTATTTTGTACCCTAGTATGGAAACACTTATTTCCAGATTAATGGCAAAAATGACAAGGACGCATGGATCTTTAAGCTGTATAATGATTTGTAACTGTCATATTTTGTTATTATATGACAGTTGCTTTATACTCATACTGATCTTAGAAAAGGTTGTAGCACAGCAGTTATGCTCATACCTGCATAAGAAGAACATTCTTGAAATTTATCAATCAGGATTTAAGCCTCATCATAGTACTGAGACAGTGCTGATTAAAGTAGTAAATGACCTGGCCTCTCATCAGGATTGTGTCTCCATGCTTCTGTTGCTTGACCTTAATGCAGCTTTTGCCACCATTGATCATATTACTTTCCTTGATAGACTAGAAAATGTTGTTGGAATTAAGGGAACGACCATCTTCTGGCTCAGGTCTTATTTGACTGATTGTTATCAGTTTGCAGATATAAATGGTGATTTCTCTATGCATGCTAAAGTAAATGTTGGTGTTCCACAACATCTTCCACAAGGTTCTGTTTTAGGGTCACTGCTTTCTTTTTTTTCCCTATGGATGCAACCTCGGAGTAAAATGATTTGTAAACATGATATTAGTTTTCACTGTAATGCTGATGCAGTTGCATTGTTTCATCAATGCCAGATGAGAGACACCAGTTTAATAAAGTTTTAATAAAATTTTAATAAAGTGTTCAAACAAGTTGTCGTAGCATTTCACAAACTTCGGGTGCTTATGCTTGTGGTTAACTGACAGAAAAGCCTTTTTTCTGGTATACCTTCTGTTAGGTTCAAACCCAGTCAGAAAGGTCAACTTACTTCTCGGGACCACCGCCCTCGTACCACCCAGACGTCTGGGGGTCAGTCGCAAAGAAAGACAGGAACCCCAATGTAGTTCACATCTTTATTCGCAAGTTCCCCAATTAGACAAGAATACAGAGGGTTATTATATGTGAGTGTTATCTGTGTATAAATGACATCATTTTGATATCTATGTCTATTTGTGTGTGTGTGTGTGTGTGTGTGTGTGTGTGTGTGTGTGTGTGTGTGTGTGTGTGTATGAGCAGGTCACATTTTAATTACATCATTGTTCTGATGGAATG
This sequence comes from Neoarius graeffei, assembly GCF_027579695.1. Lineage (NCBI taxonomy): Eukaryota > Metazoa > Chordata > Actinopteri > Siluriformes > Ariidae > Neoarius > Neoarius graeffei. Next base: position 78,203,210 of record NC_083575.1, read on the forward strand.
TTCAAATGTATGTGTGTGTGTAAATCATAACATAATGACATATTTCTGATGATATGACATGATAGCAAGGTACAAACAGATTTAAAAAGTCTTCAGGTCAGGGCACTATGAACTTAAGATGGTGATGGAATTTTTAAACACAGATAATATATCTAGTCTACAAAGTCTAGTCAAAGAAACAGAAATTACATGCCAATTTAAACAGAAATAGTTTTAAAGAATCTAAAAGCTAAACGATGAAAAAGCTAAAATATTAAAATCATAATTCTTAACACATGAATGTGTGTCTTGGGCTAAGTCAACAAATTACATCTTGATTCAGCAATATGTAGTAAACAAAGATATGTTATAAGGAAGTAAACAAAGAATAAGAACCAACTTAAACAAAGACAGTCATGTGAAAAAGTCATAAGAATATGTCTGGAAAAACAAAGAAATGCTACTTCACCAGAGAAAGGTCAAACATTCTTAACATTAGAATCATGAAGTCTTAACAATCCTAATTATATTCTGTAATTATAAAACCAACTTAAAACTATAAAACTAACTTAAATCACTAAATGCATCTTAGATCTAACAATCAAATCCAACATTCAATCATTTTAACTTCAGATTCAACATTAAAGAATCTGATTACCTCTAACAATCTTAAATCACAATCCTAGCTATAAACTAACTTAAATTATGGCTTTAAATCTAACACATAATATATGCAACAGTCCAAAACAACAAAGGATACCAAAAATATAAAGATATTTAAAGTCTTAACTCTCTGTGCAGCTGTAGTTGTGTGTGATATCATTGCAGACCTTGGCGTTATCCAAACACATCTCTGATCAATAATACACATTTCATATCAAACATAAACAAAATGTTCCCAAAACAATGTCTTAGCTGAGACAGAAGGTCATTTTAACTGAACAGAAATAAATCCTTTAAGCCTTACGATCAAGAATATAATTTTGTGACAAATAAACTGCTGGCTTCTTGGTCAAGAATAAATGTTTACAATTATTTATAAACCTACATAATAATAAACCTAACACCTTCCAAATAATCTGTTGGCATGGAGGTGGATGTATAAAATGCAATGGTACATTAAGGCCCTGTCCACACGGCAACGGATTCAGGTGGCTCCGATACAATTGCTTATCGTTTAGGCCTGGCGTCCACACGGCACCGGCGTTTTGGGTGCCCAAAACGCAATCTTTTTGAGAACGGGTTCCAGAGTGGAAAGATCTGGCAACATTGCCGTTGTGAAGTCGTCTGGATGAGTAGAACGGATTTGTTTACGATGACGTCACAACCACATGACTGTGAGTGCTTCACGCCAGGTAGAAGTGTAACGAATATCACCAGGATATCACCAGGAAAAAGCCTTACAGAGCACTAGTGAGAGTGAAACACGAGCTTGGATATTATTATTATTATTATTATTATTATTATTATTATTATTATGTTCAGTGTTAGTTCACAGTAGTAATGCAAGAAGCAGAATAGTGACAGTAATAGTGAAGCAAAAACATGCAATTGTACAAACACTGCAGCTCTACAGCAAAATATTCATTTATGAAATGGTCTGATTCTTAACACCAGTAGTGCCAATGATCTTCTCATTGCGATGCGAGTTGTCAACAAATCCTATAACTTGGTTCATGAAACGCGCTTACAAAATATTTTCACTGTGAATATTTATTGTGTAATGGTGCAATCCCGCCAGCAAAAATAGGGGAAAAAAGGAGCGATCTCACCTCTTCAGATGTTGATTTAAGTCCGACAATACATTCCTTAAAAAGGGCGTAGAGGAGCAAATTAATCCAATTTATTCCGGACCATTAAAGACGCCGCCTTCTGCGTAGAATCATACGTCATCCTCGCCGTGATATTGGAGAGGTCAAAGCGGAGAATAAAGATTAGCTGCGTTTAACTGTACCAACAGGTTTACCGTCCAAACGAGATCATATGGGATTACCTTTCACAGGTGAGAAACAACAAATTAATTCCATCAATGTGTGTCATTCACTTTATTCCGGACCATTGAAGACGCCGCCTTCCACGTAGAATCATACGTCATCCTCGCCGCCATTTTGGAAAGGTCAAAGTGGAGAATAAAGATTAGCTGCGTTTAACTGTACCAACAGGTTTTCTGTCCAAACGAGATCACATGGGATTACCTTTCACAGGTGAGACTGGAAAAATACTTTTCATTGTATTTGGTCATTATAATGTAATTTTACAAACAGATTTTCCTGACTTTGTGGCTGATATGAAGTCTTGCGCATAATAGTTTATGCGCATGCGTCGTTACTTCTTCTATTGTTCTGGTGTCTCCGAAGGGACCGTCTTACAGCGCCCCTAGAGGTGTGGCATGTGTATTGCATCGTTTTCAGCAAGCGTTGCGTTGCCATATGGACCTGATATTTTACTGATTGTTGCCCATTTGGACGCGATATATTTTTAAATAACATCTCGTTGCCGTTGTCGTGTGGATGTAGCCTAAGGCTACATCCACACGACAACGGCAACGAGATGTTATTTAAAAATATATCGCGTCCAAATGGGCAACAATCAGTAAAATATCAGGTCCATATGGCAACGCAACGCTTGCTGAAAACGATGCAATACACATGCCACACCTCTAGGGGCGCTGTAAGACGGTCCCTTCGGAGACACCAGAACAATAGAAGAAGTAAGGATGCATATTAGCCACAAAGTCAGGAAAATCTGTTTGTAAAATTACATTATAATGACCAAATACAATGAAAAGTATTTTTCCAGTCTCACCTGTGAAAGGTAATCTCATGTGATCTCGTTTGGATGGCAAACCTGTTGGTACAGTTAAACGCAGCTAATCTTTATTCTCCGCTTTGACCTCTCCAAAATGGCGGCGAGGATGACCTATGATTCTACACGGAAGGCGGTGTCTTTAATGGTCCGGAATAAATTGAATGCTAATTAAATAATGATTAATTTGCTCCTCTACGCCCTTTTTGAGGAATGTATTGTAGGACTTAAACCCACATCTGAAGAGGTGAGATTGCTCTTTTTTTCTCTATTTTTGCTGGCGGGATTGACTCTCTCTCTCTCACTTTGCACCATTACACAATAAATATTCACAGTGAAAATATTTTGTAAGCGCGTTTCATGAACCAAGTTATAGGATTTGTTGACAACTCGCATCACAATGAGAAGATCATTGGCACTACTGGTGTTAAGAATCAGACCATTTCATAAATGAATATTTTGCTGTAGAGCTGCAGTGTTTGTACAATTGCATGTTTTTGCTTCACTATTACTGTCACTATTCTGCTTCTTGCATTACTACTGTGAACTAACACTGAACATAATAATAATAATAATAATATCTAAGCTCGTGTTTCACTCTCACTAGTGCTCTGTAAGGCTTTTTCCTGGTGATATTCGTTACACTTCTACCCGGCGTGAAGCACTCACAGTCATGTGGTTGTGACGTCATCGTAAACAAATCCGTTTTACTCATCCAGACGACTTCACAACGGCAACGTTGCCAGATCTTTCCACTCTGGAACCCGTTCTCAAAAAGATTGCGTTTTGGGCACCCAAAACGCCGGTGCCGTGTGGACGCCAGGCCTAAACGATAAGCAATTGTATCGGAGTCACCTGAATCCGTTGCCGTGTGGACAGGGCCTAAGTCAGTCTGCCTAAAATTGTCTGAAACCTTGCTGGCTAATTTGGACATGTTTTGGGTAGTTAGATACCATAGTGAAATTAATGAGAGTAAATTAATTGCTGTAAAGATCTTAAATACGCTTGCTTAAGAACACCTTTAGTTAATTTTTCATTAGACCCTTATAGAGTATGTCTAAATTCAAGCATATTTGCACCAGAATCCTTATCTGGGATGTACTTAAAGATATACTGCCTTTCAATTTCATAAAATCAGTTAAATTTAGTTCCCTCTGAAATTTGGTCATTGTGATATATGTTTATTTCTGCAATATCTAAAAAAAACCCAGGCCATTGTGCAGCTGGGAAGTTATTTAATTTGAGGGGATTCCCTCGCAAATTATGTGCATGAAATCGCTTGCTTCGCGCAGTCAGGCAGACAGGGGAAGTCCGGTGTGCGCATGCGAAGGTTTGCCTGCTTCTTCTTCTTCTTTTCCTTCTTCTTTTGGGTTTCATGGCAGCTGGCATCCAGTGTTGCATTACTGCCATCTACAGGTTTACTTTGACTGTGCACTGAGAGTTGTAGCATTCTGTCGCTAAACAAACAGTTGATCACACCAAGGTGCTCGCTGACTGCCAATATTTATTAGTTTGGTCCTGCGTTTCCTTTCCTTAGCAACATAACGTCTTTTCCTCTCGCTTTCCGTTACTGTAGTCAATCTTTAATGTTTCATTCGCACACTTATGTCTTCCAGTTTTCTCTTCTGTTACAAATTTGTATCCCACAATGCCTTGCGTGAATGGGGAAAGCCCACCACATGATGCATGACATAGTATCTTGAATTGGGTCACGGTGAAGCAGAAAAAAATAGCGGCGAATTTAGGGCCATGTGGTCCTAAATTCATTAATTGTTCTAGTAAAAAGCCTAATAAAATTGGAAGTCTGTGATTTGAATTTAGTAGCTTTCAGTCCACTAAACAAAAATAATTGGGTGTCAGGGAAAATTCTTTTAATGACCTAAACTTGAAAAATCTGAAAGGCAGTATAGCTTTAAAGAAAAAGGGAGACCCAAGTAAATATTTTTCCTCATTCTTTTCCTCTTTTCTTATTTTGTGCTCAACACAGCAGTGTCAGAAGACTGAGTCGAGATGGATGCAAATGTAGGTTTTGGGAGTTTTATTAAAAACACTGATAAATGGATCCAAACCAGGAAGCAGACTCATGAATCAGGTTCAGGCTTAAGGTCAGACAATAAGCAAACAGAACAACACAGATAAAGGCAGAAATCCAAACTTGTGAAACAGCATAACCAGGTCAAACCAGGATGTCTAAACCAGGATGCAAGGCTTAGTAAGTAAGGTAAATACACTCTGAGCATTGGTGGTAACTGAAGCATGTCCAAAGTCTGCTTATATAGTGAGAGGTGTGATTGTGAACAGGTACACATGATTAGTATTCAGGTGAATGTGCCTATGTAATGTGATACTGGGGTTGTACTCTGTCTGCATTGTGTTCAGGGAAGTGGAGTTTCGGGTGGATTCGAAAGCTGGCGTGACAAGCAGAAATCACATCTATTCGTTGGCTTGACCTCTTTTGTGTAAATGCTGCTTCTGGAGATGAAATGAAAGTGAAAGTAATCTCCCTCATCTCATTATCTGTAGCCGCTTTATCCTTCTACAGGGTCGCAGTAATCATTCAAGGAAAACAAAACTTTGCCTCTGAGAGTTAGTGTGCTTCACAGAGCTGAGAGACGACTAGCTCCACAAGTACAATGGCAGGTCAGAATTACATTTCTACAAATGTTATTCAAGTATAGGCATATAGATAACAGCTAAAATAGCCTAATTGTGTCTAAACATTGATTTTAATTTAATTGAATTGTCATATGGTTATTGTTATTACCATGTATAATTTCATTGCAGCATCATATTTTATTTGGACCTGTACACATAATTCCTTTGACTCTCATGCAGTTTCCAAATGTGAGCACACAGGACAATTAAAGAAGCACAATACCTGGCTGCTTTCTCCTAAACTGTTGGGAGGTTTTATTTTTGTGGTAGCTGTTGGGATTCAGGTAGGTTGAAATGTCATGACTGACATAATAGTTCTGCTATTAAGCCAAAAGTTACAGTCGATGCAAAAAAAAAAAAGGACCTGCTTATTGGAAAACCCATCAGATACTACTATGACTAAAGTGTGTGTGTGTGGGTGGGGGGGTTCTAATTAGTTTTTCTGCTAATGCCATACCATGACACATCTACTTTGAGAAAGTATATTAAATATCTCATCTCATCTCATTATCTCTAGCCGCTTTATCCTGTTCTACAGGGTCGCAGGCGAGCTGGAGCCTATCCCAGCTGACTACGGGCGAAAGGCGGGGTACACCCTGGACAAGTCGCCAGGTCATCACAGGGCTGACACATAGACACAGACAACCATTCACACTCACATTCACACCTACGGTCAATTTAGAGTCACCAGTTAACCTAACCTGCATGTCTTTGGACTGTGGGGGAAACCGGAGCACCCGGAGGAAACCCACGCGGACACGGGGAGAACATGCAAACTCCGCACAGAAAGGCCCTCGCCGGCCACGGGGCTCGAACCCGGACCTTCTTGCTGTGAGGCGACAGCGCTAACCACTACACCACCGTGCCGCCCTATATTAAATATATTGTATTTTATAAAATGACATGTTTTGCAAAATTAGGGAATACAACAGATCCTATGTGGTTATTTACTTGGAATTATTTATTTTTTTGGCAAAAAAAAAATTAATGTTATTAATTTTAATGCTAGAAAGTACCACTGTAGATGTGTGAATTACATTAATACTGTAGTTTTCTCACAAAACCAAGGACTAAATAGGTCATGTACAGTATATACAGTATTTTTTAATGTGAATTGTTTTTATTTAAACAACTTTCTAACCGGGGGCGGTACGGTGGTGTAGTGGTTAGCGCTGTCGCCTCACAGCAAGAAGGTCCAGGTTCGAGCCCCGTGGCCGGCGAGGGCCTTTCTGTGCGGAGTTTGCATGTTCTCCCCGTGTCTGCATGGGTTTCCTCCGGGTGCTCCGGTTTCCCCCACAGTTCAAAGACATGCAGGTTAGGCTAATTGGTGGTTCTAAATTGACCATAGGTGTGAATGTGAGTGTGAATGGTTGTTCGTCTCTATCTGTCAGCCCTGTGATGACCTGGCGACTTGTCCAGGGTGTACCCCGCCTCTCACCCATAGTCAGCTGGGATAGGCTCCAGCTTGACTGCAACCCTGCACAGGATAAGCGGTTGTGGATAATGGATGGATGGATGAAACTTTCTAACCTTGCCTTGACTGACTGCCTGCAAAGACCACATTGTGTAAGAAGAAAGAGAACAAAACAGAAAACCCAGGAACACTTGGGATAAAGCTAGGAATGCATCCTGGATGGTGTGCTGGTCCAGTGCAGAGCACCATGCACATACACCTTCACATGCTAATTTATACCCAGGAGCAATTTAGCACAGCCAGTTCATATAATAGCATGTTTTTGGTAGGTGGCAGGAAACCAGAGACCCCAAATGAAGTCCATGTGGACACAGGGAAGACATGCACAGAAACTTTACACAGATAGTAACCCAAGCTCAGGATTGGGACACGAAAGATTTTTATCCATTTTCCATCAAGAAGTTAAATAAAGCTCATCTCATCTCATCTCATTATCTCTAGCCGCTTTATCCTTCTACAGGGTCGCAGGCAAGCTGGAGCCTATCCCAGCTGACTACGGGCGAAAGGCGGGGTACACCCTGGACAAGTCGCCAGGTCATCACAGGGCTGACACATAGACACAGACAACCATTCACACTCACATTCACACCTACGGTCAATTTAGAGTCACCAGTTAACCTAACCTGCATGTCTTTGGACTGTGGGGGAAACCGGAGCACCCGGAGGAAACCCACGCGGACACGGGGAGAACATGCAAACTCCACACAGAAAGGCCCTCGCCGGCCCCGGGGCTCGAACCCAGGACCTTCTTGCTGTGAGGCGACAGCGCTAACCACTACACCACCGTGCCGCCTTAAATAAAGCTCTTTATTTTAAATAGGAAAGGAAACATGTTGATGGTTGACCGTGAATCCAAGATTAGCTATAATTAGCAAATGGAGCATGGTGAATAAACCATGAATGCCATACACATGGAGGTTTTTGCTCCCAAAATTGCACATGAAAATAAACTAAATATAATACTTAGTTTATGCTGCTGCATGTCTGCACTAAATATCTAGTTTGTGTTTTAGCCAGCATAGATTACTTCGAGAACAATTCTGTTATTTTCGTATTTATATTGATCATCTAACATAGACCACTGTAAATGCCATTATTCTACAGATTTTTAAGCAACAAAGCAGCTCATCAGGTGAAGAAGGTATGTATAGTAATATAATCAAAAATATTTCAAAATACCAGACAATAAACTAATTTTATGTTCTAACAGTAACAGAATTCAACAATGAGCTTCGGATCCTGCTTATTGGAAAGACAGGCGTGGGCAAAAGTGCAACAGGAAACACCATCTTTGGAAAAAAGGCTTTTGAATCAGATAGCTCCTCTTCTTCTGTTACCACACAGTGTGAGAAAGCCAGTGGAAGTGTACATGGCAGAAAGGTGTTTGTTATTGACTCTCCAGGCCTGTTTGACACTCAGTTATCTGCAGACGAGGTGGTCAGTCGGATTAAACTGTGCATTCCATTCTCTGCTCCAGGACCTCATGTCTTTTTAGTTGTGATTAAAATAGGTAGATTCACAGAAGAAGAAGAAAAAACAGTTGAGCTGTTTCAAGCAATTTTTGGAGAAAAGTCATCCAGCTACACTATGGCTCTCTTCAGTCACGGAGATCAATTGAAGGGGAAAAATATTCATCAGTTTATACGCAACAATACAAAGCTTTTGAATTTCATCAGGAAATGCAAAGGTGGATACCATGTGTTCAATAACGAAGATCAAAATCCAGAACAAGTCATCCAGCTCCTGGACCAGATTGATAAGATGGTCACTGTAAATGGTGGAGAACATTACACTACAGGGATGCTTCAGGAAGCTGAGAGAGCGATAGAAGCAGAGAAACAACGGATCCTAAAAGAGAATGAGGCACAGAGACAGAAGGAGATAGAAGAGCTGAGGGTGAAGTATGAAGGAGAAGAATTTGTGAGAGAAAAAAAGAAGAAAACTGAGCAACATGAAGAGGACGCAAGAGAAGAGGCTGAAAAAGGTTACTCTTATTTTGAAAAGTTTCTTCAGATTTTAATTGACATTATATTGCAATATTTTGGACTCAAACCACTAGGCCATGTTTCAAATTTCCACTTTAATAATTTCCATGGCAGTTTTAAATAGAATCATAATGTCTGACCAAAAAAACATCACAAAAATGTCTGTTTTCTGTTTCATCTTCTGTGTTAAGGCTGGAGCCTTTACGTCATTTATGTTTGTTCTTTAAATGTAACATGTAAATTCTTGTGGTTATTTGTTCAATGTAACAGTAAAGATTTTACGTTGTAACATTTATATACAGTTCACTTTAAAAAAAAAAAATAAACTCCTACTAGTGTCAGAGGAATCATCATCAAATTCAGAGGAACATAATAATGGATATTCAACAACCTGGAAAGATGCTACCAATTTTTCTCTGTTTGTTTTATTCAACCATGCTACGGGTTCCAGATAGTCCACCCATTCTTCACCATCGTTTAAACAGTTTCAAATTTTAAATATTTTAGATATTAATAGATTTCAACTCGCTCTTTTCACAGCTCAATTTCTTAATAACAATTTTCCTGATATGTTCGAAAACTTTTTTTAATATTAATTCACAGTTTCACCAATATCAAACTCAACAAAGCACTCAATTACACATTCCCCTATTGAGAATGTCTATGGCTCAAATGAGTGTGCAATATAAATATGTCAATGTATGGAATGATCTGAAAAATTTTACTTCCATAATAATGTTTAAACAGACCCTTAAGAAACATCTCCTCTCCTACCCTAGCCATTTCTGAGTTTTTGATAAAATGTTTGTAATTTAGTGTTTAATGTCATATTTTGTTTGAATTCTGTTTTATTTATGCTCTTAGTTGATTAATATCACTGTTATTGACTTAAGCAGTTTAAAGGAGGAGGGATTAGTATAAGCTTTTTTAGGCTTTTCCCCTCCTCCTGCACATAGATTTCATGATTATTGTCTATTCCTGTTTTGTGCAAATAAATAAATGAAAAAAATGAAATGAAAAAAAGAAATTGACCATTATGTGCATATAAAGTCGAAGAGTAATTTTCTCTTAGGTTACTTAACTTTTACTTGAGAAATTTACAAATAAGATATATTTTATCGTCATTTTGACTTGTGCATACACTGCACACACACACACACAGTCTAATGGTGGTTTTGGAAACTTGGAAACCCCAAGATTTGACTTGGGGTTTTCCCAAGTCAAATCAAGAACCTCAAAAGGACTTTTGCTTTTAATTCACCAACAATGATCTTTGGGGATTTTTAATTTTTTTTAAATTATCAGCCCTGTCACTGTACATGTGGGCAAAATAAACGTGGGTCCTCTTCCAGGCAAGTTTGTAACACTTCCATTTAGTGTCCACTTTTTTATTTTTGCCCTAACAGTAGAAATGGACATTTTCAGGTGAGTAGCTATTTTTTAATAACCACTCCCTGACTTATGAAGGTCAACACACTTCTCCCTCATTTGGTTTGTGTGTTCTCTTATCTTTCCCACGTTGATGGATGACTAAGGGAATTTGGCTTCTGCATCACCTCATATTTGTCCCCCAGTTCATCAGGAAGTCATGGATTACAGCTTGAAAGTTCCTACACACTCCAATCAGCTAAAAATGTGCAATTTAAATAGGAAACATGCTTCAGTTACATTATGTTCACTATAATTTCCAGGGGTGCCAGTAATAGTGGCACATTTGTTTTTGTTGAAAATAATTATTTATGGATGAGTGATTTGTTTTTCTCTGAATACATTTTTCAATTAAAAGTTGGATTTTTCTCTTTTTTTCCCATGTAAGATGAAGCGGCAGGGCGGCACAGTGGTGTAGTGGTTAGCGCTGTCGCCTCACAGCAAGAAGGTCCTGGGTTCGAGCCCCGGGGCTGGCGAGGGCCTTTCTGTGTGGAGTTTGCATGTTCTCCCCGTGTCCGTGTGGGTTTCCTCCGGGTGCTCCGGTTTCCCCCACAAAGACATGCAGGTTAGGCTAACTGGTGACTCTAAATTGATCGTAGGTGTGAGTGTGAATGGTTGTCTGTGTCTATGTGTCAGCCCTGTGATGACCTGGCGACTTGTCCAGGGTGTACCCCGCCTTTCGCCCGTAGTCAGCTGGGATAGGCTCCAGCTTGCCTGCGACCCTGTAGAAGGATAAAGCGGCTAGAGATAATGAGATGAGATAAAGATGAAGCGGCTTCACCAAAAGGTGTTTTTTTTTTCCTGAGCCTTTTTACTCATCTTTACAAGGGGTGCCAATAATTGTGGAAGGCACTATATATACTGTACATGATCTATTTATCCCCCTGTTTTCGTGAGAAAACTACAGTATTATTGTAATTCACACATCAACAATGGTACTTTGCCGCATTAAAATAATATTACAATTATTTTTTGCCAAAAAGAATAATAATTCCAAGGAAACAACCACATAGGATCTGCTGTATTGCCTAGTTCTGTGAATTAACACATTTTAGGAATTTATTTGAGATAAATATAATGAAATTACAAGCAGATAATGGTAAATGACATCTCATCTCATTATCTCTAGCCGCTTTATCCTGTTCTACAGGGTCGCAGGCACGCTGGAGCCTATCCCAGCTGACTACGGGCGAAAGGCGGGGTACACCCTGGACAAGTCGCCAGGTCATCACAGGGCTGACACATAGACACAGACAACCATTCACACTCACATTCACACCTACGATCAATTTAGAGTCACCAGTTAGCCTAACCTGCATGTCTTTGTGGGGGAAACCGGAGCACCCGGAGGAAACCCACTTGGACATGGGGAGAACATGCAAACTCCGCACAGAAAGGCCCTCACCGGCCACGGGGCTCGAACCCGGACCTTCTTGCTGTGAGGTGACAGCGCTAACCACTACAGCACTGTGCCGCCGGTAAATGACATAGCAATTTTTTAAAATTTAAAGCTGTAATTGAATTGCTGCAATTAGAGTATCTCTATCAGCTGAAAATTTAAGTTTATAATGTTTTAAAATTTAAAGCTACACTAAAAGCCTGCCATAGCTTTGCTTCACCACAACCTTAAGAGGTAATAGTTTTTCTCACACAACAAAAGCAGATGGGCGGCACGGTGGTGCAGTGGTTAGCACTGTCGCCTCACAGCAAGAAGGTCCAGGTTCGAGCCCCGTGGCCGGCGAGGACCTTTCTGTGTGGAGTTTGCATGTTCTCCCCGTGTCTGCATGGGTTTCCTCCGGGTGCTCCGGTTTCCCCCACAGTCCAAAGACATGCAGGTTAGGTTAACTGGTGACTCTAAATTGAGCGTAGGTGTGAATGTGAGTGTGAATGGTTGTCTGTGTCTATGTGTCAGCCCTGTGATGACCTGGCGACTTGTCCAGGGTGTACCCCGCCTTTCGCCCATAGTCAGCTGGGATAGGCTCCAGCTTGCCTGCGACCCTGTAGAACAGGATAAAGCGGCTAGAGATAATGAGATGAGATGAGAACAAAAGCAGACTAAAATCAAGCTTAGTTCATGGCTTAGTGCCAAAAGTGCTAAAACAAAGGCACTTGTTTCCAGGGGTGTAGCCATCATTTTAGAAGTGAGGGGGACAAATTGTTCAGAGGTCTAGTGAGTGATTTATCATCCTCTCGCATTCAATTGCACCTCTCCTTAGCAGCTAAAGAACCACATAACCACAAACAGCACAGCACCAGGGAACCGACTTTAGTTCTTTAAAATGATATACTATCAAAATCTAAAGTCAAAATCTAAAGCTGCCAAACTCTGGTTGAGTTGACATAGAATGACCCTGGAGCATCTACAGCCAGATACTTAAGTGCCAAATGACAACACTGAACACCAAAAGTTCTGTAAAACACCATTCCTGTTTAAAATGATCAGCACCAAAATTGAGTGGAAGTGACAAGGTAACAGGCTAACAAGCCACATAATTTATTTTAATGTCAAGAAGTGACAAGTGAAAGTGACACAACAATAAACATATCAACATTAAGATTAATCAATTTAAAAAAATGGTCGGACCTATGCCTGCTGCCTAATACAGTAGTCAAATAATATCTGCAAATAAATAAATAATAAACAAATAAACAAAAAGTCTCTTTGAAATTACATATAAACTACATCTTTAAACATCCGTGTCAGTATTTCCCTTTTGAACTAAGGGAATCAAAGGCTACAGGCTCTCCTGATTAACGATATTACAAAATAATATCATCACTTCTAGATTTCTTTTAGACCCAAGCAGAAACAATAATATAATCATAATAAAACAGTTGTATTAAGTAAAAAGTAACTAAGTCTCTTTGTTGATGATCCTCTACAGCAGGGGTATTCAATTAAAAGTCACTGAGGTCCAGTTATTAAATTTTGTCCAAGTAGAAGGTCCGAACCAAAGTCCAGCTTGTGTCTTATAGCCTTCCCCTATGTCCACATTTTCATATGGTTTCAACAATATTTATTGTTCATTTCCAATGCAGGCGGCACGGTGGTGTAGTGGTTAGCGCTGTCGCCTCACAGCAAGAAGGTCCTGGGTTTGAGCCCCATGGCCGGCGAGGGCCTTTCTGTGCGAAGTTTGCATGTTGTCCGCGTGGGTTTCCTCCGGGTGCTCTGGTTTCCCCCATAGTCCAAAGACATGCAGGTTAGGTTAACTGGTGACTCTAAATTGAGTGTGAATGGTTGTCTGTGTCTATGTGTCAGCCCTGTGATAACCTGGCGACTTGTCCAGGGTGTACCCCGCCTTTCGCCCGTAGTCAGCTGGGATAGGCTCCAGCTTGCCTGCGACCCTGTAGAACAGGATAAAGCGGCTAGAGATAATGAGAATGGGGATTTCCAGTGCAGGAAATGAACTGAGTGCACAACTATCTCTTTTACCATAAATAAAAGTAGTCCCAGGAAAATAAAGTCAAGGCCTTTATTTCAGATTAAAGAAAACAGAAACCTCAGAATAAAATAAATAAAAAAGTGCAAACAGAGTGGAATAACTCCTTTTTCTCTTAAATTAAAGCGGTCCCAACCTGAAGAATTGAAGGCCTACACTTCAAGTAAAAAAGTCAACTCAGAAAACATTCACTAAAAAGTGCAAACAGAGCATTGACTTAACATTTTCTCTTCTTTGTTCTTAAAATAAGGAGGTCCCAGCCTAAAAAAATGAGGGCCTACTTTTCAAGAAAAAAAAGTCCAAATCTTCAGAAAACAAGTGGCTTTTTGGGGGGGGGAATGCAAACAGAACATTTTTCTTTGAACTTTTCTCTTTTAATTCTTCTTTTACTCTTCTTAATGAGAAAAATGGGCATGTGGCTGACTGCCAGTAATTTAAATCTTGGTTGGAATGGAGTTAGTGCCATTCTCATGCAGATATGTAGGTGTTCATTGTTGAGCCTAGAATGGTACTTGGTTTTGACAATGCAGTGGAAAAAGCTGACTCACAGCTGTAAGTCGATCCAAACATAGTCAAGGTGTGCAGTGCTACTTTGATTAGACCAGGAAACACTCCAATGTGTTTATGTTGCCCCAAAATCCACGCTACTTTTAAGGAACATTCGTTCACACGTTGCTGGGCTGTAAATGTATGTGTGATGAGTCGGGTAGACCTGTCATACTGTGCTTGCAGTTGGGTTATTTTGCATGCCCTCAGCTCGGACTTCAGGGGATAACTTTGCTCAAAAGAGCTGTGCTTCGTTTCGTAGTGGCGCTTCACGTTGCCACTTTTAAACCACGTTTTCGGAGCATATGAGGCACACTGGTTTTGAACTGTTCGCCGGAAGAATGAACATATATTTCTCCGTCCATTCATCTTTAAAACAACGATTTGACTTGTCTACTTTCCGCCGCCTTTTGGAGCAAGCCATGTTGTCTCGGTCAGTTGTCTCTTAACTTAACTCTCTTCCTCTCTGCTTGTTGCTCTGCTGTGGTGCGCTGGGTAAACTAACGATTTTATTGGCTCAACTGAGTGAAGCTGTTGTCGTATTAACTGGAGTAGCAGCGCCCGCTGTCAATTGCCACGACCGTCCAAAATAATGCTTCATGAAAATTACTTAATCTCGTGAATTTACCATTGGTCACGGGTCCGGACAGAACCATCACTGGGTCCGGATCCGGACCGAGGTCCGCCATTTGGTGATGCCTGCTCTACAGTTAAATAACTGTGATAACTCTGTTTGAAGCCTCTCCCTGCCTGTCAGTGCTGCAGCCTGGTCTCTCCCCTGACACATGACCTTCTCCCTGTGCTGCCTATTGCAACACAGACAAAAACATTTAGTATAAATAAAACTAGTTCTGAAATAGCAGTGGAAATGCTAATCTTAGAGTCACTCTTATCTTATATACATTTCTTTAGCCAGTTACAATTTCTCCTACAAGTTCTCCTGCAATAATATAGATAGTAAATGTGCAAAGTAAAATTTATAAATAGAATTAAGAATAGTAGTAGTGACATAGCTAGTTATATTCTCTTCTCACCTGTGAGCCTGCATAATCATCCCTGTTGGCCTCTGGTCCACTGTCTCCTCTCTCACCCTGCTCTTTCTATTGTGGCAATAAAGATTAAAAAATACGTGGAAAGCAACATTTTGAAATAGAATTAAGAATACAGTAATAATAATCAGCAAATTCATGTACTTTAAACTTTAACTACCACAAAAATAAGTTAAATCTTTACAAAAATAACAGTCAAAGGAACACAAATACATTTATATTCTTATTTTCTACCCAGAAGTGAGTAAGTAATCTTAAAGTAGCCAAAATAGTAACATCCTAGGTAACAATTTTACGTAGTAACTACATACAACGTAGTGGTTTGGTAGATATTACGTAGTGTTTTTATGTAGTTACTACATAAAATTCTGGACTACCAGCAACGTTTTTACTACGTCGTAAAGTTACATAGAGAAACTACGTACCCACCACCTTCCCACTACCCTATGGGGACCTTCCCACTATACTATGGGTACTTTCACACTCATATGGGCACATTCTCACTACCTTACATTTTCACATCCTTTCTACTACCTTACAAAACCTGAGTAATATTATGCAGAAAACATGGAAGAAGCAACAATATTTTGCATAGTCGGTGCATTTATTTCAACAAAAAAAAAAATAGCTGCATCAGCCAGGTTAGGTTAGAAATGTGAACAATATATATAAAACCACGTGTACTAGTACAATTGACAAACATAACAGGTCATGTGTTGTAGTTTCACAGGATGAAATAGAAGATTAATACATGCATTACCTGAATCAAATGAAATCATGAATATGCAAAGGAACTTAAAGGTATTAGGGCGGCACGGTGGTGTAGTGGTTAGCGCTGTCGCCTCACAGCAAGAAGGTCCGGGTTCGAGCCCCGTGGCCGGCGAGGGCCTTTCTGTGTGGAGTTTGCATGTTCTCCCCGTGTCCGCGTGGGTTTCCTCCGGGTGCTCCGGTTTCCCCCACAGTCCAAAGACATGCAGGTTAGGTTAACTGGTGACTCTAAATTGACCGTAGGTGTGAATGTGAGTGTGAATGGTTGTCTGTGTCTGTGTCAGCCCTGTGATGACCTGGCGACTTGTCCAGGGTGTACCCCGCCTTTCGCCCATAGTCAGCTGGGATAGGCTCCAGCTTGCCTGCGACCCTATAGAACAGGATAAAGCGGCTAGAGATAATGAGATGAGATGAGACTTAAAGGTATTATTCTGCACTTTTATGATGGCTGCTGGTCAGATTACTCAAGTAAGAGTATTGTTACTTTAGAATAATATTACTCAAGTAAAATAAAACGTATCTTCTTTTCTATGAATGTATTTCTATGTATTTCTTTGAATGAATCTTCTTTTCTATGAATGTATTTCTAAATTAATGTATGACATTGTTAATCAAAGTGCACCCTCAAACATTTGTAAATTATTTTCGTCTATTTCTAGTATCCATTCTTATAACACTAGGTCATCTTACTCCAAGAACTTGTATACTCAGTATTCTCGTACAAATCTACAAAAGAACTCATTTTCCCGTGTTGGTGTTAGGGTATGGAACCAGATTCCAACTTCTATAAGATCTTCATCTAAATTGTCGTTGAAGAAAAAAGTCAGACACCACCTTTCTTCCGATTTAAGTAGATATGGATATGATGTTGACATCTCCAAACTCTTTCTTTCTACATAACTTTATTTCTATATATAATTAAGAGCTATATACATTTATTTATCTTAGTTTTAACTTTAAATATTATTTAATACCATGCATGAATTATTATTATCAGTATGATAAATATACCTCTCTCTCTATATATATATATTTTTTCAATGTTATTGAATGATATATTACTGTACCTTTATATCGAATAACAAGTATTGTCTCATCTTTTTCTTTTTGTTACCAAATAGTTGTTAATTTGTCAAGTATGTTTTATTATCTTTTTCATACATATTTAGGTATTATATTAATTCATATAAAATATTTTTTCTTTGTAAACATGAGTCTGCCTTGATTAGCAGTGCGCTATTTGCAGACTCGTGTAGTCTATTATATGTTTATATGTAATTGAAATAAAGGATTGAGATTGAGAACGTATTTAGCAACAAAACAACTCTTAAGAGTACAATTTATCCAAAAAGTTACTTAAGTAAATGTAATGGAGTAAATGTAACTAGTTACTACTGCCTCTAATGCCGCTTTTCCACTACCAACACGGCTGAGTTGGGCTGAGCCGTGCCGTGCTGAGTTGGGCTGAGTCGAGCTGAGTGGGGCTGTTGGAGTTGCATTTCGATTACAACCGCGCTGAACCGTGCTGGCTGGAAGTGGGTGGACACATTGGGTGGAGTTAGCGAAAGTGGGTGGACGTCAGGTGATGTCGTTAGGCGGCGCAAACAGTGACATCAGTGACCTTTTAAGCGGTAGTCTCACAACCCGGAGAGTAAACAATAAACATGGAGGACATGATGTCATTGGTGTTGCTGGTCTTGGTGCTGTGGCTTGTTGTCACCGACAACGCCAACAGATACTGGCAAGAGCGTATAGATGAGGTGAGGCACATAAGGCTTCATAATTCTCGTAATTTGTAATTCTCCTTCTTCTGGGTTTATGGTGTTTACAGATCCCAGCGTGCTCGCGGGGCGTGTGTGGGCATGTGAGGACACTCCTCCTCACCAATCAGTGCACAGGGGAGTGTCTCCTCATGCCCCTAGCCTCACTCAGCTCGGTTTGGCTCGCTTCAGCCCCACTCCAAAACCGTGCGAGTTTTGGGGGCTGAGCAGGGCTGAAGCGAGCTGAGTCGTGCTGTTCTTAGATAGTCGAAACGCGAGCCGTGTCGGGCTGAAGTGAGCTGAAGCGAGCTGAAGTGAGCTGAAAAAGGGTAGTGGAAAAGGGCCATAAGTTAGCTAGCTAGCTTAAAGGTGCCCTTCCACCAAAAATGTTTAATACTGGCTCTTTTTGAAATACCATAGTTCACTCCGAGTTGCATATGCATGCTGCATGTGAAAATGTAATTCTACCCCCATTCCCTGTATTAGCTTATGAAAGAAAATAGTTGGAAAAACGAGCGGATCTGAAAAAGCCATACGAGCTTACGTCACTTTGTAAATTAGTATTCATGGCCTCGCCCACCTTGGCTTGCGACCTCCCATGGGAAGGAAGTTCAGATTTAAGCGCGAGGAGAGATAGCAGAGCCAGTTTTGCCAGATTGGGCTTTAAGACACCAGGAACCTGTGGCGGGGGATTCAGACCATCACAGACTACAAGCCCTCGCCACAGACCTGTGACAACTCCACGTCTCTGCTGAATCAGTTGAACGACTTCTTCGCTCGCTTTGAGGCAGACAACAGCACCACAGCACAGAAGACCCCACCACCTCCCGGCGACCAGGTGTTGATGCTGTCCCCAGACAGAGTGAGGAGAGCTCTCAGGATGACAAATGCATGAAAAGCCCCTGGTCCTGATAACATTCCTGGTCGTGTCCTGAGAGACTGTGCTGAGGAGCTCACAGATGTCTTTACAGTCATCTTCAACATCTCGTTGAGCCAGGCTGTTGTCCCCACGTGCCTCAAAACCACCACCATCATCCCGGTCCTGAAGAAGCCGTCTCCCTCCTGCTTCAATGACTACTGCCCTGTTGCACTCACTCCCATCCTCATGAAGTGCTTCAAGCGGCTAGTCATGAGGCATATCAAGTCTGCCCTCCCCCCCGCCCTGGACCCTTTCCAGTTTGCATATCAGTCCAACCATTCGACCGATGATGCCATCTCCACTGCCCTCCACTCAGCCCTCACCCACCTGGAGACAAAAGACTTGTATGTCAGAATGCTGTTCATAGAATTTAGCTCAGCATTCAACACAATTATTCCTCAGCAGCTCATTCATAAACTGGACCAGCTGGGACTCAACACCTCCCTGTGCAACTGGCTGCTGGACTTCTTGATGGGGAGACCACAGACTGTACGGGTCGGCAGCAACTCCTCCAGCACCATCACACTGAACACGGGGGCCCCCCAAGGATGTGTGCTAAGCCCCCTCCTCTTCACTCTGCTGACCCACGACTACACACCAACATCCAGCTCTAATCTCCTCATTAAGTTTGCGGATGACACGACTGTGGTAGGTCTCATCAACAATGGCAATGAGACAATCTACAGGAGTGAGGTGAGTCGCTTGGCCATGTGGTGCAAGGACAATAATCTTCGTCTGAACGTAGAGAAGATGAAGGAGATTGTTGTGGACTTCAGGAGAGAGCACACCCAGAATGCTCCACTATCTATCGATGGTGCTGCAGTGGAGAGGGTGAGCAGCACCAAGTTTCTGGGTGTGCACATCTCTGAAGACCTGTCCTGGAGCAACAACACCGCATCACTGGCCAAAAAAGCCCAACAGCGTCTGTACTTCCTCCGCAAACTGAGGAGAGCAAGAGCCCCGGCTCCCATCATGCACACTTTCTACAGAGGCACCATCGAGAACATCCTGACCAGCTGCATCACCGTGTGGTACGGCGCCTGCACCATGTCCTGCTGCAAGTCTCTGCAGCGCATCATGAGAGCAGCTGAGAGGATCATTGGTGTCTCTCTCCCTTCTCTAATGGATATTTATAACTCCCGCCTCACCCACAAAGCCATCAGGATTGCAGGTGACCCCACCCACCCATCTCACAGCCTCTTCAGTCTGCTGCCGTCGGGGAGGAGACTGCGGAGTCTCCGGGCCAAAACCAGCAGGCTCAAGAACAGTTTCTTTCACCAGGCAGTCAGGAGGCTCAACTCCCTCCCTGTTCTGCCCCTCCTCCCCCCTCTGCCCCCTGCCATAGATTCTCCTCGCACACCCCCCTGCCCCCCCTTCAGCATCTGACATGCCATCCTCACAGTTCCCCCCCCCCCCCCCCCCGACACACACACACACACACACACACACACACACACACACACACACACACACACACACACACACATACATCTCATCGTTCATTAACGCACTGAACTCAGGGACCGCACATTTCACTTTACCTCGCTCATTTGCACTATTCCGCACTACCTCACCTTAACAGCTGCTAGTTTGTTTATACTGCTTATTTCATGTTTACCTGCTATACCTCAAGTGCCCTTGACTGTTTGTTTATTTGAACCAATTTATGTGTGTATCTATGAGTGTTTAGTCTACGTCTAGTTCATATCTAGAGTGTTTATACTGTTTATATTGTCTGTTTGAGTGTTTAGTCTGTGTGTAGTTCTTATCTAGTGTTTACACTGTTTATATTGTCTGAGTGTTTAGTCTATGTCTTGTTCTTATCTAGTGTTTATACTGTTTATTTATACTGTTTATATTGTTTGTCTGAGTGTTTAGTCTATGTCTAGTTCCTATCTAGAGTGTTTATACTGTTTATATTGTTTTTTTTTTCAATTACTCTATTTTTATTTTTATTTATTGCATTGCCTGTTTGCACCGTGGGTCAGAGAGGACTGAAATTTCATCTGTGCTGTATGTCGAGCATGTATAGCATATTTGACAATAAAGTTGACTTGACTTAAGTGCATTTTGGCGGATTTGAACATATTTTGGGCTGGAAAACGTCAGCAGTATCTGGCAACACTGAGCAGAGCCCATCTCCTCAGTAGCTAACAAAGAGGACCTAACAGCAAGTTGAAAACATGTCTGAACAAGTTCGTGCCTGTGTTATTTGTGACAGTAAGACATCAACATTGCATTTCTTGCCCAAGATAGAAGAGGTGAAGAATAAATGGTTGGAATTTATCTTTGGAACACCACCAGTGAAGTATAATGCAGCTTTAGTACTGTGTTCTGATCATTTCAACCACAGTAACTTTTCAAACTTTGGTGCCTTCAGTAGTGGTTTTGCTTCGAGGTTGCATTTAATCCCTGGATCTGTGCCATCAAGACGATCGACCACCGGCTCACAAGCTGTAAGTAAAACATGAACTTTTTGTTCGAAGGTTTTTGTTACAAAATAGCATGTTCATATTCTCCACGTTAGCACGCATGACATGGTCACAAGCTAGGCAGGGATGGGAGTTTTCCGCTTTTTCTGAGTAAAAAGCGACCTTTTTATATTATGCCAAATCCGTTGAGAATTTTTTTTTTTTTTATTAATTTCGGGGGGTTGGGGTATGTTCCTTCATGCTGTTCAAACTTTATTAACTCCAACGATGTTTACACATTATTTGTAACTCACCATCTTTAGTCTCATTTAAATCTCGTTGAATGTGATGTAAAATTCGTGTTATCTACATTGTTATTGGTCAAAACATCGACGTCGAGACCATAATAGCCAATCAAAACAGTTTTTACAAAGACACCCGCATTCTTTTTTTAAGTCACTCGTTCATTTTATTCGTTTGTTTGTTCAGTAAAAACCCAAACATTTGTTGAATTTTTCTTATTTCCTCGCGTCGCACCTCAATGACGTCAGCGTGTGGTTTGTTCCTTCTCTCTCGCCGTAGTAAGACACCCACATCTGCTTGTTCTGACTCACTGGAGGTAGCGTCACAGTGCTGTTAACCAATCAGAGGTAACACGTTCACATGTCATGAATATTAATGAGTAAGAGCTGAAATCCTGTCGTTCTCTCCCCACCCACTCTTCCAGCAAACTAGAACAGCCTGAAACAGGAGAACCACAGCATTTTTTTCCACCAAAACCGGCTCACAGGGCATTCATTCATACTAGAGACCACCACACAATTAATGAAAAAACGATGCAAGGAGACCTTTAACTAACTAAATTGACATCTATTTGTCATCTTTTAGCTAAACATTATCTACATTCAACAGCATTACTCAACTTACACGGTTTGTTTGGAAAAAACTGTCTAAAGTCTTTAGCCTCTTGGCTGGTTTGCTGAACATACAGAAGCACTGCCCAGATCTGAATCACACCAAAGATACTCATACAATATGCGTTTCCACATGTTAAAAATGAGTTGAGTGGTTGTAATGGCTGTAAAAAGTGCGGGGGACAGAGGCCACAAATACAGCAAGTACAGGGGACATGTCCCCCGTGTCCGCTACGCCCATGCTTGTTTCTTGCAAGTGTTGCTCATGAAGAGGAAATGAAAGTGAAACTAATCTTTCAGGGGAAAACTAAACTCAGGCTCTGAGAGACAGTGAGTGCCACACTCAGATCAGAGAGACTCCAACATCCACAAGCAAGATGGCAGGTGAGGCATATATCTAAAAAAGGTTTTCATACATCAGTTTTAAGATTATAGAAAATATTTACAGTAACTTAGTTTTGTTTACACATTCATTTTAATTACAGTATTTATGAATAACTGTCATATGGCTGTGTTGTTGAGTGAATTTATTTGAACTTTAACATAAAAATCCTCAGGACGATTGATACAGTACATGGCCTGGCTTCTTTCTTCTAAGCTGCTGCTGCTGACATGTTTTGTGGTTGTCACAGCTTTTGTGATTCAGGTAAGTTGAAATGTCCGAACTGACTTCATAATGTACTTCTTTTGTTTAGTGTAAAGTTAGATTATGTGCAAGAAAGAGTTTTGTGGTTTTGTATTATTGTATACTATTGGGGCAGCCCAGTAGTGCAGTGGTTATCACTGTCACCTCACAGCAAGAAGGTTCTGGGTTTAAATCTTGTGGTTGAATGGGGCCTTTCTGTGTGGAGTTTGCATGTTCTCCCTGTGCCTGCGTGGATTTCCTGCAACAATCCAAAGACATGAAGATTAGGTCAGCTGGCTACTCTAAGGCCCTGTCCACACGGCAACAGATTCAGGTGACTCCGATACAATTGCTTATCGTTTAGGCCTGGCATCCACACGGCACCGGCGTTTTGGGTGCCCAAAACGCAATCTTTTTGAGAACGGGTTCCAGAGTGGAAAGATCTGGCAACGTTGCCGTTGTGAAGTCGTCTGGATGAGTAAAACGGATTTGTTTACGATGACGTCACAACCACATGACTGTGAGTGCTTCACGCCGGGTAGAAGTGTAACGAATATCACCAGGAAAAAGCCTTACAGAGCACTAGTGAGAGTGAAACACGAGCTTGGATATTATTATTATTATTATTATTATTATTATTATGTTCAGTGTTAGTTCACAGTAGTAATGCAAGAAGCAGAATAGTGACAGTAATAGTGAAGCAAAACATGCAATTGTACAAACACTGCAGCTCTACAGCAAAATATTCATTTATGATTCTTAACACCAGTAGTGCCAATGATCTCATTGCGATGCGAGTTGTCAACAAATCCTATAACTTGGTTCATGAAACGCGCTTACAAAATATTTTCACTGTGAATATTTATTGTGTAATGGTGCAAAGTGAGCGAGAGAGAGAGAGAGAGAGAATAGCCCTTAGGGCAGAGTCAATCCCACCAGCAAAACTAGGGGGAAAAAAGAGCGATCTCACCTCTTCAGATGATGGTTTAAGTCCTACAATACATTCCTCAAAAAAGCAAATTAATCCATCAACGTGTATCATTCAATTTATTCCGGACCATTAAAGACGCCGCCTTCCGCGTACGTCATCCTCGCCGCCATATTGGAAAGGTCAAAGCGGAGAATAAAGATTAGCTGCGTTTAACTGTACCAACAGGTTTACCGTCCAAACGAGATCACATGGGATTACCTTTCACAGGTGAGAAACAACAAATTAATCCATCAACGTGTAGTATTCAATTTATTCCGGACCATTAAAGACGCCGCCTTCCGCGTACGTCATCCTCGCCGCCATATTGGAAAGGTCAAAGCGGAGAATAAAGATTAGCTGCGCTTAACTGTACCAACAGGTTTACCGTCCAAACGAGATCACATGGGATTACCTTTCACAGGTGAGACTGGAAAAATACTTTTCATTGTATTTGGTCATTATAATGTAATTTTCCGAACAGATTTTCCTGACTTTGTGGCTAATATGAAGTCTCGCGCGTAATAGTTTATGCGCATGCGTCCTTACTTCTTCTATTCCCATACGAAAAAGAACAGTAAAGAACTTATAAGAGTTTACCACTGTCTTAGTAGTAAATCCTTATAAATATAAGGATAAATCCTTATAAGGATTTATAAATAAATATATATGCCATGTATGATTTACTCCTGAAAGTGGCCCATTTTGCATTTTCCTCATACAAATTTTTTATGAAAATCTAGTATGTATGAAGTGAACATTGTGCATGGTTTTTACAGATAATGTGTATGGTGAATTACACCGTCTTTGTATGCTTCACGTAATGTTTGTAGTTTTAAATTATATTTTACAGTTTAAAATGTATATGCCTTTTATATGTAAATCCACATATGTTTGTGTTGGATTTACATATAAAAGGCATATACATTTTAAACTGTAAAATATAATTTAAAACTACAAACATTGCGTGAAGCATACAAAGACGGTGTAATTCATCATACACATTATCTGTAAAAACCATGCACAATGTTCACTTCATACATACTAGATTTTCATAAAAAATTTGTATGAGGAAAATGCAAAATGGGCCACTTTCAGGAGTAAATCATACATGGCATATATATTTATTTATAAATCCTTATAAGGATTTACTACTAAGACAGTGGTAAATTCTTATAAGTTCTTTACTGTTCTTTTTCGTATGGGTTGTTCTGGTGTCTCCGAAGGGACTGTCTTACAGCGCCCCAGAGGTGTGGCATGTGTATTGCATCGTTTTCAGCAAGCGTTGCGTTGCCATATGGACCTGATATTTTACTGATTGTTGCCCATTTGGACGCGATATATTTTTAAATAACATCTCGTTGCCGTTGTCGTGTGGATGTAGCCTAAATTGCCCATAGGTGTGAATGTGAGTGGGGATGGTTGTTTGTCTCTGTGTTAGCTCTGTGACAGATTGGCACACTGTCCAGGGTGTATCCCACCTCTCACCTGGGATTCGGCTGGAAAGTCAGCTGGGATTGGCTCTAGCTTCACCCATTACCCTGACATATAGATAATGGATGCATGTATACTGTTGTAGCCTAGAGCAGGGGTTCTCAACCTTTTCTGCTTTGAGGCCCACCTATTCATGCTTGTAATGAGTCGGGGCCCATTAAAAAAAGCTCCCCAATTATTTTGGCTCATCTATTCTATTAGAATCTAATAATCTATTGTAAAGTGTATTAACAGAATGCAACATCAGTCCCTGTTACAGATGGGATCCCAGGAATTAAATAAGTGCAATAAAAACAAACTGTTTTTAATTGCAGGTATTGTATTTAAAACTGTATGGATGTACCAGAAGCGAACACAAAACCTTGCATGCAGGGCATTCTCAGTCAAAAGGGATTAATGATCTAAAACTGGAGTCTGATCCATTAACATAAGAACTTATTGCCATGTTTGTGTTCAGCAAACAAGCAAGTTATTAAAACCAAGTGCACTCAAAAGAAGTGGATACAGAAACCACTCAATGGGATTAGATCCTTACACGTTAACAAAGAAGGATTTTTCCTGAGTTGGAAAATTATCCATCCGTTGAGTTCCCCGACATCTCAAACTACCTGGTGCTGCAGACATCATTCTACATGGACAAACAAATGAAAATCTGTAAGAGCATGGAGGCATACAACATTCTATATGCGGCTGGGTTAAAGATCAGGGGATCAGGACACCAAGGTAGACGGATCTAAGTGCAGGAAGAGTGTTTATTAGCAGGTGTGATATTTACAGAAGCAAAACAAAAAGCAGAATATTTAAACAGCGGGTGGCATGGTGGTGTAGTGGTTAGCGCTGTTGCCTCACAGCAAGAAGGTTCTGGGTTCGAGCCCCATGGCCGGCGAGGGCCTTTCTGTGCGGAGTTTGCATGTTCTCCCCGTGTCTGCGTGGGTTTCCTCCGGGTGCTCCGGTTTCCCCCACAGTCCAAAGACATGCAGGTTAGGTTAACTGGTGACTCTACGGCCCTGTCCACACAGCAACGGATTCAGGTGAATCCGATACAATTGTTTATCGTTTCGGCCTGGCGTCCACACGCACCGGCGTTTTGGGTGCCCCAAAACGCAATCTTTTGAGAACGGGTCCCAGAGTGGAAAGATCTGGCAACGTTGCCGTTGCGAAGTCGTCTGGATGAGTAGAACGGATTTGTTTACGATGACATCACAACCACATGACTGTGAGTGCTTCACGCCGGGTAGAAGTGTAACGAAATCGATGCGAGTTGTCAACAAATCCTATAACTTGGTTCATGAAACGCGCTTACAAAATATTTTCACTGTGAATATTTATTGTGTAATGGTGCAAAGTGAGAGAGAGAGTTAGGACAGAGTCAATCCCGCCAGCAAAAATAGGGAAAAAAAGGAGCGATCTCACCTCTTCAGATGTTGGTTTAAGTCCTACAATACATTCCTCAAAAAGGGCGTAGAAGAACAAATTAATTCATCAACGTATAGCATTCAATTTATTCCGGACCATTAAAGACGCCACCTTCCGCGTAGAATCATACGTCATCCTCGCCGCCATATTGGATGGGTCAAAGCGGAGAATAAAGATGCCTCATTCATGTGCTGCATTTAACTGTACCAACAGGTTTACCGTCCAAATGAGATCACATGGGATTACCTTTCACAGGTGAGACTGGAAAAATACTTTTCATTGTATTTGGTCATTATAATGTAATTTTACGAACAGATTTTTCTGACTTTGTGGCTAATATGAAGTCTCGTGCATAATAGTTTATGCGCATGCGTCCTTACTACTTCTATTGTACTTCTTCTATTGTTCTGGTGTCTCCGAAGGGACCGTCTTACAGCGCCCCTAGAGGTGAGCCATGTGTATTGCATCGTTTTCAGCAAGCGTTGCGTTGCCATATGGACCTGATATTTTACTGATCGTTGCCCATGTGGACGCGATATTTTTTTAAATAACATCTCGTTGCCATTGTCGTGTGGATGTGTCCTACATTGACCGTAGGTGTGAGTGTGAATGGTTGTCTGTGTCTATGTGTCAGCCCTGTGATGACCTGGCGACTTGTCCAGGGTGTACCCCGCCTTTCACCCGTAGTCAGCTGGGATAGGCTCCAGCTTGCCTGCGACCCTGTAGAACAGGATAAAGCGGCTAGACATAATGAGAATGAGATTTAAACAGCGTTATAAACATGGCTAGAAACAAACATGACAGTGATAATGATAATGCTTCGCAAAGCCTCTGTGAAAACAGCTTCTGTATCTGCACATGCTGTTTGCGCTCAGGATCAAGTGTTTCCTATAATGACTGGGTCCCAAGTGCGCACACAACGCGCTAGAGAGTGCATGCGGCCACCAGGCTCAAACACGCAAAGGCATGACAGTCAAGTGTTCACCTGCTGTGTGACCACAACTTTTAGCTCACGTGTATATTGCCACCAAAATGCCTCATTTTCATCAATAACCCATTGCAAAGCATCATGAGTTGTATTTTGACCATAGTTTAATGAGGCGGATGTGACTTTGGCTGCAACCCAGCAATTGTACCCTACTACGAGTAAAATTTTGTTTCAACTTTAAAAAAAAATGCTCGGCCCACTAGATGGCAGTTCATGGCCCATTAGTGGGTCACAGTCTAGTGGTTGAGAAACGCTGGCCTAGAGGATGACAAAAGTGAAAGGTAGAAAAAAAACCATAACATTAAATAACATACAGCAGTTATTGGATGCTGAATGCTTCAATGATTGATTTTTCATGAAGAAAATGATTGCATACTTTCTCCAGCATAAACCATATCCAAGCGATAATAATTCGCAGAGAAGAATTTCATTATAGCTACAGTATAATTAGCTAATGTGAAGTTTTGACTGCTTGCTGACCATGGATTAGCATTTGTAGAGAGATGAATACAGCATAAGTGAACTACCCATGGAGATATTTGCCCCCACATATGCACCTACATCAAATAATTACTGTATATGCTCCTGGATGACACCGAGGAGGTCAATTATTAGATCATTTTTGTACATTGTATTGGTATATTTGTGCATGTAACATAGACCACACTAAATGCCTTTTCCCACAGATTTTTAAAGAAGAGAGCAACCCTTCAAGTGAACAAGGTATGTACTGTATATTAACATTTGCAAAAATATCCCAGAAGTGCTATAAGACATGAAATTAATTTTATGTTCTAACAGTAACAGAATTCAACAATGAGCTTCGGATCCTGCTTATCGGAAAGACAGGCGTGGGCAAAAGTGCAACAGGAAACACCATCTTTGGAAAAAAGGCTTTTGAATCAGATATCTCCTTTTCTTCTGTTACCACACAGTGTGAGAAAGCCAGTGGAAGTGTACATGGCAGAAAGGTGTTTGTTATTGACTCTCCAGGCCTGTTTGACACTCAGTTATCTGCAGACGAGGTGGTCAGTCGGATTAAACTGTGCATTCCATTCTCTGCTCCAGGACCTCATGTCTTTTTAGTTGTGATTAAAATAGGTAGATTTACAGAAGAAGAAGAAAAAACAGTTGAGCTGTTTCAAGCAATTTTTGGAGAAAAGTCATCCAGCTACACTATGGCTCTCTTCACTCACGGAGATCACATGAAGGGGAAAAATATTCATCAGTTTATACGCAACAATACAAAGCTTTTGAATTTCATTAGGAAATGCAAAGGTGGATACCATGTGTTCAATAACGAAGATCAAAATCCAGAACAAGTCATCCAGCTCCTGGACCAGATTGATAAGATGGTCACTGTAAATGGTGGAGAACATTACACTACAGAGATGCTTCAGGAAGCCGAGAGAGCGATAGAAGCAGAGAAACAACGGATCCTGAAGGAGAATGAGGCACAGAGACAGAAGGAGATAGAAGTGCTGAGGGTGAAGTTTGAAGGGGAAGCATTTGAGAAAGCAAGAAAGAAAGCTCAGGAGGAACATGAGAGACAGGCAAGATGGAAAGCTGAGAGAAGTCCCTCACTTTTTGAAAGGATGTACAATTTTGTAAAAGAAATTTACACAAAGATTCGTAACATGTTTTAGACAACATGTAAGGTCAGATTTACTTTTAACCCTTACAGATCCTGGGCCATTCAGACATTTTCTTGCACTGCACTACACCTTCACATTCTTTAAGTATTTCATCTAACTGAAAACATCCATGCAAAAGTGGCACATATTATTATAATCTGGAAACCCTCTGCAATAACAAAATGAGAATAAATTGAGTGAATAAAAAGTAGTTTTTATTTAAATGTAGTTCAAATACAACATGGGCAAAATACTATTTTCAAAGGTCATCACGCTTTGTACAAAAACACACAATAAATGTATAGGGCCAAAGATTTTGAAGCCTGTATCTTATGATCACAAGCACTGGTTGCATAACAGTGAAAAAAACATTCAAAAATATTTTGTGATTACATTGCTAATTACTAAATCTTTGTACTATGTGCTTTTTTCTTGGCCTCTTGCTCATACATATTGATAAATGGGTGTCTCACACCTTCAACTATCACCTCCCCCTTTTTGATAGCTGTCAATGGTTCTCACACCCTCCTGTCAATAGCTCTCAGCAGCACAAAAGCCTAAGGCCCTGTCCACACGGCAACGGATTCAGGTGACTCCGATACAATTGCTTATCGTTTAGGCCTGGCGTCCACACGGCACCGGCGTTTTGGGTGCCCAAAACGCAATCTTTTTGAGAACGGGTTCCAGAGTGGAAAGATCTGGCAACGTTGCCATTGTGAAGTCATCTGGATGAGTAGAACGGATTTGTTTACGATGACATCACAACCACATGACTGTGAGTGCTTCACGCCGGGTAGAAGTGTAACGAACTCGATGCGAGTTGTCAACAAATCCTATAACTTGGTTCATGAAACGCGCTTACAAAATATTTTCACTGTGAATATTTATTGTGTAATGGTGCAAAGTGAGAGAGAGAGAGAGAGAGAGAGAGAGAGAGAGAGAGAGTTAGGACAGAGTCAATCCCGCCAGCAAAAATAGGGGAAAAAAAGGAGCGATCTCACCTCTTCAGATGTTGGTTTAAGTCCTACAATACATTCCTCAAAAAGGGCGTAGAAGAACAAATTAATCCATCAACGTGTAGCATTCAATTTATTCCGGACCATTAAAGACGCCGCCTTCCGCGTAGAATCATACGTCATCCTCGCCGCCATATTGGATGGGTCAAAGCGGAGAATAAAGATGCCTCATTCATGTGCTGCATTTAACTGTACCAACGGGTTTGCCGTCCAAACGAGATCACATGGGATTACCTTTCACAGGTGAGACTGGAAAAATACTTTTCATTGTATTTGGTCATTATAATGTAATTTTACAAACAGATTTTTCTGACTTTGTGGCTAATATGAAGTCTCGCGCATAATAGTTTATGCGCATGCGTCCTTACTTCTTCTATTGTTCTGGTGTCTCCGAAGGGACCGTCTTACAGCGCCCCTAGAGGTGTGGCATGTGTATTGCATCGTTTTCAGCAAGCGTTGCGTTGCCATATGTACCTGATATTTTACTGATCCGTTGCCCATGTGGACGCGATATTTTTTTAATAACATCTCGTTGCCGTTGTTGTGTGGATGTAGCCTTAGTCAGTAGTAGTAGTGAATGTCTGTAAGTAGCCATGTGTGCTTATTTACAGCGGAGAGGTGGGGCGTGTTCTCACCTATGAAATGGCGAATGACGTCTTGAATAGCTTGTGTGGTTAGCATGTCAATAGGAGAAAGGTGTGGCCGTCACTGAGAAATAATCCTCTGAGGTATGACAAAGTCTTGGATTTCTTTTTATTCCCCTTACAAAATCTCCAGCTTTAATAATGGTAATAAAAACATATATTTGAAAACTAGAAGAATCAAGCTTTCTGGTGGTGCCACATATATGTTTCTAGGATAAAAACTCACAGAGAGCCAGGCGTTTGTTTCGAACACATTGAAATGTCCCCAGTGGGGGACAGCTAGACCCCACAGGGTTTTAAAGTAATAATATATTCTCAGTTCTACTTGGACCAAGAGCCAATTATTTTTTTAAATGATACTAGAAAAGATTGTGTGATAGTGAGGCCACAGATTATTGCATTTCCAATTAAGCTAAGCTATTCTTCTAAATTTAGTGTGATTACAAATCCATAATTAAATGGATCACTTCCAAGTGTTTAGTGGTGAAGGAAACATTTTCATGAAATAGGACTAGCAATTATGGGCAAAATTTTTAAAGCTATTCAAAAAGCCAGCATAGGCAGCCATGGAGGAATAGCAGCAATTCAACCTGAAACATTAACTAAAATAATGTGTTTTTCTCTGTCTCTTCCTAGTATTGACGCTGTAGCAGAAAAGCACTATCTTCTGGCTGATGTTAATTTATAGTAGAGTCTTGGAAGAAACTTGAAGAAAATGCTTATAAAAAGCTGACTGTATTTTGGATGTCCATAAACTTCAGCAGCAGGACAAAAATGTCACATTCAGCTTTTACATGAAACCATCTATTGTGTACTTTTATTCTTTTTCTTTCACTATTGTGACCTTCATGTTAACTGTTAAGTAAATTTGCATGTAATGAAATTTCCCTTGGCCAATGATTTTTTTTTTTCTGATTCTGTACACTGACCCAACATGGGTGTGACCACTTTTACAACTAAATATAAAGTGAGGAATTATATAAGCACCTTTCCAGCTGATCCTTGAAACATTATAAAACCTCTTCTTAAAAACATCATCAAAAATGACCTTACCTTCTCTTCAATAGCATTTTAATACATTTTTATCCATATTAAAATGTATTAATTCTCAGCCTCCCTGGGAAAGCCTATGGGGTGCTGGAAAGGAGAGTCCGGTCGATAGTCAAACCTCAGATTCAGGAGGAACAATGCGGTTTTCGTCCTGGTTGTGGAACACTGGACCAGCTCTTTACCCTTGCAAGGGTACTGGGGGGGTGCATGGGAGTTTGCCCAATCAGTCTACATGTGTTTTGTGGGCCTGGAGAAGGCTTACGACCGTGTCCCTCATGGTGCCCTGTGGGGGGTGCTTCAGGAGTACGGGGTTCAGGGCCCACTACTGCAGGCCATTCAGTCCCTGTATGACTGGAGCAAGAGTTTGGTTCGCATTGCCGGCAGTAAGTTGGACCTGCTCCCAGTGCATATTGGACTCAGCCAGGGCTGTCCTTTGTCACCGGTTCTGTTAATAACTTTTATGGACAGAATTTCTAGGCGCAGCCAAGGGGCGGAGGGTGTCCGGTTTGGTGGTATCAGGATCACGTCTCTGCTTTTTGCATATGATGTGGCCCTGTTGGCTTCATCAATCTGTGACTTCGAGCATGCGCTGGGACGGTTTGCAGCCGAATGCAAAGTGGTTGGGATGAGGATCAGCACCTCCAAGTCCGTGGCCATGGCACTCAGCCAGAAACAGGTGGAGTGCCTACTCCAGGTCAGGGGGGAGTTGCTACCTAAAGTGGAGGAGTTTAAGTATCTTGGGGTTTTGTTCATGAGTGAGGGTAAGGGGGAGCGGGAGTTGGACAGAAGGATCGGGGCAGCGTCAGCAGTAATGCAGACACTAAACCGGTCTGTTGTGGTAAAGAGAGAGTTGAGCCAAAAGGCAAACCTCTCAATTTACTGGTCCGTTTGCCTATTGTGTGTTTCATGCACTTTATGTTCACATCACACTTTGTTTGTATCGCACTGTTTATGGTTATTGAATATATCTGCACTTACATCCGCCACTCCCGCACGCATATGGGACACCATGGAAAGGATAAAAGCAGCACTTCAAATGTCTAATGTAGAAACATTATTATTATTATTATTATTATTATTATTATTATTATTATTATTATTATTAACTAAGATATATTAAGATTTGTGAACTAAGATATGCTTATGGGTGGTTCAGTTGTTGCATATGTTCAAAATAAATTCTTTCAATTCCAATAAAATTAATTTAAAACAAAACAATGTACACAGGCCAAGTGCCACACCTCAAGTCAGCTTGACAGTTGTAGATTAGAAGACATTATTAAAATTATGTCATTCCAGTTTGGGCCAACAAACCGGTTAATTTTCTTTTGTGAACCATTGTGACCCGGGGTTAAAGGACTGCGTTTCAGAGATCCACTCCAGAGAAGCTGCCACACAGTAAACGTCTATAGCATAGACATAATGTAGAGTCATTTTCATAGCTCAGAAAAAATAAGGGTGTGTGTCATGATCTGAGCATATAAACGCTAGCTACTACAGCAGCTTCAAACGACTACCACAACGACATCAGTTCAGCACAGAGAAATCCTTTATCTCGGCATTAACATGAGCACAATGGAAACTCAGAAAGGTGAGTCTATTTAAACTTGTACTAGTAACTAATTTTGTCTTAAAATGGATAACTGAAATACAGTGGATATAAAAAGTGTACACACCCTGTTAAAATGATTGTTTTTCAATTGAATTGTACAGGTTATAGGTCACATTAAAGGTGGGAAAAGTTTTGAAATTAATACAATAAGCTGGTTGCATAAGTGCGCACACCCTTAAACTAATACTTTGTTGAAGCACCTTTTGATTTAATTACATCATTCAGTCTTTTTTGGGTAGGAGTCCATCAGCCTGCCACATCTAGACTTGACAATATTTGCCCACCCTTTCTTGCAAAAGCACTCCAAATCTGTCAGATTGCGAGGGCATCTCTTGTGCACAGCCCTTTTCAGCTCATCCCACAGATTTTCAATTGGATTTAGGTCTGGGCTCTGGCTGGGCCGTTCCACAACTTTTTTTAAGGGTCATTAACATGCAGAAGATGAAATTCCTCTTCAGCTTTTTAGCAGACACCTGAAGGTTTTGGGCCAAAATTGACTGGTATTTAGAACTGTTCATAATTCCCTCCACGTTGACTAAAGCCCCTGTTCCAGCTGAAGAAAAACAACCCCAAAACATGATGCTGTCACCACCATGCTTCACTGTGGATATGGTGTTATTTTGGTGATGTGCAGTGTTTTTGTGCCAAATATACCTTTTGGAATTGTGGCCAGAAAGTTGGGTTCCTCAGACCAGAACACATTTTCCCACATGCTTTTGGGACAGTTGGTGGTGTTTTTTTTTTTTTTTTGCAAAATTTAGCCAGGGCTGGATGTTTTTCTTTGACCCTACCTCATAGTCCAGACATATGGAGAATATGGGAGATTGTTGTCACATGTAGTACACAACCAGTACTTGCCAGAAATTCCTGCAGCTCCTTCAGTGTTGCTGTAGGCCTCTTGGCAGCCTCCCTGACCAGTTTTCATCTTGTCTTTTCATCAGTTTTGGAGGGACGTCCAGTTCTTGGTAATGTCACTGTTGTCCCACATTTTGTCCACTTCTTGATTGTCTTCAAGATATGGTATATCTTGAAGACAATGGTATATCTAATGCCATGGAAATGTTTTTGTACCCTTCTCCTGACTGATACCTTTCAACAGTGAGATCCCTTTGATGCTTTGTAAGCTCTCTGTGAACCCTGGCTTTTGCTGGAGGATGCAACTGAGTAAATGTCTGAACTTTATTTGGGGTGAATCAGTCATTTTAATTGATGGCAGGTGTGAACCCAAAAAGACTGAATGCTGTAATTAAATCAAAAGGTGCTTCAATAAAGTATTAGTTTAAGGGTGTGCACACTTACGCAAACAGCTTATTGTACTTTTTAATTCCCCCCCCCCCCCCCACACACACACACACCCAACAGATTTTGTTTTTTCAATTGAATTGTACAGGTTATAGTTCACACTGAAGGTGGGAAAAGTTTTTAAATTATTTAGCGTTGTCCAATTTTTTCACATCAGAAAAACCTATCATTTTAATGGGGAATGTACACATTTTTATATCCACTGGAGCTCATGCATTTTTTTTTTTTACCAACACCATGTCATTTCAGATTTTCTATGAGCTGTTTAGGGCCAGTTTAGACACAGCATTTACTAATGTACAGTATCAATGCATTTACATATACTGTGATTGTATATTAATTTGTACTGTTTATAACTACACAACTATAACATAAAATTACCCATAATGTTACATTATATTGGAAAGATGAATTGTCAAGAATACTGCACCATTATTCCTTCAAAAATTCAACAAATGAAAATATGCACTGAAGATACAGTATAAGGAAACAGCATTTTTCCTTTGCAACAAAAAAGCAAAAGACACAATAAAAATACTAATACAATAAAAACAAGTGTTGCCAGGCAAAACAAAGCTCGCCCGATAGCACTTATGATGAATATGAAGGAAGATGTCATGAAAAAACAATTTTGACCTTTTTGGTGACTTTGTCCTTGATTTTGACCTTGTGTGTGGGCATACTCGGCCAATAAACATGGTTCTAGTTCTGATTCTCTGCTGCTCTCAGCCAATCAGAACACACCATACTGCTCTCACATTGTACTGCGCGATTGTTACGCTCTTACATTCTTACAGCATGATAACATAGTGGTGACCACTTCTACATGAAGTAGTAGTCACAAAAACCTTGACCTTGACCGGATGATCCCCGAAATGTTAAAGGTTCTATTTAAGACCAATATCCATCTATCCTGAAAGTTTCAGGAAGATTGGTTCAGCCGTTTTCCCGGTATCTCATTAACAAACAAAGAAAGAAACAAACCTCACCAAAAACAATACCTCGCCCCCTGGTGGACTCCGTCCCAGGCGAGGTAAAAATGAATGAAAAGAGAGCAAACAATGAGAAACATTTAGAGTCTGCATTAATAGCCCTAGTTGTACTTAGCACATTAATTACTGAAAGTTTGGTTTAAATGAACAAATGTCATATTTTGCAAAATGCTGAAGAAAACAATATGCTTGAGAAAGGAAGATAGAGTTTATAATCTGCTGTAAAATAAAGATATAAACTAGCGCTTACTTTTTCAAATGCATTCTATTAGTCAGCATTTTATTTTCATATCACGTGACAGTTAATTGTGTGCACAAGTAAATAAAGCCACAAGATACAAAATCATCTCTCATCTCATGTCATTTTCTTCCGCTTATCCGGGGCCGGGTCGCGGAGGCAGCAGTCTGAGCATGGAAGCCCAAACTTCCCTCTCCCCAGACACCTCGGCCAGCTCTTTGGGAAGAACACAGAGGCGTTCCCAGGCCAGCCGAGAGACATAGTCCCTCCAGCGTGTCCTAGGTCTTCCCCGGGGCCTCCTCCCAGGGGGACATGCCTGGAACACCTCCCCAGGGAGGCGTCCAGGAGGCATCTGAAAGAGATGCCCAAGCCACCTCAGCTGATTCCTCTCAATGTGGAGGAGCAGCGGCTCTACTCTGAGCTCCTCCCGAGTGACTGTGCTTCTCATCCTATCTCTAAGGGAGCGCCCAGCCACCCTGCGAAGGAAACTCATTTCGGCCACTTGTATCCGCGATCTTGTTCTTTCGGTCATTACCCAAAGCACATGACCATAGGTGAGAGTCGGAATGTAGATCAACTGGTAAATCGAGAGCTTCGCCTTTTGGCTCAGCTCCTTCACCACGATGGACCGGTAAAGCAACTGCATCACTGCGGAGGCTGCACCGATCTGCCTGCCAATCTCACGCTCCATCCTTCCCTCACTCGTGAACAAGATCCCGAGATACTTAAACTCCTCCACTTGAGGCAGGACTTCTCCACCAACCTGAAGAGGGCAAGCCACCCTTTTCCAGTCGAGAACCATGGCCTCGGACTTGGAGGTGCTGATTCTCATCCCAGCCGCTTCACACTTGACCGCAAACCGCCCCAGTGCATGCTGAAGTTCCTGGTTTGAAGAAGCCAACAGGACAACATCATCCGCAAAAAGCAGAGATGAAATCCTGTGGTTCCCGAACAGGATTCCCTCCGGCCCCTGGCTGCACCTAGAAATTCTGTCCATAAAAATTATGAACAGAACCGGTGACAAAGGGCAGCCCTGCCAGAGTCCAACATGCACTGGGAACAGGTCTGACTTACTGCCGGCAATGTGAACCAGACTCTTGCTCCGTTCGTACAGGAACCAGACAGCCCTTAGCAAAGAGCACCGAACCCCATACGCCCGAAGCACCCCCCACAGGATATCATGAGGGACACGGTCGAATGCCTTCTCCAGATCCACAAAGCACATGTGGACTGGTTGGGCAAACTCCCATGAACCCTCGAGCACCCTATGAAGGGTATAGAGCTGGTCCAGTGTTCCACGACCAGGACGAAAACCGCATTGTTCCTCCTGGATCCGAGGTTCGACTATTGGCCGAATTCTCCTCTCCAGTACCCTGGAGTAAACCTTCCCAGGGAGGCTGAGAAGTGTGATTCCCCTATAATTGGAGCACACTCTCCAGTCCCCTTTCTTAAAAAGAGGGACCACCACCCCGGTCTGCCACTCCAGAAGCACTGTCCCTAACCGCCACGTGATGCTGCAGAGGCGTGTCAGCCAAGACAGCCCCACAACATCCAGAGACTTGAGATACTCAGGGCGGATCTCATCCACCCCCGGTGCCTTGTCACCGAGGAGCTTGCAAACCACCTCAGTGGTTTGCAATGCTCTGAACACACATTCAGATTTAATGACATTTGAGATACAAAATCAAATGTCATTAAATCTGAATGTGTGTACAGGATTTAGGCTATTTTTCCACAATTTTAATTTGCTATTTTGATTGTCAGATTAGGGCAGCACGGTGGGGTAGTGGTTAATGCTGTCGCCTCACAGCAAGAAGGTCCAGGTTCGAGCCCCATGGCCGGCGAGGGCCTTTCTGTGTGGAGTTTGCATGTTCTCCCTGTGTCCACGTGGGTTTCCTCTGGGTGCTCTGGTTTCCCTCACAGTCCAAAGACATGCAGGTTAGGTTAATTGGTGACTCTAAATTGACCGTAGGTGTGAATGTGAGTGTGAATGGTTGTCTGTATCTATGTGTCAGCCCTGTGATGACCTGGCGACTTGTTCAGGATGTACCCCGCCTTTCGCCCGTCGTCAGCTGGGATAGGCTCCAGCTTGCCTGCAACCCTGTAGAACAGGATAAAGCGGCTAGAGATAATGAGATGAGATGAAAGACAGACCACCAAACCAGCAGATGAAGGAGAAAGTTAAAATGCTCTCAATAAAAGACTGATAAAACATACACAAAATTCTGTTACAGACCTTAAAGGAGCTCAGCTTTCTTAATAAATGCATTCTTTGCTGGCCTCATTTGACAATACATTCAGTATTTTTATCAAACTTCAACTGGGAATCAAACACAGTACCTAGGTACTTGTAAGTTTCAACAATTTCAACCTCGTTCCCATGAATTGAACTTCCCTTAGGTTTTACTGAAATCAATGACAAGCTCTTTTTTTCACATTAAGGTCAAGGAAATTTTCATCACACCAGTTAACAAAATCAGGCAGGGCACTACCATGGTCCGACTCTGACCCTTGGAGGAGAGTCAGAAGTGCTGTATCGTCTGAGAATTTTACCAAGGATACAGCCTATGTTTGAGACCACAACATCTGACAAAGCTCCGTTAACTAAAACCTGCTGCTTCTTATCAGTTAAAAAGTTTAAAAGCAACAATAAGAACTGATCAGGTAAATTAAAATAAGAGGAGAGTCGTTGAATTAAAATATGCGGTTGCATCTTGTTAAAAGCTGAAGAAAAATCAGCAAATAAAAGTCTCGCATGTGATTTTAGCTTCTCCAAGTGCTTGTAGATTTTGTCAAGAATGAGGAGTTTAGCATCCTCTACCCCCTTTCCAGCTTGGTATGCCAACTGTAAGGGGTCTAATTTGTCACACACTAAAGAGACAATCTCATCTTTCATGATTTTCTCAAAGATTTTCATAATAAGTGATGTGAGAGCAACAGGCCTAAACTCAGTTAGTTGCCCAGGATTTTTTGTTTTGGGGATTGGAATGATTGTTGAACTTTTCCAGATGGAAGAAAGCTGACAATGATTGGCACACGTGAAAAAAAAAAATAATGCTACAATACTATCAATTAATTAACAGTCTCATACTGATTAATTTAATATTGGTCTCAAAGTCCAATAGATAGTTTTGCTGAGTATATTTAAAACCCAAAACATTTTAACCATGGCATCTTGTGATTTATATCCTCTCTTGAGCTGCTATTGTGCAAGAATATTGGGCTGAAGTACAAGATCAAAATCACAACTCGATTTTGCACAAACATCATCCTACACCTACACAAACTCTTCAATAACTTCTAAACCGTGCTTAAGACCATAGTTCCTACTGAAGACTCAATACAAATACAGCCCTGAAAGACAATATTCAACTGTGAAACTAAATAAAGTAAATAATTTTAATATTGAGGTGATGGACTGTGCTGTTTATATTACAGCATGGTATAAAGCATGTAAAACATTTTGTAGGAATTAATAAGGATATCAATAAATAACAGCTATGAAAAGCTAAATGTTAAAGGGCATTGTTATGCTTATGCTCAATGCATGTGAAATAAATTTAGAAGTAATGGTGTACATGTCTTTAACAGTGCAGAGGGAGCAGGAGAATACTGTTGAACTGAGGATCGTGCTGGTGGGAAAGACTGGAGTGGGAAAGAGTGCTGTAGGAAACACTATTCTGGGAAAAGAGGCATTCTCATCCATCTTGTCGAGCTCATCTGTGAGCTCAGACTGTGATAAAGTCAGAGGAAAAGTAAATGGTAGAAATGTTGCTGTAATAGACACGCCAGGCCTTTTTGACACAGAAATATCAAATGATGAAATTGTAAAAAGAATCAAGACATGCATATTCCTGTCTGCACCAGGCCCTCATGTGTTTTTGGTGGTTCTCCAACTAGGAAGAATCACACAAGAAGAGAAAGACACAATGGAGATCATCAAGGAAATTTTTGGTAAAGGTTCTTTACCGTACATCATGCTGCTCTTCACACATGGAGACAGACTGGCAAAGAGTAAGAAGACTATTCATGAATTTGTTGGAGAAAGTCCTCACCTGATGCATTTTATCCAGACAACTAGTGGACGATATCACACATTTAACAACTTAGACAAAGATCCAAACCAGGTTATCGTACTCTTTGAACATATAGAGCAGCTGATTACAAGAAATGGAGGAAGTCACTACACAAATGAAATACTTGAGATGGCTGAAAGAGCAATTCAAGAGGAACAGTTAAAGATTCAAAGAGAAACTCAAATGGATGCTGAGCAAGCAAGAGAGAAAGCAGAAAGAAGCAGTAAATACATGAAAACTGCTGCTGGAGTTGGGTTGGCTACAGCAGTTGCGGGTGTAGCCGCTGCTGCGGCAGTCCGTGGACTTTGCACAATACAGTAATTTATAATTACAGATTACATCGGAAATTAAGTCAATTGGACAAGAATGAATGAATAATGATCTGTTTTTGAGGATGCCAACATCACAGAGTGATTTACACTCTGAATTGTTGACTTTAATATGTAAGGGCATTTAGTTCATGAAGGCTTTTATTATCTATCAGTAGAGGCTAAGGTATAACTGAGAAGTTTTTGACTTGGAGGTTAAGGTGGTTTCCTTTATGATTCCTATCATCATTTGAAATCTAAAATAATCAGGGTAAATGATAAGAAGGGTGACCAGTAAATTTTATAAAAGATTTCAAAATTAGTTATCTTCATTTCCTCTATTGCATGAAGCCCTACACTGAGTTTCAACTGTGATATAATTGAACAAGAGTGTATTTCTTCTTTGTTAAATTCACTGTCAAAAACAATAAAACAGTACATAAAGTCACACATTGCAATCTGTTTCCTCTTCCTGTCATTTGAACACACTTCCTGCACAGTGTCCGTTGTTTGTAAGTTACATTTTATCCATGTGCGCTCTCAAAAGAAACTTTTTGAGCTTTTAAAGGCCATTTTTTTCCAGGCACAGAGGAACAGCTGCGACTGGTGTTGGTCGGCCTTCAGGGTGTCGGGAAGAGTGCAGCAGGAAACACCATTCTTGGCTGTGAAGAATTTCAATCAGACATCAGCTCCAGTGCTCTGACGCAGCGGACTGAAAGCAGGGAAGGTCTGGTATGTGGAAAATATGTGATGGTGGCGGACACTCCAGGTCTCGGCACACTCTCAGATACAGAGATGAAGCAGGAGATGGAGAAAGCTGTGACCCTCTGCCATCCTGGACCCCATACCTTTCTCATTGTCATCCAGCTGGGACGCTTCACGGAGCAAGAGAGGAGCGTGATGGACATGCTGGTTGAAATGTTAGGCTCAAATATTAATCTCTACTGCATGGTGTTGTTTACTTATGGAGACAAACTGAAGAACAAAACAATAGATCAGTTTGTGAAAGAGGACAAGAACTTGATGAAACTGATTGGCAAATGTGAGGGACAGTACCATGTGTTCAATTATTCTAACACAGAAAATAAAGCTCAGGTCAGTGAGCTCTTGGAGAAGATAGACACCATGATCAGGAAAAGGAAGAAGCAGCCATTTTATGTAAAGAGTGCAAAAAAGGCGCAGTATCCTTGGGCAAACTTATTCTACATTGCTGTGCCTTGTGTGGCATTCTTAGCAATTACAATGGTTTGTCTCAAGAAGCAAGTACCAGCAGAGCCACAATCACAGTCATCCTCATTAGAGAATGCTGTCCCTAAAGCACTGATTTCTGTAGCTATAGGGTTAGGAACTTGGTGGATCCTGAGGAAATTCCAGAAATAACTCCTGCAATGTAATGCCTATGGCAATGCCAATGTCCAACTGCTAATGAAATCACCAATAACTCATGATGATTACCCACATTTTCGTCTTATGAAACATTTAATATAATCTCACTAATTTAGAAGGAAATGCCTGTATAATTTAAATCAGAGTGATAGGTTTTTGTTCAGATTGTTTTTGTCTTAGTCTAGACTCTAGAGGAATATTATTTGGCACATGCTGTTCTCTTGTTTATATGTCTATTTCATAATCTATGGCATAAAATGTAAATTAAGTGAAAATGTACTGATCAAGATATCCATGTGGTGAAATAAATGCAATATCAAGTAAAATGTGTGTTTGGATTTGTTCAACATGCACTGAGAACTTGTTTGCACTATATTCAATGTCAGTGATGTCAGAGATATTATGATATTACCGTACATTGTAAATTAGGACTCATAAATAAGATTAGCTTGACAGTTGCAACAATCTGTTTTCTCTGAACAGTGCATGAGCAGCAGAAACTTCATGAAGATCTCCGGATTGTTGTTTTGGGGAAAACTGGAGTTGGAAAAAGTTCTGCTGGAAACACCATCCTGGGTGAAGAAGCCTTCAAATATGACGTATCAGCATCATCTGTGACCAAGGAATGCTGCAAGGACATCAAACAAGTAAATGACAGGAAAATTGCAGTGATTGATACTCCAGGCCTGTTTGATCCAAACTTTACATTAGAGGAGATAATAGATAGGCTCAAGTTCTGCATCCCTCTCTCTGCTCCTGGTCCACATGTCTTCCTGTTCGTGGTTCAGCCTAGCAGATTCACTGAGGAAGACAAGAAGACAGTGGAGATCTTTCTGAAGTTATTTGGGGAAGATGCCATTCACCACACTATGGTCTTGTTCACCCAAGGAGACAAGCTTGGTAAAAGAAACATGCAAGAGTTTGTTCGTCAAAACCAAGATCTGGCAAAATTCTTCAACATGTGTAACCAGAGGCACCATGTTTTCAACAATGAGGTGAAGGATCCTACACAGGTGTTTCAGCTGCTGGAAAAGATTGACAAAATGTTGTCAGAAAATGGAGGAAATTATTATACCAATCAAATGCTGCAGATGGCAGAGCAAGCGATTGAGGAAGAGAAACAGCAGCTTCTGAAGGAACGTGAAGAGCAGACATGCAGGCAGTTTGAGGCTCTGAAGCAGGAAGCTCTGTTTGAAGCTTACACAGAGTTTCAGGAGAAGCAGGAGAGAGAGGCCAGAGAGCAAGCAGAAAAGAAAAACAAGTATATTGACATCATCACACAGGTTTTGTGGAGTCTCCTTGAGAACTTCCTCACGAAGCGATTACAAAATGCAGGAAAAAATTAAGCAGAATTCATCTGCGTCATTATTTAATGGGGTTGTTGCATTTTTCTAATGTGTAATCCTCATTTACTCAG
The DNA here is from genome assembly GCF_027579695.1 of Neoarius graeffei. Taxonomy (NCBI): domain Eukaryota; kingdom Metazoa; phylum Chordata; class Actinopteri; order Siluriformes; family Ariidae; genus Neoarius; species Neoarius graeffei. The sequence goes on from NC_083575.1 coordinate 78,246,508, forward strand.
ATACTCTTTCTTATCGTCTGACACAAACAAATACACTGATAATATTCTGTTCTGTGACTGAATGTCATCCAGTAATCTCTGTTCCTGTGTGTGAATAAGAAAATGGTAGAAAATAGAAAAGTAGACAAATAAAGACAAGATGTTGTACTTTGGAATAAGTTCTGTTCTACCTGTCAAAAAATAAAATTCTTAATTCAAATGTCATGTTATTTCATGGGATGTGTAATATGGACACAGTTTTAAATCAGACCCTCCAGGATTTCGTGATGTTGTGATTTGCAACTTCAACGCAAATTCAACCAATCCCCACGAATTCAGGGCGGTGTTGCAATCATATCCAATCACCTCAACTTTCCCGCAAATTTGACCAATCGTTGGCGTCGTCTTGAGGTGACATCACAAACTACCTTCCATGTATACGTTCAAGAGAAGCAGCATGTGCGCAGTGTTGCCAGATTGGGCGGTTCCAGCCCAATTGGGAGGTTTTAAGTGCATTAAGGCGGGTTTTGAACATATTTTGGGCTGGAAAACGTCAGCAGTATCTGGCAACACTGCATGTGCGAGTCAGTGTTTATGTAGGCTTAAATTCTGTTACTGAAAGTGTGTGATGTTTACAGCGAAGGACTGTGTGCACTTTACATTATTTTTTTTTACTTAATACAAGAAATTAATGGATGCCAACGTTTTTGCCAAAATGGTATTTTATTTTCCATTGTTTAGGCAGCTTCAGCATCATACTGTGAGATTCTGTTCAAATAGTTTTTTTTTCTTCTATGAAGCCTGGGCCATTTATTTTATTAGTTTATAATTATCGTTTAATTTAGTCTTCAGGAGAGACTGCCTGCACACAATACTAGTATTAAAAGTTTTTTTTTTCTTACATGAAAGCTGAGGCATTTATATTATATTTTAAGGTAACTTCATGTTGTGCTGTGAGGTTCTGTGCACTTTAACTTTTGAACCAACAGGAGCATTTGGATAAGTAAAGCCTATTTTTCTGCATTTTTGTAGTCCTGATAATCTTTTATATTGGTAAAGTTGTTTATAGGACCATTTCTCAATGTCTTTGTTTTTTTAATCAATAGTTTTTCAGTAATAACTTAATATTTAACATATCACTCAATTTTAATCACAAAAAGAGAAAATCGCAACAATTTCTCGCAACTTTCACTTCCTCCCGCAATGTAATCGCAACAGAAACCTAAAAAACACCACAATTTTCATCGCAATTTTTTTGGAAAACCCCCCCCCCCCGCAACAATCACAAAAAAGGCCCGTGAAATCCTGGGGGGACTGTTAAATGATGGAGCCAATGGTAAGACTGGGTCAGTGTGGGTTAGGGTCAGACAACTTTATTCAGTAGAAATGAATGGGATACATGAGACAGGTGGTGCAGATGTGAACAGAAACATCCATGATTCAAGAGAAGGAAAAAAAACAAGAACACAAGGACTAGGGGACTAATAATGACAAGTTGGGGTAACTTAACACCGACAAGTAATGGGGTACAAAGGACACCAGATTTAGTTATAATAAATATGGGGTTAGATACAGATGAAAACAGACTGGGGCAGAAAAAAAGATCAAAGCAGATGTCAGAATGGAAAACACACCAAACATAGAAACTACTACTACTATCCGGTTTTATGTCAGTTTCTCCACCGGGAGGCAGGTACGACATTGCATGGTAATTTTGGTTTTTCTTTCCCATCCCCATCTATCTAATGTGTCAGAATTTAAATTCTGACCTCCAGCTTGTATTCACGGAGGTCACTCCAGATGACCTCCCAGGTTTTCCGTGGCCTGTCCCTAGGCACCCGTCCCTCCACGCTAAGGCTGGTCACCTTGGCCATTCACGAATTGCTGCATTGCACATGCCCAAACCATCTTAGGCATCTGCCTGAAATGGCTGTCTTTGGGTCCGCAATTTTAAGCCATTCAAGCAGGGAAAAGGTTGGGGTGTCATTGTCTCATCTCACTTCGCAAATCCACCTGACCATCGATTGCTCGTTCCTTTGCAATCTACAAAAGTCAGCCTTCTTCAGGGCCCAGCACTCACTGGCATATAGCATTGCACCTCTCACACAGATGTTATAAATACTGCCTCGGGTTCTCATGGAAAGGCTTTTGCTTGTCAGGATGGGTAGAAGTTGGCAAAAGAAAAGACCTAGAACTAATCACATAATGACAAAATGAGAGTAGAGGTGGAGCATCTAAACTGGGAATTTGTGGCAGCGAGGGCATGGCCAAGCAGCAGTCTGTGAATGGAGGGCGGGGTCGGGGAAGGTAAGTGGCTAAGTCATTCCACTTGCTGTCAATTAATGTGTGTGTGTATTACAGGGATGGAGCATAAAAGGAGGGAGAAAGCAGAGAAAAGGGGCTCCCTCCCGACCACAACGCTTGTGTGCGTGTTGAGTGAGTGAAAGCTGAAAAGCTGAAATCAGTGAAATAAAGCGTTTGTGTGTGACCATAAACTCTCGCATGCCGTGCTTCTGTGCTCCACCCACATCAGGAACTGCTACAGTGGTGCCGAAACCCGGGTTTTCTCCATGTGAATTATTATATGGGCGTAAGCCGCGTGGCATTCTGGACATGCTACAGGAAAATTGGGAGGCAGGACCTTCACCTAGCAAAAATGAAATCCAGTACGTTCTTGACCTGCGCGCAAAACTCCACACCCTCACGCACCTAACCCAGGAGAATTTGCAGCAGGCACAAGAACGTCAAATCTGGCTGTATGACAGGGACACACGCCTTAGAAAGTTCATGCTGGGAGACAAAGTGCTCGTATTATTGCCCACATCGAGCTCCAAATTAGTCGCCAAGTGACAAGGGCCCTTTGAGGTCACACGGCGAGTCGGGGACGTCGACTATGAGGTGAGGCGAATGGATAGGGGCGGGGCATTGCAAATCTACCACCTCAACCTTTTAAAAGGCTGGAATGAGGGGGTCCCTGTGGCGGTGGCATCGGTAGTTCCGGAGAAGGCGCAGCTGGGGCCAGAGGTGAAAAAGAAAACATCTCGGACCACTCCAGTCCCTTGTGGAGACCACCTCTCACCGGCCCAACTCACAGAGGTGGCCAAGTTGCAAAAGGAATTTTCCGACAAGTTCTCATCCCTTCCTGGTCGTACCCGCCTCATAGAATAAAGTTAAGTTAGTTAAAGTCCTTTCCACGCCGTGTGGCACATCGGGTGGTGCCAATCTCCGTTTCCGCAGCCCTCGGCCTCTCGCCTATTACATAGCTAGGGTTACAGTGGGGGGTTAGTCCTCTGGTAACCACGAGAGTTTAACTTCCCACTCGCATCTGTATTGCAGCATGCCTTGCCAGATGGTAGTAGGTACCATTTTTATGATGGTCTTTGGTATGACCCAACCGTGAATAGAACTCCCGATCTCCCGATCGAGAGGCGGACACGCTACCACTAGGCCACTAGTGGTAGAAATTTTCTGACTTGTTCTCGTCCCTTCCTGGTCATACCCACCTCATAGAATACCACATCGAAACAACCCCGGGGGTGGTAGTGAGTAGCTGCCCTTACCACTAGCCCGAACACAAGAAAAAGGTGGTTCAGGGCGAACTCGAGGCCATGCTCGAAATGGGCATAATCGAGGAGTCCCACAGTGACTGGAGCAGCCCAGTGGTCCTGGTTCCCAAGACCGACGGGTTGGTCCGGTTCTGTGTGGACTATAGAAAGGTCAACGCAGTGTCTAAATTTGGTGTATACCCAGTGCCTCGCATTGATGAGTTGCTTGATCGGTTAGGCGCTGCTCGCTTTTATTCGACACTGGATCTAACAAAGGGATATTGGCAGATCCCCTTGACTCCTCTATCACGAGAGAAAACAGTCTTTTCCACACCGTTTGGTTTACACCAATTTGTCACGCTCCCTTTTGGGTTGTTTGGGGTGCCCGCTACGTTCTAGCAGCTTATGGACAGGGTCCTCTGCCCTCACGCTGCCTACACGGACGCCTGTCTGGATGATATAATAATCTACAGCCATGATTGGCCGTGGCACTTGGAACACCTAAGGGCCGTTCTAAAGTCGCTGAGGCGAGTGGGCCTCACAGCTAACCCAAAAAAGTGTGCAATTGGGTGGGTGGAAATACGGTATCTGGGGTTCCACTTGGGTCATGGGCAGGTGCATCCCCAAATTAACAAGACTGCAGACTGATGCATCGGACAAGGGGCTGAGGGCCGTTTTGTCCCAGGAGGTGGAGGGCGAGGAGCGCCCCGTGCTGTACATCAGCCAGAAACTGTCAATGTGTGAAAGCAAGTACAGCACAATTGAGCAGGAGTGTCTTGCCATCATGTGGGTGGTCCTTGCCCTCTGATACTACCTGCTGGGGTGACCTTTCACTCTCTGTTCAGACCACGTGCCCCTCCAGTGGCTCCACCGCATGAAGGATGCCAATGCGCAGATCATCCGTTGGTATCTCGCCCTCCAGCCATTTAAGTTCGAGGTGATCCAGAGGCCGGGGGCACAGATGGTGGTGGCAGACTTCCTGTCCCATCGGGGGGGGAGTCAGCTTCAGGCTGGATGGCTCCCTGGCCTCAGTCGGGCGGTGGGGGTATGTGGCAGCTGGGGCGTGGCCAAGCAGCAGCCTGTGAATGGAGGGCGGGGTCGGGGAAGGTAAGTGGCTGAGTCATTCCACCTGCTGTCAATTAATTTGTGTGTGTGTGTGTGTGTGTGTGTGTGTGTGTGTGTGTGTGTGTGTGTTACAGGGATGGAGCATAAAAGGAGGGAGAGAGCAGAGAAAAGGGGCTCCCTCCCGACCACAACGCATGTGTGCGTGTTGAGTGAGTGAGTGAGTGAGTGAGTGAGTGAGTGAGTGAGTGAGTGAAAGCTGAAAAGCTGAAATCAGTGAAATAAAGCGTTTGTGTGTGACCATCAACTCTCGCCTGCTGTGCTTCTGTGCTCCACCCACATCAGGAACTGCTACAGAATTATTACAAACTGAGATTTAACAGGAAAAATATTCCATTGAAGCATTTACTATTTAAAGTTCTTCCAAATTATTACTAATTTTACTATCATCATATTTATTAGCAATTACCATGATATTGACCAAGAAGCACATACCAGCAGAGTCATCATCACAACCAGAATCACTAACAAGCATTATCCTTCATGAGGTGACTGAGAATGGGAATTAATTTAATTATACAGGGCTGATTCCTATAGCTATAGGATTATGGGCAGGTTGGTGGATCCTGAGGAAATTATAGAAATACCTCCTATAATATAATGATGAAAATATCAACCTCAATATGCTAATGAATAGCTGATGGTGGCTTTAAATGATCATCCTTATCTTCTTCTTCTCATACATTTAGTTTAATACCACTGATTTACAAGAGATGGCTGTTAACTTTTAATTCCAAGTTCTAGGTTTTTGTTCAGATTGTTTTGTCTCAGCATAGTGGAAGATATTTCACACATTCTCTTCTCATGCATAAAGGTCTACTTTGGAATATTTAGCACACAATATTCTAAAGCACTTGTAGTGAAAAGTGTTCTCTCGTGAAAATGCTTTCATAATGAAATAAAAACAAAGTCAAATAAAAGTTCTTTTGGAATTATTTCCAAATGTTGTTAACACCACAATATGCACCCAATTTTAGCAATCTGTTTGGGAAAGATTGGAAAAGTTCTTCACAACACAAAATTCTGGGGGAAGAGGCTTTCGATTGTGATATACGGCTTAATCAGTGAAAACAGCCTGTTGTAAAGTCACCCTGTAAGTGAGAGGAAAATTTGCAGTGATCAACATACTGGGACTTTATGATTTTACTGTACTGATGTTTTACACTAGAAATATTCTCTAACAATCATCTCTGCTTGATAAGATCAAGCTCTCTCTTCTCCTGGTCTACATGTCTTCCTGGTCATGGTTTAGCCTGGAAAGTTACCTGAGGAAGACAAGAAGAGAGTGAAAATATTTCTGAAGGTATTTGGGGAAGATGCCTCTTCACTCAAGGAGGCAAGCTAGGTGAGAGAAACATACCGATAAAGAACTCAGAGCTGGCAAAATTCTTCAAAATGTGTAACTAGAGACACAATATTAACAATACTGAGGACAAGGACCTCACACAACAACAAGGATCCCATAGAGGTGGGTCAGCTACTTCAAAAGAGCTACTAGAAAAGTCCATCTTGCACTATACAGCCATGTGAAAAAGAAAGTACACTCTCTTTCAAGTCTAGGTTTTAAGTGTCAGGACATAATAAAAAATCATCTGGTCCTTACCAGGTCTTAAAATTAGGCAAATACAACCTCAGATGACATATTCACCCTGTCATTATTTATTTAACACAAAGTAAGCAAAAAATGCAGTAGCAGTGTGTGAAAAATTAAGTACACCCTGACTATGTCCATAGAAATTATGAAGGCAGTTAGCAGCCAGCAGGGCCGTAACTACCATTGAGGACACCGAGGTCATGTCCTCGGCATTTTTTTTCCACGTTTTTTTTTTCACTCAGAAATGTGAAATTAATATATGATGAAAATCGTTCTGACTTTGATCGGTGGAAAATTCTAAATTCAGCTTGTTCTCATTTGTTTGTCTAAAAATAAAGTCCACATAATCATTTTTAAACGAAGCTGAAATATCCGACATTGGAAACATTTCATATTAGGCAGCCTCGCGATAGTCAGCTAAGCACCACGGGATACACAAGAGCTGAGAAGTGTTCTCATCAAGGTCCGACTCCGCAGCCAGTCAGTTTGTCAATTAGTCGTGGAATCTGAAAATTGACATAAGATGAAGAAGTCTACTACACTAAAACAAACCAAACTCAGCTTTGGAAAGTCAGCAAGTGAGAGAAAAGGAAAGAGGGAAGAAGGTGAGTTAATTTTGCCAGTCACTGACAGTTATGTGCCGGAATGCTCATGATCATTAACAGTGTAATTTTAATTAGCATTTCAAGCAACAACAGTCGAAGCCACTTAGCTAGATAGGATTTTCGTTTTCCAGGCGGCACAAACTCTTTTATTCTCTCTCTCGATTTGATTTGGTGCGTTTCAGATCAGAAAAGGCTGGACAGTCGTGACCTGTTGTTTATGAAGTTATTGGGTACTGACGAGACTTGAGCTATTTTGCTAACTTACCAGGCTATAGGCTAACGTGAACCCAAGACACTATTGTTTTGATCATTGGTTGTATTTTCGAACGGAAATGAAAACGGGTAGCAAACTTATGTTCACATTTTATTTCCAACATGATGTACCACCTCTGACTGCTTTCTGTCAATCATGAGCAGCCCAGCCGCGTTCACAGCTCCTCCTCCGATCACCAGCTGGAGATGAGCCTCCTCTCGGGAAGTCTTGTCCCGCCCCTCTTATTGACTCCCATCCCCAGTGAGGCTCAGTCTCCGAATGTAGCGTTTTAGTCGGTTTTGTCCAATAACCGTCTAGTATTTTGCTATTGAAAAGGGCATATATTTTTTAAAAAGCAATTGAAGTCCATTCAGGCTCGGCTAGATTGCGCTGTCACTCTCACTCACTCACACTCACTCATTCTCACTCACTCACACACTAACTCACTCACTCACACTCTCTCACTCACTCACACTCTCTCTCACTCACTCACTCACTCACTCACTCACTCACACTCACTCACTCACTCACACACTCTCTCTCACTCACTCACACTCTCTCTCTCACTCATTCTCACTCTCATTCTCACTCACTCACTCACTTACACTCTCTCTCTCACTCATTCTCACTCACACTAACTCTCTCACTCTCATTCTCACTCACTCACTCACTCACTCACTCACTCACTCATTCTCACTCACACTAACTCACTCACTCTCATTCTCACTCACTCACTCACTCACTCACTCACTCTCTCTCTCACTCATTCTCACTCACACTAACTCACTCACTCTCATTCTCACTCACTCACTCACTCACTCTCTCACTCATTCTCACTCACACTAACTCACTCACTCTCATTCTCACTCACTCACTCACTCACTCACTCACTCACTCACTCTCTCACTCATTCTCACTCACACTCACTCACTCACACTCTCATTCTCACTCACTCACACTCTCTCACTCACTCATTCTCACTCACACTAACTCACTCACTCACACTCTCTCACTCACTCTCATTCTCACTCACTCACTCACTCACTCACTCACTCACACTCTCACTCACTCACACTCTCTCTCTCTCACTCATTCTCACTCACACTAACTCTCTCACTCTCATTCTCACTCACTCACTCACTCACTCACTCACTCACTCATTCTCACTCACACTAACTCACTCACTCACACTCACTCACTCACTCACTCACTCACTCATGCACACACACAAAATACTTTTGTGATCGTGCAGTTTTGAAACTGTTAAAATAAACATGTTCACCTACATGTTCATCTTGTTGGGCTTGTGATTTTGACTCGTTTCCAAAATGTATGAAAAGTAACCATATTAGGACATTTTTTTTTTTTTGGCAAATAAGATGTATCGCAATGTTTGACCTCGGTATTTGAAAAATCCTGGTTACGGCCCTGGCAGCCAGGTGTTGCTGATCAAATGAATTTGATTAACTGATCATCAGCAAGTATGGCATTCTATTAAAAAGCAGAGGTTTTGGCAGGTTGCTGGTCTGGGGCACTCAGGTGTATGTTAACACAATGCCAAGGAGGAAAGACATCAGCAATGATCTTAGAGAAGCAATTGTTGCTGCACATCAGTCTGGGAAGGGTTATAAGGCCATTTCCAAACAATTTGAAATCCATCATTCTATTGTGAGAAAGATTATTCAGATGTGGACAACATTCAAGGCAGTTGCCAATCTTCCTAGGAGTGGACATCCCAGCAAATTTATTCCAAAGTCAGACCATGTAATGCTCAGAGAAATTGCAAAAATAAAAATAAATAAAAGCTACATCTAGGACTCTACAGGCCACAGTTAGCATGTTACAGTTGTGCTTGAAAGTTTGTGAACCCTTTAGAATTATCTATATTTCTGCATAAATATAACCTAAAACATCATCAGATTTTCACACAAGTCCTAAAAGTATATAAAGAGAACCCAGTTAAACAAGTGAAACAAAAATATTATACTTGGTCATTTATTTATTGAGGAAAATGATCCAATATTACATATCTGTGAGTGGCAAAAGTATGTGAACCTCTAGGATTAGCAGTTAATTTGAAGGTGAAATTAGAGTCGGGTGTTTTCAATCAATGGGATGACAATTAGGTGTGAGTGGGCACCCTGTTTTATTTAAAGAACAGGGATATATCAAAGTCTGATCTTCACAACACGTGTTTGTGGAAGTGTATCATGGCACGAACAAAGGAGATCTCTGAGGACCTCAGAAAAAGCATTGTTGATGCTCATCAAGCTGGAAAAGGTTACAAAACCATCTCTAAAGAATTTGGACTCCACCAATCCACAGTCAGACAGATTGTGTACAAATGGAGGAAATTCAAGACCATTGTTACCTTCCCCAGGAGTGGTTGACCAACAAAGATCACTCCAAGAGCAAGGCATGTAATAGTCAGCAAGGTCACAAAGGACCCCAGGGTAACTTCTCAGCAACTGAAGGCCTCTCTCGCATTGGCTAATGTTAATGTTCATGAGTCCACCATCAGGAGAACACTGAACAACAATGGTGTGCATGGCAGGGTTGCAAGGAGAAAGCCACTGCTCTCCAAAAAGAACATCGCTTCTCATCTGCAGTTTGCTAAAGATCATGTGGACAAGCCAGAAGGCTATTGGAAAAATGTTTTGTGGATGGATGAGACCAAAATAGAACTTTTTGGTTTAAATGAGATGTGTTATGTTTGGACAAAGGAAAACATTGCGTTCCAGCATAAGAACCTTATCCCATCTGTGAAACATGGTGGTGGTAGTATCATGGTTTGGGCCTGTTTTGCTGCATCTGGGCCAGGATGGCTTGCCATCATCAGTAAACTGTAAACAAATTAACACAGCAATTTATTGGGAACTTGGATTTCTAGTAGATTACTGTAAACAACTGTAAAACAGTAAACAAGATATTACATTACAGTAAAGTAATGTAATGTCTTGCAGAGTATAAAATAACATATAATCTAGTCCAATTGTTCTTTTGGCTGATGCAGGACACACTGAGCTGATGGACCCAATCATGGCAGTTTGGAAGTTCTGGGATTTGAACACGTAATCTGTAACACCACAACTAGGTCAGTGGTTAAGGCTTTGGGTTACAGATTGGAAGGTTGTGTGTTTAAATCTTAGCAACCAGGTTGCCAGTAAATTACTGTAAAATGTAGAGTAATATACAGTGCCCTCTACAATTATTGGCACCCTCATCAAATGTTGATGGGTCCCTTGTTGAAGTCCCTTGATGAGGGACTTTTTTTTCTCTAAATAAATTAATTTCAACTAAAAGTTGGATTTTTCTCATTTTTTTTGAGTGTGAGATGAAGCCACTTCACCAGAAGGTGGATTGTTCCAACCCCCCCCCCCCCCCCCCCCCCCCCCCCGTTTTTTTTACTAACCTTTACAAAAGGGTGCCAATAATCGTTGGAACAAGACAAGTTTGACAATGAAAAAAGAAACTGAGAAAACAAAATTAAGCAAAGTAATACATTAAATACATATTTATACCTTGAATAAATATGCGAGTATATATAAATTTACATGAATTTATATATAAAGGGCACATTAGCAAAGAAGAAATAAATAGCTTTATTGAAATTATCCAAAGTTTGAAGAATTATTTTATTAACAGTTAATTTGTACACTGCCTTTTGATTCAATGTAATGCATCACTATTTATTATAATGGCATGTGCAATACTACACAAGTTTTTTAGTTTTGGCCATGCTCCTACCCGAACCAGTAATCACATCATCAGTTTTTCTTTGGCTAATCAGACACAAGATACGCCACCACTCTTGCCAAAGCAGTTGGGGGTTAGGTGCCTTGCTCAAGGGCACTTCAGCCAGTCCTGCTGGTTCAGGGAATCAAACCAGCAACCTTTTGATCCCAAAGCTGTTTTAGATAGGCCTCATCATGGCTTCCCTTAACCATTGTACTGCACAACCATTATGACTAATAACAACCTATACATAGCTATAAAGCATTAAAAGAAAATATTAAAAGCTATATTTAAAAAATAAATAAAATATTATGCTCCTTATAGGTAGGTTGAAAAACATTATTAACTTGAATTTTGTCATTTATTGTGGAAGCAATTCTGGATTAATTCTGAAATGGTGATGACACACATGTAGCACATAACACACTTATAATGATTAATGAATATAAATCCTAAAATTATAAACATATTATACACTATGAATAAAACCTAAGGTGGCCTGGTGGTGTAGTAGTTAGCATTGGTGCCTCACGGCAAGAAGGTTCTGGGTTTGAGCCCAGTGGCCAACAGGCACTGTTCTATGTGGAGTTTGCATGTTCCCCCCCGTCTGCGTGGGTTTCCTCTGGGTGCTCTGGTTTCCCCCAAAGACATGCATGTTAGGCTAATTGGTGGCTCTAAATTAACCATAGGTGTGAATGGTTGTTTGTCTCTATTGCCGCTTTTCCACTACCAACGCGGCTGAGTTGGCCTGAGCCGTGCCGTGCTGAGTTGGGCTGAGTCGGGCTGTTGGAGTTGCATTTCGACTACAACCGTGCTGGCTGGAAGTGGGTGGACACATTGGGTGGAGTTAGCGAAAGTGGGTGGACGTCACGTGATGTCGTTAGGCGGCGCAAACAGTGACATCAGTGACCTTTTAAGCGGTAGCCTCACGACCCGGATAGTAAACAATAAACATGGAGTCGTTAGTGTTGCTGGTCTTGGTGCTGTGGCTTGTTGTCACCGACAACGCCAACAGATACTGGCAAGAGCGTATAGATGAGGTGAGGTGCATAAGGCTTCAGAAATTCTCGTAATTCGTAATTCTTCTTCTTCCGGGTTTACGGTGTTTACAGATCCCAGCGTGCTCGCGGGGCGTGTGTGGGCATGTGAGGACACTCCTCCTCACCAATCAGTGCACAGGGGAGTGTCTCCTCACGCCCCTAGCCCCACTCGGCTCGGTTTGGCTCGCTTCAGCCTCACTCCAAAACCGTGCGAGTTTTGGGAGCTGAGTAGGGCTGAAGCGAGCTGAGTCGTGCTGTTCTGAGGTAGTCGAAACGCGGGCCGTGTCAGGCTGAAGTGAGCTGAAGTGAGCTGAAGTGAGCTGAAAAAGTGTAGTGGAAAAGGGCCATATGTGTCAGCCCTGTGATGACCTGGTGACTTGTCTAGGATATACCCTGCCTCTTGCCCATAGTCAGCTGGGATAGGCTCCAGCTTGCTGGCAATGCTGCACAGGTAGGATAAGCGGTTACGGATAATGGATGAATGGATAAAACCCAACTGATGTGACTATTATCAGACAGTAGGTAAGCATGATGGGTGAAATCAGGAAAATGACAACCTCTTACAGGAAATTCTCTTTTATTTACTCTGGATTTTGAAATAACTTGAACTTTGGTTGGTTCACCAGAAAATCATATGACTGTAAATGATTCATATCATTGTGACTCATAGTCTTTAGCTTTGGCTATAAACAAAGTCCTGAGAAATCTTTGCCCTTTCAAAATATAAGTGAAATTGAAAGTAATTGCCAGCTTTCCAAATCAACCCTGAGACATGAATCCTGAACTTACTGAAGAACATTCTTTTATTTGTCTACAATTATAATGTCGGGGTTTGGGTAGGAGATTGATGTAAGTGTAGAATAGGTTTTATTAAGAATAGTGAAAAGAGGCAGACAATCCAAATCGGCGAGCAGAAATCAAACACAGTAAACAAGTAAAAGGTCACGTGAGGCACAAACAGGCTATCACAAGAACACAGAGATCAGGTAACCAAGAACATAAACAAGGAACTAAAGCTCGGTAAAGTGTCCACAGAGTAATTATTATGCAAAAATTATGCAAATCTAACCTCAGGTGTAAAGCAACACACAACAGATTCCACCATGTCATTATTTATTTAACAAAAATTAAGTGAAAATGCAGAATCCATCTGTGAAAAAGTAACTACACCCCATTATTCAATAGCTTGTAGAACCACCTTTTGCAGCAATAACTTGAAGCAATCGTTTTCTGTATGACTTTATCAGTCTCACATCGTTGTGGAGGAATTTTGACCCACTGTTCTTTACAACATTGCTTCAGTTCATTCATGCTTGAGGGCATTTGTTTATGCACAGCTCTCTTCAGGTCTCGCCACAGCCTTTCAATTGGGTTGAGGTCTGGACTTTGACTTGGCCTTTCCAACACCTTGATTCTTTTCTATTTCAGTCATTCTGCTGTAGATTTGCTGATGTGCTTGGGATCATTGTCCTGTTGCATGACCCAATTGCAGCCAAGCTTTAGCTGTTGGACAGATGGCCTCACATTTGCCTCTAGAATACTTTGGTATACAGAGGAGTTCATGGTTGACTCAATGACTGCAAGGTGCCCAGGCCCTGTGGCTGCAAAACAAGCCCAAATCATCACCCCTCCACCACCGTGTTTGATGGTTGGTATGAGGTGTTTGCACTGATATGCTGTGTTTGGTTTTTGCCAAACATGGCACTGTGCATTATAGCCAAACATTTCTACTTTGGTCTCATCTGTCCAAAGGGCATTGTTCCAGAAGGCTTGTGGCTCGTTCAGATACATCTTTGCAAACCTAAGCTGTGCTGCCATGTTATTTTAGATAGAAGAGGCTTTCTTCTGGCAACCCTTCCAAACAAGCCATACTTGCGCAGTCTTCTTCTAATTGTACTGTCATGAACTTTAACATGCTAACTGTGGCCTGTAGAGTCTTAGATGTAGTTCTTGGGTTTTTTGCAATTTCTCTGAGCATTGCATGGTCTGACCTTGGAGTAAATTTGCTGGAATGTCCAGTCCTGGGAAGATTGGCAACTGTCTTGAATGTTTTCCACTTCTGAATAATCTTTCTCATAGTAGAATGATGGATTTCAAATTGTTTGGAAATGGCCTTATAACCCTTCCCAGACTGATGTGCAGCAACAGTTGCTTCTCTAAGATCATTGCTGATGTCTTTCCTCCTTGGCATTGTGTTAACATACACCTGAGTGCCCCAGACCAGCAACCTGCCAAAACTTCTGCTTTTTAAGAGGTGGCCACACTTGCTGATGATCAATTAATCAAATTCATTTGATCAGCAACACCTGGCTGCTAACTGCCTTCATAATTTCTATGGAAGCAGTAAGGGTGTACAACCCCGATTCCAAAAAAGTTGGGACAAAGTACAAATTATAAATAAAAATGGAATGCAATAATTTACAAATCTCAAAAACTGACATTGTATTCACAGTAGAACATAGACAACATATCAAATGTCGAAAGTGAGACATTTTGAAACTTCATGCCAAATATTGGCTCATTTGAAATTTCATGACATCAACACATCTCAAAAAAGTTGGGACAGGGGCAATAAGAGGCTGGAAAAGTTAAAGGTACAAAAAAGGAACAGCTGGAGGACCAAATTGCAACTCATTAGGTCAATTGGCAATAGGTCATTAACATGACTGGGCATAAAAAGAGCATCTTGGAGTGGCAGCGGCTCTCAGAAGTAAAGATGGGAAGAGGATCACCAATCCCCCTAATTCTGCACCGACAAATAGTGGAGCAATATCAGAAAGGAGTTTGACAGTGTAAAATTGCAAAGAGTTTGAACATATCATCATCTACAGTGCATAATATCATCAAAAGATTCAGAGAACCTGGAAGAATCTCTGTGCGTAAGGGTCAAGGCCGGAAAACCATACTGGGTGCCCATGATCTTCGGGACCTTAGATGGCACTGCATCACATACAGGCATGCGTCTGTATTGGAAATCACAAAATGGGCTCAGGAATATTTCCAGAGAACATTATCTGTGAACACAATTCACCGTGCCATCCGCCGTTGCCAGCTAAAACTCTATAGTTCAAAGAAGAAGCCGTATCTAAACATGATCCAGAAGCGCAGACGTCTTCTCTGGGCCAAGGCTCATTTAAAATGGACTGTGGCAAAGTGGAAAACTGTTCTGTGGTCAGACGAATCAAAATGTGAAGTTCTTTATGGAAATCAGGGACGCCGTGTCATTTGGACTAAAGGGGAGAAGGACGACCCAAGTTGTTATCAGCGCTCAGTTCAGAAGCCTGCATCTCTGATGGTATGGGGTTGCATTAGTGCATGTGGCATGGGCAGCTTACACATCTGGAAAGACACCATCAATGCTGAAAGGTATATCCAGGGTCTAAAGCAACATTTGCTCCCATCCAGACGACGTCTCTTTCAGGGAAGACCTTGCATTTTCCAACATGACAATGCCAAACCACATACTGCATCAATTACAGCATCATGGCTGTGTAGAAGAAGGGTCCGGGCACTGAACTGGCCAGCCTGCAGTCCAAATCTTTCACCCATAGAAAACATTTAGCGCATCATAAAACGGAAGATACGACAAAAAAGACCTAAGACAGTTGAGCAACTAGAATCCTACATTAGACAAGAATGGGTTAACATTCCTATCCCTAAACTTGAGCAACTTGTCTCCTCAGTCCCCAGACGTTTACAGACTGTTGTAAAGAGAAAAGGGGATGTCTCATAGTGGTAAACATGGCTTGTCCCAACTTTTTTGAGATGTGTTGTTGTCATGAAATTAAAATCACCTAAATTTTCTCTTTAATGATACATTTTCTCAGTTTAAAACATTTGATATGTCATCTATGTTCTATTCTGAATAAAATATGGAATTTTGAAACTTCCACATCATTGCATTCCGTTTTTATTTACAATTTGTACTTTGTCCCAACTTTTTTGGAATCGGGGTTGTACTTACGGTAATTTTTCACACCACTGCTACTGCATTTTTGGCTTACTTTGTGTTAAATAAATAATGACAGGGCAAATATGTCATGTGTTATTGGTCATCTGAGGTTGTATTTGCCTAATTTTAAGACCTGGTAAGGATCAGATTATTTTTTTTATATGTACTGACACTTAAAACCTAGACTTGAAAGAGGGTGTACTTTCTTTTTCACATGACTGTATATTGTCAATGTCTAAAAGCAGAGCTCCTGATGAGTGTATGAGCAAAATATTTGCAAGGGCACAAAATAAACCTGAATAGAATAATAATATTATAGCATATGAACCATTAAATTGTGTAGTGTAGTGTATTTTGCGTCAGTAAATTGCTGCATTGTCTAGTGACAGTGACACCAGTAATGAGATACACATCACAGTTATGAATATGTACTTACCGTATTCCTTTCTTTGACACTGCATGCCAGAAACAACACCATGACATTTATTATGGTATGACTCTGCTGGGTGCCTGGTGGACAGCACTTTACATCATTACTATATAGTTACAATCCAATATTATCGACATACAGTAAGAACTAATCGATATCGATCCACGGTAGTTTTAGATTGTCACAACCTAAGGAAAGATGCTCATAATTGCTATTGAACTATCCAATAATGCATGATTCATCAGACTCAAATTGTGAAAGAGTGGTTCAGGGAGCAATGAGGAAATCATTTTCACACATGAATTGGCCACCCCAGAGTACTGACCTTAACCTGATTGAAAGTCTTTGGAATGTGCTGGAGAAGACTTTAGAGAGTGGTTCAACTCCAGTGGCGGCTCCTGATTTTTTTTTTTTTGGGGGGGGGGGGGGGCAATTTTCCCCCGTTATGTCTACACAGACCATAAATGTCCACAGGACTGAAGTAAATTGACCTACAGTAGGTAGCAAGTCAATTGGCCGAACTTGTTTTTGCCTGGTAAATTCAGATATCAATATAGACAATATCTCTTCTCTCCACTAGGTGGGAACACTGAACAAGTTAAAGGTGGCAAACTAGGGAAGATTCATTGTGAAGCCTTCAAAGCAAAACATTTGGCATCACAATCAATTAATATTACATTACTCATTTATTTTCTCATATTATTCCAGTATTCTATAATAAGTAGACACATAAATTCTTAATTATAAACATATTCTAATTTCTTCATTCTAAAGAATGCAATTAAAGTGGCAGGATATAAATCCAAAACAAGTGTTTATTTAAGTTTTGAAAAAGATGAAGAAAAGCATAACCATCAAATAAACATGTGCAGCTTAAATATGTGGTTTTTTTAAATATGGAATTGCACCATTTTAACAACAAATAATAAATAATTCTAATAAATTCTGCAGTTTTTTTTTCCCAAGAATTCCTCCAGAAAGCCATGCCTTAGAAAGGAAATTTAAAGTATTATTAAGTATGTCAATGAACACAAAAGGCTTTAGCTCATTTTGGATAGTCTTTGATGTGCCCTTGAAGACGCTTGCAGTTTTCAGGTGTTCATCAAACACTTCGTCCAATTGTGCCACAAAATCGACAAAACCGCGAAAAATACCAGGATTGGTGGAGCCCTCTGTTTCGTCTGTGCCTCGCAACGCTAACTCGAAAACCCCGCAAAACTTCACACACTGAATGAGCCGATTGAGTATGTGTCGGTTCTTGCTCATCATTGTGACGACGAATTGCTAGCTGATACCCCTCATCCAGCTGTGTGGCAATGTTTACTCTCCCAAAGGCTGAAAATTTTCAGACAGCTGTCCATGTGAATCTTTGAATTCTCATGCTTCTTCACTTTCTCGGAGAGATGATGCATATCTGTAACTCCGTTTATGGTCCACGCTGTACCCTCTGCTGTGCTACTTCCAGGGTGGAAGAGAACGCAAGGGTAGCAAAAAAGAGCATTGACTACATCCCAGCCAGCTAGCCAAGTTTTCCGGTGGTACCATCTCATCTCATCTCATTATCTCTAGCCGCTTTATCCTTCTACAGGGTCGCAGGCAAGCTGGAGCCTATCCCAGCTGACTGCAGGCGAAAGGCAGGGCACACCCTGGACAAGTCGCCAGGTCATCACAGGGCTGACACATAGACACAGACAACCCATTCACACTCACATTCACACCTATGGTCAATTTAGAGTCACCAGTTAACCTAACCTGCATGTCTTTGGACTGTGGGGGAAACCGGAGCACCCGGAGGAAACCCACGCGGACACGGGGAGAACATGCAAACTCCGCACAGAAAGGCCCTCGCCGGCCACGGGGCTTCGAACCCGACCTTCTTGCTGTGAGGCGACAGTGCTAACCACTACACCACCGTGCCGCCCCGGTGGTACCAGTTCTTGTTAAAACCTCTTGAGTAGGTCTTCTCCCCCTTCGTAAGACACTTGCTTGATGTTTAAATCCGGTCTAGGAGGTCCTAGCTGTTTGAATTGCCGTTTTCTCCTCATTGGTATGACGACTAAAGGGAACTTCTTTCAGAGACGCTATCGTATTGTTGCACTCAACACTCGCCATCTTCTTCATAAAATGTTCACACATTTCCCGCGCAACAGGCGTATGACGAAAGCACGCTGCTTGTGCTAGCACATAAAACCTAATAGAAAATGCATTGGGAGCATGGTTTTTTCGAAAAAAAAAACATACGTACCATTACTGTCAATGGGAGATTTTAGGGCAAATCTGAACCTGACAGAAATCGCACCAAAAGGGCGTGGCTACACCAGGCGCGACCTTAGCCTGATTGGATGATGACATTACTGTTGCCGTGGTAATTGAGGTTTTTCACCCACGTGACCAAGTCATGTGAGGCTGCCATTTTGGACGTCACGGCTCGAATCAGTTTGAATGCGAGGAAGGCAACAAACGAAAAACATAAAAGAAAAAGGAGCGAGATGCAGAAAACACCTTCACTATCCAGCGATGTAGGGCATTTACAGGGCAAGCAGAGGGAGAGGTATTTGCAAAAATTGAGGTTAGCAGGCTTAGAGAACGACGTTTACCTGCTTCCACCAGGATTGTTCACTGACGTACGGAAGTACACGAAGCCCTCGTCTTTACCTGACTTCGGCCCACATGATCTGTATACCTATGTCGTTAAAAACCCATCGCCATACACAGGTATTGATCTGAAAGCGTATAAGAGTTTGGATGCCTACAAATATTTTGTGTCAGGCTGGGTAACATGCCTACATCAGCGGGTCGTCCCTGGAGCCGGTGGTCGCCATCTTATTACAGCTAAGGTTTGTTCACATTTTCATTTACTTTCGGTCCTCAGGATAAACAAAATGTTATTAAATGTCATTGAAATAACTTCTTAGTCTGTTGAGACATGGCCCGTTATAAATTTGCTGTTACCAGGCAATGACCAAGAACTGTATTATTAGGGTCAGTGTCTGTGTTGTAGCAGTGTACTAGCAGCTAGCTGTTAGCACTAGCTAATGTCAACAACATACTAGCTAGTATGTTACTGTAGCAATGTTTACGTTCAGTCATTTGGATGACTGTTAAAACCTTTCAGTCTCAAGTTTTTCCTTTACTGTATTTACTGGTTTACTGTAATTATGATCCGGCAGCTATTTACACCGGATCCAGTGTAAATAGCTGCTGGAGCACGCTCCGGCTTGCTCCCCCTCAAATTAAGCAGTGAGCTCCGGCTTGCTCCGGGAGCAAGCCGGAGCGCGCTGCTTAATTTGAGGGGGAGCAAGCCGGAGCGCGCTCCGGAACCTCGGCCGGAGCACTCCGGGAGCAAGCCGGAGCGCGCTGCTTAATTTGAGGGGGAGCAAGCCGGAGCGCGCTCCAGCAGCTATTTACACTGGATCCGGTATAAATAGCTGCCGGATCATAATTACAGTAAACTAGTAAATACAGTAAAGGAAAAACTTGAGACTGAAAGGTTTTAACAGTCATCCAAATGACTGAACGTAAACATTGCTACAGTAACATACTAGCTAGTATGTTGTTGACATTAGCTAGCTTGACCTTCAAAATGGCGGACACCGGGGCGTCACGTGACCCTGTGACGTCAGGTGAAAAACCTCAATAGGAGTAGATAAAAAAAAATCTCCCCGTTTGGGAGTGCGTCGCCCAAATCGCCCCTATTAATTTCACCAGTCTTACAGCCATCATTAACTACCAATACTTGATTAATTTGCTGTTGAATGTCAATATAACGTTGCTTAACTACACAGTCAAAAATGGTTCTAATAACACTAACCCGAATCAATATTGGATCGGATCAAATCGAATTGAGATCGAAGCTTCAGCATTGGAATCCGATTCCGATGCTGAAGCTTCAGAATCGGAATCGAATCAATTCTTGAAATTTGAATCGATACCCAGCCCTATTTAAACACTAGCTACTACAGCAGCTTCAAACGACTACCACAACGACATCAGTTCAGCACAGAGAAATCCTTTATCTCGGCATTAACATGAGCACAATGGAAACTCAGAAAGGTGTCTATTTAAACTTGTACTAGTAACTAATTTTGTCTTAAAATGGATAACTAAAATACAGTGGATATAAAAAGTGTACACACCCTGTTAAAATGATTGTTTTTCAATTGAATTGTACAGGTTATAGGTCACATTAAAGGTGGGAAAAGTTTTGAAATTATTTATCATGGTCTCGGTTTTTGTTTTTGTTTTTTACATCAGAAAAACCTAACAAATCTGTTAGGAGGAAAAACATAAAAAAAAAATACAATAAGCTGGTTGCATAAGTGTGCACATCCTTAAACTAATACTTTGTTGAAGCACCTTTTGATTTAATTACATCATTCAGTCTTTTTTGGGTAGGAGTCTACCAGCTTGCCACATCTAGACTTGACAATATTTGCCCACCCTTTCTTGCAAAAGCACTCCATCTGTCAGATTGCGAGGGCATCTCTTGTGCACAGCCCTTTTCAGGTCACCCCACAGATTTTCAATTGGATTTAGGTCTGGGCTCTGGCTGGGCCATTCTACAACTTTTTTTTAAGGGTCATTAACATGCAGAAGATGAAATTCCTCTTCAGCTTTTTAGCAGACACCTGAAGGTTTTGGGCCAAAATTGACTGGTATTTAGAACTGTTCATAATTCCCTCCACGTTGACTAAAGCCCCTGTTCCAGCTGAAGAAAAACAACCCCAAAACATGATGCCGCCACCACCATGCTTCACCGTGGGTATGGTGTTCTTTTGGTGATGTGCAGTGTTTTTGCGCCAAATATACCTTTTGGAATTGTGGCCAGAAAGTTCAACCTTGGGTTCCTCAGACCAGAACACATTTTCCCACATGCTTTTGGGAGAGTTGGTGGGTTTTTTTTTTTCATAATTTAGCCAGGCCTGGATGTTTTTCTTTGACCCTACCTCATAGTCCAGACATATGGAGAATACAGGAGATTGTTGTCACATGTAGTACACAACCAGTACTTGCCAGAAATTCCTGCAGCTCCTTCAGTGTTGCTGTAGGCCTCTTGGCAGCCTCCCTGACCAGTTTTCATCTTGTCTTTTCATCAATTTTGGAGGGACGTCCAGTTCTTGGTAATGTCACTGTTGTCCCACATTTTGTCCACTTCTTGATTGTCTTCAAGATATGGTATATCTTGAAGACAATGGTATATCTAATGCCATGGAAATGTTTTTGTACCCTTCTCCTGACTGATACCTTTCAACAGTGAGATCCCTTTGATGCTTTGTAAGCTCTCTGTGAACCCTGGCTTTTGCTGGAGGATGCAACTGAGTAAATGTCTGAACTTTATTTGGGGTGAATCAGTCATTTTAATTAATAGCAGGTGTGAACCCAAAAAGACTGAATGCTGTAATTAAATCAAAAGGTGCTGCAATAAAGTATGTTTAAGGGTGTGCACACTTATGCAAACAGCTTATTGTACTTTTTAATTTTTTGTCCCCCCCCCCCCCCCCCCCCCACACACACACACACCCAACAAAATTTGTTTGTTTTTTCAATTGAATTGTACAGGTTATAGGTCACACTGAAGGTGCGAAAAGTTTTTAAATTATTTATCGTGGTCTAATTTTTTTCACATCAGAAAAACCTGTCATTTTAATGGGGAGTGTACACATTTTTATATCCACTGGAGCTCATGCATTTTTTTTTTACCAACACCATGTCATTTCAGATTTTCTATGAGCTGTTTAGGGCCAGTTTAGACACAGCATTTACTAATGTACAGTATCAATGCATTTACATATACTGTGATTGTATATTAATTTGTACTGTTTATGACTACACAACTATAACATAAAATTACCCATAATGTTACATTATATTGGAAAGATGAATTGTCAAGAATACTGCACCATTATTCCTTCAAAAATTCAACAAATGAAAATATGCACTGAAGATACAGTATAAGGAAGCAGCATTTTCCTTTGCAACAAAAAAGCAAAAGACACAATAAAAATACTAATACAATAAAAACAAGTGTTGCCAGGCAAAACAAACCTCGCCCGATAGCACTTATGATGAATGTGAAGGAAGATGTCATGAAAAAACAATTTTGACCTTTTTGGTGACTTTGACCTTGATTTTGACCTTGTGTGTGGACATACTCGGCCAATAAACATGGTTCTGGTTCTGATTCTCTGCTGCTCTCAGCCAATCAGAACACACCGTACTGCTCTCACATTGTACTGCGCGATTGTTACACTCTTACATTCTTACAGCACGATAACCTAGTGGTGACCACTTCTATATGAAGTAGTAGCCACAAAAACCTTGACCATGACCGGATGATCCCCGAAATGTTAGAGGTTCTATTTAAGACCAATACCCATCTATCCTGAAAGTTTCAGGAAGATTGGTCCAGCCGTTTTCCCGTTATCTCATTAACAAACAAAGAAAGAAACAAACTTCACCGAAAACAATACCTCGCCCCCTGGTGGACTCCGTCCCAGGTGAGGTAAAAATGAATGAAAAGAGAGCAAACAATGAGAAACATTTAGAGTCTGCATTAATAGCCCTAGTTGTACTTAGCACATTAATTACTGAAAGTTTGGTTTAAATTAACAATTGTCATATTTTGCAAAATGCTGAAGAAAACGATATGCTTGAGAAAGGAAGAGAGAGTTTATAATCTGCTGTCAAATAAGGATATAAACTAGCGCTTACTTTCTCAAGTGCATTCTATTAGTCAGCATTTTATTTTCATATCACCTGACAGTTAACTGTGTGCACAAGTAAATAAAGCCACAAGATACAAAATCATCTCTCATCTCATCTCATCTCATCTCATCTCATCTCATTTGCTTCCGCTTATTCGGGGCCGGGTCGCGGAGGCAGCAGTCTGAGCATGGAAGCCCAAACTTCCCTCTCCCCAGACACCTCGGCCAGCTCCTCGGGAAGAACACCGAGTCGTTCCCAGGCCAGCCGAGAGACATAGTCCCTCCAGCGTGTCCTGGGTCTTCCCCAGGGCCTCCTCCCGGGGGGACATGCCTGGAATACCTCCCCAGGGAGGCGTCCAGGAGGCATCCGAAAGAGATGCCCGAGCCACCTCAGCTGATTCCTCTCGATGTGGAGGAGCAGCGGCTCTACTCTGAGCTCCTCCCGAGTGACTGTGCTTCTCACCCTATTTCTAAGGGAGCGCCCAGCCACCCTGCGAAGGAAACTCATTTCGGCCGCTTGTATCCGCGATCTTGTTTTTTCGGTCATTACCCAAAGCACATGACCATAGGTGAGAGTCGGAATGTAGCTCAACCGGTAAATCGAGAGCTTCGCCTTTTGGCTCAGCTCCTTCACCATGACGGACCGGTAAAGCGACTGCATCACTGCGGAGGCTGCACCGATCCGCTTGCTGATCTCACGCTCCATCCTTCCCCCACTCGTGAACAAGATCCTGAGATACTTAAACTCCTCCACTTGAGGCAGGACTTCTCCACCAACCTGAAGAGGGCAAGCCACCCTTTTCCGGTCGAGAACCGTGGCCTCGGACTTGGAGGTGCTGATTCTCATCCCAGCCGCTTCACACTCGACTGCAAACCGCCCCAGTGCATGCTGAAGGTCCTGGTTTGAAGAAGCCAACAGGACAACATCATCCGCAAAAAGCAGAGATGAAATCCTGTGGTTCCCGAACAGGATTCCTTCCGGCCCCTGGCTGCACCTAGAAATTCTGTCCATAAAAATTATGAACAGAACCGGTGACAAAGGGCAGCCCTGCCGGAGTCCAACATGCACTGGGAACAGGTCTGGCTTACTGCCGGCAATGTGAACCAGACTCCTGCTCCATTCATACAGGGACCGGACAGCCCTTAGCAAAGAGCCCCGAACCCCATACACCCGAAGCACCCCCCACAGGATGCCATGAGGGACACGGTCGAATGCCTTCTCCAGATCCACAAAGCACATGTGGACTGGTTGGGCAAACTCCCATTAACCCTCAAGCACCCTATGAAGGGTATAGAGCTGGTCCAGTGTTCCACGACCAGGACGAAAACCGCATTGTTCCTCCTGGATCCGAGGTTTGACTATTGGACGAATTCTTCTCTCCAGTACCCTGGAGTAAACCTTCCCGGGGAGGCTGAGAAGTGTGATTCCCCTATAATTGGAGCACACTCTCCAGTCCCCTTTCTTAAAAAGAGGGACCACCACCCCGGTCTGCCACTCCAGAAGCACTGTCCCCAACTGCCACGCGATGCTGCAGAGGCGTGTCAGCCAAGACAGCCCCACAACATCCAGAGACTTGAGACACTCAGGGCGGATCTCATCCACCCCCGGTGCCTTGTCACCGAGGAGCTTGCAAACCACCTCAGTGGTTTGCAATGCTCTGAACACACATTCAGATTTAATGACATTTGAGATGCAAAATCAAATGTCATTAAATCTGAATGTGTGTACAGGATTTAGGCTATTTTTCCACAATTTTAATTTGCTATTTTGATTGTCAGATTAGGGCGGCACGGTGGGGTAGTGGTTTACGCTGTCGCCTCACAGCAAGAAGGTCCAGGTTCAATCCCTGTGCCTGGCGAGGGCCTTTCTGTGTGGAGTTTGCATGTTCTCCCCATGTCCGCGTGGGTTTCCTCCGGGTGCTCTGGTTTCCCCCACAGTCCAAAGACATGCAGGTTAGGCTAACTGGTGACTCTAAATTGACCATAGGTGTGAATGTGAGTGTGAATGGTTGTCTGTATCTATGTGTCAGCCCTGTGATGACCTGGCGACTTGTTCAGGATGTACCCCGCCTTTCGCCCGTCGTCAGCTGGGATAGGCTCCAGCTTGCCTGTGACCCTGTAGAACAGGATAAAGCGGCTAGAGATAATGAGATGAGATGAAAGACAGACCACCAAACCAGCAGATGAAGGAGAAAGTTAAAATGCTCTCAATAAAAGACTGATAAAACATACACAAAATTCTGTTACAGACCTTAAAGGAGCTCAGCTTTCTTAATAAATGCATTCTTTGCTGGCCTCATTTGACAATACATTCAGTATTTTTTATCAAACTTCAACTGGGAATCAAACACAGTACCTAGGTACTTGTAAGTTTCAACAATTTCAACCTCGTTCCCAGTGACGGACTGAGCGGTCTGGCATTTGGGCACATGCCAGAGGGGCCGTGGCCCCGCAACCGCATTGCCGTGGCCCACCCTCAGCTACTCGGTCACTACGTGCCTTCGTCGTCTTAAAAATTCCACCCTATTGACATATCAAGCAAGATATGTTCGCTATTTATACCACTTACAACTCCATATATTACAGTGATGGTGGCACCATGATGATGTGTTTCAGGTTTTACATTAGCCTATTTTACTTTGCCGGGAAATTTCTTCCTACGATGTAAAAAAATGTGCACAGTTTAAAATAAAACAAATATATCTGTATTTTGTATTTGTTTGCGACAACTGAAGTAAAGCACTGCCTTGTGGGAATTTCATTTAGCCTACCGCCAAACTGACAGAAATAGAACGTTGAAGATTCAACATTCTGTAGCCTACTTCAGCGTTGTGGTAGTGGTCAAGTTGATGTTGGTCAAAGTAGAAGAGGAGATAAATGGATGGTAGAGGTCGGATACTTACCATAGTTTAGTAAAATGAATCGAGGAGGCACTAAACGACACAAGGGGGGAGCGGAGAAAAAGAGGGAAAAATTGAAGTGAGCACTGCTGTCGGGGGCGAAAAATGTGTGAAACTGGATGTGTTTTTTTCATCTACTGCAACCTCAACTAGCAGCGCTAGCATTGATGTTGGCGAGTAGGTAAGACACTTTTTTTTAATTATGGCTGGGTTGAGCACTGATTTCCATGATTTTAATGCAGTTGTTTAATGCGTGGGGCTGACGTCTGCCGCTGTTACCTGATGTGCTTTGTGTGTGTAGCCCACTGTTTTGTTTTTTTATTCTGCGCGGTTCTGTGCTGGCATGTTGTGGTTGTGGACTAAAGTCACGATTGATGGGTTAATCTGAGCGTAATGTATGGCATTGCATGTGTCCATAAATGCTTAATGTATAAATGCTTCATGTGTGGTGGCGTTGTCAGACCTAATTTCAACATCAACCATAGGCCTGCCTGTGACCGTGACACTCTCTTGCGATTATGACACCCCCCCCCCCCCTTTTTTTGGTTCAAATGCGTTCCACAGTCTACGGGGCCGCTTGTAGGTGCAAAATGCCAGGGCCGTTTTATTATCCCAGTCCGTCACTGCTCGTTCCCATGAATTGAACTTGCCTTAGGTTTTACTGAAATCTATGACAAGCTATTTTTTTTCACATTAAGGTCAAGGAAATTTTCATCACACCAGTTAACAAAATCAGGCAGGGCGCTACCATGGTCCGACTCTGACCCTTGGAGGAGAGTCAGAAGTGCTGTATCATCTGAGAATTTTACCAAGTATACAGCCTGTGTTTGAGACCACAACATCTGACAAAGCTCCATTAACTAAAACCTGCTGCTTCCTATCAGTTAAAAAGTTTAAAAGCAGCAATAAGAACCGATCAGGTAAATTAAAATAAGAGGAGAGTCACTGAATTTAAATATGCGGTTGCATCTTGTTAAAAGCTGAAGAAAAATCAGCAAATAAAAGTCTTGCATGTGATTTTAGCTTCTCCAAGTGCTTGTAGATTTTGTCAAGAATGAGGAGTTTAGCATCCTCTGCCCCCTTTCCAGCTTGGTATGCCAACTGTAAGGGGTCTAATTTGTCACACACTAAAGAGACAATCTCATCTTTCATGATTTCCTCAAAGATTTTCATAATAAGTGATGTGAGAGCAACAGGCCTAAACTCAGTTAGTTGCCCAGGATTTTTTGTTTTGGGGATTGGAATGATTGTTGAACTTTTCCAGATGGAAGGATATGGAGATATTTTTGTCTCATAAAGATTTGTATGTGTAAAAAAGATATATATAAATATAAATACATTTATAAATGGAGACGCGCGGGGGGGAGCATGGCGAAGGCGGGCGTGTTTCTTTTCAAAATATGGCTTGCAGGAACCGTTATTCCAAAATCTCATACCCCACCTTTAAAACCGCCCAATCTGGCAACACTGCCCCCTCCTCATATTTTTCACGAGATGGGCCCACTTAATGCAGCAGTTGCGCTAAGATGGCAAAGAAGCCGACAGTTCGGGCTTTCCTCTCGTCGTGGACCAAAGACTATGGGTTCGTTTCTCAGAGGGACCGTGCTGTGTGCACGTTATGTTTTGAAAGTGTTGTGTGTCGAATATCCAGTGTTAAACGTCATTTCGAGGCAAAGCATGAAAAGACTTTCAAAGATCAGGCAGATAGGGACGAATCAATCTCACGCGCAGTGTGCGGATATGGGAAGCAAGCCCACACTTTAAAAGTCTTTACCTCAGCTAAAAACAATGCCACTGAAGCTAGCTATATAATTTCTCATTGCATAGCTAAACATGGAAAGCCATTCACAGCGGGCCTGGTGCGATGAGCGGGCCTTTGGGGGCCGGGCCCGCTCGCCCTGTCATAGGATAGGGCCAACAGCTTAACACAATATTTAAAATAAATAAATAAATCGCAGGCTACTACAATTAAACGCTTTTAAAAAAAAGGCATAATATTAAAGAAAAAGTCCTTAATTTAAAATGTGTATACATGGCACACTGTTTTCTTAACGTTTCGGCCTGCACCCATCTCGTCAGCCCTGCGCTGTCATGCACTTGTCGTTTGATTTGCAAACTAAGCACTGGAGGTAAGAAACTGGTTTTGACGTTTCAGTTAACCTACAAAACACATCTGTATTAAAGATTAATGTTGTCATGCTTCACAAAACTAGATTTGAGACATAAAACTTTTAATGCGCATGGTTTCACTTAGAAGGGATTCAGTGACTGCAGTTAGGCTTTGTGCAGGGAGGATGAGTGTGGCAGGGGGGTATGAGTGTGATGTAATCTTCTGTTGCGCACTCTTAATTGTAAATATCAATCTTAATTTGCTGTCAACATTGATCACAATCATCCGTTTGCGCATTCAGTGTTGGGTATTCGGAACGAGTTTACAACATGACTCGTGCGCAAATGGAATACTGCCAATATTCCGTATGAAACGGAATATTCCCTGCAAATGCACTCAGTGACGGACAATATATAGCAGCGGAACAGGGTGTCTGAAGAGCTCAAAATACACCATTTTAGAGTGTTTTTTTTTTTTTTTTAATTTCACCCGGGGGAGCATGTCCCCGGACCCCCCTAGTTAAATTGGGTTCGCCGATGCGTGCCCACCCCCAGCCAGTGCAATGCCCGGCTACTACACCGCTTCTGCCGCCGGATCTGATTCACAGACGGTGAATACATTAAGAAGGCCTTTCTCTCCAGCTCGGATAGTCTTTTTTTGAGGGGCTGCCAAATAAAGAGACAATAAAATCAAGAATAAAACACATGCCCATATCAGCCAGAACTGTTGAGCGACGAATTGGTGAAATGGCAGAAAACGTAAGGGTGCAGCAAACAACTGGCATAAAAGATGCAGCGGTATTTAGCATTGCGCTTGATGAAAGCGTAGATGTGAATGATGTGGCACGTTTGGCAGTGATGGCAAGATATTGTGATGTGACTGTGAGAGAGGAGCTCTGCTGTTTAAAGCCAATGAACCCTGCTGGGCATCTTTACCCGAAAAGTTCAACTGTCTTTGCAATATCGCACTGGCTTTATTGTCAGTGTTCGGACCAACATATCCGTGTGAACAGATATTTTCGCACATGAAGAATGTACTTTGCCCCTCCCGAAGTTGTCTGACAACGGGCCATTCGGAAGCATGCGTCCAACTCAAAGTGATTACCATCCCCACATCTCAGAGCTAAGTAAGGGGAAGCAGGGCCAGGGATCACATTGACTGATAGGCAAAACATTTATTTTGTAACAAGGCTACTTCAAATTTGCAGTTTATTGTTAAGCCACTTTATGTAGGCTACTTGTCAATGTTCTCTGACACTCATTATTTAATTTTTTTCTGTAGTTTTATTATTCATCAGTTCCATTTCCATTAGGCTGCTACGTCTTTATTGTGAATAACTTGGGCCTGTTACCTACTGAAAGATTTTGGATGTTATTTTGTGAATTTGTATAAGCTGCTTGCAATGTTGTTATCCAATGTGTGTGTGTGTGTGTGTGGGGGGGGGGGGGGTTCTTAAACCTTGTGTGTGAGGTTAATGGCATAAAACAAGTGCAATGGTGTTTTACATTTGCTCAATGCATTAAATATCCATATCCGTCTAAAATGTGGTGTCTAATTACACATAGTTAACAACACCTATTTGAATGGCACACTAACAAGAAAATTTCTAATTGGCACTACATGGCAAAAAGGTTGCCGACCCCTGATTTAGATCCTTGAATTTCAGTATCTCAAAAAAAATATATATATAAAAAAAATAAAACCAGAATGATATGAAGTGATATTGTGGGCTGGGTGTAACAGGTCCAGTGCTATAGATTCTGTTTTGTTTTGTTTGTTTGTTTGTTTGTTTGTTTGTTTGTTTGTTTGTTTTGGGTTTGTTGTTTATTTTAATTATTGTTTGTGTCACAAATAAATAAATAACAATTTGTACCTTTAAAGTTGTAGGCATGTGTAAATCAAATGGTGCTAACCCTCCAAAAATCCATTTTACTTCCAGCTTGTAATGCAACAAAACAGGACAAACACCAAGGGGGATGAATACTTTTGCAAGACACTGTAGTAAACCTTTAGCTACATAGAATTTGATCAGTTACCTATTTGTCAGATCTGCTGCCTGTTCTCTGTCACCTGCAAGTTCATTCACTTCACTACCCACCCCACACTACAACTCCCATCATGCTC
Source organism: Neoarius graeffei (assembly GCF_027579695.1). Classification (NCBI taxonomy): domain Eukaryota; kingdom Metazoa; phylum Chordata; class Actinopteri; order Siluriformes; family Ariidae; genus Neoarius; species Neoarius graeffei. The sequence continues at coordinate 78,276,601 of NC_083575.1, forward strand.
TGCACCGTTCTCCATCACCTGAGTATTAATCATGTAAGTAAGTTTAATTTGTATGGCACATTTAAACACAGCATGCGCTGACCAAAGTGCTGTACAGAGTCAGTATTAAAAGACAAATGATCAAAAATAAAAAAGAAATAAATAAAATAAAACTATAATAATAACAACAATAACAATAAGCTGATGGTTAGGGAAAGGCCAAGGAGTAGAGATGAGTTTTTAGCCTAGATTTGAAGGCAGAGATGGAAGGGGCAGATCTGATGTCTGGTGGGAGCCGATTCCAGAGGCGTGGAGCAGCAACAGAGAAAGCTCTGTCACCTCTCTGCTTCAGCCGCGAGCGAGGTACATGAAGAAGCCCTGTGTTAGAAGATCTTAGGGACCTTTGGACTGAGTGGGCCTGTAAAAGGTCATTGATGTAGGCTGGGGCCAGCCCATTGAGTGCTTTAAAAACAAATAATAAGACTTTAAATTGTATTCTAATCATGGACACCTGTTCACAATCACAGCCATGCTACTTGAGGACTCGGCACAGACAGATGTATTATTCATCTGTTTATTACCAAGCCATTTTGTTTCTGCCTGTTATCACTGTGTTTGACCTGTGCTCATTTTGTGACCGCGATATTTGAGATTACCCTGTTTATGCCTGCTTGCAAATCGCTCGACCTGTGCCTGTTCATTGACTATGGTCCTGCATACTGTTTTGGATTTGTCTGCCTGTGTGAATTTTCATTAAAATCCATCTCAACTGCCCTTGCATCCTCTAGTTCCGAACCTGGTTTTTGTGACAGTATTTGGTCAATGTGAAAGAAGTTAACAGGCAAAAGCCTTATATTACTAAAGGTTTGTGGGTAACAACATGCAATCTTGATAGCAAAAAAACAAAAAAGCATTAAAAAAAAACCACACAAGGTCATTTCTGTATTGCACATTGCTGTCAGTTGTTGCATATGTATGTTACAGTTCAAAAGATTTTAACCTAGGTGATTTTTTTTTTTCTTAGCTAAATTTTTTTAAAGGTCCCATGGCATGAAATTTTCACTTTCTGAGGTTTTTTAACGTTAAAATGAGTTCCTCTGACCTTCCTAAGTCACCCCGGTGGCTAGAAATTTCATAATGTGTAAACCAAACTATGCCCAACATTTGAGAATGGCGCATTAAAATGGCGTGTTGATAAGCTCTTCCCTTTACTACGTCAGCAAGGGAGATGATCCCCACGCCCCCCCCTCTGGATTCCCACCCACCGTATGGATTGCCCACACAGTTGTAGTGAGGAGACCATGGAGGACACAACAACATGGCATCACCTAAGCGAGCGAAACATGGAAATTGCGCTGTACATGGATGTGACAACACAGAAAAGAGTCTGTTTTTACTGCCGACGGGAGAGCCCCTGAAGACGCAGTGGCTTAATTTTATTTACTTCAATAATACGCTGTCGACAGGGCTCGAAATTAACTTTTTTTCTTTGTGTCCCCCAGTGGTCCCGAATTCTGTGTTGTATTGTCCCGAATGGAAGCAATCGTGTCCCCATTTTTTTTCCTCTCTGAAATAACCAGTGGTTAATATTATCATATGAAGTTACTATTATATTTGTAACTATGCGATTTTGAACCCTTTATATCATTTTTACAATAAGTCACAAGACACAAGCGACACATGTCCTATACATCATCTACTTCAAAATTACAGTTATTGCATTTTCAGTTTATTAAACTTTGGCGATCTCACTGTATGAATAGATACCCGTTTATTTAAAGGGGCCAACTAGCTCATTCAGAAAATGTTTCAACTCCCTACATCTGCAGTACACTTTAGCTGAAAATAAGACCCCTTTTATGTTCATTTCATCTACTTATACCTTAAATATCTGTTGGCACTTATAAGGCCAACTTATCATTTTCACCATTACCGTTATCCATTTTTATGAACTTTCCGTTATCCATTACCGTTATCCATTTTTATGAACTTTCCGTTATCCATTTTTATGAACTTTCCGTTATCCATTTTTATGAACTTTCCGTTATCCATTTTATGAACTTTCCGTTATCCATTTTATGAACTTTCGCTGCCGAAACGTGGGTGCACATGTTAGCAACATAGTGCCAGGTCATAGCCTAGTTGTGCTGCTGACTGACTAAACTTTCTGAACTAGAAAGACACCAAGAAAACTCACTTATTCTGTTGAACGGTATCTTCCGTCAATATTATCCACATCATTCCTGTTGTATTTTATAACGTGTCTAACAGTGTTCATTAAGTTCATTCAGTTGCTAGCGTTGCCTGCAGACCAGGCGATGACACTTTGGATCCTGAAGGTCCCGGAGACGTTATGTCTGGGTTTTCAGTTTCTTCCCCGCGGTCGGTCCGCTTCAACCACTTCAGCATTTTTGTTCTGGCAAGAGTCGGCGCAGCGTGTGCGGTAGCAATTCCATTCCAAGTCCATATAATGCGGACTCCGGCCGAAGATTCTAGAACAGAATGCGCTGCTCTGTAGCCTACGGATGCAGGTGCATCGAAAGTGTAGCTACTAATGTATTTTTCGCTGTTAACGTTTTAAAATTAAAATTGACAAATTAGGTGAATGTCTACGTATGTGTTACGGCTTTGTAAATAATATTAATTTAGAACTTTTTTTCTAGATCTATTTTTTTCCATTGTCCCGGGATTGTCCCAGATATGATAATTTTGTGTCCCGATGACATTTTTTATGGTCCCCGGGACGTCGGGACACCGTTAGTTTCGAGCGCTGGCCGTCGAGTCTACCTAAGACGGTGTATGTTTGTCGGAAGCATTTTCCTGAGGAATGTTTCCACAACTTGGGACAGTACAGGGTAGGTTTTGCACATCAACTGTCACTGAAGCCTGGGTCCGTACCAAGCATCCCTGCCGCATCAGCCACAAACACCGAACAAGTAAGTGTATAACTGGTCGTTTTGCCGTGTTTTAAAATCGGTGCGTTTGCAATGGCTACATTAGCTGTGCAGCTAACCGCTTCCTGCAGTTAGCCAGGTACTCTGCGCTACCTCTGTTATAATAGCCAATCAAAACAGTTTTTACAAAGACACCCACATTCTTTTTTTTTTAAGTCACTCATTCATTTTATTTGTTTGTTTGTTCAGTAAAAACCCAAACATTTGTTGAATTTATTTTATTTCCTCGCGTCGCACCTTAATGACGTCAGCGCGCGGTATTTTTCCCTGATTCTGGGCCAGGGTGTCGTGAGTGGCAGAGCAGCTCCATTGCTGCGATCCATTGAAAGTCAGCCCTAGATCCAATCTTTTGTCGGGAGCTGAGGTCGCGCGGGCGGCCCTCCAGCGGCACCGGCCGCCCGTGGAGGCAGTGGTTCTCCCAGGGGCGAGTTGGGGGGAGGAAATGGCAAAGTCCCCACTCCTCCATGGTAAAACTGCTCAGTTTTACCATGGGCCTCAGGCTGAAAAAAAAACGACAAAGTCCCAGTTTTACCATGGGCTCGAGTTGTACCATTTTTTTTTTTTAGACAGGGCGGACGGACCAGGGCATTCGCCCGCCTGGCCGTGCCCGACAAGGAGCGCTCTCGGCCGGCTTGGGAGGCAGACGGCAGCCCCTCCCCATGGCATGCCCCTACCCTCCACCCTTCCCCGCCTCCATGCTTCTTATTAGCAAAACGACGCACTGGGAAAAGGGCTGAAATGGGGCTTTCTTCCAGGAGGCTATATTTACATTCCGAGGGTTCATTTCGAGAAAGGCTGCGGATATAACATCCGGAAGCCTCCACGATCCCGTTTTAAAGCATCAAAAAACCACCATGCCATGAGTCCTTTAAACCTAGTTCATAATTTCCAACCTCTGTAAAATTTTGGATTATCTAAGATTCTTAAAAGGGATTTTCCATCACTTCTTTTCTCTCTCTTTCTTCCATCCACTTCCTCTCTATCTACACCTACCGAGTATTTCCTCTTGTCTGTCTACCTATTCCTATCTATCTAATTAGCATTTTTTTAAATATCCCTTTTCATACTTAACAAGGATTCAAACTCAGAACCTTCTGAGTCTTAACCAAACACCTTAACCACTGTGACGATTGCAATAGAAGGAGTGATATATATTTTGAATTTATGAATGAGTCCAGATATGTCATCAATTAGTTTAAAAGACTAAGTCTTCCCAAATCCTAAACCTAACCCTAGATATCGTAAGTCTCCCTAATACAAGTAGCAAATTATGAACTGGGTTAAAAGTTCTAACCTAGGTTGAAAAATTCTACAACCCTGATTCCAAAAAAGTTGGGACAAAGTACAAATTGTAAATAAAAACGGAATGCAATGATGTGGAAGTTTCAAAATTCCATATTTTAGTCAGAATAGAACATAGATGACAGATCAAATGTTTAAACTGAGAATTTTAAAGAGAAAAATTAGGTGATTTTAAATTTCATGACAACACCACATCTCAAAGTTGGGACAAGGCCATGTTTACCACTGTGAGGCATCCCCTTTTCTCTTTACAACAGTCTGTAAACATCTGGGGACTGAGGAGACAAGTTGCTCAAGTTTAGGGATAGGAATGTTAACCCATTCTTGTCTAATGTAGGATTCTAGTTGCTCAACTGTCTTAGGTCTTTTTTGTCGTATCTTCCGTTTTATGATGCGCCAAATGTTTTCTATGGGTGAAAGATCTGGACTGCAGGCTGGCCAGTTCAGTACCCGGACCCTTCTTCTACGCAGCCATGATGCTGTAATTGATGCAGTATGTGGTTTGGCATTGTCATGTTGGAAAATGCAAGGTCTTCCCTGAAAGAGACGTCGTCTGGATGGGAGCATATGTTGCTCTAGAACCTGGATATACCTTTCAGCATTGATGGTGTCTTTCCAGAAGTGTAAGCTGCCCATGCCACACACACTAATGCAACCCCATACCATCAGAGATGCAGGCTTCTGAACTGAGCGCTGATAACTTGGGTCGTCCTTCTCCTCTTTAGTCTGAATGACACAGCGTCCCTGATTTCCATAAAGAACTTCAAATTTTGATTCGTCTGACCACAGAACAGTTTTCCACTTTGCCACAGTCCATTTTAAATAAGCTTTGGCCCAGAGAAGACGTCTGCGCTTCTGGATCATGTTTAGATATGGCTTCTTCTTTGAACTATAGAGTATTAGCTGGCAACAGCGAATGGCACGGTGAATTGTGTTCACAGATAATGTTCTCTGGAAATATTCCTGAGCCCATTTTGTGATTTCCAATACAGAAGCATGCCTGTATGTGATGCAGTGCCGTCTAAGGGCCCGAAGATCACGGGCACCCAGTATGGTTTTCCAGCCTTGACCCTTACGCACAGAGATTCTTCCAGATTCTCTGAATCTTTTGATGATATTATGCACTGTAGATGATATGTTCAAACTCTTTGCAATTTTACACTGTCGAACTCCGTTCTGATATTGCGCCACTATTTGTCGGCGCAGAATTAGGGGGATTGGTGATCCTCTTCCCATCTTTACTTCTGAGAGCCGCTGCCACTCCAAGATGCTCTTTTTATACCCAGTCATGTTAATGACCTATTGCCAATTGACCTAATGAGTTGCAATTTGGTCCTCCAGCTGTTCCTTTTTTGTACCTTTAACTTTTCCAGCCTCTTATTGCCCCTGTCCCAACTTTTTTGAGATGTGTTGCTGTCATGAAATTTCAAATGAGCCAATATTTGGCATGAAATTTCAAAATGTCTCACTTTCGACATTTGATATGTAGTCTATGTTCTATTGTGAATACAATATCAGTTTTTGAGATTTGTAAATTATTGCATTCCGTTTTTATTTACAATTTGTACTTTGTCCCAACTTTTTTGGAATCAGGGTTGTACATGCCCTACAATTCTGAGGTGGGTTTCTCAAAAGACTCTTAATGCTAAGACCACCTTAACTAGGAGAGAGTGTTCATTGTGCTGCTTGCGCTACCATTTAATGATGATCTTTGTGCTACGATGCTTTTGGGAAACGCGGCACTGACCTGTAAAATATGTATTCATGAAATTTCAATTTTGGGCATTTCTACCTAAACATGGAAAATACATGCAAATGTTAAAGTGAGATGGCCTTTCGATTTTATAAAATCACTGAAATTTAGTTCCCTCTGAAATTTGGTCATTGTGATGCATGTTTATTTCTGTAACATCTCACAAAATATCAGGCCATTCTGTGGCTGGGAAGTTATTTAATTTGAAGGGATTCCCTAGCAAATAATGTGCATGAAATTACTCGCTTCGCGCAGTCAAGGGAAGTCCATGTGCGCATACGCAGGTTTACCTTCTTCTTTTCCTTCTTCTTTTGGGTTTTACAGCAGCTGGCATCCACAGTGTTGCATTACTGCCATCTACAGGTTTACCTTTGACCGTGCACTGACAGTTCCATCATTCTGTCACTAAACAAACAGCTGATCACACCGAGGTGCTCACTGACTGCCTATATTTATTAGTTTGGTCCTGCGTTTCCTTTCCTTCACAGTATAACGTCTTTTCGTCTCACTTTCCATTATTGTAGTCGGTCTTTCACGTTTTATTTGCACACTCACATGCTCCATTTTTCTCTCCTGTTTCAAATTTGTATCCCACAATGCTTTGCGTGAACAAGGAAAGCCCACCATGTGATGCATAATGTAGAATCTTGAATTGGGTCATGGTGAAACAGGAAAAAAACAGCACAGAATTTAGGGCCACATGGCTCTAAATTAATTAATTGTTCTATTAAAAAAACTAATAAAATTGGAAATCTCATCTCATCTCTCATTATCTCTAGCCGCTTTATCCTTCTACAGGGTCGCAGGCAAGCTGGAGCCTATCCCAGCTGACTATGGGCGAAAGGCGGGGTACACCCTGGACAAGTCGCCAGGTCATCACAGGGCTGACACATAGACACAGACAACCATTCACACCTACGGTCAATTTAGAGTCACCAGTTAACCTAACCTGCATGTCTTTGGACTGTGGGGGAAACCGGAGCACCCGGAGGAAACCCACGCGGACACGGGGAGAACATGCAAACTCCACACAGAAAGGCCCTCGCCGGCCCCGGGGCTCGAACCCAGGACCTTCTTGCTGTGAGGCGACAGCGCTAACCACTACACCACCGTGCCGCCAAAATTGGAAATCTGTGATTCAAATTCAGTTGCTTTTGGTCCACTAAACAAATATAATTGGGTGTCGGAGAAAATTATTTTTATGACCTACACTTGAAAAATCTGAAAGGCAGTCTACCTTTAATATAAAGAGATCAGTTTTGGACCTAAAATGTGATTTACTGCAAAACAGCCTGAAAGTCAGGCTTCAGAAATAGTGATTGCATGAACAAACGAGTATTATATATGTAGAAACCTGGTGGATAGAATAATTTAAAATTACTAAGTTTTTCAAGATTATGCCTTAGAATCCAAAAATGGTCACAAAGTTTAATTTCCGATGCTAACATCATTTGAATGAAGCCTGTGAAAAGATTTTCATTCACACTGACCTCATGAACAGAACATACTTTTATTTGAAGTCCATGATGTATTTTGAACAACTTTTCAATGCATATAATCGCCTTTAATCAGCGTTATACTGGTCAATCATGTTATGCCTACGTGACCAATTTCAGTTTTGCACTCACCACAGCTAATAAGACAAATGGTACATGTAAGAACCTAAATGACAGTGTTTCCTCTCCCCAATTTGTAAGTAATGCAATTCAAACAAATATTCTTTGTAGTTCACCCACAACAACAAGAAAACTAGTGCTTGTTACTTGAAATTTTCATAAATCAAGGCTGAACAGCAACCTAATATAATAAGAATGTAAAGCAAAACAATTATATATGTTATAGGAGTATATAAGATTTAGAACAATCCATGACCTAAATATTCAAAAATCAATTCATCCAGTTTTTGTATCTTCTATCCAAAAGCCTCGGTTGTGATTTATTGCTTTGATAAGCTTTGCCTTTAGACGCTCCTTGTTCTCATATGGAGGGAGCACGAAATGAGAGTGGCAGATGAAGGACTCTGGCAGGTGGTCCTGGGTGAAGTTAGGACGGTCCAACATGGTCATCCTAACCTGCTCCATCCCAAGGATGGGTACACGATCACAGCCTGTAAGAAACACTGAAAAAAGAGGGAGGACAAAAGATGTTGCGTGAGGGTGTTGCAGAATGGTCCAAGGAAGGTAGAGAACTTTAAAATGTCAGCAGGCACCATATACAAGAGAAAATATCACACTATCTATCTATCTATGGTGGTGTAGTGGTTAGCACTGTTTCCTCCCAGCAAGAAGGTCCTGGGTTTGAGCCCAATGGCTGACAAGGGCCTTTCTGTGTGGAGTTTGCATGTTCTCTGGGTGGGTTTTCCCTACAGTCCAAAGACATGCAGGTTAGGCTAATTGGTAGCTCTAAATTGACTGTAGGTGTGAATGGTTGTTTGTCTCTATGTGTCAGCCCTGCAATGACCTGGCAACTTGTCCAGAGTGTACCCTGCCTCTCATTCATAGTCAGCTGGGATAGGCTCCAGCTTGCCTGTGACCCTGCACAGGATAAGTGGCTGCAGATAATGGATGGATGGATCCTATCCATAATGGATGGAGTCTATCCCAGCTGACTATGGGTGAGAGGCGGGGTACACCCTGGACAAATCACCAGGTCATTGCAGGGCTGAGACAAAGAGACAACCATTCACACCTACGGTCAATTTAGAGCCACCAGTTAGCCTAACCTGCATGTCTTTGGACTGTGGGGGAAACCGGAGCACCCAGAGGAAACCCATACAGATAACATGCAAACTCCACACAGAAAGGCCACTGTCGACTATTGGGCTCGAACCCAGAACGTTCTTGCTGTGAGGCGACAGTGCTAACCACTACATCACCGTACCACCCCATATGTGTGTGTATATATCTCATCTCATTATCTCTAGCCGCTTTGTCCTGTTCTACAGGGTCGCAGGCAAGCTGGAGCCTATCCCAGCTGACTACGGGCAAAAGGCGGGGTACACCCTGGACAAGTCGCCAGGTCATCACAGGGCTGATACATAGACACAGACAACCATTCACACCTACGGTCAATTTAGAGCCACCAGTTAACCTAACTTGCATGTCTTTGGACTGTGGGGGAAACCAGAGCACCCGAAGGAAACCCACGTGGACACAGGGAGAGCATGCAAACTCCACACAGAAAGGCCCTCACCAGCCACAGGGCTCGAACCCGAACCTTCTTGCTGTGAGGCGACAGCGCTAACCACTACACCACCGTGCCGCCCCATATACACACGAGGGTAAGTCAAAAAGTTCTAAGACAGATGCTATAATTTCAAAAGGAATTCAAAAGAATTCAAAAAAGGAATACAAAGAAGGAATTCTCCAATGGAAACATCACTTGCAGAAGTGTTTAGACTTAAAGGGAGGATATGTAGAGAAATAGCTTTATTTTCATAAATAAAGATTTTTTTCATTTGTCTTAGAACATTTTGACTTACCCTCATTTTATATATATATATGGGGCGGCACGGTGGTGTAGTGGTTAGCGCTGTCGCCTCACAGCAAGAAGGTCCTGGGTTCGAGCCCCGGGGCCGGCGAGGGCCTTTCTGTGTGGAGTTTGCATGTTCTCCCCGTGTCCGTGTGGGTTTCCTCCGGGTGCTCCGGTTTCCCCCACAGTCCAAAGACATGCAGGTTAGGTTAACTGGTGACTCTAAATTGACCGTAGGTGTGAGTGTGAATGGTTGTCTGTGTCTATGTGTCAGCCCTGTGATGACCTGGCGACTTGTCCAGGGTGTATCCCGCCTTTCGCCCGTAGTCAGCTGGGATAGGCTCCAGCTTGCCTGCGACCCTGTAGAAGGATAAAGCGGCTAGAGATAATGAGATGAGATGAGATAGATATATATATATATACTAGTAAATACAATATGGAAGGAATGACCTAGTTAGCATACTGAACTTATAGTCCCAAACAGTTTTAATTTTATGGCTACTCGTTCCATGTTTCCAACATGAGATTAATCAATGGACTCACAGAGAAAAGCTTTCTTTTGTTCATCCGTCAGCTCTTCAAATACCTCCCAGAAAGCAATGATAGTAGGGTGTCTCTCATGGTACTGCCCAGCATATACTGTATTCTAAATATAACAATACAGTAATTGACAATTTGCGATATAATCATAACAGGATCGGATTTTTTTAGTTATATTATTTAAATAATTGTTTTACCTGTCTGAAAGTGGCCCAGTCGTATTCCTCTGTGCCCACCATCACTCCTCTGAGTTCCTCTGGCTGGAAGAAGTTCACCACGTCTTCATCACACACTTTGTAGAATCCCCTCTTAAACTCATTAAACACCCGCTCCACTGACTTGTTCAGTGCGTAGTCTACATATGCCTCCACAAACTCCTTCCTGTTGAAGTAATGTGTGTATAGACTCAGTGCTACTTTACTGGCAAAGGGAGGTTGTACAAAGTATTAAATGCAGGGGTGCCAATAATAGTGGCACATATTTTTTTGTTGAAAATAATTATTTCTTGATGAGGGATTTGTTTTTCTCTGAACAAGTTTTTTTTTTCAATTAAAGGTTGGATTTTTCTCATTACCTCGCCCGGGACGGAGTCCACTAGGGGGCGAGGTGTTGTTTTCGGTCGGGTTTGTTTGTTTGTTAATGATATTATGGGAAAACAGCTGGATCAATCTTCATGAAACTTTCAGGATAGATGGGCATTGGTCTCAAATATAACCGCCAACATTTTGAGGGTAATCCGGTCAAAGTCAAGGTCACGGTGACCAAAAAGGTAAAAAAAATTAAAAAATACACCTCCGAGCTCAGACTGCAGGAGAAAGACTCATCATCCGCTGCTTTGGAAAGACTCCTCCTACAAATACGCTGATTGGATCACTACCTGCCTCATTTGCATATACTGTGCTGTCATTAGATGGTTTCTTGGTTCGTTTACATATGCAAAGGAAGGGGGTTTGGTCACGTCCACTTTTAAACCCCACTGATAAAAACTTCCCTGCTCTGTTCATTTATTATTATAAATATAAATTATAAATAAATGGACTAGACTAAAGAAATCGATTTCAGACATGTTTATGCTTATTACAGAGGGAAAGTGCCACTGAGCTCTAGCACCAGGCCATTTCTGGGAAATAAGAGTTTGGGTCATGGTGACAGCATGTGTATGTCAGCCTCAGTTCAAAGGTTTCAGTTTTGAAAACTGTAAAAGTTAAGAGTAGAATAATATAATGTACAGACACTTGGTATATTTTATTTCTCATCTCATTATCTCTAGCCACTTTATCCTTCTACAGGGTCGCAGGCAAGCTGGAGCCTATCCCAGCTGACTACGGGCGAAAGGCGGGGTACACCCTGGACAAGTTGCCAGGTCATCACAGGGCTGACACATAGACACAGACAACCATTCACACTCACATTCACACCTACGGTCAATTTAGAGTCACCAGTTAACCTAACCTGCATGTCTTTGGACTGTGGGGGAAACCGGAGCACCCGGAGGAAACCCACGCGGACACAGGGAGAACATGCAAACTCCACACAGAAAGGCCCTCGCCGGCCACGGGGCTCGAACCCGGACCTTCTTGCTGTGAGGCGACAGCACTAACCACTACACCACCATGCCGCCCTATTTTATTTCTGTGATTTTTAAATTGTTCATTTTTGGATTACGCTTCATTTTTGTGACTACTGCCTCATAGATTAAATATATTTGCTATATTTACTGTATGGACATGGGATCAGAAAACAATTTTATTTATAAGCAGTAGTCACACGTAGGGATATCTTCCTTCATATTCATCATAAGTGCTACTGGGCGAGGTTTGTTTTGCCTAGCAACACTTGTTTTTTTCAGTGTGAGATGAAATGACTTCACCAAATGGTGGATTTTTTTCTAGCCCTTTTTACTAATCTTTACAAGGGGTGCCAATAATTGTGGAATGCACTGTATATTGTGAATGTTGCAACTTCACTAATTTGAATAAGATACACTTTACTTGTTAGCACTTGTCACAGGTTTTTCTCTTTGGTGCGAATCCAACTCCACATCTGCACCATCCCAGTGGACCTGTGGTTTGATGGACACATGCTTATTCATAAATGATAAACAATGCATAACAAGTAGTTAGCCAATTTTTTTTTTTGCAAGCTCACTGAGTCTCGTACACGGAAAGTGAGATCCATGTTCTCAGCATCTTCGTCTTGGTAGTCGTATAAATGGTTATGCAAACTCCTGAGAGACACAATAAAGAGATTAAATATTCCAGCCCACTGATTACTGAAAAAAGACAGCATTTGGTTTACTTACTATTCCACAGTCACAGATACTTTAACCGTTTAATGTTCTGACTCGAAACTTTTCAACACAATGATACCAAATAAATCAATAAATTCAAGTTTCTTACCTGCCAACTTGTGGCCTGAATTCAATCATATCCTCTAGAGTAGGCTTTACATCGACCAGCTTCTTAAACAAGGCCAGAGGAAATGGCATATGCACTATGTTGTTATTGTAGAGGGCCAGGCCACAGAGGATCCCAAACAGGAAGTATCGCTTTGAGTCATGTGTTGGCTAAAAGAGACAATCAAAGCAATTCATTAATAATTCATTTGCTCAATAGCCAAATGTTTTTTTAAAAAAGACTACTGAGGATTACTCTGGAGTGCTTTGATTTACGTATGAAGAAATGTATTTTGCACCTTGGCAGGGAACCAGATCATCGTTTCGCTGTCATTGTACATGAACATCCTTGATTCAGGAGCTAAAAGCTCACTAAAGGCATGGAGGAAGAAATCTCTTTTGCTTAGATCAGTCAGTTTGGAGTCTTCTACAAACTGGACCTGCAAGAAACCTGGAGTGTGAATACCTTAGAAAACAAACAAATTGTTGGGCAGTCATAGGGCATTAGGCGACCCCGTGGTTCCCAGGTCAATCCTGAGCTCAGGTGACTATATTACATTTTTACATTCAACTCTTTTGGAAGATAGTTTGATCCCAAGAGGCTTACATCTAAGACAGGACTGAATAGTTGAAGGTTAAAGGGCCTTGCTCAGTTGCAGGTGGGTGGCAAAGCCATTTCTTTCTATATGCAATATAAGCAGTTGACTGTTGCTCATGGACCACCAGGGGGCCCCAGGATCTTTAATATTGATAGGCTAAAATCACACTTTACTATGGTTAGGGTGAGGTCAATTTACATGACTACATGGTAACTAACAAAATACGAGGATACTTCAAAAAGTTCTCGTCCTCACTCAGAAAACATCACAGGAGAAAGATTGTTCTTGAATTATTTTTCAACATAGTTCCCTTTAGCCTCAATGCACTTGGTCCACCGATGTTCAAACTTCACTATCCCTTCGCAGAAGGTCAAATCTTGAGCCTCCAGATCCTCCTCAACAGCATGGATGACTTCATTATCACTGAAAATGGCAACCACGTGAGTGGGGGTCCTTCAGTGCCATTGGCCTAAACTCTGGAATTCTCTTCCTCACATTCTCTGTGACTGCTCTTCTTTCTCTTTTTTCTTATCTCAATTGAATACTTATCTCTTCCATGAACATTTCTCTTCCTCTCTTGCTGCTTAGTCTTTTTCCCCCCTCCCTCCTGTAAAGCAACCTTGGGATTGTGAAAGGCGCTATATAAATTATTATTATTAGTTCATCCGGCAAACATGCGATGAGCTTATGCCATCATGTGTTGCCCGTCGTCTGTCCGTGGTCTGTCATCTAGCGTCCATCCGGTGTCGTCTACATTTCATGAAAATCGCTGCTTCTCTCTCAATTCTTCAAGTTTTATACTTTTTGGCAGGAAGGTAGGTCTACCTGGGCTGCATATAGCTTCTATCCAAATTTACATAATTGCAATTAATAATGAAGATATGGAGTAATTAAACCATAACGAGCAGTTTAAACACAAATTGTTTCTTCTCCCTCAGTTCTTCACCAATTTTTACTCTTTCAGGCATGAAGGTAGAGGCACCTAGGGTGCATATAACTTCTACCCACTCTGGCCCCATCTAGTCCAGAAGAAGCGATCTAAAGTGAGCAACCTTGCACAGTTCTACTCTCAACTAGTCCAGCTCAAATATTTGAGAGTAGAACTGCGCAAGGTGGCCCACTTTAGATCGTTCCTTCTGGACTAGACAGGGCCAGAGTGAGCTATGCCGTCATTGATGGTCTCGTTGTTGTTGTTGTTGTTGTTATTGTTGTTGTTGTTATTATTATTATTATTATTATTATTATTATTATTATTACAGAGTAGTGGTCACATGCTTTCAAAATACAGTGGCCTATATGGAAACAAAAACAATGAATTGGATTCTGGGAAGGGTGAGCCATTTAAGCATTCATATCTATCTGTAGTGGAAAATACACAAATACAACCCCGATTCCAAAAAAGTTGGGACAAAGTACAAGTTGTAAATAAAAATGGAATGCAATAATTTACAAATCTCAAAAACTGATATTGTATTCACAATAGAACATAGACAACATATCAAATGTCGAAAGTGAGGCATTTTGAAATTTCATGCCAAATATTGGCTCATTTGAAATTTCATGACAGCAACACATCTCAAAGTTGGGACAGGGGCAATAAGAGGCTGGACAAGTTAAAGGTACAAAAAAGGAACAGCTGGAGGATCAAACTGCAACTCATTAGGTCAATTGGCAATAGGTCATTAACATGACTGGGTATAAAAAGAGCATCTTGGAGTGGCAGCGGCTCTCAGAAGTAAAGATGGGAAGAGGATCACCAATCCCTCTAATTCTGTGCCGACAAATAGTGGAGCAATATCAGAAAGGAGTTTGACAGTGTAAAATTGCAAAGAGTTTGAACATATCATCATCTACAGTGCATAATATCAAAAGATTCAGAGAATCTGGAAGAATCTCTGTGCATAAGGGTCAAGGCCGGAAAACCATACTGGGTGCCCGTGATCTTCGGGCCCTTAGACGGCACTGCATCACATACAGGCATGCTTCTGTATTGGAAATCACAAAATGGGCTCAGGAATATTTCCAGAGAACATTATCTGTGAACACAATTCACCGTGCCATCCGCCGTTGCCAGCTAAAACTCTATAGTTCAAAGAAGAAGCCGTATCTAAACATGATCCAGAAGCACAGACGTCTTCTCTGGGCCAAGGCTCATTTAAAATGGACTGTGGCAAAGTGGAAAACTGTTCTGTGGTCAGACGAATCAAAATTTGAAGTTCTTTATGGAAATCAGGGACGCCATGTCATTTGGACTAAAGAGGAGAAGGACGACCCAAGTTGTTATCAGCACTCAGTTCAGAAGCCTGAATCTCTGATGGTATGGGATTGCATTAGTGCGTGTGGCATGGGCAGCTTACACATCTGGAAAGACACCATCAATGTTGAAAGGTATATCCAGGTTCTAGAGCAACATATGCTCCCATCCAGACGACGTCTCTTTCAGGGAAGACCTTGCATTTTCCAACATGACAATGCCAAACCACATACTGCATCAATTACAGCATCATGGCTGCGTAGAAGAAGGGTCCGGGTACTGAACTGGCCAGTCCAGATCTTTCACCCATAGAAAACATTTGGCGCATCATAAAACGGAAGATACGACAAAAAAGACTTAAGACAGTTGAGCAACTAGAATCCTACATTAGACAAGAATGGGTTAACATTCCTATCCCTAAACTTGTCTCCTCAGTCCCCAGACATTTACAGACTGTTGTAAAGAGAAAAGGGGATGTCTCACAGTGGTAAACATGGCCTTGTCCCAACTTTTTTGAGATGTGTTGTTGTCATGAAATTTAAAATCACCTAATTTTTCTCTTCAAATGATACATTTTCTCAGTTTAAACATTTGATATGTCATCTATGTTCTATCCTGAATAAAATATGGAATTTTGAAACTTCCACATCATTGCATTCCGTTTTTATTTACAATTTGTACTTTGTCCCAACTTTTTTGGAATCGGGGTTGTAGAAGAAGGCAGAAGAGGAGAAAACACCAGTAAGAAATTAATTTGAATTAATTGGATTCATTCACTGTCTTAATTCCACTTGTTGATGTAACTCAAATGGAAGAAGTTGTGTCTAACTAGGTAGCTAGCTAGCTAATAACTAGAGCATAAAGCTTTACCCTAACATATGTTAAGTTGCTAGCTTGTTACTCCTTGCTTTGACAACAGTATCCTATTAACTCAGTACAGTATCAATTCTGTTCATTCTTGCAAATAAAATATGGTTGATGTGGAACCCTGAATAAGTTGTTGCTTAGGGTCTCCAAATATCCAACAACATCTGTGGTTCGCAGTCCTGGGATTTGGTCTCACAACCTTCAGATCAGGAGCCCAAAGCCTTAACTACTAAGCCTATATTTCCATGTCCACCAGCGTTTTCTCCAGATTCTCCACTTTTTTCCCACCTCCCAAAAACATGCCAGTAGATGACTAGATTAAATTGTCCTAGTTGTGAATGGTTGTGTGTGTGTGTGTGTGTGTGTGTGTGTGTGTGCCTTGTGATTGATCTTTTTTCCCCACAGCTGCTCTAAAAGCTTTTCTTCTCACCACTAAGGCTTTTTTGAAGTTCTCATGGTCAGCATTGTCAAGTTGTCTGAATGTGTCCTCAAGCAAGGCGGTGCGTCTCAGTTTCAACTGGAGGATGGGTGTTGGGACCTCCCAAGTGTATGCCTCTTGAAACAACCCAGCTGCCACGTCATTGTGGATGGACTGATGAACCATCTGGAATGAATTAGATCAGAATAATTGGGGACAGGTTTAGACAAGTATTTCAATATTTACCTCCACCAATTTTGTTGGAGGAGATTATATTTTCACTTCCTTTTTTGTTTGCTTACTTGTTTCCAACATAACTTAAAACGTAGTGAATGGATTTTGATGAAATTTTGACAAAAGATGGGCCATGGGCCTAGGAAAAAGAGTTCAAATTTAGATGCAACTCCAGATATGTATGTGGATTCAGGAATCAAATATGTATGTGGATCCAGGATTTTTTTTTTTTTGGCTGTTCCCAACGTAACTCAAAGTAGTAAACAAATTTTGATGAAATTTGGTGTACAGTTTTAGTATTATCCTGGGCTCAAGTGATTTGATTTTGATGTTGGTAATATATGGCTTGGTGGAGGTATGCACTCTACCAAGTGCCCTTTTAGTTTATTAGTTTTATGGGGTCTGCAGAAAAGATAATATAACGCCTAATTTATTGTGACATGCATTTTAAAAAATGGAAAATGACAGATCACATAACCTTGTCTATTATCAATAACATTAATACCTTTGTTACGAATGCAACATAGTTTAAAATGGTGATTTTGCTCTTCAGATCCAGGAGAAATGGGTAACGACAGAAGATAGCAGGTGTATGTTCCACTTCCTCTCGGGCCATGAAAAGTAATAATAATAAAATGTAAATTAATTGATATCTGTTTGTTTACTGGTTTTGGGCTATAAACATCACCCTGTTTTTTACCAGAACATGTCCCCATTTAATTTGCCTCCACAGCGTGACGTCTCTTTGGAGTAACAGAGGTGAGGTGCCTATCTCTTCAATGTAGAACTCAGCGAGTGCAACCCACCTCGATCTTTCAGCTCTTTTGTTTCCCTTTAAATGGAATACACAGATATATGAATTAGTGTTAATTATTTTAGCTTTCATTAAATGTATTTCAGTTTGTCCCTAGGTTCAAGCTAAATGCTTTTAGAAATGTAAATCCATTTAACAAGAACGCATGGGAAAGCATTTTCCCAAGATGGTATAGTAATTGTATAAGCCTATGAGCTTGGGATCAAACTGGGTGCTACAATAATTCATACGGAATTTTAATCAAGTATCACTTCAAGTATGTGTGATATTGTATGTGATATTACTATTTATTCTATCCATGTTCACTGGATATGAGCAATCACACGCTCTGATTGGCTACTCTACTACTAGGCTATCAGCTCATATACCGTGAGTAGAGAAAAACAAAATGGCGGAGCGTGTTGCTGAACTACCCAAGGACGAAAAAAATCTCGACTTGAAAACGAAACCCCCCAAAAATACAAAAAAACAACAAAATATGGGATAAAAGTATTTGATGGTAAGAACGTATCTTTTTTTTATTTTTCAAGAATTATTATCGCATTTTTCAGAAATTGCTACTGTCGTTTTGCCAGTTTGTTTACATTCTAAGCGGAAATGATTTTGTTGGACGTTTTGTATAAAGTTTTAATTTATTGAATTTGCAAAAAAAAAATGCTCTGTTTCTCAAAATCCAGTGAATGTGGATAGATTAAAACAGTTATTCCACTCAGTCTCGTGGTACATGGCTTATAGCCAACTCGGCGCTATGCGTCTCATCAGCTATCAGTTCATGTATGACTTGATTTCGTGGAATAACTATCAAATATTCCTAGTAATAGGATCTTACTAACATATATACCCCACCCCAACCACAACAAATTTTTGACTTGAAATATTGCATTGAATAATAACTGTATTACTGGGCACTGACCCGATAAAGTAATTTGAGTATTTCCAGCACTGCTTTCACACCAGGGTTATAGTTTAGCCACACATTGGATTTCAGGAGGAAGGCAAGTGCTTGTTTCCACATACAGATGTGTTTGGTCATAATGTTGGCATCCATGGAGGACCAATATTCCTCTGTAGGTTAGAGAAAACATCACCCATTAATATATAAACTGAATTATGATCATTGTATCTCAGTGATCATTTGTAAACTGTATTATTGTAATATTACTAATAAAAACAGTCTCTAATCTCATAAATATTCACCAGAGGAGAATTCGTCATGTCATTACTGCCTTTATCAGGATGCTTAATGTTAAATGTCTTCAGCTGCCTAAGAACAGTACTGTACAAATAACATTTATCTGCATTTCCTGCACCACAAATCACCATTATATGTCTGTAAATAAAATCGGTATATGCTATAAGAGGATCCAAAACTCTGAGTTCAAACCTGTTCTCTTTTTCACAAAGCAAGAATACATTGTTTTAAGCCAAGCCAGCTAAATTGTTTTTCTTTCATAAAATTATATACTGAGCAAATATCCTGTTGACATACCACATATTTATCATCAATTATCTGTGTTATCATCCTTTCGCTAACAGTCATGAAAAACCAACATTTATGGCTTTAAATAAGGATATCATTGTAACATGCAGAAATGGGAGGCAGGATGCAAAGCTCAGCATTGGTTTAATTAAGAACAATCCATGACACCTTGTCAGAAATCCAAATGGGGTCAGAGCACAGTCAGATCCATAGTTGTTAGATGTAATTTTTAAGATCAACAATGAAATGCTATATATTAAACTAAGGCACAAAGGAATCACACAAAGGAATCCTGATAAGACTTTGTAAAGAGACGATGAAACAGACAAAGAAATCAATGAGCTAACACAGAAAAGGTCGACACAATAGGCTAACAATGCAGAGACAGGACTATCCATCCATCCATTAACTGTAACCGCTTATCCTGTGCAGGGTCACGGGCAAGCTGGAGCTTATCCCAGCTGACTATGGGTGAGAGGCGGGGTACACCCTGGACAAGTCACCAAATCATTACAGGGCTGACACATAGAGACAAACAACCATTCACACTCACATTCACACCTACGGTCAATTTAAAGCCACCAATTAACCTAACCTGCATGTCTTTGGACTGTGGGGAAAACTGGAGCACCCAGAGGAAACCCACGCAGACATGGGGAGAACATGCAAACTCCACACAGAAAGGCCCCCATCAGCCACTGGGCTCGAACCCAGAACCTCCTTGCTGTGAGGCGACAGTGCTAACCACTACACCACCGTGCCGACAGACAGAACTATATTTTTATTATTATTAGAATGTATTAATACAACTTCCTACCTTTCCATGGAGGAACATGGATTCCTACTCTTGTCCATATTTACCTGTATTTCTAATAGAGATCTATACATAAATAATAATGGCATTAAAATCTTACTCAAGCTTGTCATGGCAGTCTCATGGAGGTCTATGATAGTTACAGCTAATGGCAGCACCATTTCAATGACATTGTGCTGTTCATGAAGAATGGAGCACATGGGCAAAAGCAGGAAGATCTCAGGACACCTCATCACTGGAGCAGCATGAAAAAGTATTTCCACCAGTTGTTTGATGTTCATCTGGGGTAAAAGGACAGTGATGGGACTGACATTATATAATATAGGACAAAAATGATCAAATGTTCCAATTGTACATAGGATCAAGACAGTCATGGGATTAACCCTTAACTTGTTCTGTTTTCTCTTTTACCTATTTTTGACCAACAGGGGATGAGTTCTTGAAATGGTTTCAATCAGGATTCTTTGTACCTTGGTGCCAGCTAGCGACTCGTCCTGTATTTTCACCAGTTTTGAGTGGAACCAGTGTAGTCAAGGATGCATCAAGAATGGAGGGTGTTGCACAATTCACAACAAGATCACTTGTGAGCTACTGCTCACTTACGTATCCCCCCACTCTCGGTTATATCAAAATGCAAGCAATTGAAGGAATAGGACACTTATTATGAATGTTGACTTCAACAAATAATTAACCCTGAAACAAGTAAGTAAAGAGCAGTGTTCTCCCCAGTTATTTCAAATAGCATCCTGGTAAACTGTCATTTTGAAATAGCATTTTGCTTCTTCAAATAGCATCAAAATCCACTTTATATGTTTCGTAAATACATTCAGTCCGTAAACAGGAAGTCGATGTGCGACAGACCTGAAAACGGTATACACAGTATAGAACCCCAAGCTGAAGTTTGGTACCAAGTGGCTATGATTTGTGGTTGCTGAGAAGAAAGGGTGTTTCAGACGGACGGAAATATAGATGGACGGACAAAGGTAAAAAAAACAGTATACCCCCCCTCCTTCGGAGCAGGGGTATAATGAGAGTAAACAGTAGTGGCAAGATGGTGGTGCGCATTGATTACTTGTGAGCTCTTCTTCTGTTATTACAGATATTTATCTTTGTTCCATTTTTTCTGAAGCTATATCCTTTTCCATTGCGTTCTTCATTGCTGTACTCTGCTTCCTCTCAAAACTCATGACAAACTAATGAGTGACTGATTTCATCATGGTTCACGCTGGAAAAACCAGCTATATTTTGGTTCCCACTGGGAACCAACTTTTCAGGTTCTGAACTGTCACATCCATGCTCATTTGCGCGCTCACCGAATTTTCACTCACACGCTCTGAGCAGTGCGCCTCTAAGACTAATGACAAGCACCTGCCCTGGATTAAAGCGCAATCAGCATGCACTTTAAAGGACGCCAAGTACTCACTCACATTGCGAAGTATTGCATTGACTGTGACCCTGACTGAGCCATGTAATTGTATTTTATTCCTGGTTCTCGACTCACGTTTTTGTTTTTTTTTGGATTCTGATCTTGTCTTTGTCTACACCAGTCTGTTTGTGCCTTGCTCGACCTCTGCCTGTCTATTGTTCATGATTTCTGCCTGCCTTTCTGGATTGTATGCCTGCTGATTGTAGTTTTTACAATAAACTCTTCCTGCATTTACAGGTAGTCGTCGATTTACGACCTATGTGACTTACGACCGATCGACT
Organism: Neoarius graeffei; assembly: GCF_027579695.1. Classification (NCBI taxonomy): domain Eukaryota; kingdom Metazoa; phylum Chordata; class Actinopteri; order Siluriformes; family Ariidae; genus Neoarius; species Neoarius graeffei. The sequence goes on from NC_083575.1 coordinate 78,298,182, forward strand.
TTACGACCGTCTGGTTATGACTGGCAAGTGTTTACCAGCTGAGCTAGCTGAGCATACGACAGTTTCCGCCCCAGCTCCCGGCAGCGCCCAGCATCCAGCCAGTGTTGCCAGATACTGCTGACGGTTTCCAGCCCAAAATATGTTCAAAACCCGCCAAAATGCACTTAAAACCGCCCAATCTGGCAACACTGCATCCAGCCTCTTCTCTTATGTGTGCAGTGTTTCGCTGGACAAACAACAAGCAAGCTACAGCGCGCATACGGCTTAACCAGATCTTGTGCTATAATGTGCGCAGCTGGTAATCAAAGTAACTTTCACTTTTCTGTTCTGTTACACTGTTCTGTGTCCAATGTCCAAAATGAAAAGTTAGTTTTCAACTCTTCAGCTAAAAAAATGTAATTAAAACGATTGTGTTGTTGAAATGATGTGTTTGCAATTTATTTATAATCAAAAACTGATACAGGTGGATGAAAGCGTGATAGTGTGATAAAAAGTACTATACTAGTACTACTGAGTGATAAGAAGTCCTAGTGAATGCTTGATAAGTAGACAATAATAAATAATTAGGTGTATTTTTCGGCGCGCGCTATGCGCGTGCACTATGACTCAAAATAATATACCGGCAAGAAATAAAAGTAGTGGGGCTGTTAAGCTCTTATTATCAGAAGAATTGTGCACAAAATGGAAAAAGCATGAAACTTTCAGAGTTTGTTCTTGAAGGCATAAGCTTTAATTTGAGACGTGGAGGCATTCTCAGTTTGACCTCTGGGGTCAGCTAGAGGTCATTGACCTCCATGATGGCACATTTCTATGCATGAAATTAGAAAAGGCTGTATTTTAACACCTAAATGTGATGTAAATATAAAATAAATGTGTTTTTCCATATTACTGGGCATGAAAAAATCATATATAATACTGATATTCCTCTTAGGGGTAACTTCAGGGGTCAGGTAGAGGTCATTGACCTTTGAAATTTGAAGTTTCTATGCATGACATTCTAGACGGGTGTATCTTAGGATCTAAATGTGATAGAAATGTGAAATTAATGTGTATTTCCTTGTTTCTGACCATGAGAAACCCATTTTTAATACTGGTATTACTCTTAGGCAGCTGGGCCATAGAAGGTTCACGCTGCACGCTACACGCTACACGTTCACGTGAAGAACCGGACCCTGGGCCATTAAACTTCATGCTTGGATGTTCACGTGTTGCGTCTGTTCTACTTTGACCGAGTAACCAACAATATGGACTCTTCGGATGATGACGATTGCCTCATTCTGCTTTTACTGAGACAGAGGAAGAGAAAAAGGAACAGAATTTGGAGCCGAGAACACTTCCTTCTGAGAGAAACCCGTGGTGAATTTCACCGAACATTCTATAATCTGCTTGACAATCCCGATGAAGAACTATTTTTCAATTATACCATTCAATTATATTTTTTCTGAAGTTTTCCCCTGAAAGCATAGAGTTATCTCCCTAGACCCGTTCTGATTGGCTGGCGTGGCGGTGACCGCATGCATTGACTGGAATTTCCATCTTCACGCCTAGAAAAAAGTGTGCATGTTCATTTCACGCTTCACGCGTGAAGTGTGCAGCGTGCAGCGTGCAACGTGAACGCCGTTCTATGGCCCAGAGCAAGTCATGCTACGTTTGTCCACTTTTCTTTACACGCGTGTAGCGTGTAGTGTGCAGCATGCAGCGTGCAGCGTGAACCTTCTATGGCCCAGCTGCCTTACAGGTCATGTCTGGGGTCAGCTAGAGGTCACTGACCTCCAGCATAATGCATATCTATGCACGAAATTAGAAACGGGTGTATCTTAGGTTCTAAATGTGATAGAAATGTAAACTAAATGTGTATTTCCATGTTTCTGGCCATGATAAACTAATTTTTAATATTGATATCATTTTTATAAGTCACCTCTGAGGTCAGCTAGAGGTCACTGACCTCCACGATAATGCATTTCTAAGCATGAAATTAGAAACAATCTATCTTTGGATTAAAATGTGAAATACTGTAAATGTAAAGTAAATATATGATTCCATGTTTCTGGACATGACACAACTCATTTCTGATAAGTAAAACACCTCCAGTGGTCACAAACTATGTCAGAAGCTGAACACAGTTGCCCCATTTCCATTGATAATTTCAAAGTGAGTAATGTTTTGGAGCATTTGCTCTCATTTGCACTAGAGTTGAAGAATACAGTATATTGTAGTTTAATTTTCAGTCATTTTAATGTTGGACATTGATAGGGCAATTCTAAATTCACAGGAATAACTATATGTCAGTCTAGCAGAGGTAGAGATTCAACGGAATTTTCATGTTCATGTTTTGTGTGTAGCCCATTATTTTCCCGCGGTTCAGAGTGGGGCAAGATCACTGGAAAACATCCCCCCTACACAAGATGCTTTGAGGCAACATATAAAAAGAGCAATGTACCAGGCTAATATATGGAACCTTGCTTTGGTTTCTCAACCATGTTTGCCCAGTCCATCAGACTGGGGATGGATTGACACCGATGCTGGATGGCAGCCACTTTGGACAACACTCCCTGAAGCTTCACAGGCTTGCTATGAACTTGTGCACTGTGGTTGCAAAAAGGGTTGTACTGGGCACTGTAGATGTAAAAAGGCAGCCTTAAAGTGCACAGCACTGTGCACATGCTCTGGTGACTGCAGCGACTAAATCAGTGTTCTGTAGTTACAATTTGTAGGCCAACATTGTAATCCCCAAAGGTCAAGGCCCTTAGAATAAATGTAGATACTATAAGTGATTTTAAAATGTTCTTTATGGAACCTGTTCAACTTTTTACACTGCATTTAGAGTTTTGATTGTAGTTCAAGTTTTTGATTAGTTAAAGTTTATAATTTCTGACAAGTTGAAGTATATTTCTGTCATGTTCATATTCATATGGAATTGTTTCTTACAATCCAAAACACATGAGATTTTTAAATAGATTTATCAAAATGTGGGATGTTTCCCAACCTTGCCTGTTCTCCATGATGTTGACCTCTCAGAATGATATCAGTATCAAAAATGGGTTTCTCATGTACAGAATCATAGAAATACAAATTTAGTTTACATTTCTATCACATTTAGAACCTGAGGTACACCCGTTTCTAATTTTATTTATAGAAATGCATTATGCTGGAGGTCAGTGACCTCTAGCTGACCCCAGAGATGACCTGTAAGAGTAATATCAGTATCAAAAATGGGTTTCTCATGGTCAGAAACAAGGAAATACACATTAACTTCACATTTCTATCACATTTAGATCCTAAGATACACCCGTCTAGAATTTCATGCATAGAAACTTCAAATTTCAAAGGTCAATGACCTCTACCTGACCCCTGAAGTTACACCTAAGAGGAATATCAGTATTATATGTGATTTTTTCATGTCCAGGCACATGGAAAAACACATTTATTTTACATTTACATCACATTTAGATGTTAAGATACAGCCTTTTCTAATTTCATGCATAGAAATGTGATATCATGGAGGTCAATGACCTCTAGCTGACCCCAGAGGTCAAACTGAGAATGCCTCCACGTCTCAAATTAAAGCTTATGCCTTCAAGAACAAACCCTGAAAGTTTCATGCTTTTTTCATTTTGTGCACAATTGTTATGCTTAACAGGCCCACTAAAGTTACTTTCACCCGGAATATGCAGTGTTTGACTTAAACCAAATAATGAGCCAAGGTAATGAAATAAGAAAATGTTGATAAAATAAGACTTTAAGATGATTACAATATCATTACACATCACAATATACTTGCGTTCATTTAACATAGGCCGACTTACGACCAGATCGGTTTACGACCGGTCAGTCGTAACCAAACGCAGTCGTAAGTCGACGACTACCTGTATATCTGCCACCACCACATCACCCATTCACTGACATGAACCAATTTATTTTTGGTCAAAATGAACGGAACCCATTCCCTGTTGGTGGAAAAAGGGCATTTGTGGTTTCAAGGGAAAACAAAATAACTACTTATCAGTAGTTGTTTTAACTCTAAGATGTACTTTTACTCATTTAGCAGACACTCAAGGTAGCCAAAGTAATGTGTTCTAATAAAGTAATGTGTTCAATATAAAGCTTTGGCATCAGAAAGGATTTGAACTCAACTGAATCCTTGATCCAGGGAATCTTCAGGAGCTGGTCAAAGGTCTGGCTAGCAGCATTCAAATCAACCTGAATCATACCTGGAGTATTCCTACTAATGACAGAAAATCATTTTAGTATTGTTTCCAGATTTGTTATGAAGAAAACCACATAATATAAGCAACTCATCCCAGGCACTGGGTAAAGGTAAGAAAAAACTAAAAGATCAAATATATGCATGCTATTTTGTACTGCAAGTTCAATAATTGATTCCTCCTCGTTATCGTCTGGGCAGGCGATACAGAAGCATGGCTGCACGGACTAACAGATTCAAGAACAGTTTTTATTATCAGGCCATCAGAGTTCTTAACTCTAACACCTAAACATTCCACATTGCGCTGTTTACCAATATACCACAAAACTCTATTTACTCTGTCTGTAATGTTAACTGTGCAACCACTCGTTGGTACTAATACTTATTTGTCCTTCCCCAATGTGCAATTATTGGCGCTCACGTGTCATTTTCTCCAATGTGCAATACTTCCGCTACCCCCCCAGCTTTCCCTTATATATGATTTTTAATTCTATTTCTATTTTAAATGTATTTCTATTTTATATTTATGACTTTAATTTTTATATTGCTATACTTTTGAACTTTTGTAGGGCTTCAATGCTGAGACTTGTTCTGTTTCTTCTCTCATCCAACGCAGTGTTGTAGTCGAGTCACTAAACCTCGAGTCCGAGTCCAATCTCAAGTCCCTAGTGTTCAAGTCCAAGTTGTTAAAGAAAATTTTGAGTTGAGTCCACTATTGATCCAAGTCGAGTCCAAGAACAAGACTCCAACCGCACCATTTGATGGTGGCTGTTGCTGCCTTTATGTGAAACCGTCTCTGCTACTGTGTTGGATTAACATTACTGCTTGACTGCCCCATTTTAGTTAACAGGCTACAGATAAAAAGCTTATTCATCGCTCAGCAAGCCCCGCCCACTATCAACAGGGCAAATAACATGAGAGAGGGTTAGCACTAGCTAGTTCATCGCTCAGCAAGCCCCACTATCAACAGCGCAATGAACATAGTGTGTTACTTCCTTCTCTGGGTGGAGTCTTGCCAAATGAAGTTCGAGGTTGTCCCCGTCGTCTCCTCGATAGTTCTTCTACATATGGAACACAGCAGTGCATTTTTTCCCACTGCACGAGAAGTCTGTATAAGCAAAGCGGGCAATCCTAGGGGCTTCTCTCCAGGCATTTTAGTGCCATTAACATTAGTTTGTTCCTAACCATGACGTATGAACAGGTGAAGATGCATTCTCTTGCACGAAATTAGTATAAAATTTAATGGAGATAAAAATATATTTTGCCAAATTATTACGACATGTTACAAAAAAAAAGAAAAAATCATCTCCAATTTATGAGTCCGAATGCAGTTAAAGCAAGAGTCCGAGTCCAAGTCTGAGTCATCAGTGCTCAAGTCCAAGTCAAGTCATGAGTGTTTAAAATTAGGGATTGAGTCAGACTCGAGTCTGAGTCCTGGACTCGAGTACTCCAAGCCTGTTTCATTGTAATGTTGACCCTGTGTTAACATACATATGACAAAAAAAAAAACTGAACTGAACTGCGGTGGGTTTCCCAAAAGCCTCTTAATACTAAGAGTGTTTTAACTAGGAGAGAGAGAGTGTTCATTGTGCTGACCACAAGTCGCTCATTTGTGAGATAACAGATTTACCTGTCCTTAATGAAGCATGCGACGAGATTTGAACTGGTAGCAAAAGTCAAGGAAACTTCCCTGTTGTAAAAATATAAATTATCATGAAAAGGTCACATAGAATAATTTCTTATGGTCTAATTTACTTTTATAATCTAAAACTAAGCCACTTTATTCCTACCTTTTGATTTCTTTGATGTGTTTATCATCCTCCAATTTAATCCATCTCTGCACTTGGGCCTCTTCAAGTTTCCCAATTGGCTCACCAAGAATATTAGTCTTTCAAAAAAATATATTAAAAGAAAAGAAAATCCATTTTTAAAATACAGTTATGAAGATAGATTATGATATAAACTAACAATTCATGTGAATAATTGAAAATAAGGAGCTCACACAACTAAGATATCCATCTCCAAAAGTCAGTTTCTATGCAGAATGGACGATTTCATGGAGGTCATCTCATCTCATTATCTCTAGCCGCTTTATCCTTCTACAGGGTCGCAGGCAAGCTGGAGCCTATCCCAGCTGACTACGGGCGAAAGGCGGGGTACACCCTGGACAAGTCGCCAGGTCATCACAGGGCTGACACATAGACACAGACAACCATTCACACTCACAGTCAATTTAGAGTCACCAGTTAACCTAACCTGCATGTCTTTGGACTGTGGGGGAAACCGGAGCACCCGGAGGAAACCCACGCGGACACGGGGAGAACATGCAAACTCCACACAGAAAGGCCCTCGCCGGCCCTGGGGCTCGAACCCAGGACCTTCTTGCTGTGAGGCGACAGCGCTAACCACTACACCACCGTGCCGCCCTTCATGGAGGTCGCCATTGAAAATATTTTAACCAATCAGAAAAATCCCCCCGATCGTTTCCAGCAGTGCTCTGACGTAATTTGGGCGCAAGACACAGAAGCTCCACATAGTGAATAAGACTTGAAGTTGCCCCTGGCTGGAGATTATTTCATTAAAAGTTTATATGAAAAAAAATTTAAATTCAATTTCTCTAACAGGCGGCACGGTGGTGTAGTGGTTAGCACTGTCGCCTCACAGCAAGAAGGTCCTGGGTTCGAGCCCCGGGGCCGGCGAGGGCCTTTCTGTGTGGAGTTTGCATGTTCTCCCCGTGTCCGCGTGGGTTTCCTCCGGGTGCTCCGGTTTCCCCCACAGTCCAAAGACATGCAGGTTAGGTTAACTGGTGACTCTAAATTGACCGTAGGTGTGAATGTGAGTGTGAATGGTTGTCTGTGTCTATGTGTCAGCCCTGTGATGACCTGGCGACTTGTCCAGGGTGTACCCCGCCTTTCGCCCGTAGTCAGCTGGGATAGGCTCCAGCTTGCCTGCGACCCTGTAGAAGGATAAAGCGGCTAGAGATAATGAGATGAGATGAGATTTCTCTAACAAAAAAAAATGGAGGGTGAAAGATTATAGTGATGTTGCTGATAAACAGCGAGGGAATAGTGAACAGTAGGGCTGTAACGATACACCCAACTCACGATTCGATTCGTATCACGATTTTTGACCCACAATTCGATACACCCACGATTTTTTTAAATATGTTTTTTTAAAGTAGTAAATTTGACTTATTAACATTTACTTACTTACATTAACTATTTAATAACAAATAATTCAGACCACTGCAGAGAATGAGTAATATGTATGCAAAAATGAACAAATGTATATCCAAAGATTTTTTATTTCTCAAAATAATACTGTTGAGCCGGAAGCTCTGTTTTTTTCGGTTCTGAAAAAGTCATTTTTCCAAATTGTGTAAATCTGGTAAGATTTTTTTTTTTTTTTTTGGGGGGGGGGGGGGGGGGGTATGGGGTGACTGTCTCACTCTCATAGGGCCAATGATTTTCTGTGATCGCGGAAAACAGATGGAAATTACGGAATTTTTATAGTGAAACATTGCTCGCGTGTCAAAGTGTAACTGCCGCAGAAGGCTTCTGCATAACTGCCGCTAACGCTCAAGCAGACATGCCTTTCCGGTCAAGGCAGCTTTGTCGGTGATTGGCTTGTGGCACACCTAGCCAGCCAATGAGCTGCTTGTTTACAGATTCACTCCCCGCGTCGCAACCAGAATGGCGACCGCTTAAAAGAAACGAATGCCCTGGTGGTCAGTGTTGCCAGATTGGGTGGTTTTAAGTGCCTTTTGGCAGATTTTGAACATATTTTGGGCTGGAAAACGTCAGCAGTATCTGGCAACACTGCTGGTGGCCAAGGACACCATATGGTTGCCAGTGGCGAGTGTGGACGTTGCGTGACTCGCAGAAGATTGTCGCAGGTCGGCAAAAAAACGACTTACTAATAGATATAAAAAATAAAAGTAATTTAAGTAAGTTTAAAATGTAATTTAAATAAAAAGTAAAGTATTCATGAATTGAAGTTTGGAAGCACCTCTGTTTTTGGGCTGAGGAGAAGTTTGAAAGGGTGTACCGCGATTCTGCCTTCTTGTATCTCGACAGGGATCGTGGCTCTGCGTATTGCGATTTCGATTTCGATACGCATATTGTTACAGCCCTAGTGAACAGCTGATGTATTCCCGTGTGACTGAATGGAGGGAGGTAACTTTTCATATTTATATACCCGGTACAAGTAGTGCTGCTGTGACAGCCTCGTTCTGCTGACTGTAACCTTGCTAGACTACCTACAAACAGATTTGCATACAATCTGACTTACCTAAATCTGTTGAAGAGGCAAGTGCGCAAGTTTTTACATGTTCCTGGCGGCATAAGCACTCGTTAGCATGCTTAGCATGCTCTCGACTCATTCATAAAAAACTTCATCAAGACGTCACCAGGCTAGCCTATCGTAATTACCGTAGTAGACAGTCCAACCCCCGTGGCAACGCAGAAAGAGGGTAAACAAATACTGCTTTACGCAGCTCGTGTGCTCGGAACATTTTGAAGAAAATTGTTTCACTCAAACAACTCGGATGCACCGGGCATTAGGAATACTGTACAAGCCAGCACTGGATCCAGATGCGGTTTCCACAATCTTTGGCCAAAAAGCAGACAAGATAAATGAGACAACGCAGTCAGTTGTCCACAAAAGAGAAGTTCAAAGGGTAAGAAAACACTTTTTATGGCTTCCCTAACTTTTTTATTAAGCATGATGTTATTTTGAGTTTCTTTGGGCATAAACGTAATAATTGCTGATGCAGCTAAGCAGCTTGTGTTAGGACTGGGACTGTTTTGGCCTCTAGAGGCCGCTGTTATTTCCTTTTCTTGTCATGTTTGTTTTGGCCTCTAGAGGCCGCCACTGTTCCTGTGTTTTGTGTTTGTGTTGATTGCCTGTTTGTCTTCATTAGTGTCACCTGTTTCCCATTTATTTTGTGTATTTATACTCCCTCTGTGTGGTCCCTAGTCATGGAGTCTTTATGCTATGCTGTTAGTGCTAGTTCCCTCTGTCCCATGTACCTTGCCTGTGTCTTAGTATTCTTGGTTTTTGTTACTTTCTTTTGGACTTTGTGGATTTTTGTTTTGACCTTTGGATCTTCTGAGCGTTTGAGTTTTTGCCTCTTCTTTTCTGAGTTGGATTTTGGACATTGAACCTTTGGATATTTTTATTTTTGTATATCTTCTGAGCTTTTGGATTTTCCTTTTGTTTTTTCCTTTGGATTGTAAATATTGTAAATAAGCTGTTTTTGATACTCTACTTTCACCTCACGCCTCTGCACTTGAGTCATCCACCTGGTGGCCTAGTGGGGGTTTGCTGGATTATCACACCAGCGACCTGGGTTAGAATCCCAGCAAAACCCTAACAGCTTCATGTTTGTTGGGTGTCTTGCTTTGATTTAGTGTTGTCAAAAAAGCCTTGGTAATGACTAACTAAAACAACTCTATAAATATTGTTCACTTGGGTGTAACCAATTGATATGGTAATGCTTATTTATCATGATCATCATCACTATTCATGGCATTGTCCGAAATACTTGAGGAAATCAATGAAGAAATGTCACTAGCGCTATGGTCCATTTTGTCGAATATGGCCGTGTATTGTAAGTAACGTCACACTTTACGGAAACCATTCGGAGTTCTTTTAGGTATACAGGAATTTTTTTGTGGAATAGCCAACCTCAATCAGTGTAATCTAGTCAAACACGTAATAATTTTAAGAAACAGGTGAAACAGTTTTTATGGAGTAAATTCCAAACCCAGTTTTATGATGTGTATATAACTAATTTTTAATCATTTTGGTGCCATTTCTGTAATCTAGTTGTACTCTGTGATAATTACAGTTAGCATATATTTTTTTGTTTTTTGACTTTCATCATTGTTTATACAATTTTGTCAATTTATTATTGTCTCTTATATTTTATTGTTTCCTACTATCATCAAGAGGATCACATTGGAAATAAGTGTATTTTATACTTTGTGTTGTCCTCTGTGCTATTTATACTGTATCTTTTACATGTATGAATTTTACCAAATAAATCCATACCATACCAGCAGCTCGGGTGTTTCTGGCAATATTTCCGCCTTTTTTCATACAAGTGCATCTTCCTGTAATGTTCACATTAATCCTGTATAGTAAAGCAGTGTTTGTTTACCCTTTTTCTGCGTTGCTGCAGGGGTTGGACTGCCTACTACGGTCATTACGGTAGGCTAGCCTGGGGATGTCGATGACATTTTTCATGAATGAGTCGAGAGCATGCTGAGTAGTATAACGCATAGTTTCAGCCTCGTTTTACAGGTAAAGAGTTCAGGTTTGTCCATAAGTCAGGGTTGCAGCTCATTAATACACTATTTCAGATGTATAGTGAAAAAATTGACATTGTCACTTTAGTAGACCTTTCGCTTTGCCCCTTCAGTACTGAAGTATACACTCAGCCTTGCGCCCAAATGACGTCACACATCATCCTTCCAACAGGCAACATGGCAGCCTCCTGGTGGCATTAGAGCAGCGATACAAAAATGCTCACAACTTTCTTATAAATGGTCAAACATGCCTGAAACCTTTCTTACGGGCTCTCAATATTACAAGCTACCAACCCATGCATGTATTTACTTTGCATTTTCTATTCCTTTAATAGATGTAAATCTGCTCTTTTGTTTTTAGGAGCTAACACCTGACCATTATTCCTTATGTGTAAGGTAGTTGCAATTATTTCTCCTATTAAACACTATTGTAAATATACTAGCAATGTAATCCTGTGATGTCAGCAACAACCAAATTAGCAGCAGAGCCTTTAAAGCAGATACGCAGAACCTTTATTTTTAAATAAATTTCTGAGTGGATAGTATCTCCATCCTTGACTTTTGTATGCTGCATACATGGGAATTTAAAAAAATCTATTTTTGAGAGTTAAAATCGACTGTAAAGTTGGCATTCGAGCTGCCCCACTGAGCCAGCCAGCCCTGAGTGTGTGACGTCACTGCGGTAATTGGTTGCCGAGGCCTTTGACAGCTATAGACCAAAGTCATATAAATAAAAATTTATGGTGAAGGTAAGAAATACTGTTACCGACTTGCTCAACTAAGACTGATTTGTCTTCATTGATTGTGGGTTGACTCTCATTAAAACAGGATAGGTGTTATAACTTATGCAACATACATGTACATGCATGCATTTTCATTGATAAAACGTAAAAGGCTAATTAAATAATCAGATGAACTGAGGTGATGAACAATCACATTCTGAAGCAAATTAAATAATCTTATACCGGTAACTTGAATACACAATACAAGTTGCACGCATTAATCTAAATGCAGGTAAACAATGTATTGTTTTTGTTGTTTTTTTATTCAAATGAGAGTCGGAGCTTACCCGTCCGTGTTCTCGCTTCTTGAAGGCCAATCTTGTGGCCAATTGTTTTGAAACAATCTGACTTTCAGTTGTTCATTCAGTTCTCCGTTCATTCACTTCTTCCACGTAAGGGCAAGATGGCAGCAATATCCAGTTTAGAAATAAGACGGCTGCTCCACTCATTCTCTATTTGGTCCATATGGAGTACTCTGCCATTACTGCTCAGCTCAGGCAATTACTAAAACCCGGGACGGAATGGGACATCACCGGTTTTAGCAACAACCGCAGGGAGGTCACTGCCTGAGCGATATGTCACGTCCTGTTCCATCCCGGGTTTTAGCAACAACCCTCGGCTCACTCCGGAAGAACTGGGGCAACTGAACTTTGCTTTTTAAATAAATAAATACAACCCTGATTCCGGGCGGCACGGTGGTGTAGTGGTTAGCGCTGTCGCCTCACAGCAAGAAGGTCCGGGTTCGAGCCCCGTGGCCGGCGAGGGCCTTTCTGTGCGGAGTTTGCATGTTCTCCCCGTGTCTGCGTGGGTTTCCTCCGGTTGCTCCGGTTTCCCCCACAGTCCAAAGACATGCAGGTTAGGTTAACTGGTGACTCTAAATTGACCATAGGTGTGAGTGTGAATGGTTGTCTGTGTCTACGTGTCAGCCCTGTGATGACCTGGCGACTTGTCCAGGGTGTGCCCCGCCTTTCACCCATAGTCAGCGACTACGTAGTCGCTCCAGCTTGCCTGCGACCCTATAGAACAGGATAAAGCGGCTAGAGATAATGAGATGAGATGAGACAACCCCAGTTCCAAAAAAGTTGGGACAAAGTACAAATTGTAAATAAAAACGGAATGCAATGATGTGAAAGTTTCAAAATTCCATATTTTATTCAGAATAGAACAGAGATGACATATCAAATGTTTAAACTGAGAAAATGTATCATTTAAAGAGAAAAATTAGGTGATTTTAAATTTCATGACAACAACACATCTCAAAAAAGTTGGGACAAGGCCATGTTTACCACTGTGAGACATCCCCTTTTCTCTTTACAACAGTCTGTAAATGTCTGGGGACTGAGGAGACAAGTTGCTCAAGTTTAGAGATGGGAATGTTAACCCATTCTTGTCCAATGTAGGATTCTAGTTGCTCAACTGTCTTAGGTCTTTTTTGTCATATCTTCTGTTTTATGATGCGCCAAATGTTTTCTATGGGTGAAAGATCTGGACTGGAGGCTGGCCAGTTCAGTACCTGGACCCTTCTTCTACGCAGCCATGATGCTGTAATTGATGCAGTATGTGGTTTGGCATTGTCATGTTGGAAAATGCAAGGTCTTCCCTGAAAGAGACATCGTCTGGATGGGAGCATATGTTGCTCTAGAACCTGGATATACCTTTCAGCATTGATGGTGTCTTTCCAGATGTGTAAGCTGCCCATGCCACATGCACTAATGCAACCCCATACCATCAGAGATGCAGGCTTCTGAACTGAGTGCTGATAACAACTTAGGTCGTCCTTCTCCTCTTTAGTCCAAATGACACGGCATCCCTGATTTCCATAAAGAACTTCAAATTTTGATTCGTCTGACCACAGAACAGTTTTCCATTTTGCCACAGTCCATTCTAAATGAGCCTTGGCCCAGAGAAGACGTCTGCGCTTCTGGATCATGTTTAGATATGGCTTCTTCTTTGAACTATAGAGTTTTAGCTGGCAACGGCGGATGGCACGGTGAATTGTGTTCACAGATAATGTTCTCTGGAAATATTCCTGAGCCCATTTTGTGATTTCCAATACAGAAGCATGCCTGTATATGATGCAGTGCCGTCTAAGGCCCCAAAGATCACGGGCACCCAGTATGGTTTTCCAGCCTTGACCCTTACGCACAGAGATTCTTCCAGATTCTCTGAATCTTTTGATGATATCATGCACTGTAGATGATGATATGTTCAAACTCTTTGCAATTTTACACTGTCGAACTCCTTTCTGATATTGCTCCACTATTTGTCGGCGCAGAATTAGGGGGATTGGTGATCCTCTTCCCATCTTTACTTCTGAGAGCCGCTGACACTCCAAGATGCTCTTTTTATACCCAGTCATGTTAATGACCTACTGCCAATTGACCTAATGAGTTGCAATTTGGTCCTCCAGCTGTTCCTTTTTTGTACCTTTAACTTTTCCAGCCTCTTATTGCCCCTGTCCCAACTTTTTTGAGATGTGTTGTTGTCATGAAATTTCAAATGAGCCAATATTTGGCATGAAATTTCAAAATGTCTCACTTTCGACATTTGATATGTAGTCTATGTTCTATTGTGAATACAATATCAGTTTTTGAGATTTGTAAATTATTGCATTCCGTTTTTATTTACAGTTTGTACTTTGTCCCAACTTTTTTGGAATCGGGGTTGTAAATAAAATAAATACTTTCCTTTTCTTGTAGTTTTCTTTAATTATTGGTACTGCACCCTCTTTCAATACGGGCTTATAGCGAACGCTCCTCAACAGATCAGAGGTTTTGTACGAGTCTTCAGTAAAATGTGCAGAGCAGAGGAGAGACCACTTCATATGCGCCTAATGTGCCCGTGATCAACTCGCAAAACGTGTCCAAATCTTTGCAGTTTGAACATTCTTGGACCATGAATGCAATGTAAATCCACCTTCTGTCGTGTTGCTGGCGGGTGCAGCAACACATCTATGTGGCATGGTGATAAATTAAGAATCAAAATGGAGAATCAGAGTTGCAGTCAGCTGTAGGGATGGATTGCCATGCCGTAGCCATTTATGAACCATCTTCTCCCTTTCACTGTACAGCATTGAACACACCAATCCCTGTACTCAATGCCATGTTCTATCTCCGCCCATTCTTCTGACTCCCTGTAATGGTATTGAATACAGAGATGATACCAGATACCAAATACAGTGACATCACAACTGTGCTTTAAACCCGCGGCGGAATCAAAATTCCTTCTCTCTGGTGGTGGGTTTCCACACGTGAAAGAGACGTCATTACATCTGTGCTACAGGAGAACAAAGGACAAAGAACAAGCTATTGATACCGGACCTTTAGTCAAAGTTCAATGTATTTGATCTTCGCATAGTTGTAATAATAACTGAACCAGTTAGTTACTGCAGCCCACACAGTATTTTAAAGAGAAAAGGCGACTGGATCCCTTTTCCCTTTCGCAACGTCAACGAACTACAAACAAGATTCCTTCCAGATCATCGGACGACCGACGGGACACCGAAGATCTTCAGCTGACAAGCTGTAAAAGTAAAAGGAACAGAACTGTTTTCTCCCTGGACCTGCGCTCCGCGCTGTCTTCGGATAACAGACGGCGCGCTTTCAGTCGCCAAGCAAGAGCGATCTCAAGTAAGGCTGGCATCTGGGCAATTGTTGGTCTTAGTTGTGGCTAGTTAATGTGAAGAGTGTTGTTTATTTGAATTCATTTATGGTTTAAATGTACGCATTTTGATTCACATGAAAGTCGGTCTTAGACTGCGTGTTGTTTGATTTACTATCTGTATTTAGTTAGATCATGCATGCGTTTTCTCTCTCTCTCTCTCTCTCTCTCTCTCTCTCCTTTTAACTCCCTCCGTCGCACTACACTCCGCAACATTGGGATTTCAGGAGTAGCTACGGGTTGAGTAGAAGTTTAGCTGGACAAGTTTTAAGCTACAGATCCTTTGTCTCTCTCTCTCTCCCTCGTGTGCTCTCCTTGTTGTCCATCCCCCTTTAGGCGGAACCTAGCACAAAGGCTCGCGCACACGCACATGCACACACACGCCTACACTCACACACACACACACACACACACACACACACACACACACACACACACACACACACACTCACCTACACTCTTACACACACACACTCTCACACACACATTCTCACACAGACACACAAACATGTGATTTCCCTCTCACATTTTAATATCCTACACTGTAAACTTGCATATAGCTATTACTTCTGATCACTATTAGTACCTTAGTTATCATCACATACACTTCTGATTATTACCTGTATACATTGTATCACTATTTATATTGAATTATTCCTTGGCTGCTATTGTTGCTATATCTGATCAGTATTAGTTTGCTAATTCGTGTCAGCTATTTCAATAAATGGTATCTTTGGAATAAACTGTGTCCTGTCTATTGCTACAACATTCACTGAGTGCCAACCTCTGCCAAACAAGTATTCTAATTGCCTTCGCCCATTTGATTGTTATATGAATGTTATAGATCTAGAGTAAATGTATTACATTAGAGCTACAATACTCACTAAAACTATCGCAATATCACCACTAAGTTATTCCATTGATTTTAATAGTTTAGCTATAAACTATTAGACACTTGAATTAATGATTAATGAATTTATGAGACTGATCCCTTTTTACATGAGACTGATTTGATAAGCCTATTGCACCTACACAGCTCTGTGTTTTAGTATAGCGGAAATGGCGATGAGACCGATAGACTTCCTGCTGTGACGTTATGGACATCAAGGTCATTCACTCAGACCGTTACCTATATAAATCATTTTAATCATAAAAATTACTATATTAGATTTATTGTTAACGCTTAAAACTATTCCTGTACCATTCTTGAGGTCTCAAGGCATTTATAAACAAAAGTGAGGCCATGGCTCTGCGTATATGCTTTAAGCACTTCAAAACTATTTCAATATAAACATATTTTGGTGTGGAGCTTTCCTTTAAAGCCCACTGCACACCTTCCCGATTTGCTTATGATTTTGTTGGACCAATTAAATCGCTTGCGAATTGTAAACATGTGCAGGGGCACCTCGTAGCCAATTTCATCAGTTCTCGGTTGCTTGGTTCAGATCAAACTGGTCTTGATATTTTCGGATGCGATCTCCTCGTATGCAACACAATCGGTAGTGTGTGCGTTGTTACTACGATCTCATTGGTTACGATAATTTTAAACAGCCAACTGGAGTGCCAGGATTGATCACACATGGACTGCAGACCGGGAAGCACAACTTGTGTCACTTTGGGAAGCATCCACCTATCTTTATGACATTAGTTCACCTGATTACAGCAAACAGGAAAAGAGGAATGAGGCTATGGCTGTAATCGTGTCAGCTTTGAAAATGCCTGATAAAGTATTATAGCATTGTCAGTGGTACAGGAATGGCTTGTCTGGAATCCCGGAACAAGTTGAATTTTAAGAATGACTGAACAAATTAGAATCAATTCTTATTATTGATTTGTCTAGTTGGGATTATTATCCCTTTTTGATTCTAATATTCAAAATTTAATACTTCTCTATGTATGTATGTGTATATATATATATATATATATATATATATATATATATATACACACACACACTGTATATATATTGTACTAGCACGTCATATCTTGAACACGTGACCATCTATTCAGGCTGAACGTGTACGATGTCTCGCAAATGCGTGCGGGGAATTTTGAACCGATCAAATCGGGCCCGTATACTCGTAACTGATCGCCTGACACACGAAGCCCCGGTGAAATCGGGAAGGTGTGCACTGTGTTAGGACTGGGACTGTTTTGGCCTCTAGAGGCCACTGTTATTTCCTTTTCTGGTCATGTTTGTTTTGGGCCTCTAGAGGTCACCACTGTGTTCTGTTTTGTTTTTGTCTTATTGCCTGTTTCCTGCCCCGCCCTATCCTTAATTAGTTTGTGTATTTATACCCCTGAGTTCAGTCCTCTTGTCACGGAGTCTTTGTGCTGTTATGTTTAGCTCCAGTTACCTCTGTTCCGTGTTCCTTGCCTTTGTCTTTTTGGTTTTGCACTTTGCTTTGCTTTTTGGGCTTTGTATTTACTGTTTTTTGGATCTTCTGAGTGTTGGTATTTTTGCCTTTTCTTTTCTAGTTTTTTGGCTTTTGTATTTGACTTTGAACTTTTGGATATTTTATTTTTCCCTTCATCTTCTGAGTGTTTTTTGGATTATATTTTTTTGGGACTGTAAGTATTGTAAATAAACTTTTTGATACTTTTCTACTTCCGCCTCACGCCTCTGCACTTGAGTCATTCCCCTGGTGGCCTAGTGGGGGGTTGCTGGATTATCACACCAGCTAACCAGGTTCAAATCCCAGCAAAACCTTAACACAATGGGCTTAAGGTTTATTACGTTCTTGAATTCATGGAGTATCCATATCCCTGCCACAACAGATCAACTATGAGATTTTCTGTTTTAAATTAGTTTCAATTGCCATTCGTTTAAAGATAGATAATGTTAGATAATAAGAATGAAAAATATATAGGGTAATATATATCAGGAAGTGTCTTTACCTTGGAAGGTGGAAAGAAAAGAAAGTTGGAACCCCAGCCAGATGATATCTTCATTTCTGTTTGAATGAAAAGATATTTAATAATGAACACAGATAAAAAGGTGTCACTGTGATTCAAACATTTAGCATAAAGTTGATAAATAAGTCAGTAAATGTCTGACTAGGCCAGAGGTGGGCAAACTACGGCCCGCGGGCCACATCCGGCCCGTTGGCGTTTTTAATCCGGCCCGCAGAAGACAATCATATAAACACGATTGAGCAGATCTATAAACTATAAGCGTCAGTGTTATCACGTAGACAGGTGTTCTAGAGATCCGTCTTTCCGGTCAGTCATATTCACGCGAGATTACATTTGCAGAGTGGTGCAGCGCGTGCCATGGAAGTCATTCTGGCGCCCGTGCCACTGATGATCTCGAGAACACAGGATAAAACTTTACAATGAGTGGTCCTAAAAAAAGAAAAGTGGACAATGAGTGCAGGGTGTTCAATAAAGAATGGACAACTAAGTATTTTTTTGCTGAAGTCCGATCAAAGGCTGTATGCCTTATTTGCAAAGAAACCGTTGCAGTTTTAAAGGAATATAACATCAAACGGCACTTTTCCTCCAAGCATGCTAATTATGCTAACAACCAGTCAGCGCAAGCACAGACGAATACAGCTCAGCGGTTGCTGAGTGAATGTGACACTTTCTCTTTTTAAAACTATGTTGGAGCTGTAATAAGATGGTAGTCACATGTTTACAGACAATAATAATATAAAAAGTATAAATTATATAAAAAGTATAAATTTTGGTTGTCGTGGTTGGCTGCTGTAGTGCTGGTGTTTGTTTTTAAAGCCTAGGTCACAACCGGCCGTATGTGCTCCTACGGCTGGTCTATGTGCAAAAAATGCAAGAAACGCACGGAGGGCGCGCGTGATGTGCTGATTTTCGAGCCGTAGACTGGCCGCAGACCGGCTGCAGAGGTTCTTTGTCATGTCAAACAAACTCTACGGGCGCTTACGTTTTTTTCAGGTTGCAAGACAAACTTGCAGCCAACGCGCGTCTTTCTCCACGAACAAAAAAAATCGCACGCCCAAAAAATCGCACATCCGGTTGTGACCTAGGCTTAAGTATACCATGTGCTTTTGGGTGTCTGCTCCGCCCCTCATTTATGTCCCTGTCTATTATGAGCAGCTGACCTTGCTTCTGCTTATATCTGTTCCTGGACTTTTGCCTGTGGAGGTTATTCTGATCTATGAGTGGCCTTTTGGAATATGAAAACCTGTTTGGAACCTGTGTTTTGATTTTTTTGAGGACTGGAAATATTTCAGTGAGTGACTTTGAACCTGAAAACCAGTTTGGAGTTTTTTGCTTTCTTGAGCTGTTTTGTTTGATTTTGTGGGCTGGATGGATCCAGTGTCAAACCATTGAACTGCAAACATGTTGGCATGGTGTGGTACCCAAACTGTTGAACTGCAAACATTTTGGAATGGTGTGGTACCCAAACTGTTGATCTGCAAACATTTTGGAATGGTGTGGTACCCAAACTGTTGATCTGCAAACATTTTGGAATGGTGTGGTACCTCTCCTACTAATGGTGGTTGGTTGTACTGGCAGGCTGGAAGTGGATGGTTAAAAAAAAACCTCAGGTGTAAATCTACGAGTTCAGTGAAATGTACAAAAATGATATGTACTGATATGTAATTTAGTTCAATTTAATGATGTGCAATTTAGTTGTATGTATAAAATGATACAAATACACTGGCATCCTACTCATCCTGGCAGCTCAAAGATGTAATTTAAGAATTAAGTGTGCTACTTTTCTTACTGTCACGGGTGTGTGTGTTACTTTTCTGGATGGATCCAGTGCCAATCTATTGAACTGCAAACATTTTTCTGCTCTGCCTTTGTTGACTGAGAACTAAAATAAATGTCAATCTGATCTGCATTTGGGTCTCTGTCAGTGAAGGCCTTACAATAACACTAAAGCTTTTCCGGTTTATGTTCGATCTGTATGAATTTGGTGCTGGCCCGGCCCGCCTGGCAAATTTCAAAAGTCAATGTGGCCCCTGAGCCAAAAAGTTTGCCCACCCCTGGACTAGGCAATCTGTTGCAAAATATTTTTTACTTACTTGTCTAGCATTTACAGTTTGTCTGCTGTGATGAGTGTGTATGTAGAACTCCTGAGTGTATTTAAATTTATGTGTTGGTGCAGTTAAATGTGATTCATGGCACATGGATCACAGTCAGATCCTTTAACAGCTACTGTACTACAAACAACAATTTTCATATTTTACCTGTACAGTTAAAGGTGAAGTCAGTGATTTGTAAAATTAATTTGTTTTAAGAGAATATCTGCACAGTTGGAAAACTCTGGAGTGTACCACTATAACATCCAGATAATCGTGAAAAAGAAGGTGTTTTTACTTGCCTGTAATTCATGTTAGCTATAGTTAGCATGTTTGTGTTTTGGGGTGTGGCTTTAGAGGAGCTGCATTTTGTTGAATTTTGAGATTCAAAAAAGTTCAGTGAACATCACCCAAAATCACTGGCTTTTAAAACCTTTGGCCATACTGACGTACAACCCCAAATCAGAAGAAGTTAGGACAGTATGGAAAATACAAATAAAAAAGAAAGCAGTGATTTCTAAATTTACTTTGACTTGTGTTCCATTGCAGATAGTATGAACCCAAGATATTTCATGTTTTTTCTGGTTCATTTCATTTGCTAATATACATCCATTCCTGCATTTCAGGCCCGCAACACATTCCAAAAAAAGTTGGGATGGGAGCAATTTAGGGCTAGTAATGAGGTAAAACAATGAAATAATGATGTGATTTGAAACAGATGATGACAACAGGTGATTATGATCATGATTTGGTACAAAATCAATATCCAGGAAAGGCTTAGTCTTTGAGGAGCAAAAATGAGCTGAGGATCTCCAGTTTGTCAACCAATGCATTATAAAATGAATGAAATGTTTAAAAACAATGTTCCACAAAGAAAGATACAAAGGGTTTGGGATGTTTCACCCTCTACCTTGCATTATTTCATTAAACAATTCAAGGAATCTGGAGGAATTTCGGTCCGTAAAGGACAAGGGCGCAAGCCTAAGCTGAACACCCGTGATCTCTGATCCCTCAGACGGCACTGCATCAAGAACCACCATTCATCTATAGCTGATATAACCACATAGGCTCGGGATTACTTTGGCAAACCTGTGTCAAGCACTACAATACGGAGTTACATCCACAAATGCCAGTTAAAACTTTACTGTGCACAAAAGAAGTCTGATGTTAACTATGCCCAATAACATTGACTTCACTGAGCTTAGAGGCATCTGTGATGGACCATCACACAGTGGAAATGTTTATTGTGGTCAGATGAATCAGCATTCCAGGTCTTTTTGGGAAGAAATGGATGCCGTGTGCTCCAAACCAAAGATGAAAAGGACCATCCAGACTGTTAGCAACAAGCTCAAAAGCCAGGGATGTCTCAGTACTCTTGGCAAAGGTAACTTACACTTCTGTGATGGAGCATTCATGCAGAAAAGTACACTGAGAATTTGAAGCGACATGTGCTGCCTTCAAGATGACATCTTTCCCAGGGATATTTCAACAAGACAATGCAAAACCACATTCTACACACATTACAAAGGCATAGCTGCTGAAGAAGAGGGTATCTATCCCCTCTGTCCTCAATAGAGAATGTGTGGCGAATTTTGAAATGAAAAATATGACAATGACAATCCTGTACTGTTACGCACCTTAAGATCTGTTTGCAGGAAGAATGGGACAAAATAACACCTGAAACACTTCATCACTTGGTGTTTTCAATCCCTAAACATCTTTTAAGTGTTGTGAGAAGGAATGGTAATATTATAAAATGGTAAATGCTTTACTGTTCCAACTTTTTTGAACTGTGTTACAAGAATTAGTGTTTATTTAAAAACAATTCCTGAGGCTAAACATTAAATAATGTGCTACTGTATTGTTTTGAGTGCAATATGGGTCAAAGATTATTTACAAGTCATTGTTTTCAGTTTTAATTACAATTTCAACATACCGTCCCAAACCTCTTTATTTGCAGAGATGTAATGTATTACAATGAAGAGTTTTAATTATTTTACAACATTACACTTTACAAACATCTAGAATTGAGAATTGGGATGCAAATAAAATTATGTTAAAATGTGCATTTTATATATACATACATACATACATACATACATACATACATACATACATACATACATACATATACGCACACACACACACAAATTCCCCACTCGCCCCTCCTTTGTGTGGTCTTTTTTCCATCAAGCTCGGGTCTTCGACCAGAGGCCTGGGAATTTGAGGGTCCTGTGCAGTATCCTAGCTATTCCTATGACTGCGCTTTTCTAGACAAAGATCTTGGCTGTTGTTCCTGGTATCTGTTGGAGCCACTCTCCCAGTTTGGGGGTCACTGCACCTAGGGCTCCTATCACCAGAGAGACCACTGGTGTCTTCATCTTCCACATCTTTTCTAGCTCTTCTTTCAGCCCTTGATACTTCTCAAGCTTCTCAAGTTCCTTTTTCCTGATGTTATTGTCACTTGGTATTGCCACATCTATCACCACAGTCTTGTTCTCCCGTTTGTCCACCACTACCATGTCCAGTTGGTTAGCTATTACTAGTTTGTTCGTCTTTATCTGGAAGTCCCACAGGATTTTAGGTTGGTCATTCCAGTCCATATTCGGCACAAAGACCTTGGGACTTCCAGTCCATACTCGGCCCAGATGTTTCTGTACACTATGCCACCCACTTGGTTTTGGCGTTCCATGTATGCTCTTCCTGCTAGCATCTTACACCCTGCTGTTATGTGCTGGATTGTCTCAGGGGCATCTTTGCACAGTCTGCACCTGGGGTCTTGCCTTGTGTGGTAAACCCTGGCCTCTATCGATCTTGTGCTTGGGGCCTGTTCCTGTGCAGCTATGATTAGTGACTCTAAGCCATCTTCCAGTCCAGCTTTATCCAGCCACTGGTAAGATTTTTCAATATCAGCCACTTCTTATATCTGCCAGTGGTACTGCCTGTGCAGTGGTTTGTCTTTCCATGATGGTTCCTCTTGCACTTCCTTCTTGGGTTTCTGCTGCCTGAGGTATTCACTAAGCACTTCATCATTCGGGGCCATCTCCCTGATGTACTCATGGAGCTTTGTTGTTTCATCTTGGATAGTGGCTCTGACACTCACTAGTCCTCAGCCTCTTTCATTCCTCTTAGCGTACAGCCATATGAGTCAACTAGCAATATACTACTTTCTGGTAATAATATTAAAACAATTTTCCCATAAATTAGCTCTGTAGCATATATGCATATGCTGTATTAATCTTTATTTCTAAAGCACTCTGGGTAAAACTGTCAGGCAAATGAATAAGTGTACTAGAGGCTTGTGTACCTGTGTGTAGCCCTGCTCCTGAGCTGCTCCAATCTCCTTCTAGTCTTACTGGCTGCAGGCTGTTCTCAGTGCCACCACTCGCCTTACCTTGGACATCACGGCCAAATATGAAGAGGATACCAGATGGCATCAGAACCAGAGTGTGGTGGCTGTTGTGGTGTAGATTAACAGTCATAACTTAGTCAAGTTTATCATCTGATATTGAATACTGAAACAAGAACATGCATATTATTAAATTCTCAATGCCATATGAAGAAGAAGCGAAACAAAGCAACATCATTGGTAATAACTACTTCGCTACTCATAAGTCGTGAGATGAAAAATCCTAATTTAAAGATCCGTATTTCTTTATTTTCATCCTTATTTAAAGATTAGAAGGCGTTGATTCATCTTCTATAGCCACAGCTCTGACAGTAGTTCCAGCTGTAATTTAAATCACAGGTTTATATTTATGCACTCCTTTGAATATGTTATTGCTTCTGTAGTAACAACTTACACAGAGACCTGTATGGCAGATGCTCCACATACGAGTATATGGAAAAGAAAAATGTGTGTAATCATAATATATTGTGAAGTTTTCTGTAAGGAGATCTGTAATATTTATAGAAGTCTCCAGTATCAATGCTTTGTAACAGTCATAGGTAAAGGTGTACCTTTGAGACCAAGGTCTCTGCAGTTCCTCTGTAACATGACAGGCTGCAGACATTCCACGAAATTAAATGTAACTATAAATGGATAAAAAGTAAAATCCCAAATTTTTTAACAAATCAAATTTGTCAGCGGGTGGCATGGTGGTGTAGTGGTTAGCACTGTCGCCTCACAGCAAGAAGGTCCGGGTTCGAGCCCCATGGCCGGCGAGGGCCTTTCTGTGTGGAGTTTGCATGTTCTCCCCGTGTCCGCGTGGGTTTCCTCCGGGTGCTCCGGTTTCCCCCACAGTCCAAAGACATGCAGGTTAGGTTAACTGGTGACTCTAAATTGACCGTAGGTGTGAATGTGAGTGTGAATGGTTGTGTGTCTCTGTGTCAGCCCTGTGATGACCTGGCGACTTGTCCAGGGTGTACCCCGCCTTTCGCCCATAGTCAGCTGGGATAGGCTCCAGCTTGCCTGCGACCCTGTAGAACAGGATAAAGCAGCTAGAGATAATGAGATGAGATGAGAAATTTGTCAGCCTGCTATGATATAAGAGGAATAAAACACGTCAGGACGTTTTGTAGGAAAATTACTACTTCATATTGGGCAGCATCACAGCACCCTGTTGTTGATTATTTTCCTATAACAGCACACCTTGTCATGTTTTATACCTTAATATAAATGTTAATATCAACAAAAAAAATGCAAGCTGATTTACTACCAGAGGCTACAGAGGATTTCATTCATTCCATCAACAAAATAACGTATATTTTGGATGTTTATCTTAATGTATGCGCAATTTAGTGTTTCTGTTTAAAGCTGCAAAAGGTACAGGGTGGGGTCAAGTAAAACATATTCATTTTGCACCCACAATATGATTTACTACAGCCAGAATTAACTTTGGGAATGCTCATTGTGTATACACATTAAAGAAGGGCAGGTCGGTATTAAATATGCATAAGCCTCTTTCTTTCACTTGATGACAAAAAAAAATCACTTTCTGATTGTTTCTTTACAAAAACAATGTTTTGGGATCCCAAATTACCAAGAAATTTTGATTTAACACTACAGTTGGTTACATATTCATCAGCGGTCACACCTCCGAACAGCATTTAAACAGAGCCTCTAAAAATGGTTTTCTTTATATATACCTCATGAAAAGAAAAACACTCTCACGTCCCTACTCCTGTTTTTGCTTTCATAGATTATATACAATTACGCTAATATAAGTTTCAGATTCACTCTTCTAGGAATCTCTGTGACACTGCAGAACAATTATCACATGCAGATGCATTATTTGCATAGTTTCCTTCCTCATATTTGCACGTGATGTCATTTGTAAATCATATACTACACACCCACTAACTATGCATATAATTTGCACAAGCAAGCTGTTCTCTCTGTTGTAAAAATGAAAGAGAACCTGTTCCGTGCATATCTTATCAGGGCTTTGAACCAGAATTTTTTTCCTATTGGTTCGTTCCGAACAGAAACGGAATTTTAACGTTTCCGGTTTTGGGTTCCACCATTAAATAGACGTTCCCGAACCGGTTAGAACAAAAAAAATTTCGTTCCCGGACCGGTTAATTACGTTCCCTGTCAGCTGTTTAACAAATGGCTATAAAATTATGTCTCTGTCTCATCCAGCTTAAGCCAAATGTAGGCTAATTCTATTACAACCTTCATTAAATAAGACAAGAAATAATTCAAAACAATTATTATTTCAAATGTTGGCGATTTGGATTCTCAGTATGTCTTCCCATCTACACAAACAGAAAAAGTGCCAAAAATGAAAGAGAATTCGTTTAGTGTGTTACCAAAGGCTAGTCAGGCCCTATAGACCCTTTTCAGTCACGTGACCTTCGTAAACGCGACCACCATTTTGGACATGTAGCAGACTTCGGCTCGAATTGGTTTGAATGCGAGGAAGGCGACAAACGGAGAACATACAAGAAAAAGGAGCGAGATGCAGAAAACACCTTCGCTATCCAGCGACCTAGGGCATTTACAGGGCGAGCAGAGGGAGAAATAACAACAGTAACGACACATTAGCAACGCCGTACAGAAATAACGGTTTATGGCACAGACCCTTTCGGTTCTCGCTCATCTAGCTGCTACAATGACCGCTTAGACTGCAACAATAATACCTAACACACATTTAAGTATCCGTCGTAAAGACGTGAAACTCGTCGAGTGACGAGTGTGTTCATTGATAAGCTAACACAATCTAAAAGTAGACATACCATCACACTGCCCTGGCGCTGTGTACAGTTTACCTTCTACGGTTTGTGCACTCACTATTTCTCCAACCGTTGTTAGAGATTACAGGGAACGGCCTGGATTTAAGAGACAAATACATGTTCCTCTTGTTTTGAACACTTAGCCCATGTTTACATTAGACCGTATCAGCAGATCATCAGATTAACGTTTTTAAAAGCGATTAGTGTGCACACAGCAACACCAATACAAGGATACGCTCGGCTCCGCAGGCATCCTGCGCTCCAAATCACTCCGCCCTGAACAGCGAGTGCCCTCTGGAGGGTGCGCACTCCGGCCCTGTGCAGCTCACACAGCGCGTGAGTGAAGTGCACGAGCCACGATTCGGGACTGAGCCGCTGTGTGTGTGATCCCAGCGCAGATCACTTACCACTCGCAAGTGGAAGGATGGCAAGCCTAAAGACAATCGTTTTTTTTTTTTTTGTTACATAGTCAAGAGAGGTGTCGGATCACTGGATCCAATGTAAATAGCTGCCGGAGCCAACGCCCGAGGTTCCGGAGCGCGCTCCGGCTTGCTCCCCCTCAAATTAAGCGCTGTTTGTAGGACACTGCCTCTGATCTGTCCTACAGTCTACCAACAGCAAAGGAACACAACGCTAGCTAATGTCGTTAGCTAATAGCTACTACAGAAGAACAAAGAGGTTACAATGGGTTATTTTAGCCTATTTGGTTACACACTCGCTGCCACAGAATGTTAACAGCAATGTAATGCCTTTTCTGGCTAATTTTATTCATCTTACCTCCAACAAAGTGGTCACTACACAAGCGCTGGTATGCCAAGGGCTGCCAATCTGTTAATGGCCGCTATCCATCTTCTCCGTCGGGATCCGATAAAATGATAACCCTTGCCTTGTTTGTTGATGGTTACTACATCCAGGTGCACAACAATATAGTGGCATGATGGAAGTCTTGCTGAAAATAAACACTTTCTTTGCTGCCGTTCCTCAATGCTGGCTGTGCTAAACTACTGGTAGTACATGTCCAAAATGGCGGCCGCGTTTGTCGTGACGTCACGTGAAAAGGGTCCATAGAGGGCTACCGCATGACGTCACCGCGCGGCGAGATTTTGTTAGGCGCCATATTGGAAGACCAAGTACACATCTATGCAAGTACATACATACATAAAACAAACTACACCTGAAATGTAGCCAGGGCCGGTTCTGCCCTAATCTGGACCCGGGTGCAACATCGCGCAACACCCCCCCCCCCCCCCCCCCCCCCAAAAAAAACAAAACAAAACACCAGTCTCAATCAGGACAACCATCACATAACTATAAACATTTTATATCAACTATTTTAACTAAATGGGCTATAATAAATAAGCCTGCAGGCAGCCATGGCGGGCTGCCTCAGAAAAGTAACCATTCAATGACAACTGAAAGCCTGCAGCCACGGCGGGCTGCCTTAAAAAAGTAACCATTTGTCCTACCTTAAAACTCGTTTTGCATTTTCTGCCTCCTTTTTTGTATTTTCAACCCTCTGTTTATTTTCTTTCCTTTTCTGAAAACCCGATTTGTGTCCAGACATTTTGTTCTGCTACCAACAAACTAACTCGTCAGGTCTCGTCTCTCGAGCCCGCAATGATTCCCGTGGGAAGGGCAACAATTGATACATTTTTACAAACAGCCAATAGGGAGGTTGCAACGTTCAGGCTCTTCTTTGCTCAGACACTCATGGCTTTTTTATTTGTAGGCTACGGAAACTTTGAGGAACGAAATAAAAACCGGTATTAACCGGTTACCATTATTTTTAATAAGCGTTTCTGTTCCGGAACATAAAAAATAATAAAGTTTCTGGTTTCGTTTCTGTTCCATGTGAAATAGAAAAAGTTCCCGGTTTTCGTTTTCGTTCCTTGAACCGGTTCAAAGCCCTGTATCTTATTGCTTCATCACCTGCCACAGGTTACTTGTTTAGCAGGTCCATCAATGCCTTCAACTTTCCGGGGTAGAAGCTCATTATTGGTAGAGTTGTGTCCAAGTTGACCATGAGTTCCCTCTCCGAATGTGTATACCTCTCCAGCCTGAAAATAATAGCAAACTTTCAGAAATTACATGATGAGGCAGATGGACTGGAATCTGTATGAATGCTATCAACAGAAAATGTAGAATATTTGTGTGGAACTTGTGTAAATGTTCCGTAGCACACATGTCGGACAAATTAAAAGAAACTAAAAGAATGAATTCCCATTAACCAATGTGGACAAATATGAATTGACTCCACTATTTGTCTACGTCCTTGTGTCATTCGTACATAAGGTACATCACCTTAGTGAGGACAGCAGTGTGAGCTGCTCCACAGCTGATGGAAGAAACCCCTAACTTCTTCAAAGCTGGAACTGCACGTACTGCAAATCGGCCTGCAAGATACAATATTTTATTAGCCTTCCTTATTATAGAAAGACCAACATGCCAATTTGGGGATTGGTATCTCATCAGGTGGGGCGGCACGGTGGTGTAGTTGCTAGCACTGTCACCTCACAGCAAGAAGGTTCTCAGTTCGAGCCCAGTGGCCTTTCTGTGTGGAGTTTGCATGTTCTCCCCGTGACTTTATGGGTTTCATCTGAGTGCTCCAGTTTCCCCCACAGTCCAAAGACATGCGGTTAGGTTAACTGGCTACTCTAAATTGTCCATAGGTGTGAATGGTTGGGAGAAGAAAGCCTCCATAATAATCCAGTAGAAAGCAACAGGAAACCACTACTGTCATCCTTCCCTATAAACTTTGATGGCTGAAGCCATCAGGCAGAATACTAAAGAAGAGAGATCTCATTAGGTAGGGCGGTACATTGATGTAGTAGTTAGCACTGTCGCCTCACAGCAAGAAGGTTCTGGGTTCGAGCCCAATAACTGATGGGGGCCTTTCTGTGTGGAGTTTGCATGTTCTCCCCATGTCTGCGTGGGTTTCCTCCGGGTGCTCCGGTTTCCCCCACAGTCCAAAGACATGCAGGTTAGACTAACTGGTGGCTCGAAATTGACCATAGGTGTGAATGTGAGTGTGAATGGTTGCTTGTCTCTATGTGTTGGCCCTGCAATGACCTGGCGACTTGTCCAGGGCATCGCCCATAGTCAGCTGGGATAGGCTGCAGCTTGCCTGCGACCCTGCACAGGATAAGCAGTTATGGATGATGGATGGATCTCATTAGGTAAGTACTGTGTTAGTGGCGAGATTGTGCTTTTAAATCCCAGGACATGCAAAGAGTCCCTGTTGGACCTTTGAAGAAGGCCCTTAATGCTTAACTGTTGTGATTGGTTTCTGCCCCACCTGTAAGTCACTTCGGCTAAAAATAGGGACGCACCAAGTATCAGTATCAGGCCACTTTTGATATGAAACACTGGACTGATATCACATGAAATTTGATAGTTTCTAAGCTGAAATTATCTTAAAGCATTGGCAACAAGAAGCTTGCAGAAAGTCAGCTCGTTTCTGAATAGGTCATCCATATCAGTATCAGAGATCTGATCAAGAAAGTCTTCAGGACAGACGGCCTTGCAGTTTTTGTGCAACATTCTGCAACAACTGAGACCAATGACTGGTGGCTTGGGAACAACTCTTTGTAGCTGTTATAATGTAAGCAATAACAAGAACGTACTTGTCTTACTGATGTTGCACAACATTAAATGTAACTCTAAACAGTTTAAAAAATATAACATTGTTCTGTACTAAATAAATTGGAATTTGTTGTGGCATAAGAGGAATAAAACATGTTGGGAGTTGTTGTTATTGGAAATGACCAGTAACAGTATTTCAAATTGGTCGTATCACACCTTACCGTTGTTTATTTTATAAATGCATGCCGCAAAGTGTTTTATTCTTATTTATGGTACCCAACTGGTTGGCATTATGCCATCTTTATTTCCCATTGATTTACAGTGGTGCTTGAAAGTTTGTGAACCCTTTAGAATTTTCTATATTTCTGCATAAATATGACCTAAAACATTATCAGATTTTCACACAAGTCCTAAAAGTAGATAAATAGAACCCAGTTAAACAAATGAGACAAAAATATTATACTTGGTAATTTATTTATTGAGGAAAATGATCTAATATTACATATCTGTGAGTGGCAAAAGTATGTGAACCTCTAGAATTAGCAGTTAATTTGAAGGTGAAATTAGAGTCAGGTGTTTTCAATCAATGGGATGACAATCAGGTGTGAGTGGGCACCCTGTTTTATTTAAAGAACAGGGATCTATCAAAGTCTGATCTTCACAACATGTTTGTGGAAGTGTATCATGGCACGAACAAAGGAGATTTCTGAGGACCTCAGAAAAAGCGTTGTTGATGCTCATCAGGCTGGAAAAGGTTACAAAACCATCTCTAAAGAGTTTGGACTCCACCAATCCACAGTCAGACAGATTGTGTACAAATGGAGGAAATTCAAGACCATTGTTACCCTCCCGAGGAGTGGTCAATCAACAAAGATCGCTCCAAGAGCAAGGCGTGTAATAGTCGGCAAGGTTACAAATGACCCCAGGGTAACTTCTAAGCAACTGAAGGCCTCTCTCACATTGGCTAATGTTAATGTTCATGAGTCCACCATCAGGAGAACACTGAACAACAATGGTGTGCATGGCAGGGTTGCAAGGAGAAAGCCACTGCTCTCCAAAAAGAACATTGCTGCTCATCTGCAGTTTGCTAAAGATCACGTGGACAAGCCAGAAGGCTATTGAAAAAATGTGTTGTGGATGGATGAGACCAAAATAGAACTTTTTGGTTTAAATGAGAAGTGTTATGTTTGGAGAAAGCAAAGCACTGCATTCCAGCATAAGAACCTTATCCCATCTGTGAAACATGGTGGTGGTAGTATCATGGTTTGGGCCTGTTTTGCTGCATCTGGGCCAGGATGGCTTGCCATCATTGATGGAACAATGAATTCTGAATTATACCAGTGAATTCTAAAGAAAAATGTCAAGACATCGGTCCATGAACTGAATCTCAAGAGAAGGTGGGTCATGCAGCAAGACAACGACCCTAAGCACACAAGTCATTCTACCAAAGAATGGTTAAAGAAGAATAAAGTTAATGTTTTGGAATGGCCAAGTCAAAGTCCTGACCTTAATCCAATCGAAATGTTGTGGAAGGACCTGAACCGAGCAGTTCATGTGAGGAAGCCCATTAACATCCCAGAGTTGAAGCTGTTCTGTACGGAGGAATGGGCTAAAATTCCTCCAAGCCGGTGTGCAGGACTGATCAACAGCTACCAGAAACGTTTAGTTGCAGTTATTGCTGCACAAGGGGGTCACACCAGATACTGAAAGCAAATGTTCAGATACTCTTGCCACTCACAGATATGTAATATTGGATCATTTTCCTCAATAAATAAATGACCAAGTATAATATTTTTGTCTCATTTGTTTAACTGGGATCTCTTTATCTACTTTTAGGACTTGTGTGAAAATCTGATGATGTTTTAAGTCATATTTATGCAGAAATATAGAAAATTCTAAAGGGTTCACAAACTTTCAAGCACCACTGTACAGGGTGTCCCATACATCCATCATCATCTATATTTTTACAGACCATGATACATCTGAACAATAAAGAAAGAATCCAAATATTTCTACTCCAAGGAGTATGTGTATGGAGAATTTTTTTTTTGTTAGACTGTATTTTTAACCAACCACATGCACAGTGAATACTGGAACTTTTTAAAATAGTGCTCAATATCTTACATAAGGCAAAATGTAAAACAGTACCTTTTATATCTGTCCTGTTAAGACCCAGCTGTCCAACACTGTTCGCTCCACAGCAGAACACCTGAGCTGGGAGAGCCAGTGCCAGTGTGTGAGCTCCACCAGCAGAGATCTGAATGACTGGAACTCCGACAAGAGATCGTACCAGAGCAGGGTTCGGCTGCAGGTCCACTGTTTTCCCCAGTCCCAGCTGCCCATATTTATTCTGACCCCATGATAAGACTTCACCTCCTTCAAGATGGAGAGGCATGTTTTACAAAGGTTTCAGTACTATTATAATTGGCCATGTCAATGTTCAGCATTCATTTATTTAGTCTAGTTCATGTTTTGAGAAAGGTTACTGGCTTTGAAAAACTTACTCCACACACTCACCCTTGGTTAGAGCCAAAGAATGGAAATCTCCACAAGCCACCTGCACCACTGGGATCTGGAAAGGTAATTGTATCTGAAGTGGCCTGGAAAAGTAGAATGATGTTTGAGTTTGAGAAATTGTTGTGTTATTAATAAATTCATAGATGCTTTTATCCTTTGTGATAGTGGCCCAAAGAAACCGCTGCCAAAGCAACACACCACTCCTCAGACAACTGTACCCATGGTGCTTCAGTACCATTGTTTTGGACAGCCAGAAGCAACGTAGCCATGGGGTGGAGCCCGCTGATCACACACAGCTGGAGTGGCATAATCAGTGCCTTAATTCACCCTCATCAAACAGTCAGGGGAGTATAAAAAGGCACCAAAAGTCACGCAGGTTAGTCAGCGTTTCTGCATGCATGAATGCTCACACACTTTCTCACTCTTTGACCCTACGCCAGCAATTGATGTTGCATGCAAAGTCTCTGGAATGCTGAAAGGCTCTGGTGCAACTAGCCCCTTCCTGTGCAAGTGCCACACCTTGAACAACCAAATACAGACCCTGGGCACACAAGCTGACTGGGATGTGAGGGTACTCAGGATATAAATTAATTCAATTCAATCCAATTTTACTTGCATAGCACTTATAACACTTATTAGAGCACTCTCTGAAGCTAACCAGGTCTAGACAGTGGCAAGAAAACAGTCCCAGAGATGGGACCCCCTCCCCTCAGAGATTGGAACCTATCTTCCTCAGGGTGACATCAGATATTATAAATCATTACAGTACACAGGATGAAATGTGTTAATATGAAGGATGCTGGATATGACTACACAGGGGTCTTGAGATGAGTATAAGACAGGTCATGATCATGGCAGGACAGTACTAATCTTTCAGGATCATTTCAGGGAGTCTGGAGATTTGAAATGCCAAACTTTTTTTTTTTCTCAAGGCCCTTAACTGTTACATTTCCCCCCTTTTTAGCTGCAATAAATAGAAATTATAAAATGGGTTGTCTTATACCAAGGGTGGCCAAAATGAGGCCAGATTAGACCTCATCAAAATATTCAAGGGCTGGTCACCAAAATATTATTTTAACGCTCCAGTATACTGAATTTAATTTTAGTTTAAATAGCTGGATAGAATAACTGCAGCAGGGTATAATGTGTAGATGTGACATGCAAGATGATATTCATAAATTAGTGCTTCTTTTTGGAACATTATCCATCCATTATCGATAACCGCTTATCCTGTGCTGGGTCGCGGGCAAGCTGAAGCCTATCCCAGATGACTATGGGCAAGAGGCGGGGTACACCCTGGACAAGTCACCAAATCATCGCAGGGCTGACACATAGAGACACACAACCATTCACACCCACATTCACACCTACGGTCAATTTAGAGCCACCAATTAACCTAACCTGCATGTCTTTGGACTGTGAGGGAAACCAGAGCACCCAGAGGAAACCCACGCAGACATGGGGAGAACATGCAAACTCCACACAGAAAGGCCCCCATCGGCCACTAGAATCAAACCCAGAACCTTCTTGGTGTGAGGTGACAGTGCTAACCACTACACCACTGTGCCGCCCCTTTTGGAACATTAGCAATAACCATTTAAGTTAAGGACTCTTTTAAAATTTCCTGAAAGGTTTTCAAAGCTTAGTGGCTGTATATATCGCTATTTATTATCTCTAGTAATAGTCTGTGTTGGTTTTGCTCTGATAAAAATTTGTTTCTGCACGAATAGCTTCCAGCTGCGTCAGTTTCTCTGCCCTTTCATCCTCTAAATATTTTTGTATTGCCAATAATTTGTTTTATAATGTCTCATGATATTAAATTCCTGAACTACTATAACAGTCTCTTGACATATGAGACACACACATTTGCTGTGGCTCTAGACGAAGTACTCTTATTTCCAGCTCTTTGAGAAGGGGGTTATCAACTGTTAACTTTGCACTTTTTGTCTGTAGCCACAATTAAATATCATTCAGTAAATTAATTAAAAGTTGTAGTCTGAGATTTAAAAAGGCTCTTGGAATATAGCTGTGTTAACACAATCTGGTGCCACTAACAAGTTAGAGGAAAAATTGCATCATGTTGGCCGATGGTCTTTGCACACCCTTGTCTTATACTTACACTGGTTTGGGACATTTTGCCACCGGGCTGCTGTGGCCCAGCTGACCTTCTCCACCCGCTCCCCAGGAAAAAACTTGACCTGAATCGCACAGAGCCAAACTGTGGTCCTGTCCACATGCTATTGCAGCTACACCTCCCAAGCGTTCAATCTTCACTGCAGAAAAGGGGGGGGGGGGGGGGGGGTGTACCAAGCATGAGAGACATTTACAGAGAGAGAGAGAGAGAGAGAGAGAGAGAGAGAGAGAGATAAAAACACAGAGGGAAACCAAGAGTGAGAGACATTTACAGAGAGAGAGAGAGAGAGAGAGAGAGACCTCCATAACTTCTGAAGCAAGGGCTCTAAAAAAAAAAGCTGTAGTGAGATTTTGTGTACACTGGGAAAAAAAAAATCATGGGTCAATAGAGTCCTGCCCCAGTGCCAAGCCATTGTACCCCTAACGGTACAATAATGTACTTTATTTTCTGAGAGTGTATTTTATACTAGTTCTTATCTAGTGTTTATACTGTTTATTTATACTGTTTATATTGTTTGTCTGAGTGTTTAGTCTATGTCTAGTTCTTATCTAGAGTGTTTATACTGTTTATATTGTTTGTTTTTTCAATTATTCTATTTTTATTTTTATTTATTGCATTGCCTGTTTGCACCGTGGGTCAGAGAGGACTGAAATTTCATCTGTGCTGTATGTCGAGCATGTATAGCATATTTGACAATAAAGTTGACTTGACTTGACTTATTCAGTGGAAATTCTGTCCTTAAATACAGAGTTAGTCAAAATTATGTTAACACTAATGGATTATTTTTCTCCTGCAGATAGACGTACTCCATGGGTGACATTTCCCCGCGAAATGTGTGTCCGGGCTCACTGTTACTGTTGGTAACAGTGGTACTGTTGCTCACTGATTTTTGTGTGTTGAACACGATGGCAAACAGGTTGAAACCGGCCTGTAAATCATCTTGCACATATGATGTATGTTTTGTGAATAAATGGTTTCTACCATTTAAGTATTAACATAATTTTGACTAATCCTATATATTGATCCATGAGTGATTTTTTTCAGTGTATTAAAATAGTGAAGCATAATTGTAAAATGAATTGAATCAAACAACACACTTTGACCTTAAGAACCTCTGCAGTGCCATGAAGAGTACTTTAAATAGCTTGAACAATTATATCTTTGTGGAATAAAAATCCACCTGTGAATTGATGCATGCCAGATGTTCCTGAAAACACCTGCCTCTAATTTTACCTCCAAATTATGACTGATATAATCCATCCATCCATTATCTGTAACCGCTTATCCTGTGCAGGGTCGCGGGCAAGCTGGAGCCTATCCTAGCTGACTATGGGTGAGAGGCGGGGTACACCCTGGACAAGTCATCGCAGGGCTGACACATAGAGACAAACAACCATTCACACACCTTCACATTCACACCTACGGTCAATTTAGAGCCACCAATTAACCTAACCTGCATGTCTTTGGACTGTGGGGGAAAACGGAGCACCTGGAGGAAACCCACACAGACACAGGAAGAACATGCAAACTCCACACAGAAAGGCCCCTGTCGGACATTGGGCTCAAACCCAGAACTTTCTTGCCATGAGGTGACAGTGCTAACCACTACACCACCGTGCCACCCTCAACAAATAAATGACTAAGTATAATATCTCATCTCATCTCATTATCTCTAGCCGCTTTATCCTGTTCTACAGGGTCACAGGCAAGCTGGAGCCTATCCCAGCTGACTACGGGCGAAAGGCGGGGTACACCCTGGACAAGTCGCCAGGTCATCACAGGGCTGACACATAGACACAGACAACCATTCACACTCACATTCACACCTATGGTCAATTTAGAGTCACCTGTTAACCTAACCTGCATGTCTTTGGACTGTGGGGGAAACCGGAGCACCCGGAGGAAACCCACGCGGACACAGGGAGAACATGCAAACTCCGCACAGAAAGGCTCTCGTCGGCCACGGGGCTCGAACCCGGACCTTCTTGCTGTGAGGCGACAGCGCTAACCACTACACCACCGCGCCGCCCTAAGCATAATATTTTTTGTCTCATTTGTTTAACTGGGTTCTCTTTATCTACTTTCAGGACATGTGTGAAAATCTGATGATGTTTTAGGTCATATTTATACAGAATTACAGAACATTCGAAAGTCTTCTCAAACTCAAGTTTTCAAGCACCACTATACTGTATATTATCTTATCATGTGCATTATTTAAATATAATTAAACACATGGCCAAGTAAATAAGCAGCATAAGAATTGAATGCATCGTATAAATACATAAAAAGCTAATGTATACACAGATGCCTGTACAGTCTTTTATCTCTCAGTGTATTGGGTTGTGTAGATGGATGTGTGCCAGGTATCTCACAGAGCAGAACCGCAGAAACGAAAACGAAACTCAGATACTTTGGCAAAATAGAAAGTGTTTCTTTAAGCACTACGTAACACTTTGACAGTATGAAACTTTAACTCTCTCTCTCTCTCTCTCTCTGTGTGTATGGACACACATACATATATATATATATATATATATATATATATATATATATATATATATATATATATATATATATATATATTCTGTGTGTGTATACCTGGCAGTTTGGTGTCTCTGCTCTTGGAGCGTCCCAGCTGTCCTTTAGAGTTTCTGCCACAGGACAACACCTGTCCGCTTCCTGTCAGGAATAAAGTGTGCTGTTCTCCACAAGATATCTGAACGAGTTGTTCATTAAAGTTGACTGAAGTCGGTGTGGTGATGCCTGTCCCTCCAGTGCCGGGGAAAGCGAGCTGTCCTCTGGATGAATCGCCCCAGCAGAAGAACATGGTGATGCTGTAGAGACGCGCGTGTGTGTGTGTGTGTGTGCATGAAGCTCTCTCTCATCACCAGTCTGATCTCATTCAGTTTTAATGCTATCGGATTCCTGCAGGGGGCGCTGTGGAGACATGTCACTGTCATGGAGCGAAAATGGGACTACAAGTAATATTAACAGTACTTAAACAACTACTACTAATAATAATAACTATTTTGTATTAGTGTTAGCATTACTGTTTGAGGCAGTGTACACCCTGGACAAGTCGCCAGGTCATCACAGGGCTGACACAGAAAGACAAACAATTAACCATTCACACTCACATTCACACCTACAGTCAATTTAGAGTCACCAGTTAACCTAACCTGCATGTCTTTGGACTGTGGGGGAAACCAGAGCACCCGGAGGAAACCCACGCAGACACGGGGAGAACATGCAAACTCCGCACAGAAAGGCCCCTGTCGGCCACCGGGCTCAAACCCAGGACCTTCTTGCTGTGAGGCGACAGTGCTAACCAATACACCACCGTGCCACCATGCTTAAGTGTACATGTGATAAATAAAGTTTTTCTGATAAATGAAAGTAAATCTCATCTCATTATCTCTAGCCGCTTTATCCTGTTCTACAGGGTCACAGGCAAGCTGGAGCCTATCCCAGCTGACTACAGGGGAAAGGCGGGGTACACCCTGGACAAGTCGCCAGGTCATCACAGGGCTGACACATAGACACAGACAACCATTCACACTCACATTCACACCTACGGTCAATTTAGAGTCACCAGTTAACCTAACCTGCATGTCTTTGGACTGTGGGGGAAACCGGAGCACCCAGAGGAAACCCACGCGGACACGGAGAGAACATGCAAACTCCGCACAGAAAGGCCCTCGCCAGCCATGGGGCTCGAACCCGGACCTTCTTGCTGTGAGGCAACAGCGCTAACCACTACACCACCGTACCGCCCTGAAAGTAAACGTAACGGAAATGTTTTATGCTTTGGAAACTATTTGTAAATATAAGTGGCTTAATATTATAGGGACACACACACACACACAAGTAAACAGTGAACATACACAGACCCAATCAGGAGGCTGTTTGCTGCCTAGAAACTCCATCACCGGCTACTCACAGTGGATTTTGTTTTGGTTTGGTTTTTTGTTTTGGTTTTTTGTTTTTTTCCCCAAAAATGTAATTTTTCCTTGTATTTTTATGTGACATGCTTTTGTTTGTTTTTATTCACTGAGAAAAGTGATCTTTTTAGATGGCAAGAATCGCATTTGTGCTATGACAACAACTATGACAATTGTTTACTAGTATCTGTGTCAGTACTGCATATGTGTTATCTAGCTGTGTGAGATTTGAACTTTATAAAAGTGAAGTCTACTGATTTGTGTATTTTGTTGCCAGCAAAAATCAGATAGTCACAGAAAATTTCTG
Organism: Neoarius graeffei; assembly: GCF_027579695.1. Classification (NCBI taxonomy): domain Eukaryota; kingdom Metazoa; phylum Chordata; class Actinopteri; order Siluriformes; family Ariidae; genus Neoarius; species Neoarius graeffei. Next base: position 78,336,803 of record NC_083575.1, read on the forward strand.
ATTAGAAGCCTTTATTTGTCACAAAGTGAAGTTCTTTCTCTGTATTTAACCCATCTGAAATAGTGAACAGTGAGAGAGAGAGAGAGAGAGAGAGAGAGCAGTGGCACCTGGGGATATTTTTTATTTTTAGAATTAGAAGGCTGTATTTGATGGCTCTGTGTAATGAAGTTAAATGGCGTACTAGTGATCCAGTTATGTCATAGGTGGATATCTGGTTTCAGTGCAAATAGCTGCATCCAAGTAAGTCTATTTTTAACAGTATCATAACTTTTAAAATGGATAAATTGTTGTTATAAAGTTTTATTCTTTAAAGATATTTTTTTTGGGCTTTTTGCACCTTTATTGGATAGGACAGTGTAGAGACAGGAAATGAGCGGGAGAGAGAGAGACGGGAAGGGATCGGGAAATGACCTCGGGCCGGAATCGAACCCGGGTCGCCCGCATTCATGGTATGGCGCCTTAACCACCTGAGCCACGACGCCCCCATAAAGTTTTATTCTTATTTTAAACTTTGGTTGGGGGGGGGGCATATCAAGGCACTTGCCGTGATCAGCAAACGGCATCTATTTTTTGGGTTTTGTTTGGCTATAAGGATAGTGTAAGGGGCTAGGGAATGTATTATGCCAATGAGTGTCCCCACAACAATAGAAGTACAAGTGTGTGTGTGTGTGTGTGTGTGAGACACTTAGCCCTTACTAGGACAAAGTGGTTACTTAATATGATGTAATAACTAACTTATTATTTTAAATTATATCAAAACAAAACATAATATTTTGTCAAGTATTATTCTACTGTATTGTATTAGCTTTATTTGCATTTACCAAAAGTCGCAATAAATAGCATAAATATCTTTTTGGTTATATTTTTTGTATTTATTTTTATTTTTTAATTTGAAGAAGCCTTGCATTTTAGCAACAAATAATGAAGTAATAAAAAAACTAATCATAACAAATCATAAATTCCAAAAAGCATACATAAGCATAGATATTCTAAATAAAATAATAAAATACAAATTAATGATTGAGATGCTTGCACTACAGAAGAATTTTATTGGCTGTGTGATACTGGGTGTGAAGCAGACTGACCCGGACTCCCTAGTTATTGTCCTTGGCAACTTTAACAAAGCTAATCTCAGCCATGAACTACCAAAATACAAACAGCTTATTAAATGCCTGACCAGAGATGACAATATTTTGGATCACTCACTGTAAAAAATGACTGTGAAATTTACAGTAAAACTATGTGAAATGCATACAGAACAGCACTGTAAACCCCGAAACATATATTTGTTGTTCAAATCACTGTTAAATTTTGTAAACCAGTAAACAGAACGTTTTTGTTACATTTACAACATCAATATGTGATTTAAAGCAAATTTATTTGTTAAAGCTACAAGTACTGGTAACAAAACAGAGAAATACTGTAACACTCATAACAGAAAACTTGTGTCAATTTGACATGCACTTACTGCAGAATGAAGGGTTTTTCTTAGTAAAAGTACATAGCCTTCTGGGCTATGCGTATTGCTTATGCCAGCCTGCATGAAACTAGAAACACTATTCAGTTCCAACTCCCAACCATTTCTAACTGAATTCTAACGATTTTTAACAACATTTAGGCAAAGTTATTAAAATGTAAACAACCACCCAACAGTGTTATTAACTGCAGCAAGTGCAGTGTTTTAGTGTGATTTCAGCCGTGATTTCATTCACTGTAAATCACTTTACATGTTCGCCAGTAAAGTGATCTACTGGGGTGCTGTATTTTTTACAGGGATTTTCTGGTCACCCCAGCTGCCAGGGTTTTCCTGTTAAAATGACAGATTTTTTTTTACAGTGCTGCTACACTACAGTCAACAATGCCTATCGCACCGTCCCCCATACTGCACTGGGCCATTCTGACCACGTCATGGTCCACCTGATTCCTGTATACAGGCAGAAATTAAAGCTGAGGAAACCTGCAGTGAGGACATCAAAGATGTGAAGAGATGAGGCTGCAGAGAACCTTCAGGCGTGCTTGGACTGTACAATCTGGGATGTGTTCAGGACTGCTAACAATAGTCTGGATGAGTACATGAAGGCTGTGACATCCTATGTCGGCTTCGGCTGTGTGCTGCCGGACTTCGTCCATATTATCTGCCCAGGGAGTTTTCTAATGTCATCATGGTGGCTGTTTATGTTCCCCCCTCTACAAGCCTGAACACTGCTTGTGACACTATTCACTCTGCAATAGCCCGGCTACAGATTCAACACCCGAGTGCATTCATTGCTATCTCGGGTGACTTTAATCATGTTAATTTGGACAAAACACTTTCCACTTTCACCCAATTTATGAACTGTCCTACCAGAGAGGGAAGAACAATAGACCTGCTGTATGCTAATGGTAAAGAGGCTTACAGCTCTTCCCCCTCCCCCCCACTGGGCAGGTCAGACCACAATCTGATTTACCTCTCCCCCTGCTATGTGCCTCTGGTGAAGAGACTGCCCACTACATCAAAGATAGTGAGGAGATGGACAGATGAGGCCAATGAGACACTGCAGGGATGCTTCGAGGTGACGGACTGGCAGACACTGTGTGAGCCCCATGGAGATGACATTGATGGGCTCACAGAGTGCATCACGGGATACATCAACTTCTGTGTGGACACCATTGTCCCAGCTAGGACTGTCAGCTGTTACCCCAACAACAAGCCGTGGGTAACGAAAGACATCAAAGCCCTCTTAAATGAGAAGAAGAGGGCTTTCAGAGCCAGCGACAAGGAGGAGGTGCGAGGAGTACAGTGTGAACTGAGAGCAACGATCAGGGAGGCCAAGGAAAAGTACAGGAGGAAGTTGGAGTGGAAACTCCAACAGAACAACATGAGAGAGGTTTGGAGTGGAATGAAGACCATCACTGGTTACAAGCCAACCAACAGTGAAGGAGTGGATGGCAATGTGGAAAGGGCGAATGAGCTGAATCTTTACTTCAACAGATTCTATGGCATGACCCCAACCCATCACCACCACTCTTCTGCGGGATAGCTACAACCACACACTTCACATTCTCTCCTCTCCCCTGCCTCTTCTTGCCCAACCTCATCCCCATTTCAGGACCTCGTTCGCACCTCCTCAACAGACCCCCTGGCTGAGCATCCACCCCAAGAAACACCTTCATCCCTCCCCCACCTGTCACCTCCACACCGATCATCAGCGAGGAGCAAGTGAGAAGACAGATGAAGAGACTCCATGCAGGAAAATCAGCAGGCCCGGATGGTGTTAGCCCCAGGGCCCTGAAGACCTGCACCCTTCAGCTAAGTGGAGTACTTCAGTATGCCTTCAACATGAGCCTGGGTCTTCAGAGGGTCCCCATGCTGTGGAAGACGTCATGCCTCGTCCCTGTACCGAAGAAGCCACGTCCCAGTGACCTCAAAGGCTACAGGCCCGTGGCATGGACGTCACACATCATGAAGACCCTAGAGAGACTCATCCTGGAGCAGATCTGGCCTATGGTCCAACCACTTCTTGACCCCCTTCAGTTCGCCTACCAGCCCCGTCTTGGATTAGAGGATGCAATCATTTACCTGCTCAACAAAGTCTACGGCCACCTGGACAAGCCAGCCAGCACTGTGAGGATCATGTTTTTTTATTTCTCCAGTGCTTTTGACACCATCCGGCCGGCTCTGCTGAATGAAAAGCTGACAGCAATGCAGGCGAATGCCCCACTGGTGTCCTGGATTGTGGATTATTTGACTGGCAGACCACAGTATGTGCGTTTGCAGTGCTATGTGTCGGACAGAGTGATCAGCAACACCGGGGCTCCACAAGGGACTGTCCTTTCTCTTTTCCTTTTCACTCTCTACACCACTGATTTCAGCTACTGCACGGAGACCTGCCACCTCCAGAAATTTTCTGATAACTCTGCAGTGGTTGGACGTATTACTGGTGGTGATGAGAGTGAGTACAGGACAGTGGTGGACAACTTTGTCACATGGAGCAGGAAGAACCACCTACAGTTCAATGTGACGAAGACGAAAGAACTGGTGGTTGATCTGAAGAGAATCATGGCTCTGGTGAACTCTGTGTAGGGATTGATTGCCATGCTTATAACCATAGTAACCATTTATGAACACACCAATCCCTGTACTCGATGCCATGTTCTATCTCCGCCCATTCTTCTGACTCCCTGTAATGGTATTGGATACAGAGATGATACCGGATACCAAATACAGTGACATCACGACTGTGCTTTAAACTCGCGGGGCGGAATCGAAATTCTTTCTCTCTGGTGGTGGATTCCACGCGTGAAAGAGAAGCCGTACATCAGTGCAACAGAAGGACAGAGAACAAAGAACGAGCTATTGATACCGGACCTTTAGCCAAAGTTCAATGTATTTGACCTTCGCAGAGTTGTAATAATAATTGAACCAGTTAGTTACTGCAGCCCATGCAGTATTTCAAAGAGAAAAGGCAACCGGATCCCTTTTCCCTTTCTCAACATCGACGAACTATAAATAAGATTCCTTCCAGATCATCGGACAACCAACGGAACACTGAAGATCTTCAGCTGACAAGCTGTAAAAGTGAAAGGAATAGAACTGTTCTCTCCTTGGACCTGTGCTCTGCGCTGTCTTCGAATAACAGACGGCGCACTTTCAGTCGACAAGCAAGAGCGATTTCAAGTAAGGCTGGCATCTGGGCAATTGTTAGTCTTAGTTGTGGCTAATTAATGTGAAGAGTGTTGTTCATTTGAATTCATTTATGGTTTAAATGTACGCATTTTGATTCACATGAAAGTCGGTCTTAGACCGCGTGTTGTTTGATTTACTTTGTTTACTATCTGTATTTAGTTAGATCATGCATGCGCTCTCTCTCTCTTTCTCTCTCTCTCTCTCTCTCTCTTTTTAATTCCCTCCATCGATCATCCCCCTCTAGGCACGGCCTGGCACAAGGCTCACATATTCCATTCGCATTCCACTCTCACACACACACACTCTTACACACACACTTACTCATTCACACACCCACACACACACACACAAACATGTGATTTCCCTATCACATTTTAACATCCACTCGCCCCTACACTGTAACACTGGCATATAACTTATTACTTCTGATCACCATTAGTGCCTTAATTATCATATACACTACTGATCCTTATTTGTATACATTGTATCACCATTTATATTGAATTATCCCTTAGCTGCTATTGTTGCTATATCTGATCAGTATTAGTTTGCTAATTCATGTCAGCTATTTCAATAAATGGTATCTTTGGAATAAACTGTGTCCTGTTTATTGCTACAACACCCACTGAATGCCAACCTCTGCCAAATAAGTATTTTAATTGCCTTCATCCATTTGGTTGTTATATGAATGTTATAGATCTAGAGTAAACATATTATATTAGAGCTACAATACTCAATAAACTATAGCAACATCACCACTAAGTTATTCCATTGATTTTAATAGCTTAGCTATAAACTATTAGACACTTGAATTAATGATTAATGAATTTATGAGACTGATCCCTTATTACATGAGACTGATCCCTTTTTACATGAGACTGATTTGATAAGCCTATTGCACCTACACCTGTTAACATCCAAGGGGTCAGTGTGGATGTGGTGGAGGAATATAAGTACCTGGGGGTGTACTTGGATAATAAACTGGACTGGTCCAAAAACGTGGACACAACATACAAAAAGGGCCAGAGCCATCTCTATTTTCTGAGACGGCTGAGGTCCTTCAACATCTGCCAAATGATGCTGCGGATGTTCTATGAGTCTGTGGTGGCCAGTGCCATCCTGTATGCTGTCATCTGCTGGGGCAGCGGCTTGAGGATGAAGGACACTAACAGACTCAATAAGATCATCAGGAAGGCCAGCCATGTTGTTAGGCGAGGAACTGGACTCTCTGACAGTGGTGTTGGAGAAGAGGACACTGTCCAAAATAAAGACAATCTTAGACTGTCCTTCCCATCATCTACATGAGGAGCTGATCAGCCACAGGAGCACGTTCAGTAAATGGCTGATTCTTCCTTGCTGCACAACTGAGAGACAGAGGAAATAATTCCTTCCTGTTGCAGTCAAGCTGTACAATGCCACTGTATAACTGTGGTACACTGTCTTACCATGTATATTGTATTCTTAATTCAGGTGTAATATATGTATATAGGAATCATGTACATAGAATCACTTCATTTTGCTTTTATTTGAAGTTATTGAACTTCTTTAAATTTATTTTATTTTTATTCTTTTTCAGACGATTTTATCTTCTATTTTTAGACATGTTTACTTCTTCTCTGATTCAGGAGCTTTGTAGCAAATTTGAATTTCCCTCCGGGGATTAATAAAGTAATTCTGATTCTGTGAGGACTGCTGCATTCCATCACGTAACAGGGTGTGTTACAATAACGACAAACCCAGGTTCACAGATAAGCTCAGACAGCTAAGGCGGCAAAAGGAAGAAACATTCAGAAGTGGGGGCAGGAACAGGTTTAAAGAGTCTAGGAACATTTAGCAAGGCAGTGAGAGAAGCTAAATAATGCTGCTTTTCCACTACAAACGCGGCTGAGTCGGGCTGAGCCGTGCCGTGCTGAGTTGGGCTGAGTTGAGCTGAGCGGGGCTGTTGGAGTTGCATTTCGACTACAACCGCGCTGAACCGTGCTGGCTGGAAGTGGGTGGACACATTGGGTGGAGTTAGCGAAAGTGGGTGGACGTCATGTGATGTCGTTAAGCAGCGCAAACAGTGACATCAGTGAGCTTTTAAGCGGTAGTCTCACGACCCGAATAGTAAACAATAAACATGGAGGACATGGAGTCGTTAGTGTTGCTGGTCTTGGTGCTGTGGCTTGTTGTCACCGACAACGCCAACAGATACTGGCAAGAGTGTATAGATGAGGCGAGGCGCATAAGGCTTCAGAAATTCTCGTAATTCGTAATTCTTCTTCTTCCGGGTTTACGGTGTTTACAGATCCCAGCGTGCTCGCGGGACGTGTGTGGGCATGTGAGGACACTCCTCCTCACCAATCAGTGCACAGGGGAGTGTCTGCTCACGCCCCCAGCCTCACTCGGCTCGGTTTGGCTCGCTTCAGCCCCACTCCAAAACCGTGCGAGTTTTAGGGGCTAAGCAGGGCTGAAGCGAGCTGAGTCGTGCTGTTCTTTGGTAGTTGAAACGCGAGCCGTGTCGGGCTGAAGCGAGCTGAAGTGAGCTGAAAAAGGGTAGTGGAAAAGGGCCATAACTGCATTCTGAGAAACTCCAACACCAGTTCTCAGCCAATGACTCTAAGTCTGTCTGGAAAGGGCTCAGACAGATCACTAACTACAAACTTTCAGCCCTCCACTCTGTTAAAGGGATCCTCCAGCGTATTTACTCCAACTTATATGAAGTAAAAGTATTCGTAGATTTCAACAGTCAAGCATTCATTTTCGGAGACCAGACAGTGTTCTAGAAAAATAAATTTTTATTAAAATACCAGACGGGCCTCCTGCAGAAGTGACGTATGCGATGATGTGGCTTAGTGGAAGTTTGGAGCAACTCAGCTGTTTATATCCTCTGCTTACATAGTGGTTTTGCTAGTTTTACAAGTACTTTTACCAAATTTATAGGTTTTTAAATAAGTAAAGTATGCCTTATTGTGGGCGGCACGGTGGTGTAGTGGTTAGCGCTGTCGCCTCACAGCAAGAAGGTCCGGGTTTGAGCCCCATGGCCGACGAGGGCCTTTCTGTGCGGAGTTTGCATGTTCTCCCCGTGGGTTTCCTCCGGGTGCTCCGGTTTCCCCCACAGTCCAAAGACATGCAGGTTAGGTTAACTGGTGACTCTAAATTGACCATAGGTGTGAGTGTGAATGGTTGTCTATGTGTCAGCCCTGTGATGACCTGGCAACTTGTCCAGGGTGTACCCCACCTTTCGCCCGTAGACAGCTGGGATAGGCTCCAGCTTGCCTGCGACCCTGTAGAACAGGATAAAGCGGCTAGAGATAATGAGATGAGATGAGATGGTTCTGCTTGATTCCTTCTAATTCCGAATAAGTGTTACGGAGGCTTTCACTGTTCAAGCACCAGTCACCAAAGCGAATTCCTTGAATAAAGCTGATTCTGATTCGGATCTTTTTCTAGCCCAGTGATTGGATGATAGTCGGTTGTCCCGCCTCTGTGGACGGAGCTAATCGTCGACACACACACCGGCGGGAGCTGCTGATTCTCTCGCCATTTGGGTTTGTCCTGAGTAACAAATAACGCTGCGTTTTGAGCCTGTAGGTGAGTACAGTTTTCTTATTTTTATTTTATCCGCGATTTAACAGGAAGGATGTGCTTTGAGGAAAGGTTTGTGTGTGTAGTATTAAAGGTAATAGTCTATTTGTTGTGTTTCCTCCCCTCCTCCCTGTTCATAATGGTGTCAGATGAAAGAGCTTAGCCATTACACAGTAGTAACAGGCGGTTATTAGTTTTATTAGTTTCTGAATTCAGATACTGGGTGTTTCTCATGTTTTAAATTATACCCAAGTATCTGGAGCATTAATAATGCAAATTAGCACAGAGACGGTAGTGGTGTTGATGCAAAACGAGTTTGCTAATACTAGGTTAGCCGTTAGCAATAACACTTGTTTGTGTAACTTGCTGTTCAACTGGTTTGTTATTGTGTTTCCTTCAAATATAAACGTGCGCTCTTTTGATTTATTCCATACTTTATCATGTTTTATCAGTTTGTAGGATGAATTAGGACTGGGTGTGATTTAGAGGTTGAATGAAGGGGTTGTGAAGCAGAAGGGGAGGGGCAGCTCCATGCGTCCTATAGAGAGAAGGGGCGGTGGTGTACTCCTTTTACACACACACACACACACACACACACCTTTCACTGTGCTGCCAGTTTGCATCATCCTGACAATATCCTGCAATGCATGACTTAATAGTTTAAAAACTAGATTAAGTAATAGGAGAGCTGACAAACTACCCTCTTTTCAGTGGAGAAGCGATTCAACAGTTCACACTGACCATGTCTTAAAACAACCCCCGACTCCAAAAAAGTTGGGACAGAGTACAAATTGTAAATAAAAACAGAATGCAATGATGTGGAAGTTTCAAAATTCCATATTTTATTCAGAATAGAACATAGATGACATATCAAATGTTTAAACTGAGAAAATGTATCATTTAAAGAGAAAAATTAGGTGATTTTAAATTTCATGACAACAACACATGTCAAAAAAGTTGGGATAAGGCCATGTTTACCACTGTGAGACATCCCCTTTTCTCTTTACAACAGTGTGTAAACGTCTGGGGACTGAGGAGACAAGTTGCTCAAGTTTAGGGATAGGAATGTTAACCCATTCTTGTCTAATGTAGGATTCTAGTTGCTCAACTGTCTTAGGTCTTTTTTGTCATATCTTCCGTTTTATGATGCGCCAAATGTTTTCTGTGGGTGAAAGATCTGACTGCAGGCTGGCCAGTTCAGTACCCGGACCCTTCTTCTACACAGCCATGATGCTGTAATTGATGCAGTATGTGGTTTGGCATTGTCATGTTGGAAAATGCAAGGTCTTCCCTGAAAGAGACGTCGTCTGGATGGGAGCATATGTTGCTCTAGAACCTGGATATACCTTTCAGCATTGATGGTGTCTTTCCAGATGTGTAAGCTGCCCATGCCACACACACTAATGCAACCCCATACCATCAGAGATGCAGGCTTCTGAACTGAGTGCTGATAACAACTTGGGTCGTCCTTCTCCTCTTTAGTCCAAATGATATGGCGTCCCTGATTTCCATAAAGACCTTCAAATTTTGATTCGTCTGGCCACAGAACAGTTTTCCACTTTCTTTCGATTACGTTCATTATGTCTTATATTAAATATAGTTAGTTTTTGTTTTTTCCTTTTTTATCAGACATCTAATTTTTGGGTTTGTTTACCTGACATGTTTCGACGTACAACTTCCGTCTTCCTCAGAGTGTCACCGGATGTTATTGGTGACGCATCTTTTATCAGCTGCTGTTTCTGAAGGCGTGGCCTTCCTGTCTGGTTTGACAGGTCGGTCACGCCTTATACTGTCTGTTCGTCCCCTGCAAGATGTCACTCCAGGTATGGGAGAGCATGTATGCTCCCTCATCCCGGTGCAATACCAGCGGAATACAGACCAACACTCTGGAAACGGTATGTGGACGACATATTGGAAAGGGGACACACTCAACAGCTCACCGACCATCTCAACACCATAGACAATACCGGCAATATAAAATTCACACATGAAGAAGAAACAGAGCAGTCAATAGCATTTTTGGATTTAAAAATACAACACACAGAAGATGGGGACATCAAAATAAAAGTACACAGAAAACCCACACATACCGACCAATATTTAAACTGGACTTCCGAACACCCCATAATGCACAAAATATCCGTAGTTAGAACATTACATGAACGCACAGCAATAATTACAGATCCACAGGACAAAGAACAGGAGGAACAACATATACAACACGCACTGAAGGCATGTCAATATCCACAATGGGCAATATCCAAAGGGGCGGAACAGGTTAAGAACAACAAAACACAGAAGAAAGAGAAAAAACAAACTAACAAACAAGAACACAGGGGAGTAGTTACATTACCATACATCAGGGGAATAACTGAACGCATTCAAAGAGTAATGAGGAAACACAACATTAACACACCTGTCAAACCATACACAACACTCCGTCAGATCCTGGTTCATCCCAAAGACAGAATACATCCGGACAACAGATGCAACACCATATATGAGATTCCATCCCAATTATGCAATAAAACTTATATTGGGGAGACAGGAAGGAGTTTCAACACAAGAAAAAATGAACATAAAGAGTGCGAAAAGGAGACAGCTACAAGACAAACCCGAACAATAAAAGAAAAGGCACAACAGGAAAATTATAAGTCAGCTATAACAGATCATTGCAAAAGGGAAAATCACATTATGGACTGGGGGAATGCCAGAGTCATCCGCACAGAAGATAACAAACATCAGCGCTGGATCAGGGAGGCCATGGAGATCCGTAAGCGAAGCCCGAGGACCATCAACCGGGATGAGGGAGCATACATGCTCTCCCATACCTGGAGTGACATCTTGCAGGGGACGAACAGACAGTATAAGGCGTGACCGACCTGTCAAACCAGACAGGAAGGCCACGCCTTCAGAAACAGCAGCTGATAAAAGATGCGTCACCAATAACATCCGGGGACACTCTGAGGAAGACGGAAGTTGTACGTCGAAACATGTCAGGTAAACAAACCCAAAAATTAGATGTCTGATAAAAAAGAAAAAAACAAAAACTAACTATAGTTTTCCACTTTGCCACAGTCCATTTTAAATGAGCCTTGGCCCAGAGAAGACATCTGCGCTTCTGGATCATATTTAGATACGGTGAATTGTGTTCACAGATAATGTTCTCTGGAAATATTCCTGAGCCCATTTTGTGATTTCCAATACAGAAGCATGCCTGTATGTGATGCAGTGCCATCTAAGGGCCCGAAGATCACGGGCACCCAGTATGGTTTTCCGGCCTTGACCCTTACGCACAGAGATTCTTCCAGATTCTCTGAATCTTTTGATGATATTATGCACTGTAGATGATGATGATATGTTCAGACTTTCTGCAATTTTACACTGTCGAACTCCTTTCTGATATTGCTCCACTATTTGTCGGCGCAGAATTAGGGGGATTGGTGATCCTCTTTCCATCTTTACTTCTGAGAGCCGCTGCCACTCCAAGATGCTCTTTTTATCCCCAGTCATGTTAATGACCTATTGCCAATTGACCTAATGAGTTGCAATTTGGTCCTCCAGTTGTTCCTTTTTTGTACCTTTAACTTTTCCAGCCTCTTATTGCCCATGTCCCAACTTTTTTGAGATGTGTTGCTGTCATGAAATTTCATGCCAAATATTGGCTCATTTGAAATTTCAAAACGTCTCACTTTCAACATTTGATATGTTGTCTATGTTCTATTGTGAATACAATATCAGTTTTTGAGATTTGTAAATTATTGCATTCTGTTTTTATTTACAATTTGTACTTTGTCCCAACTTTTTTGGAATCGGGGTTGTACATACACTGTATGACCAAAAAGGTTACACTCACCAGCCACTTTAATAGGAACTTGTTCTTAAGTCTAAGATTATGTTACATTATAGGCATTTAGCAGATGCTCTTATCCAGAATAACGTATTACAATGAGGACGCACATACCCGGCACCTGGGGAGCAGTTGGGGTTTTGGTGCCTTGCTCAAGGGCCCTTCATCTGTGGATTTTATTGTTTTGTTTTTTTTTAATTCCTACTTGTCCTGAGAATCAAATCAGCGACCCTTTGAGCCCCAGGCTGCTGCTTTAACCTTTGCGCCTTGGCTGCCTATGAATGAGGAGGTGTGCCCAAACTTTTGACTGGTATTGTGAGTATAATGATCAGTTGTCCACAAACTTTTGCCCAGGGAATCAAACTGTTGACCTTTTGGTCCCAAAGCTGTTTCGCTAAGGCCCCGTCACACTTAATAGCAGGAATCAAGCAGGACCAGCCGGAATGAAAAATTTTTTCAAAGTTCATACCACATTCAGGCAGGAATTTCAAACTGACCAACATTCTTACAACTTTGTAAGAATGCTGTTCAAATACTTAGAATGCGCTTCGAACCCGCCTCGAATGATTCTTGCACATTTCAGGTGTATTAGCTTTCGAATGCAGTTCAGATGTAGTTGGAACACAGTAGGAATACCTAGAATGCAGTCAGAATATTAAGAATGCACTTCGAATGTCGTACGAGTGCGGTTCAATTGCTGCCCGAATACCACCCGAAGTCTGGTCGGAAGGTGCCTCGAATGCTGTATGAATTCACCTCAAATGCAGTCAGAACGCTCCCGGAATAGCCGCCAAATATGTTTCGAACGTCTAAGAATTCAAAGAGAATGCAGCTCGAATACTTAGAATGTACTTCGAATATCCTGGAATATACGAAGAATTTTCATTCTGACGGCATTCTGGCTCATTTGAGGCACATTCATGACATTCTGGCAGGATTTGAAGTGGCTTGCCATTTCGATTTTTCCCTTGAACGCGATCAGAATGTTTCAAATGCTGTTGGAATGCCATAAGAATATTTACAATGCAGTTAGAATACACTTCAAATGCCGTTCGATATTTCTCCTCTTCAAATGCACCTCGAATGTTTTGAGCATGAGCGAAACATTCGGGCCGGCCACAAGAATGGGCCCGAATGTTTGGAGTGCACTCAGAATAAAGTCAGAATTTTTAGAATGCATTTCGAATATCCCGGAATGTACGAAGAATTTTCATTCCGAAGGCATTCTGGCTCATTTCGCCTCTAGTGTGACTACCCTATTACCTTTAGGCCATGGTTTCCTTTTTATATTATTTTTATATTATCCTTCTTATATTATTATTCTTACTATTAAACTATGACATTTGTACTCACCGTCCACTTTAATAGGAACTTGTTGTTGATTCCTGTTCTTGGCTGCAGGAGTGGAACCCAATGTGATCATCTGCTGTTGCATGCTGAGATGCTTTTCTGCTCACCACATTTGTAAAGGGGGCAGTCACACTAGAGGCGGAATGAGCCAGAATGCTTTCGGAATGAAAATTCTTCGTATATTCCAGGATATTCGAAGTGCATTCTTAAAAATTCTGACTGCATTCTGAGTGCATTCCAAACATTCGGGCCCATTCTTGTGGCCGGCCCGAATATTTCGCTCATGCTCAAAACATTCAAGGTGCATTCGAAGAGGAGAAATATCGAACGGCATTCGAAGTGTATTCTAACTGCATTCTAAATATTCTTACGGCATTCCAACAGCATTCGAAACATTCTGATCGCATTCGAGGGGAAAAGTCGAAATGGCAAGCCACTTCAGATCCTGCCAGAATGTCATGAATGTGCCTCAAATGAGCCAGAATGCCGTCGGAATGAAAATTCTTCGTATATTCCGGGATATTCAAAGTACATTTTAAGTATTCAAGCTGCATTCTCTTTGAATTCTTAGACGTTCGAAACATATTCGGCGGCTATTCCGGGAGCGTTCTGACTGCATTTGAGGTGAATTCGTACAGCATTCGAGGCACCTTCCGACCAGACTTTGGGTGGTATTCGGGCAGCAATTGAACCGCACTCGTACGGCATTCGAAGTGCATTCTTAATATTCTAACAGCATTCTAGCAGGGCTCGACATTAACGCTTGTCCGCTTGTCCGGGACAAGTGATACTTTGTCGGACAAGTTCATCATCTCAGTTACTTGTCCGATTGGACAAGTGCCAAAATACGCCGATATTTGGGTTACATATCAAATTTATCGGCGGCACGGTGGTGTAGTGGTTAGCGCTGTCGCCTCACAGCAAGAAGGTCCGGGTTCGAGCCCCGTGGCCGGCGAGGCCCTTTCTGTGTGGAGTTTGCATGTTCTCCCCGTGTCCGCGTGGGTTTCCTCCGGGTGCTCCGGTTTCCCCCACAGTCCAAAGACATGCAGGTTAGGTTAACTGGTGACTCTAAATTGACCGTAGGTGTGAATGTGAGTGTGAATGGTTGTCTGTGTCTATGCCCATGTTTACATTAGACCGTATCAGCGGATCATCAGATTAACATTTTTAAAACGATTAGTGTGCACACAGCAACACCAATACACGATTCGCGTGCACACAACAATACCAATACGCGGATACGCTCGGCTCCGCAGGCATCCTGCGCTCCAAATCACTCCGCCCTGAACAGCGAGTGCCCTCTGGAGGGTGCGCACTCCAGCCCTGCGCAGCTCACAGAGCGCGCGAGTGAAGCACACTAGCAGTGTTTTCGGGACTGAGCCACTGTGTGTGTGATCCCAGCGCATATCACTTAACACTTGCAAGTGGAAGGATGGCAAGCCTAAAGACAATCATAACTACACAATGGGCAGTATTTGCATCAGTATTTGCAGTATTTTCATACTTTTATACTCTTTAATGAAAGGTGATACAAGGCGGAAGTCCGCGCCGTTTTTCAGCAGTTGCGTCACATGACCAACGCCAGCGAATCAGGAAGGTGGATGTCACAGTGACGTTGTCCAATGAGGACGCCAGCTAGAGCTCAGCACAGCGTATTCGCGTATCTCAATGTTTACACAGCACCGGACCAGATACGATTGAATATGTGGACGCTGGCGGATTCCCGTTTCCCGGCGTTTCCAGGTGGTTTAATGTAAACGGGCAGTGCATCCGCGAAGAAAACGAGACCGATACGGTCTAATGTAAACGTAGCCTATGTGTCAGCCCTGTGATGACCTGGCGACTTGTCCAGGGTGTACCCCGCCTTTTCGCCCGTAGACAGCTGGGATAGGCTCCAGCTTGCCTGTGACCCTGTAGAACAGGATAAAGCGGCTAGAGATAATGAGATGAGATCAAATTTATCAGTTTATTCACATGATTTCCCAAGCATCTCACTCAACATATTGTTTTGATGAATCGCCGGATGTTTCTATTCGGAGAGAGCGATGTGCGCATGCGCAATATTCCACTTGCGAAACCGGCCAATACTGCATTGTGTATTTGAGCTGAAAAGTAAACGGTCATTTATGATTGGTTTTAATTGTGTCATACACGTGGATTTGTTGACGTTTCTGTTGGCGGGATCATTATTCAACTGTGTATTTGCGTTGAGTATGTGGTAATTTCCAAATCTTTGAATTGTTGTTGATGGTGTTCATTATATAGCCGAGCGTGTGTGGCGGGGTACGCTGGGCTTGGAATGTGCGCCTGCGTGCGTGTGGATTGACAGGGAGTGAGGTAGGAGTGGGGAAAGTTATCTATGAAATACCAAGCTGTCAAATGGCTGCTAATTAGGTTACCGGCTGTATTAATTAACTAATTAGTAATGGGAGTTTAGGAATTTGAAACATAGGGCTCTATAATTTAGATATAATTATGGATTATTTGAAATTATTAATTCTTTTTTTTTGACCATTAAATACCATACAGGAGCCACACTGAATAATTAGACAACAATTATTAATCAGTGGAAGATATATATTCAAAAGCCCTATTCACACGGGATTAGTATTACCTGTGAACCTCTGGCAATTTGTAATAATTGCAGAGAATGTCTGAGATGTTAGTCCCGTGCGAATGCGCCATGTCTGTAATTTGTAAAGTAATAATTCCGTCGCAAATTACCTACTATATTTTGTCAAACACAGACGTCCAGTGACAATACTAGTCCCGTTCAAATACGCATGTCCGTGTTTGTTATTGTAATTGCGCGCGTTTTATATCTTTTCCGGTTACTGTGAGTAGGCTAATGGAGGCTACGGTTGAAATTTTCATGAGTACTGTTTTAGGGGCAAGTGGTAGTTGTGCCCCATACCACACTACATGGAATCCGCTTCCCAAAAACAGCAAGAAATCCAAGAGGAGAGCTCGGAGATTTTTGACCTGGATGACTTGTGTGGCTGCTTTCGGTAAGGAACATTTTTAATATTTCATAGCTATAGCCAGGCCATATCCTCCATGGACTAGGGATGGCGAAAACTAAAAAAAAAATCTTGACCGACCACCGAGCCTCATTAGCCGGTTAAAGTCGGTTAACCTATGAGTTTAAACAGGGATGCAAACGGCGCGCCTTTTTCACGGCTCGTGCAGATCCGATTTTTTTTGGGGGGGGTGTTGGAGTGTCTGAATAATTTCATCAGAGTAAATTCTGTATTAAAATTACTACATAAGCAAATGCCGTTACAGTCCATGAAAAAGCCGTGAAAAAGTTGGCATCTGCGCCTTTAGTTTGTGTGGAGAGATATGATCTGCAATAACATGCGTTGTTGGCTACAGACCGAAACATACTTTCAGAATGCACTGGCCAAGGCAGGACTAAACTTGATGTGCCTTCTAATAATAATTAAAAAAAAAAAACAGAATAGTAATTTGTAAGCTAAAAAGCCTGTGTCTACACTTTTTTTTTTTTTTCTTTCGCCGAGTGGCAGCGGGAGGGCGGGACATGACTGAATGGGTGTTTCTGATTTGTCAGCTGTCTTTAACTGGGGCGGGACATGACTGAATGGGTGTTTTTGATTTGTCAGCTGTCTTTAACTGGGGCGGGAGGGTGGGACATGACTGAATGGGTGTTTCTGAAGTACAGGATGTTATGACTGTTATGTCTGTAAATTGAGTAAATTATGGACTTTGCTTATCCCGTGCGAATGCAAGGGATTTAACACAGAGGTTGGGTGGGAATTTACAAATTACTATAGGTTCACAGGTAATACTAATCCCGTGTGAATAGGGCTAAAGTTAATAATTTAAAAATATATATATAATTTTAATTTTCTGGTTTTCAATTTCTCATAAATAAATTAATGATTAATGGAGTCCAGTTTTTTCTGCAGTGAATAGTTTTGTTAGTTTATTTGTAGCATTGTTATTTGTTTCTCTTGTCTAAACTAGTGATATCTCATCAAGTCAAATTTTATGATAATGCTACTTTTTGTGATATTTGTTACTGAACTACAGAGTACTGATCTGTGTATATATAATGGTTAGTGTTTCTGGATCTCATAGTATAGTTACTTTGTTCTTAAAATTTTATGTTCATAATTTCTACTCTATTGGGATATATTGCTTCTGAACTTCAGCATAATAATTGGTGAATTATGGTATCAATCAGTCTGTTTTACTATATTTTTGAACTTTTGCCTCAGTATATCAAGTATTGATTACTTTTGATTCATGGATATTATGCACATGTTGTGAATTCGGAAACAAATGCAGTAAAGATTGTTGGATTACAAATAGTTTGGTGTTTTGTTTTTTTTTTCTCAAATTTCTTCGGACAAGTAAATTTCCTTTCAACTTGCCCAACAGGACAAGTGGTTTCAAAAGTTAATGTAGAGCCCTGTCTAGGTATTCCTACTGTGTTCCAACTGCATTCGAAAGCTAATACACCTGGAATGTGCAAGAATCATTTGAGGCAGGTTTGAAGCGCATTCTAAGTATTTGAGCGGCATTCTTACACAGCTGTAAGAATGTTGGTCAGTTTGAAATTCCCGCCCGAATGTGGCACGAATTTTGAAAAATGTTTCATTCCGGCTGGTTCTGCTTGGTTCCTGCTAATTCCGAATAAGTGTGACGGGGCCTAAAGAGTTGCTATGAGTTACTGTATCCTTCCTGGCAAAAAAAAGCTCAAACCAATCTGACCATTTTCCTCTGACCTCTCCATCAACAAGACATTTCCACCCACAGAACTGTTGCTCACTCAACTCTGTTTTTTTTGTTTGTTTGTTTGTTTGTTTTTCGTACCATTCTGTCTGTCAACTCTAGAGACTGTTGTGTGTGAAAACCCCAGGAGGTCAGCAGTTTCTGAAATACTTAAACTAGTCCATCTGGCTCAAACCTACACCCATGTCACAGTGAAAATGACACTTTTTGAGATCACAATTTTTCCCATTCTGTTGTTTGAAGTGAACATTAACTGAAGGTCTTGGTTTGTATCTGCATGATGTTATGCATTGTGCTGCTGTCGAGGGATTGGCTGATTAGATAATGGCTGTTCCTAATAAAGTGGCCAGTGAGCGTATGTGTTCCTTCAAAGTGCTACAGGATCAGTGTTGGGCACGTTACTTTCAAAAAGTAATTATAGTTACTAGTTACTTTTCCCAAAAAGTAACTGAGTTAGTAACGGAGTTACCTTGTCATAAAAGTAACTAACTAATTACCAGGGAAAGTAATTATTCCGTTACATTTTGTGTCCCCCCCCCCCCCCCCCCCCCCCCAAAAAAAAAAATTCAATTAGTGTAATCATAATAAAAGTAAATGTTAAATGTGTTTAATGACTGAAATGGACACTTAACAGAACCAGTTAGTAACGTTATCTACACTACATTAATATTTTTGTGGGACAATGTGAGATAAGACATCTATCAAATTTAATATATTTTTGTAGTTATTAAAATTGTTACTAATTACTGGCCACTGACGAGGACAAACGCTTTGTTCCTCGACATAATGTGCATTGCACGTAGACATTTTTGCCTTTTATTTCAAGTAATGAAAAGTAATGCTGTATTTCCAGTGTGAAAGCGCAGTGCTGGGCTGACCGCTCGCCATCGCGGTGTCTTCTGATTGAAAGTGTGTGCAGTAGTGCAGTAGGCGGAGGCTACCTACGCATGTTGTCCAAATCTACTCTGATTGGCTGACTATGCCGTTGTCTCTCGTCTCCCCGACCCACACTAAAGCAGAGTAAAGAAAGGCTGAATGAGCAGCGTGCCAGATGAAAACAGCTTTAATAAAGTAACGCAGAGCATTTTATTGTAAGTAACGGGAACGGCGTTATAACGATGTAAAAAGTAATTAGTTAGATTACTCGTTACTAAAAAAAGTAACGCCGTTAGTAACGCCGTTTATTTCTAACGCCGTTATTCCCATCACTGTACAGGATTATTATTATTATTATTATTAAATAATAAATAATTTTAACTCATATAGCACCTTTCTTGCAATAAGGTCGCTTTACAACTATAAAACAAACAGGCAAAGCAAAAAAAAAAAAGCCCACCAAAAGTAGTCAGGATGGAACTTCATTGCTGGCCAACTCCGATATTGATGAGTGCACCAAGCAAACCGCTGTCCACAGCAGGCAGAACATGCATCACTCATGATTGACCAAGGCCTGGGGAAACCGATGCTCAAAACTGGGTCTGGAGCTACACTGTTTCTCACTGGAACCAAACCTCAGCATACAAAGATATCCCAGTTTTAACCATATAATCCATCACTGGGATGGGCTCATTAAGAGACAAGACCGACAGGACATGGGTCAAAGGACTCCCAGTTAACCAGTTTACTTTGTCATACAGAAACAGCTGAAATGTCTCCCTGGCTTTTGAATTAAATCGACCTTGGGCATTGATCTGCCCTGTTGTTTGATATTGAGTTTCTCCTTGTAAGGGAGAGCATCAAATGTCTTCTCCAAAATCAGGTTGACATTAGCAGCATTTGCTATTTTGCACAGCTAGCTGGCTAGATTTCCCCTCCGTTGCCTGGCTTAAAATAAACAGCCTTTACTGAACCAAAACGAAAGCAAGTAACAAACTCCCTGTATTTACAATTTTATTTACAGTATATACAAATGGAAATAGGAGCTGTATAATGGTCGGGGGAAAAAACAAAAATGAGCAGTGGCTAGTCTCATGACTTCACTTGCTAACACACCACATGGACTGAGCTTGAATCCCTCTGATTGATGTGACATAATTTTAAAATGCTCTGTCACATGATATTCAAAAGAGATTTCTTCCAATCATCATACAGAAGCCCAGCGTCCAGTCCCACCTTACTGCTGCTGACTCTCCATAGACCCCCAGTGAAGCCGGACGTCTGGAAATTACGTTTGAAAAGCATATTGTCCAATAAATGTCTAGCTTTGTTGCACTAAGATCAAAGTATATCCTGTAGTGGCATTAAACTACAGAGACGCTGAGAATCGCAGGGTTTTCAGTGGGTCGTGCTTCCACAGGCTTCTCTGGGGAAAAGCACATTATCAGAT
The DNA here is from genome assembly GCF_027579695.1 of Neoarius graeffei. Taxonomy (NCBI): domain Eukaryota; kingdom Metazoa; phylum Chordata; class Actinopteri; order Siluriformes; family Ariidae; genus Neoarius; species Neoarius graeffei. The sequence goes on from NC_083575.1 coordinate 78,357,320, forward strand.
TATGCCGACCAGCAAGAAATAATTGCTGACAAACTAGCTATAAAGCTGAGCACTTTGTTGCGCAAAATATTGATTTGGAGTAAGAGTTAAGTAGTGTAAATACATATTTAACAAACTTTTTTGTGACATTTTACACGAAGCTGGGCTTCCCTTGTAGTCTTGGAGCGGTTGCCTCTGCTCCAGAGGGAGGAGATTGTGAAATTTTGTTCTTGTGGAGTGGTCGGCAGATGCTAAAGGAATGAGGACTTGATCGGGTGGGGGGGGAAACAAAACAAAAAAAACAGGAGACAGGCATGCATTTTAGTCTATATTTTTAAAAAGTCAGCAATGACTGACCGTGATACTGAAATGACATGAGGTTTCACCTTATTGGCAGTTTTTGAGGCTTTAGCTCAGTGAATTTTGCAGGTCGCATCATTTTATATACCAAGAACATGTGGCCCTGCTACACTTAATTTATTGACCTATACGCTTAGTGACATGCCACTACCCATTAAACTGTCGCCATGACGCTTGCAGTTTAGGCCTACAGTATAAAGCTTGCATGTGTTTTATAGCCTAGAGATAGATGGCCGGGTTGCCTGTCCGAACTGATGATCACATCGTCAGTTTTTCTTTGGCTAATCACACAAGGTATGCCACCACACTTGCCGGAGCAGTTGGGGGTTAGACACTTTGCTCAAGGGCACTTCAGCCAGTCCTGCTAGCCCAGGGAAGCAAACCAGCAAGCTTTTGGTCCCAAAGCTGTTTCACTAACCATTAGGCCATGGCTTCCCCAGATCTAGCCTTTGAGTAAGTAATCAATACCGTCCATGCAAGCACGTGCCCCTGAACTTGACCTAAGTTCACAGTTGATGTCGGTGAAGGGTATTATGAGCTGATTGGATGAGCGATGTGCAATTAATATTCCGAGGAAACTTGTGCAAAAATGGCAGAGCCTTCAAGCCGGGTACAAGTGAGCAAAACGTCGATGGGTTGCAGCTTAATTACGGTGTTTTTCACAAAGAAAACTACAGAAAACAACTCTGCAACAGTGGCAGACCATAGTTGTGAGACCGCAACGGCCAGTTCGCTGCATGTTGCTGACCAGCTCGAGTCTGACAAAGTCATGCTGCCGATGCCGGTGATGATGGGGCTGTTAGGAAAAGACTAAGTAAAATATAACCTTCTCGCCAACATGTTGAACTGGTAAAAAATCAGCTCGAGATGTCACCAGAAGCCATGAAATGAAGCCTTATATTTCAAAATTTTCCAGGGGACCATGCCCCCGGACCCCTCAGCTTGCATGCCGCCTATGGCGCCATGTTCTTTGCACCTTGCTGCGCTCGGGGGGGCTACTATTCCTCCTTTCCAGTTTTTCTAGGGGAAACCCTGATGCTATAAGTCGAATTTAGCAAGGCTTACATTTATATAAGCATAGTGAAGCGAAAGCCGGTTATTAATTATGCCTCCTCCACCGTAAGGTGCAGGAGGCATTATGTTTTCGGGTTGTCCGTCTGTCTGTGCGTGCGTGCGTCCGTCCATCCCGAAACCTTCTGAACGCGATATCTCAAAGGCTAATGAATGGAATTTCACCAAACTTTCACCATTTGTGCGCTTTGGGACAAACATGAAACGATTAGATTTTGAGATCAAAAGGTCTAAGGTCAAGGTCACTGTGAGGTCAAATGTCTGTCCAAAAACCTTGTGAACACAATCTCTCCAAGGCCGATGAAAGGAATTTCACCAAACTTTCACCATTTGTGCGCTTTAGGACAAACATGAACCGATGGAGCTTTGGATCTCAAAATCCAATCAGTTCATGTTTGTCCCAAAGCGCACAAATGGTGAAAGTTTGGTGAAATTCCTTTCATTTGCCTTGGAGATGGTGTGTTCACAAGGTTTTCGGACAGGCATTTGGCCTCACAGTGACCTTAACCTTTGGATTTTGAGATCAAAAGGTCTAAGGTCAAGGTCACTGTGAGGTCAAATGTCTGTCCGAAAACCTTGTGAACACACTATCTCCAAGGCAGATGAAAGGAATTTCACCAGGTCAAGATTACTGTGAGGTCAAATTAGAGGTCTGCGCGGGTCGGATTTTTCAGTCCCGCTCCCGCCCGCATTCTGCAGTCCCGCCCGCGCCCGCAAAGAATTATGATTTTCAGTCCCGCTCCCGCCCGCGCCTGCCATATTTTGTCCTGCTCCCGCCCGCAAATCCCGCATGATGCAGACATTCGCGTTATTTCTCAGGAAAGTTCTTGTCTTGACACAGTGTGATGGTGCCCCGCCCCCTACTTTGAGTGGATTTGAGCATAAATATCTACAGTTCACATTTATTATTTACCTTGTTTCTGAATTCAGCATGTAGTGTCTCTAATAATAATAATTAGTGCTGTCAAGCAATTAAAATATTTAATCGCGAATGCGCATTTTTATCACATGAGAAACCATTGTAATTCTCTGATCAGCATAAAGTGAATGGGCTTGCTTTGTACCAATGGTTTTTTTTTTTTTTTATTTTTTTTTTTTTAATATTGCAGAGCTAGTAAGAGAAGTGAATTGATTTACTGCTTGAGTTAGTCTACAACTCTAATCAGAGAGACAGGTTACACAGTGACGGTAGGCTTGACTCAATGCTATCCCAGAAATCCTTCCTGTAATATGCAAATTTGGCCGCCTCTGATTGGACAGCCAAATTTGCATATTACAGGAAGGATTTCTGGGATAGCATTGAGTCAAGCCTACCGTCACTGTGTAACCTGTCTCTCTGATTAGAGTTGTAGACTAACGCAAGCAGTAAATCACTTCACTCATGGTTCTTTTGCTAGCTGGGTGTGAACTGCGAGTCATTAGAGTGATCAAAGGATTTTCCGTTAGGGTGATCAATGGCAAATTTAAGATGCCATTCCTCACTCAATCTGGCAATCTGACTCTCTCTGCAAATTTAGGCATCTTAAAATGTTTTTATTAATGCCAAATAAAATATCCAGCACAAATTATATATGATAGACATAAATTAATAATTTATAAATTTTATTTCAAACACGTTTTTAGTTAGCGGGACTGCAGTTTATCACCGCTCCCGCCCGCGCGCGCATATGTGCACTCCCGCTCCCGCCCGCGCGCGCATATGTGCACTTCCGGTCCCGCCTGCGCCCACAATGAGCTTTCAAAATTTGTCCCGCGCCGCACTGCTTTGCGGCGGGTCCTGCGAGTCCCGCGGGAGTGCAGGGCTCTAGGTCAAATGTCCATCCCTAAATCACAACTTAATAAGGCTGTGTAGTCTACCGGGCGGAGACTAGGGATGTCCCGATCCGATCACATGATCGGAAATCGGGCCCGATCACGTGGTTTCAGACTCGATCGGAATCGGGCATTACCTCCCGATCAGGGATCGGATATATATCTATATAATATATTCTCATTTTTAACACATCAATAACTATGTGTTGGCACAGAGTGAGACCAGACCTCTTGTCTCAACACAGCAACATCAACGCGTGCGGCATGACATCACTTTGTAGCAGAGACACTATTGGTTATTGGCTGCCTGTTGCCGGCAAAGTTGAACACGGAAGCAGTTCGAAGCGGAAAGCAAAGCATGTCTGCGGTGTGGCAGTATTTCAAAGTTGATGACAACATTGCCATAGCAAACTGTGAAATATGTAAAGTTGGAATTTCAAGGGGTGGACAGGAAAGGGCCGCATTGAATACAACAAACCTGATACGGCACCTGAAAAACAAACACCCAACACAATACAGCGAGTTTTTAGTGCTGTTGCAAACGTGTTGGATGACAAAAACAGGTTCAAACCTGAAAGGGTAGAAATGCTTGTTTTCATCAAGAAAAACGTTCATTTCCTTAATTGAAATTACTGTATACCACTGTGAGATGCATTCTTAAAAGCAAATTACTGGCACTGTGGCAGTTTTTTTGTTTTTTTTTATTTGTTTACATTCCTGCCAGGTATTTTAAGGTTATGTTTTTAATTTATGTTATTTATTGTTCAAACTACTTCACGTAAGTGCTCTGTTTGCTAACGGAGTTGTTGGATGTTAAAATAAGGTGTTAAATAAAAAAATTAGGAACATCCTGGATCCGTTTCTTTCCTCGTCTTTATTATTTTTTATGGATTATAAGAAGTATCGGATCGGGACTTGGTATCGGCAGATACTCAAAATCAAATGATCGGTATCAGATCGGAGGGCAAAAAAACCTGATCGGGACATCCCTAGCGGAGACATCCTCATCGACACGGTTGGCGTCGAGTTCTATCTAGTTACTTTCAAGCCCTGCTGAAAAGTGACTCTGGAGTTCTTCCTGAGGAGTAGGAATTGGTGATGCGGCTTTCAGAAAATATCATGATATTTTGTAACGATTTGTAAAAATACTGCATTTGTTATGTAACTAACTGCTTCAGTAATTTCATTTCATGGCTTGCTTTGGCTTTTTCTGTCGTATGGTGTTTCGTTCACAAAAGTTTGTGGTATGCTTGTGTGAGTTAATTTGTTATTTAATGTTGACTGCCAAATATTTTGGAGTTTGACCGTTGGGCTGAACCTCTTCCGTTCTTGCTGACGTAACTCATACTTTAAGACAGATTTATCCTCAGTGTGAGTTAGTGAGCCCACTCTCTACTTTTGTTCTTACGGGTTATAGAGTCAGCTTTTTGACAAGAAGTAGAGCTGCTCTTAGCTTGGAGAGGAGAACAGGAGCATAGGAAAGGGTTACATGAGCAAATTGGATAAATGCTTCTTAATTTTCGCAGTTGTCATACATTAGTTGGAAAATCCAAATGTCAAAATATCATGGTATCAAATATTAAGTTAATTGACTCCATTATAGCGGAGCTGCCCGCACGTGCAGAGCCCCATACTTAAGAGAAATGCATTGGCCTGCGTTTTGATAGCTTTTGCGAACGACGTTCGTGTACCACCACAGGGAACCCGATCATAAGTGCAAGGCAGCGTATCTCATACACTACCGTTCAAAAGTTTGGGGTCACCCAGACAATTTTGTGTTTTCCATGAAAAGTCACACTTTTATTTACCACCATAAGTTGTAAAATGAGGGCGGCACGGTGGTGTAGTGGTTAGCGCTGTCGCCTCACAGCAAGAAGGTCTGGGTTCAAGCCCCGTGGCCGGCGAGGGCCTTTCTGCGCGGAGTTTGCATGTTCTCCCCGTGTCCGCGTGGGTTTCCTCCGGGTGCTCCGGTTTCCCCCACAGTCCAAAGACATGCAGGTTAGGTTAACTGGTGACTCTAAATTGACCGTAGGTGTGAATGGTTGTCTGTGTCTATTGGCCCTTTTCCACTACCCTTTTTCAGCTCACTTCAGCCCGACACGGCTCGCGTTTCGACTACCTCAGAGCAGCACGACTCAGCTCGCTTCAGCCCTGCTTAGCACCCAAAACTCGCACGGTTTTGGAGTGGGGCTGAAGCAAGCCAAACCGAGCCGAGTGGGGCTAGGGGCGTGAGGAGACACTCCCCTGTGCACTGATTGGTGAGGAGGAGTGTCCTCACACGCCCACACACGCCCCACGAGCACACTGGGATCTGTAAACACCGTAAACCCGGAAGAAGAAGAATTACGAGAATTTCTGAAGCCTTATGCGCCTCGCCTCATCTATACGCTCTTGCCAGTATCTGTTGGTGTTGTCGGTGACAACAAGCCACAGCACCAAGACCAGCAACACTAACGACTCCATGTCCTCCATGTTTATTGTTTACTATCCGGGTCGTGAGACTACCGCTTAAAAGGTCACTGATGTCACTGTTTGCGCCGACTAATGACATCACGTGACGTCCACCCACTTTCGCTAACTCCACCCAATGTGTCCACCCACTTCCAGCCAGCACGGTTCAGCGCGGTTGTAGTCGAAATGCAACTCCAACAGCCCCACTCAGCTCGACTCAGCCCAACTCGGCACGGCACGGCTCAGCCCAACTCAGCCGCGTTGGTAGTGGAAAAACGGCATATGTGTCAGCCCTGTGATGACCTGGCGACTTGTCCAGGGTGTACCCCACCTTTCACCCGTAGTCAGCTGGGATGGGCTCCAGCTTGCCTGCGACCCTGTAGAACAGGATAAAGCAGCTAGAGATAATGAGATGAGATGAAGTTGTAAAATGAATAGAAAATATAGTCAAGATATTTTTCTGGCCATTTTGAGCATTTAATCGACCCCACAAATATGATGCTCCAGAAACTCAATCTGCTCAAAGGAAGGTCAGTTTTATAGCTTCTCTAAAGAGCTAAACTGTTTTCAGCTGTGCTAACATGATTGTACAAGGGTTTTCTAATCATCCATTAGCCTTCTGAGGCAATGAGCAAACACATTGTACCATTAGAACACTGGAGTGAGAGTTGCTGGAAATGGGCCTCTATACACCTATGGAGATATTGTACCAAAAACCAGACATTTAGTAGAATTTGCTAGAATAGTCATTTACCACATTAGCAATGTATAGAGTAGGGATCGACCGATATGTTTTTTTTTTTTTTTTTTCAGGACCGATACCGATTATTATGGAATTGGGATGCCGATAACCGATATGTGCAACCGATAAATGTAAACATTATAATTCACATGAAATTAAACATAGCACACACTGACACAGACCTTCATATCCATGAAATGTATGTTTAATTGTAAAATTGAACATGAAATTTTGTGCAGGGAGATGCCAGCAGCATTTGTACAATAAAGTCAAACATTAGTTAGAATAAAATGAGAAATAAAATAATAAAATATTCCCCCCAAAAAAATAAATCACTCCCTACTATATTACAGCTCACCCTTTTCAGTGGAAAATAAATGAAAATACACTCTGGATTCTTTTACACTAAGAACTAAGTAAGACTTACCAACTTCAAGTAGTTTTTAAATAACAATTCAAGTGTAGGGAGCTGCCTGCAGCATTTTTTAAAAAGTAAAATCAAACATAAAGTAGGCGATCACTCCCTATTATGTAACAACTTAACAAGTAACCATCTACATTCTAATGCTTTTAATGCCCAAGCCTAATATTCCCAATTTAGGAGGGTTATATTGTAGCATTACATGTAGTTTCAGCAAGACTAGTTGGTTGTAGGCTAATTCAAGTGCTTCCTTCCGTAAGCTAAGTTTGCCTGGCTACACAGATGCAAATGGACAATTTTAACGAGTAGTAGATGAAGAATGTAAACATATAATGATGTTGTGCTTTTGCAACTTGTGTGTTTGTGACTTATTGCGGCAAAAGCAGCGTGTCCTTACCTTGAAGTGGGATCTGCTTCTGCCCAAGTGCCCATACGGCCGCCTTGAAACAGTTCACAGCGTTTAGCTACGCGTGTTGATTGGCTGTATCCCTTGTGCCGCTTCTGCCCGAGTGCCCGTACGGCCGCCTTGAAACAGTTCACAGCGTTTAGCTACACGTGTCGACTGGCTATATCTCTTGTGCCAAACAAATCAGATGTTGTGGTGGGCGGGACCGTGTTCTTGAACTCAGAGAGGCGAGTGCAGGAAAAGACGTGCAGTGACAGTCGCGTTAGGAACGAAATGGCTGCAAAAAGGCATGTTATCAGCATATCGGTGGAAATTATGGCCGATACTGATAACCCTAAAAATGCAGAATATCGACCGATATATCGGCCAGGCCGATTATCGGTCGACCCCTAGTATAGAGTGCATTTCTGATTAGTTTAAAGTGATCTTCATTGAAAAGAACAGTGCTTTTCTTTCAAAAATAAGGAAATTTCAAAGTGACCCCAAACTTTTGAACGGTAGTGTAAACACTTGACCACCAGACAACAAAATTTGTATCTTTATTTACATAAGAGAGATGTTTTTTTTTTTTTTTTAAATCCAGTGCTTATTTTATTTTTTAATAATAAATAATAAATGTAGGATTATTTACTAACATGTTTTACAGAAAATATTCATGAGTTTCATATAAAACTAGTTAAAACAGTTTTATTAGTCTGCTAGCTTGTTGGACAGTTGACAGTTTCTATCATGTAAGTACAGGAAGAGTTTTATTGAAAACACCATCACAAGACAATGCAGCAGTTTATTGATGTGAAATACATGACACTACACAATTTGATGGTTCAAATGCTATAATGTTCTTTTCAGGTTGATTTTGTGCCCTTGCAAATTTTTTTTACTCATACACATCAGGAGCTCCACTTTTAGGCAGTGACTAAATATATATATTATTTATTACTGGTATTATGGTCAAGATAATGGTCAGAATGGACCGCAGTCACACATCTTATTCCCCCTTTTTTTGAAAACATAAGAACATAGCCCACCATTCACCAGCTTTTGGACTTTGTAATAACATACCGAGTCAGCATGTGCCAAAATGCCAGGCTTTTCATATTGAATTTTCATGTAAACATTATCCATGTGGTTTCTGCCTTTTAGTCCTTGTACGCCGAGGGTTTTTGCATAGTCGTTTTCCTTTTTTCCTTTCTAGAAGCTGTATATGCCGTCCCAGAACTCCTCAGGGACGTTTTATGGGAAAACGAACAAAAGCAGCCGGCATCACAGTACTTCTGTACTTTGAAATGACAGTTCTAGGTCTAGAACAGGGATCGTGTTAATGCAGAAATCGTGCATTTTTACGCACAAAAGTACCAAAAAATGCATGTTTATAATTTTAATGTGTCCTGGGATGCAGGGCTCCTACTTGAAGAATTTTTTCAATTGCCTTAGCAAATCTGTTAGATTATCTTGTTTGTTAAACAAAGCAGAAGTGAACAGAACGAAAAGGTCATAGCATCGTGGTCACATTCACATGATGTCATCGTAACTGCAGATTTGTTTACGCAGCCATGTTGCCTGGTGAGCTTTGTGTTTGACAGCGACCGGTACAAGTGTACGTGAGTGATTGTAAGCCCAATTCAGTAAACCTCTACAGATAAACTTGTAGAAGGTACATCTAAAAGAACAATACCAGAGACCTGTAGTGCTTTTGGATGTAATAACAGATGTGGAGATAAGCCTGGTTTAACTTTTCACCGCTTCCCAGAGAACACAGAAAGACGAGAAAAATGATGAGCTGCAGTTAAACCGGAAGGAAAGCATTCCCGTGTGTTTGGAGAACATTTTATATCAGATTAGTGTGAAAGCTCTGTGCAGCATTAAAGTGCATATCATGGGTAAATTCAGGAGCAAGATCAATGTAATTCTCCTATTTTATATTAAACTTGGGTCAAATATCTGTCTCATTTTGCATTTTGTGCAATTTTTTTTACCTTGCGCAATACCAGAAAAATTCAGTTGAAATCAAGCCATTTGAGGCGAATCGGTCCGCCTCTGAAAAAACTTGCCATTTGGATTTCCCGGGAAACATTGATTTTCATGACGTCATGTGCGGGACACTTCCCTCTGAATCCTACGTCAGCGCTGGTTTGTTTATGAGAAAACGACCTGGTGGTTTTCTGCAAATTTCTTCAATGTTATCATGTAATTATTAAAATGGTTAACGGGTGTATCGTAGGAGGGTGTAGCAACACCAATCTTGATGGGATTAGTACTCATCGTTTTCCAAAAGGTCGGACAATGAGAGACAAATGGGAGCGCTTGGTCTACACAGGCTGTGCACTGAAACTGTGCAAGCTCGCACAGCCTGCTGGCGCTTCCGCAGGTAACGTCACGAATCTGGCTCCAGACGCATTTTATTTTTTTCTGCTGTAGACAGATGGCCTTGTGCAAAATTACCCTTCTGGATGAGCGTGTAAAGGGACATACTTTCATATAAAAAAAAAAATTGGTCCAGAATATGCACTTTAAAATGTATATGGGTCCGTCTCAGAAACTGCTCTCTCATTTGGGACATTATGGTCAAAAAATAAATTTTCTAATTTTACTATTTTTTTTTGCATTTACCTAACACTCAGTGTTTCTTTTGTCATGTTTAATAAGAATAAAGATAGTATCTTTCTTTATCTGGCCTCCACTGTGGAAATTTTTTTTTATTACAATTCAAATGCTTTTGTAAAATTGATTTCCATATAAAATAACTACATCATGAAGAATTAAAGCCCCTCCTTCACAGATGAGTGAAAATATTGAATACATTTCCTCTTTTGATTGCTTGGGTTAAAAATGCCAAGTTATGATGACTGAATTGATTATTCACTTAAATATGGATAATATGATGTTAGATTTTGGGTATTTGATATGGCGAAATAGGACACAATGGAAAAATCAAGAACACACCGGAAAGATGAGAATAACGGCGCTGGTAAAAGAACAGCAACTGCACCGGCTGAAGATCGCGCGGGTCTCTGCTGCAGCACTCGAGCAACGGGACATCACTACCACACCGGACGGAGGGCGGGGCAAAATGACTGGCCGTAGATTCTATCAAAAGTTCAATCTAAGTTGACCATGGTTGCAAAATATTGGGCAAAAATACACAAACACTACGAAATATGAAAGTAAGATGAAAAAGAAACATTCTGTTGCCTTATACTGCAAGACTAAAACAAAATAAAACTGTCAAAACTCACCTTTTCAGTGATAACATCCAAATAGATTACTCATGTAACAGAGAGGCCGCAAATGGAAGCACGATCAACTTCTAACTGTTGGAGTGGAAAATTCCATTCTACAAATGCAAATTGTTAATGTGTGTCCTTCCCCGCACACAAATAACACGCTACGGTTAAAAAATGAACCACAACTCATTTTATAGCTCAGAAATTCATACAAGACCAGCTACCATTGTAACACATTCTGTAAGAAACATATTCTATACCTAACTTTCAGCTTTCGTTTTAAAAAACAAAATCGCAGATTTATAACAATTTTTATATGGCGTAGTGATTTTAAGTTCCTACTTTTGGTGAGGTAGTGACCTTGACCCTGAGGCTTTCCATTTAGATCAAAACACACGATCGTATTGGTTTTGGATATGCGGAAAATGGAGTTACAACGGCGATCAAATATTTTGCATGATGTTTTATTACGGTTATGATTATTCTGTGAGTGCACCAATCCTTAGGTTTATAAAGTTACAACTTAAAATACAATTAGTGATAACTGTAGACTTTTCAGTGGACTACAACCTTTTTAAGGGAACGCGATGCAGTCAACCATTTATCATGTCCCAGATCAAGCTGCCATTTTTCCACAAATTTGCAAAATTTTTGCCAAATTCTGAATATTCACATCAAAGATTTAGTCTTATCTGTATTATTTCATAATTTTATTTCAAATTAAAACCAACATCACCATTCAAAACCGTATAGTTTATTGACTGTGAGTATATTTAGTGGGGTACCCCCACAGTACCCGGTTTCTGAGACAGACCCCTATCTGGATGTGGGCTTTGGATGTGATTTTATATTTTATTAGACCTGATGCTTGGCTTGACTAGCAGCATGTTTATGTACTGATAATGTAGACTAGACTAAACACCATAAAATATGCTATCTCTAAGCCCTGGCTTGTTTATTACAATTAGAAGTCCACATTTGCGCTTACCTTTGTCATCATAATAAGGTATTTTTCTTTATCAGGAATTTCCCATAAAATTCTGGCATGAAACCTGCCTCGAAATATCAGTAGGCATCTGTACTTTTGTCTACCTTTAGCATCTCCAGTGTATTTAGAAGTCCCAAATACTAAATAGTTCAGGATGTTGTAGTGTCTCAAATCCGGTAGCTGGTCTGCTGTACGCTTTTCAAGTGGAATAAATGCATCCGAATTTGTAAATTAAGAAATGCAGCATTTATTTTTGTCACATGTACCTTCTCTGCATTTAATCCATCTGAAGCAGTGAGCGGGAGAGAGAGAGGGCAGTGTGCAGAATAAATAAATACCTTTGTGGGTAAATTATATGGATCTGTGATGCCTGCATGTTTCAGCTTTTGGATGTAACGCAATCTGCTGGTATAAAATAATTTTTATCAATTCCGAGAGATTGTACTGACTGCAGTCGTCTCGATTTTCATTATTAACTTTCTCGGCTGTTTCTTTGTTTAACCGGCAATGAGGTGGATGCTGCGTGATAAACAAAAATCTGTGACGTCAGTGAAAGTTCTCTATGTTCTATTCCAGGTTAAACACTTGCAAAGAATGACCAGAAAACCTTTTAACTCAATGAATTGTCAGTGGGGAAAAAAGGCAAGCTCGTGGCCACACACTGCAACAGTTATATATTTCTCTGACTGTTTTTATATAAAATATTTGGGACCCACAAAAAATGCCAGGGGCCCAATTTTGCCAGTCATGCGGGTCCCTGGACCCAGAATGAAAAACCCTAGTGCTATCCCTGTAGAAGTGCTACTATCAACTGCGCTTTTTTATCTCCAGTCATCAAATGTCGCTTTCAGGCCTGTGAGACTCTCTCAGTTCATTTGTTTATAAACTGTAGCTCTTTTTCTGTTTTTCAGGAAACTCCTGGATTATTTCAAGAGACTGTGCTCTATTTACTGCTGTTGCTGCATCTGGATTAGTCCGGTTTGAGTTTTATTTAAAGGAGCGTCTCTGGGCCGTTTTTGGTATTTCACAATCTTGTCCTGAACAATGTCTGTGGCGGTTCTCGTGCAGCTGGCCTTGCGTGGTGGGTTGCACATGTGTCGCAGGGTGGTTCAAAACAGAGCCCCCTTTCTTCAGGACCAGCTGATGCGAGCGCTGCACAGTCCATCAGCCACCCGCGGCAGCAACTCGCGCTTTGACCCGGACAGCAGTGGACGCCCCACCACCTGGGATTCATTCGGCATCTGGGACAGTCGCATCGACGAGCCCATCCTGCTACCGTCCAGTATCCGCTACGGCAAACCCATCCCCAAAGTCAGTCTGTCCAATGTGGGCTGCGTCTCACAGATTGGCCAGCGCAAAGAGAACGAAGACCGTTATCAGGTATCGCAGATGACCGATGACATCCTTTACTTCGCTGTGTTTGATGGCCACAGCGGCGCTCAAGCTGCTGACTTTTGCCATAAGTACATGGAGCAGCATATTAAGTAAGTTTTTCCACTGACATGTCAATTTTTCGTGTAAGGTGCTTTACTCGTATTATACCCAAACAGTTTGTCAGTGATTTACTGGGAAACCGGAAAGTATTCTATCCTGAAGACTTTCCCATGGGGGGAAAACATGTAATCATTTTTAGTGCACAGGCTGCATGAATATACTAAAATAACTAAAAACAATATCGACTTGTTAAAAACTAAATGTTAGAAAATGTAGGTGTTTTAAGTGAGTTTCAATTTGCGGTTAAGCTCACGTTGGCCTTCAAGAAGGCTGAGGGCGATTTAAATTTTTGGTCCCTCCCATTATAAATCTGTGCCGAGTTTCCCAAAAGCATCATAGCACAAAGATCATCGTTAAATGGTAGAGTGAGCAGCACAATGAACACGCACTCTCCTAGTTAAGATGCTCTTAGCATTAAGAGGCTTTTGGGAAACCCACCACTCTTTTGGTTAATTAATCTGTCACCTCCTACATAAACATACACTGCCATGGCCTTCTATCCCAACAGTGAAGTCCTAACCAATGAGTGAGCCAGCTCTAAACTCTTCTCAGCCTAGAGACAACAAACAAACAAAAAATCTCACTGGATAACTATTTTAATGTTTTCAGGACAGTAACCCTTTCATTTCTTAAGCAGATTTGATAGAAAATGAGGTCGAATTAGAAGAGAATAATTATAATGAAAGAATGAAAGCAATTAATGAATGAAAGAAAGAAATAGAACGTTTGAAATGCTGATGTGTTTGGGCCTTCTCTAAAGGCCTAGAAGGCCCTGATGGTTCCCCTCTGTTGATAAGAGAAAAACATACCAACGGACATCGAAAAACTGGAAAAGTGTTTTTTTTTTTTTTTTTTTATAATAATAATAATAATAATTATTATTATTATTATTATTATTATTATTATTATTATTGTGTTGCCAGGCAAAACGAACCTCACCTGGTAGCACTTATGATGAATATGAAGGGAGATATTGTGAAAAAATGATTTTGACCTTTTTGGTGACCTTGATTTTGACTGTGTGTGAATATACTTGGCCAATAAACATGGTTCTGATTCTCTGCTGCTCTCAGCCAGTCAGAACACACTGTACTGCTCTTGCACCGTACTGCACGATTGTTACTCTTACAGCTCGATGACATCGTGGTTACCACCTCCTATATGAAGCAGTAGCCACAAAAACCTTGATTAGATGGCCCCCAAAATGTTAGAGGTTCTATTTGAGACCAATGCCCATCTATCCTGAAAGTTTCATGAAGATTGGTCCAGCCATTTTCCTGTAATATCATTAACAAAAAAAAAACAATAGCAAAGAAACAAACAAGCAAACAGCCCCACCGAAAACTATACCTCGCACCCTGGTGGACTCGATCCCAGGCGAGGTGGTGGTGGTGGTAGTAGTAGTAGTAATAATAATAAATAATGGCTGGCTTTTTTTTGTGGTATATCAAATATTCTCTTCAGCTAGCACGATATTCCACTCATCTTCGACTTGTTCAGTATCATGCTAGCTGAATGGAATATCTGATCGACCACTCAACGTCAGCCATTATTATTTAAATAAGGCATTTAGATCCGCGATGTATTTTGTATGAAAAATGTGAGTTTTTCAACGTGAGAAGATAAGATAAACTTCATATCTTCAAGCCGTGTGATTTTTATTGTATAGACACATTCACAAATAAAAAGTACCCAAATTGTATCAAAACAATTCATCAATTTCCTCATGAGTGAGGATATTGAAAAATGTTACTCAATGTCCCGGATGTAGTTTGTATGAAAAATACCAGTGGTGTATTTCCCAGTAAAACACTCATGACATGTAATAAATAAATATTATTAAAACCCCAATATATCTTGTATTTATTGTAATACTTGGCAATATCAGTAGTATTTATGGAAACAGACCTTGTCCGAGTTTTGTATTTTTAGATAAAAATGTCGGCTGGGTTCTTTTGATGTCTGAATGATGCATGTTATAGACTCCTTGCATTGTGTTTTAATTCACTTCTTTACAGAGAGCTCGTGGCAAAAGAGGACAACCTAGAGGTCGTCCTGACAAATGCATTTCTCAACGTGGACAAAGCATTAGCAGAGCATCATCACTTCAGTGCAGATGGTAGGTAGCCTCACTGCCATTTAATCTGCTCGAATGGGATTTCAGTGACCCTTGTTGTCAGGTTGAGGGATTAGTCTGGCTACTTTAGTTGAGTTAATCAGTTTAGGACTTCAGCTTCATACTATGCTATAAAGATGCACCTCATTGTGCCGTAGTGGTTTATTTTCTGTATTTACAGTCAGGTTCATAAATATTTGAATGTTGGCAAAGTTATTTTTACTTTAGCTGTCTACCAGAATATATAGGCGTTAAAATTAATTCATGAACATGAGCTCAGAGTGCAGAGTTTCAGCTTTAAGTTGGAGGTATTAACATCCAAATCGGGTGAACGTTAGGAATTGGAACTTCATTCATTCATTTATTTATTTATTTAAATGTGTGATACCCATCTTTTTAAGGACTATTGATTGGACAGTTGGTTGTTCAACTGTTCTATGGCCAAAGGTCTCGAGTTGATTTCAAGTGTGGCATTTGCAATCTGTTAAGAGCTGTCAATACCAGTGAAGTAAGCCAGGGGGAATGACCTGAAGCATATTCCAGAAGAAACCCAAGACATGTTTAATGCAAAGAAGTAAAGTGTCCTGGAGTGACCAAGACTTCAGTTCTGCCAAGATACGCTTGCTGATGGCAAAATGCCCCAAAAACAAACAGTAAAGACTTGGCTGAACATCACCAGGGAAGAAATTCAGCGTCTGGTGATATCGACAGGTTGTAGCTATTGACTGCAAAGGATTTGCAATGAAGTGGTAAAAATGATCGTTTAATTTATGGTTATTGTTTTATCCAATGACTTTTGGTCCCATAAAAATGTTGTCCTCCGACATATAAAAAGTGCTGAAATTCCTGCACCGTTCACCGAGTTTGGATACAGATACCCTCAAATTAAATATGAAAAATCTTTAATCAAACAATATTAATTATTGAATTTAAACTCCTGTATACTGTGTTGGAGAGCTGAAATAGCAACTTTGGCAGTATCCAAATATTTAAGAACCTGGCTGTAGAGTCCTCTGACATGATGTCCAGAGATTTTGTGAGCCTAATAATCATATGATGAATCATATGAAGACAGACTATGCAACTCAAATGTTGCCTCTTTTGGTTCTGGTATTCATGAGTGCATCTAATTTCTATTTATATACTACGCTCATAAAAACAACAATAAAAGTATGGTTTATATTGGGTTTAATCTGGCATATTCACAAAATTGTCATTAGAAAACAAAAAAGCCACCTAGACTTGGACACCAGATTTGCATATTTAAAAAAAAAATTATATTTTAAGTAGGGCATGCTGTTACAGGATAATAATGCCACCTCAAATTTAATATTGTCCTATAACAGCATGTTTTGTTTTGAAGTGTTTTCTCTTATACCACAGCGAATTGCTATCATTTATGTATTCATTAAAGAAGGGCACATTTGTGTGTAATGTATAACTTATATCATATAAAAATATCGGCTGGTGTTGAGTGGTATATCGAATGTATTCCATTCAGCTAGCATGATATTGAACAAGTCAAAGACAAGTAGCTGAATAGAATGTATCTGATGTACCATGAAAAAAAGCCAGCCAATATTATTATTGTACATACACACATTCCTTTCGTGTGTTCAACACGTCTTTCTCTTTCAAAATTCTCTCAATCTTCAGTATTTAATGAAGCAAACCTGTCGGCCATGTTTGTTTGCAAATTGTCCCAATCGCTCGCTAGCACGGAAGTTTTACGTCTCCGACGTGTGACGTGTTGTCTTGACAACCACGTGATCTCGTAAACCGTATTCAGTGCTCATTCTCCATTGGGTAGAGTGAGACAATGCAATAGATGTAGGATAAGTGATATGCTAACAATATTGCATGCTATCAAACCAGGTGAATGAAATCAGCTAGAAGGGAATAGAATACATGTTTTCCATCAAAAAAATGTCCTATATATATATATATATATATATATATATATATATATATATATATATATATATATATATATATATAATATATTTTTTTAATTGGTTTATAGTTCCATTTTATGTGAAATGTTTGCAAAACACGTACACGTTATCACTTGTGCTATGGCAGCTGTAAACAATCTTTCACTGACCATCTTCAAGCTACAGTCAAACTACAGCTCATGATGCTTTGTGATGGGTTATCAATGAAAATGAGGCATTTTGATGGCAATGCATGATGAAGGTTCCCCAAGCTTCAGTGAGTATTTGCCACTTAGTTTGCCGACAAGAACCTCACCACATTTCGATGCATGCTTTGAAATTTTTCATGATGTTTTTGGCCACTTACGAGGTGGAGACCAAAAAAAAAAAAACTTGCGAAGCTTGGTGAACATCCGCCGTGCGTTGCACAGTTGGTTGCGATGCTACCGATTTTTCATTGCCAAGTATTCACAAATCCATCGCAAGCTGGAGTGTGACCAGGGCCTAATGGGTCCCCCCCAGTCGAAGTTAATAACCGGAAAATGTTAGCGGACTCTCCTGTACCTGACAGCTTAAAAAAAACTTAAGGGAACAGCTTTCCCTCTAACCCGAACACTGGAGACTCCTTCTAGAAAAGTTAATTAAATGTTTACAGCAGCACTGGCTGCTATACACTGTTAATCAACTTTCTGACTTGAGAATTTAACAGCGCTGTGGTATAAAACATAACACTTGAACACTGTCATATATTCAACTTGGATTTCTTCAGTGGCCATTTTTCAACCAGTCTCAGTTGGGGTAATTCCCACCAGAAGGATTTAATAATGAATTAGTTTTATAATTAAACAGTAGTTGAATTAGTATATCCTGAAAATGAAAAGAAAAAAGACTGCTCAGTGATGTACAGGACAAGCTTCTGGTTTTATTTTTTGGGCTAACACAGTTATACTTTCTCACTAATGCTGTGAAAGCTATGTTTAGAATAGTGTGGTTAATGTTTAAAAAAAAAACCAACTCATTCTACCTTGGAGCCTTACTTTAGCCAGTTAGTTTTGAAAAGCTACAGAACAGATCTACCCAAGCCCTGCAACTTCAAACATTAGGTATAATGAACCCTCACCATGTCACTCTCTTGTACTGTGTGGCCCAGTCATGGCCTTGGTGCCTGCAATGTACAACCTTGCCCTTTTTGTGTGTGTGCGTGTTATGACAGCTGCGGACCCAGCTAAGAACCCATAAGAGCTGCAGCTCTGCGCTACCTTTTTGGAAGGCGAGGAGCTAGATTGGTCCAGCGGGTCCTTGCGTGGGCTTCTGGAAGGTTCCTCAACTTTCTCTCCCTTTCTTTCTGAATCTCTCTCTTTTTCCAAGTCACTCTAGCTACTTCCTGTTTATCTACACATTATTGAAAGAGGAAAAAAAAAAAGACTAAAATGTTGACCAAAGTTGTATTCAGGATTTGTTGTCTTTGTCACACTGTGAATATTAAAGTAAGGATCTGCACTGAGTTGTTAGGGTTTTTTGTTGTTGTTTTTTTTTTTTTTTTAAATTTAGATATGTTGAGGCTGTACAGTAGATATGACTCTACATACCCCTCTTAGAATTGTAGGTTTTTGTGATGTAAAAAAAACAAAAACAAAGAGAAATCATGTCAGACTTTTTTTTTTTCCCACCTTTATTTTGAAATGGGAACAAACAAAACACACACATGAAGATGCACACAAACAGTTCAGGGGGAAAATACAATAACCAGGTTTCATAAGTTTCACACTCTTTTATAATGGGATCTGTGCTCAGAGTTAACCAATCGCATTCAAAATCAGAAATAATTATCATACAGCTGCCATCAATGAAGTGTTCCTCATTAACCCCAAATAAAGATCAGCATTTTCTGTCAGATTTTCTTGAGATCATCTTGGTTTCATGCGATTGCTGAAGTTACAGTTCAAAAAGCTTATGAAGCATGCCCGAGATGTCCTTGTTAGGCTTGAGATTAAAAGATGAGTATGAGCCAGTAGAGCAGAGTTTTAGCTTTCATTTCCTGATCTTTACATCTAGATGTGTTCAACAACTTGGCACCTTTTGTTTGAATCCACCCCATTTTTCATTTACTGTTACTGAAGGTAAGAGAAATAGTGATGCTTGAAAGTTTGTGAACCCTTTAGAATTTTCTATATTTCTGCATAAATATGACCTAAAACATCAGATTTTCACACAAGTCCTAAAAGTAGATAAAGAGAACCCAGTTAAACAAACGAGACAAAAATATTATACTTGGTCATTTATTTATTGAGGAAAATGATCCAGTATTACATATCTGAGAGTGGCAAAAGTATGTGAACCTCTAGGATTAGCAGTTAATTTGAGGGTGAAATTAGTCAGGTGTTTTCAATCAATAGGATGACAATCAGGTGTGAGTGGGCACCCTGTTTTATTTAAAGAACAGGGATCTATCAAAGTCTGATCTTCACAACATGTTTGTGGAAGTGTATCATGGCACGAACAAAGGAGATTTCTGAGGGCCTCAGAAAAAATGTTGTTGATGCTCATCAGGCTGGAAACCCCCCCAATGGTTTTATTAAGCGTGTGTATGGGTCATTGTAAGTGTCCTTTACTTTTAAGGATGTTCCAGTACTTTTGCTCACCCACGGACTGAGTGGTCTGCTACCAAAGGTGCCATGTTCAAAGTTGTTTAACCCATCTAGATGGAAAATATCAGGAAATGAACGCTGAAATCCTGATCTATTTTCTCATATTTTTGTCTTTTGATATTTTCAGTGTATCGCAAAAACAAAATAATTGGCTTTGCTGTTCCAGTACTTTCAGAGGGGACTGTATGTATATATCTGCATACATGCATGCACTATATAGCCAAAAGTATGTGGACACCCCCTGACTTCAGGTGTTTTAAGCCACACCGATTGCTAACAGGTGCCTAAAAACAAGCATAGCCATTTTCCGGTTGAAACCTCAGAAAATGAAAACTTTTCTATTAAAACAAACATTGTCCTTGAAAGTGCATTAGCCTGTGAGACCGATAGCTAATATCTCACCTTACATAATTTCTGCTTATTTTACATTACTCACTTATTATTACTCATCGTGTTAGCTGCACATTTTGATCAAATAAGAGTCATTCTCCGTAATGGACCCTCGTTCCTCTGCAGTTTGGCATGCTGTACTTGCATTAGTGTTCTTTTCTTTCTCTCATATCCTTTTCCCCTGCCCAAAATACTGCTTCATTCTGCATGTTTAAATCCCCCCCCATCTCTCTTTTGGAAGTATCCCTGAACGCTTCCTCTCTCTGTATTATTCTATGGAGTTCATCAAAGGTGTGTGTGTGTGTGTGTGTGTGTGTGTGTGTGTGTGTGTGTGTGTGAGAAAGAGAGACCTGTGTGAATACAGCAGTGTGTGTAAATATGACAGTGCAGTATGTGTGCGTGCGTGCGCGCGGTTTCACTGCAGTAACACTCCAGTGAGTGAGTGCATGATTTTTACATCATGCCATGTTCAGTGTAGCAGTATTGTGTATCCCACCTTCTCAGGTTTAACTCTTGGGCTCTCTCTCTGGTGCTTTACAGCCTCGGTGCTAACCGCAGGCACCACGGCAACGGTGGCGCTGCTGAGAGACGGCATCGAACTGGTGGTGGCCAGCGTGGGCGACAGTCGCGCCATGCTCTGCCGGAAGGGCAAAGCACTTAAACTCACTGTGGACCACACACCTGAGAGGAAGGATGAGAAAGAGAGGTGAGGGATGACCACCGGGGTCACCACATCTTAATTCCATTACAAAGGCAATTTTTATTTTAGTTTTAATAGTATATTCAATGCTGCACTCTTCTAAAAGAATCTGCGGTTTCCCACTTGTCTCTAAAGGTGATGATACACAGGGCAACTTTTTGGGCAGTGTTGCCGGCAATGGGCAACCAGGTGAGACACGGCAACTAATTAGGGCAACAGACAGTTGGCAACAACCAATCAGATAAGAGCAAATCTATTGCCAGGGAGACAGACACTGCAAAGATGGACGCCAAAACGTTTGCAGCCGTCACTTTTTGCCTTAAGTGTCAGTTCCCGAACAAAACTGAATAGATACTCTGATCAAAAGATAATTTGCCATTTATTTTAGCATTTATAAGTCAAAATAAATACTTAATCTCTTTAAAAATGCTACTAGCCTCAATTACATATGCTATAACTAATAACTGACACATCACAAAAACATTTAATTCTCATGTCAGCAAAAAAGGACATGGACCAAGAGATGATGCTGAGGAGGAAAAGAGGCTGATGGAGCTCCTGAAAGGCTTTCTTTCTGATTTTAGATCCCAAAGTTTGTACTGTTTTGCTCTCAGGTTTCACAAGTAGTCGTGCTCTGTATGTGAATTAGACCAGACGATAAGTTACAGTCTCTATTACAACTCGCCAAAAAAAAATCATGAGCTGCCCATCACTTTTAACTTGATCCAAGAGAGTTAACATTCTCCTATATAGCTAGCAATAACTTTTAGCTAACTATGTTAGCAAAAACCACAGTTAGTTAGCTAAACTATGGAGTGGTGGTTTGCTACCGGCAGTTTACACTTAACTGAAAAATCAGTGTCTTAATTACAACCTGAGCACATAAAAATAGATGTCTGTTGGTTTTTGAAGCATTTGATGAGGTAAATTCACCACTTTTTTGGGTTTACACATAACTTAGTGATATAAGCTATAAGCTGTGTCTTTCTTTTTCTTCGCTCCACTGCCGGAGACGCCACCATCTTTGATGAAAAATTTCAGAAGCTCTCAGGTGGTCATGTGATTCGCTGCTAGCACTCCGATTGGATGATTTTAAAAGGTTGCCCAAAACTATCAGAATCGTTCAAATAGAAATTGTTGTCCAGTCTCAATGGGAAAGTGTCAGAGCGCAATTGCCCAGCAACATTGCCCAAAAAGTTGCCCCGTGTATCATCAGCCTAAGACCTGTAAACCCTGTAAATAGCCCAACGTTAAACAGTGACACACAGGCGTACAGTCCCATTCAGTTTAACCTAATATAAAACAAATTTCTCCTGTTCTATTCTCCTATTATAGCTGATTACTCTGTGTATATTTTTGTGTACTTGACAATACAATAATGGTCTGTTTAAATGTTTTAGTACTTGTCTTGATGTGTATTGTAAAAGACCAACATTTGGACATATTTAATTCGGATGAAGACGCCTTTCAGTGCAAACAACTTTTTGTGAATTTTTTTTTTTTTTTTAAAATATGGTAGGATCCGTAAGAGTGGTGGTTTTGTGACATGGAACAGTCTGGGCCAGCCTCACGTAAACGGACGACTGGCCATGACTCGGAGCATTGGAGACTTTGACCTGAAAAGCACAGGCGTCATCGCCGAACCAGAGACCAAGCGGATTTCGGTGAGCGGTTGATTTGGGTGGCTGGACTGCAAAAAGTGGTTTAATGATAAAATGTATTCGCTGAAGTTTGTGTTTAACTGCAATGCTCTGTGCAGTTACATCATGTACACGACGCCTTCCTCGCGCTCACCACAGACGGCATCAACTTCATCATGAACAGCCAGGAGATCTGTAATGTCATTAACCAGTGCAATGACCCCAAAGAGGCAGCACAGCGTCTCTCTGAACAGGTATGGGTATGAGGTCAGAGAGGGGAATCGGTGTTCACAACAATATCTGTTCATGTCTAGAGGATGTTACACTGTGAGGCGAAGACATGAAGTTTATCTTCAAGTGGTTGATTTTTATCTTCTCATGTTGAAAAATATACTTCATATCTTCGCGGCACCTTGTAATGTTCTTTATATAATATGGATATATCCACAAAAAATATGCAAGTTAATCAAAAGAATATTAATTTTGAACCGGTTCACTATTTTTAATGTGTGTCTAGTCAGTGGGAAAACACCTGGGAGTGGCGTCATCGAAGTGAAATATCGGGAAATATTATACATATAGGCCACTTTTTTTTTTTTTTTCCCCCCCATGGAATAAAAACGTTCTATTCCATTCTAGTGGGTTTCATTCATTTGGTTTGATAGCATGCAATATTAGCATATCGCTTATCCTACATGTATTACGTCACTCTACCCAGTGGAGAATGAGCATTGAATATGGTTTACAATATTGCATGGTTGTCAAGACAACATGATGTCACACATCAGAGACGTAAAACTTCTGCGCTAACGAGTGACTGACAATTTGTAAACAAATGTGGCCGCCAGGTTTGCTTTGCAAAATATGGAAGATTTTGAAAGCGAGCGATGTGTTGAACAAGAATGTGTATGGATGATGATGGCTTTTTTCATGGTATATCAGATATATTCCATTCAGCTACTCATCTTCGACTCTTTCAGTATTGTGCTAGCTGAATGGAATATATCTGATTTACCACTCAGTGCCAGCCAGTAGTATTTAAATGTGTCACTCAGATCTGTGATGTATTTTATATGAAAAATGCGAGTTTTTCAGCATGAGAAGATAAACTTCATATCTTCAAGCCATCGTGTGATGTCTATATAATAAAAAGAACACATTCACAAGCAAAAAGTACCCAAATTTATCAAAACAATTCATCGATTTCCTCAAGCATGACCTAGATATTTATGTCCTGGATGGAGCTCGTATAAAAAAAAAATACGAGTGGTGTATTTCCCAGTAAAAACACTCGTGTCCATATTAGCGTTAAACAGTTATTCCACGAAATTGAGTCGTACATGAGCTGATAGCTGACAAGGCACATTGTACTGAGTTGGCTATAAGCCATGTACGACGAGATTGAGTGGAACAACTGTTTTTGTTTTATGCACATTCACTAGATTTTGAGAAACGGAACATTTTTCATTTTTTTTGCAAATTCGATAAATAAAAACTTGATCGATTATTATCCATAAGGGTTTTGGTGAACTGCTCTTGGTCTGGCCTTACAAGCGGCCGAAATGAGTTTCCTTCGCAGGGTGGCTGGGTGCTCCCTTAGAGACAGGGTGAGAAGCACAGTCACTCGGGAGGAGCTCGGAGTAGAGCTGCTGCTCCTCCACATTGAGAGGAATCTGCTGAGGTGGCTCGGGCATCTCTTTCGGATGCCTCCTGGACGCCTCCCTGGGGAGGTGTTCCAGGCATGTTCCTCCCCGGGAGGAGGCCCCAGGGAAGACCCGGGACACGCTGGAGGGACTATGTCTCTCGGCTGGCCTGGGAACGCCTCGGTGTTCTTCCCGAGGAGTTGGCCGAGGTGTCTGGGGAAAGGGAAGTTTGGGCTTCCATGCTCAGACTGCTGCCTCCGCAACCCGGCCCCGGATAAGCGGATGAAGATGAGACGAGATAAATAAAAACTTTATACAAAACATTTCAACAAAATAATTTCCGCTTAGAATGTAAACAAACCGGTGCAATTTGACAGTAGCAATTTGTGAAAAATGCTATAATAATAATTCTTGAAAAGTAAAGAAAAAAAAGGATGTTCTTATCATTGAATACCCCCCCTTTTTTTTTAAATTCCATACTTTTGTTGCTTTTTTTTTTTTTTTTTTGGTTTTGTTTCAGAGTAGAATTTTTATTTCGTCCTCGGTTGGTTCAGTAAGACACTCCGCCATTTTGTTTTTCTCTATTCACGATATATGAGCTGATTGGCTACTCTACTACTAGGCTATCAGAGCGCGCGATTTTTCATATCCAGTGAAAATGATCTATGTATGTATGTAAAAATATAAATTTTATTTATTTTTTAAAGATGATCAAGACACTAAAGCTTTTATAATGTTTGTTTTGGACACACAGCTTTCTTACACAAGTGCAACTGGAAACCGATACTTAATGTTGTATCAACATGGCTGTCTCTCTCTCAGGTCTTGCAGTACGGTGCAGAGGACAACAGCACGATTATCGTGGTGCCATTTGGCGCGTGGGGCAAACACAAGAGCTCAGACGTCAGCTTCTCCTTCAGCCGCAGCTTTGTGTCCAGCGGCCGTTGGGCCTGAGTGAATGAAGGACAGGCCGAGAGAGGGGAGGGGGGTGAAGGGAGAAGGATGAGATGAGGCATTTGAATTCAGTGGACTGGGTGGGAGAAGTATCCCTGAGTACAATACATCCAGGGTGTTATGGGAACAGAAGGAAAAGTCACTTGCATTCAGATAAGGACACAGTTCATAACTTCTTCGTTCTGATGAAATGGCGAAGCAGTGTGTATGAACAGTACTGTATTAGGAATATTCCAGTGGACATCAGATTTTTCCTGAAGAAAAGCAGTGCTTTAGTCTTTAGTATGTGTGTGCGACTAATCAGTATTTCTGAACAAGACCAGCGGCACGTCGTTTTCCGTTTGAGCAATTCTCTAGTTTTACCTCAGAATATTTTGAAGTATGTATATTTTATAACTGTGAACAAATAGTAGGTTTTTTTTTTTCCTTTTCATTTGCAAACACATTCAGTGGGTCAAGAACATTTGCACTTTGTCATGATGATTCTCTGTATCTCTTGCTTTCATGGTTTAAAGTTTGTTGACATTTTGATGCTTGGTGGAACCATTTGGATCATCTGAAGGTATTGGACTTGCTAGTGGTCATGACTCGATTGTCATTCCCATGCCTTAAGATGTGACCATGCGTTACTCTTTATAACTTGGGTATATCAGTAGTGCTGCTTTGTACAAACCTGTAACAGCATTTCTTCAATCATAAGCTTTAAAAAAAAAAGAGCTCAGTTATACACCGTCCTAAAATAAGTTAGCACTTATTAACATCAGCTAACCAGCTGATTAGCAAAACAAAAGAGTAGACACTTCGGTATCTGCATCACAACCATCAAATCAATGTAAACTGTTTTATTCACATTGAACATTTTATCAAAGTTTTTGCTGAGTGAATACGAGCAAACGGTGATGTTGCACTTATCCCAGGGCAGCTGATCAATGTTTGATGTCTTAAGAGTGTTCAATATTTTCTGTCATTCTCTTCACATTTCAACAGCTGTCACTGAGGTGTCTACTACTCACAGCTTGAAGTGTTTGATGTACCCAAGCAGAATGGTGAAATGGGAAGTGTGCCATGAACTATTAACTTCCAACCAATCAAGAAGATGAAGCGGGTAATTTTTAAAAATCCCAATCTTCCACCAGGATAGAGTGCAGAAGTGTGTTGTGGGTGTGGTTTTGCAGGCAGTGCCGAAGGAAAGGGCTACCTTCTGTCAAAATTGCTTAACTTTATTTATTAATTTTGTTTAACATTTAATTTATTTAAAGTTAATCTGGATTACTGTTATCACAACATTCTGCTCTTGGAGTGCTTTTTTTGTTTTGTTTTGTTTTGTGTGCATAAAGTCAAATCAAAGTCCCTTCCATGCCAGGATCTGGTCTTTCCAGGCAGTCTCCTGTCCCAGTATGAACCAGCTCTTTGAGGCGCGTGGGTGTGGTGCCGATTCCCATTTCTACAGCCCTCAGCCTCTCGCCTTTTATTTCGCTAGGGTTACAGTGGGAGGGCTAGTCCTCTGGTAACCGCAAGAGTTCGACTCACTACTCGCATCTGTATTGCTGTGGCTCGCCAAATGGCAGTACACTGCAAAAAATTGAAAACTGAATTTGAGGAGCAAATTACTTAATCTCATCTCATTATCTGTAGCCGCTTTATCCTTCTACAGAGTCGCAGGCAAGCTGGAGCCTATCCCAGCTGACTACGGGCGAAAGGCGGGGTACACCCTGGACAAGTCGCCAGGTCATCACAGGGCTGACACATAGACACAGACAACCATTCACACTCACATTCACACCTACGGTCAATTTAGAGTCACCAGTTAACCTAACCTGCATGTCTTTGGACTGTGGGGGAAACCGGAGCACCCGGAGGAAACCCACGCGGACACGGGGAGAACATGCAAACTCCACACAGAAAGGCCCTCGCCGGCCACGGGGCTCAAACCCGGACCTTCTTGCTGTGAGGCGACAGCGCTAACCACTACACCACCGTGCCGCCCCAAATTACTTAATACTAGTGAAATTATCTTGCTGCATGGACAGATAATTTTACTTGACAAGACATCTTGGAATAAATTGGTTGCAATCTAGAACTAGGTTTAATGATCTCAGAATTGGTGTCTTATATTCTTCTAATAGGAAATGCTAGATCATTTCAACTATTCAAGATATTTTCACTTACTAAGATATCATTTTTTGCAGTGTAGGTACCATTTTATGATGCTCTTTGGTATGACCTGACCACAAATAAAACCCACGATCTCCTAATCAAGAGACGGACTCGTTAAGCACTCGCTAAAATACAAAAACGTAGATGCTTTTTAGTTTTTTTTTTTTTTAAATGGCTTGAGCTCTTGCACCATTGAGAGAATGGTCTCCATAAGTGCATTTGGTACAGGTTTGTGGTGGGGTTTTTTTTCCTCTTCTGTACATTTTGTATATAATATTTATATATTTTGATGTTTAAGGAATCTATATATACATACAATGCTGTATGGATGTGAAGATGTATCTGGCGTTATTAAAGTGCATTAGACTGTAATGATGATGGACTGGGACCCTCTTATCTGTAAAGTTATGTGATGGATGTTTTGGTACAAAACAAAAAAGTTCACCCCCTATCCCCTGCCCAAACCATAGTCAGTGAAAGACAAAAACATTTATTTTATCAATTTTTGTTGTTTTCCAAAATACAGATTATTTATGATGTCTAGAAATCGATGATGATTGCTGCTGTTTGATTTTTAATCCAAAACTGACTAGCACCTGTCTGCCAAAATGCAGCCTGAGCTGGACAAACTGGTAGACCATCTTTACCAACTGGTTAGTCATATTTCAGCGTCCTTATTGTATCACTTAATTGATCGATAAATGTTTTAGGTTGCTCGAGTGGCACAGCAGAAAAGTACTCATCGGGAATTTGTGAGTTTGAAACCAGATGATGCTGTAACCGTTTGTGGCCGGGTGTCCAAGAGAGCAAAATTGCCTGTGCTACCCAGGTGTTGATCACAATAATACGAAGCAGTCATGTGCGTCTGTGAAGTCATGTATACAGAAGAGGGCAGATAGTGCTTTCCTCCAAGTGTTATGCTGCTGTGAGAAGAAAAAAACCTTTATTCGTCACATGCACAGTGAAATTCATCCTCTGCATTTAACCCATCTGAAGCAGTGAACACACGCACACACTCAGAGCAGTGGGCAGTCACACCAGAGCACCCGGGGAGCGGTCAGGTACCTTGCTCAAGGGCACCTCAGCCCAAGGCCACCCCACGTCAACCTAACTGCATGTCTTTGGATTGTGGGGGAAACCCACACAGACATGGGGAGAACATGCAAACTCCACACAGGAAGGCCCTCGCCGGCCGCTGGGTTCGAACCCGGAACCTTCTTGCTGTGAGGTGACAGTGCTAACCACTACACCACCGTGCTGCCCTGTGGGAAGGATGCTTGGAGATTTTGAAGAAAGCATGTGTTAGTGCGTCACCTAGTGGCTGGGAATCAGCTCAGACCAAATTTGGTAGAAAATGGCCATGTGGGGGAAAAGTTGTCTACAAAGTAGGATCAGTAGCATAAAGTTCAACATGATTTCCATTCTACAAACACTTACCAGTTGGCACAGATGGTCTAGCAGTGTTTTAGCAACTGGTACCTTTTCAGACCAAACTGGATTTTTCATTGGTTTGTTTTTATTATTCCTGTTTAGTCTCTGAGCCCCTGGTACTAATCATGTATTCGCTCTATACATTTTTAATGTACAGTTTCTGATGCTTTAATCCAATCTGTTTAATGGTAAAGAGTGTTTTTTAATGTGATGCTCATTCTAGTATTAATTTTGGTAAGCTCTGTCCATTTGTAACCCTTTTCAATTTTAATTGATTTGTTTTAGAACTGGGGAAATGTGATTTTGAAAATTCTGCAACTCCTCATTCCTACAAGTGATGTATCACTACAGAAACTCATTTCGCTGTGCAGTGAGCAATTAAATGTGTGAAATAAACATTAATTTTGTGTCTAAAAAAGTGAACTATTACGTAAAATCTTACTTCATCATACTAATGAGCAAGTGTTTTTTAATATTGCAACACATCATTAAACTGTCATTAGTGATGAAGACTCCAAAATAAGCGAAGAAGAGGCTGCAATAACAGGCTCCAGGTGTGTGCGTCTTTTTTTTTTTTTTCTTCTGTATCTTGACAGTTCACCATACATGCAGGCTTACTTTCATCGCTGATGTGTAGAATTTGACTTCTCTTGAAATTGCTTAGGTTAAGTGTACACGTAATAGTAGTAATTAGACAAGGGTAATTTTATGACATCACAAAATTTTCAGAAATGGTTATGAATGGGACTGCCTGCTACACTACCAGGACAAGCTAGACAAAATTTTCATGCCATCTTCCATGGCCCTTATACCTTAGTACTATTTTGCACTCATTTGACCTCCGACCTTGACCCTTTGCCAGAATTAGGTTAAAGGTCACTTATGTGTTAAATCGCTACTCCTCTCTCATTTTTCATGATTTTTCACCAAATGGGGGTACAGAGAACTTATGTGGGGGGCTTCAAAATAGTTTGCATCGATTAAGCAATTTGACCTATTTTCACAGTTACGTGACCTTGAACTTGTCAGTTAGGTGACCTCTATAGCTAAAAGTCAGTTTTGTCAATTTTTCATGGTCTTTGAGCTAGTCTTGCTCCTTTGCCATAGAAAAACATTTTGAGTATGTATAGTTTTGACCCATCAACCTTTGAGCTAGATCAATATTAGGTCACACATTTTCAATGGCCTATAATCTCAAAAACAGACTAAGATAAGGCCATAGTTACTATTGAATAGGAATAGGAAGTCATATATGGGTTTTCGTTTGGGAACACTGGTTTTGCCCTGGAGTGACCTTGACAGGTCAGATCAATGATCTGCACGTTTTTCACTGGCCTGCATCAAGAAGTTGGTGAAATATAGGAACCCAGTTAATATTATTAACCAAAGTATTATATCCTTTTCCCCTTTGTCATCAGATTCCAGACAGTTGGCCTCATTTCTCTCAGTTCTGTGACCTTGACCTTTGTCCCAAGGCCTCAGGTGTGGAAATGGGATACCACTGTGCCCTTGGCACAGTACCTCTAATTGTTATTATTATTAGGGCCCGAGCACCGTTCGGTGCGAAGACCCTATTGTTTTCGAAGGATTATTATTCTGCCGTGTTTGGCCTTATTTGAGGCATTTCCCATGCACGAAAACTCATGAAATTTGATACACACATCAGTCATTGTCATCGCTACTCAGCCACAGACTTTTGGCCCCGGGCATGGCCCAGGGACTTCATAGCACCCCTTTTTCCATTTCCCATTGAAATGAATGGGTAGAACTTTGGAATGATGTCATAAGGCCATTTGGAGTGAAATTGCACATGGTCATTTTTAATGTACTCCTCCTAGACGGTTCATCAAATTCATGTCAAACTTGGCAGACATGATGCCAAGATATTGCTGAAGTTGAATTGCTAAGGGATTTTTGATATGTTGTAATATGTTGAAATATTATAACATATGCCAAGATATTGCTGAATGTTGAACTTGATATCTTGTAATATGATTCTGATTCTCTTTAGCCGTAATGGGCCTGTCTGGTATAGCGCCACCAACTGGCCAAGGAAAGAATAGGGTTTTGAATATGTGTGTTTTGACACATCATGAATTTTAACATGCTCCTCCTAGACGGTTCATGAGATTCATGTGAAATTTGTTATACGTGATGCCAAGATGTCGCTGATATTAAATTGCGAAGGGATTTTTGATATCTTGTAATATGTTGAAATGGCCTTATGATTTTAATATCTTGCCACATAAACAGGAAATGTGTCAGAAAGCCACAGTGCATTGACTGTATGGTCGGACACTTCTTACTTCAACAGATATTATGATAACCTGATGCCCAATGGGCCTGCCTGTTATAGCGCCACCACCTGGCCAAGCAGGAAATGTGCCAGAAATTGGCAATGCCTTAACTGATTGATCGGACACTTTACAAAATATTGTGTATTATGATTGTGATGATATTCACATGTGTAATTCAGATGCCTAGCACAGCGCCACCATCTGGCCAAGCAGGAAATGGGGAAAAATGTTCAATTCATTGATGGATTGATCTGAAACTTTACAAAATATTGGATATCATGAGTCTGATGATATACACAATTCCATGCACACGCATACACACACACAGTCATATGCATATTTATGCATACACACACATGCACACGCAACATCTATGAGCTCTCTCTCCCTCTGACAAACAGACACACACAATAATAGTGGAGCTCCAGCGGCGCACCATACCTAAGAAAAGTCGATTTTTTTTGTGGTGTGTACGTGTACCACCAGTCATACACACCGCCTAGTGGTCAGTGTTGGTAATTACCAGTCATACACACCGCCTAGTGGTCAATGTTGGTAATTACCAGTCATACACACCGCCTAGTGGCCAGTGCTAGCCAGTAAAGAAATAAAACAAGAGACTGGCTGAAATAATTTTCCAGTATCCTCTTCATTTTTATTGTACTGTCGTTTTCCTTTTTCGTTTTTTTTCTCCCTGTTTTCGGAAGAACACCAAGACCAGAAGCTTTTTTTTTCTCTCCTCCTGCGTAAAGACCACAAGCGGAGGCCATCTACATCGGATCTGCTTTAATATCAACAGATCTTCGATTAAGGTATGTATGTGAATCTTTTCATCATGGCACACCTTCAGCCTGTTCAGTGTGCTGAGTGCAGGATGTTTGGTCATTCTTCCTCCGTCGCTAGCGATAGCTTTATTTGTGATAAGTGCAGATTAGTTAGCTCTCTGACGGAGAAGATTACAGTGCTAGAAGCGTGTGTCCAGGCTTTAGAGAAGGTCAGTGAGCGTGAGAACAGTGTAGTTTCTGTAGAGGAAAGTCTGGACGCCTTAGGTGGAGTTAGTAATCCCCCAACTCCGGCATTAGAGCCCTTACAGCGGAGCAAATGGGTGATGGCTCGGCGGCATAAGTGTAGAGCCAAAGCTACCACTGAGGCTCGCCCACGGAAGCACCACTCCTCTCCGCGTCACGTGTCGAACAGGTTTGCTCTCCTTAGTGACGCACCCACTGAGAAACCTGAAAGAGCTCTGGTTATGGGGACTCTATCATACGGCACGTGAAATTAGCTCAGCCTTTAGGGGCACCAGCAGCTTTAGTCAGGTGTATACCAGGAGCCAGGGCGCCGGACATAGCAGGCAATCTTAGGGTCCTAGGCAAGCACAGGTTCTCAAAGATAGTTATCCATGCAGGAGCTAATGATATATGCCTTCGTCAGTCTGAGGTTACTAAGAGTGACTTTGTAGAGGTGTTTAAATTAGTGAAGGCGATGTCCGATGCTGTAGTATGCTCTGGCCCCATTCCAATGCGGCATGGTGATGTAGCTTACAGCAGGTTATGGTCGCTGAACTGCTGGCTGTCCAGGTGGTGCTCTGAAAACAGTGTGGGCTTTATAGATAATTGGGCTAATTTTGAGGGCACTGCTGGCCTGTTAGGGCGGGACGGTATCCAGCCCATTCGGGAAGGTGCTGCTCTCATTTCCTGCAGCATAGGTCATAGTCTCAGAACAGGCCTAGTTAATTCCTGACAATCCAGACCCAAGGCCAGGGAGCAGACAAACAGGCTAAACCGACTGTCTGCTAGCTGCACAGAGTCGTCACTCAGGGCCCACTACATCGAGACTGTGTCTGTTCCCCGAGCTCAACAAAAAGGTAGAAATTTTCAGAGAGTTTGTTCCAGTAACCTAATCCAATATAAAATTAGATCATACTGACTGTACAGCTGCTGCCAGCACCTTTGATCTAAAGGTGGGGCTATTAAATATTAGATCTCTTACATCTAAAGCGCTAATGGTTAATGAACTCATTACTGATCAGGAGTTTAATGTACTGTGTTTAACAGAAACATGGATTAAGCCAAATGAATATATAGCATTAAATGAAGCGAGTCCTCCTGGATACAGTTATATACACCAGCCTCGTCTAACCGGCAGAGGAGGAGGCGTCGCGGTTATTTATAACGATTATCTAGGTGTAACACAAAAACCTGGTTATAAATTTAATACATTTGAAGTTCTTCGTACTCATATAATGTATGTAGCCTCGAAAAATAAGTCTACCCAGTTAATTCCATTGCTTATTATTTACAGGCCCCCGGGGCCATATTCTGAGTTTCTTTCTGAATTTGCAGATTTTATCTCAGATCTGGTTATTTCCTTAGACCAGGGGTCTCCAAACTGATCCATAAAGGGCCATGTGGCTGCAGGTTTTCATTCCAGCCATGCAGCAGCACACCTGATTTGGCTTATTCAATCAACTGAACTGTCTTCACACAGTCAAATACTTGCAGCCACACCCACCCTTGATTAAAGGGTGGGTGTGTCAGTTGATTGAATAAGCCAAATCAGGTGTGCTGCTGCATGGCTGGAATGAAAACCTGCAGCCACATGGCCCTTTATGGATCAGTTTGGAGACCCCTGCCTTAGACAAAGCTTTAGTTGTCGGAGATTTTAATATTCACTTCGATAACCCGGGCGGCACGGTGGTGTAGTGGTTAGCGCTGTCGCCTCACAGCAAGAAGGTCTGGGTTCGAGCCCCGTGGCCGGCGAGGGCCTTTCTGTGTGGAGTTTGCATGTTCTCCCCGTGTCTGCGTGGGTTTCCTCCGGGTGCTCCGGTTTCCCCCACAGTCCAAAGACATGCAGGTTAGGTTAACTGGTGACTCTAAACTGACCGTAGGTGTGAATGTGAGTGTGAATGGTTGTCTGTGTCTATGTGTCAGCCCTGTGATGACCTGGCGACTTGTCCAGGGTGTACCCCGCCTTTCGCCCGTAGTCAGCTGGGATAGGCTCCAGCTTGCCTGCAACCCTGTAGAACAGGATAAAGTGGCTAGAGATAATGAGATGAGATGACTTCGATAACCCAGAAGACCCTTTAAAAACAGCGTTTGTGTCCATCTTAGATTCAGTCGGGATTAAGCAGAATGTCATAGGACCGACCCATAATGGTGGTCACACCCTTGATCTAATACTAACATTCAGATTAAACGTAGACAATATAGTCATACTTCCACAGTCTGAAGTTATCTCAGATCATTGTCTCATCTCATTCAAAATATGTCTGAGTAATAATATATGCACTTCACCACGCTACTGTATTAAACGTACTTTCACGTCAACTACTGCACAGAGCTTTATAAATGATCTCCCAGAGCTGTCAACTTTGATTGGGTCACCGTCAGCCCCTGCAGAACTTGATCAGGCAACTGAATGCTTAGAGTCAACATTCCGCCATACTTTAATGTAGCTCCTCTAAAAAGGAAAATGGTCAGAGACAAAAAATTAGCACCCTGGTATAATGATGACACTCGCACATTAAAACAGACCACTCGAAAATTGGAACGTAAATGGCGTCAAACAAAATTGGTAGTGTTCAAATTAGCTTGGAAGGAGAGCTTCCTGAAGTATAGAAAATCTCTTAGTGCTGCGAGATCAACATATTTCTCCTCCCTAATAGAAGATAACAAAAATAATCCTAGATTCCTATTTAATACTGTAGCAAAATTAACCAGGAATAAGTCCACTATCAACACATGCACACCTGCAGTATGTAGTAGCAACGACTTCATGAATTTTTTTAATGACAAAATTGAGAATATCCGACAAAAAATTCAAACTACTAATTTAAGGTTAGACAATGAAAGTGACCTTGTAGTTAACAATATAACTCTATCAGATCATCAGTTAGAATGTTTTACTCCCCTAAAAGAAACTGAATTACTTTCATTAATCTCTACATCAAAAGCCTCAACTTGCGTACTAGATCCCTTACCAACACATCTATTCAAACAGATAATGCCTGGAGTAATTGAACCGCTTCTAAAAATAATAAATTCTTCTCTTATGATTGGCTATGTACCCAAATCCTTTAAACTAGCAGTTATCAAACCCCTGATTAAAAAACCTGACCTTGATCCCTGTCAGCTGTCCAATTATCGGCCAATATCAAACCTCCCCTTTATCTCCAAGATCCTTGAAAAAGCTGTGGCACAGCAGTTATGCTCATATTTACATAGGAATAACATCCATGAAATGTATCAGTCAGGATTTAGACCTCATCATAGCACAGAGACAGCACTGTTTAAGTAGTAAACGACCTACTGTTGGCGTCTGATCAGGGCTGTGTCTCGCTACTTGTGTTGCTTGACCTTAGTGCAGCATTTGATACCATTGATCATTCCATTCTTCTGGATAGACTAGAAAATGTTGTGGGAGTTAAGGGAATGGCCCTCTCCTGGCTCAGGTCTTATCTAACTGATCGTTATCAGTATGTTGATATAAATGGTGATATTTCTAGACGTACCGAGGTAAAGTTTGGTGTTCCACAAGGTTCTGTCTTGGGTCCACTGCTTTTTTCTTTATATATGTTACCTCTGGGCAATATTATTCATAAACATTGTATTAGTTTCCACTGTTATGCTGATGACACACAGTTGTATGTCTCTGCAAAACCTGATGAGAGACACCAGCTTAATAGAATTGAGGAATGTGTTAAGGACATTAGACACTGGATGCTTATTAATTTCCTTCTGCTTAACTCTGACAAGACTGAAGTACTTGTGCTAGGACCACATACAGCTAGAAGTAAGTTTTCTGATTACACAGTGACTCTGGATGGCCTTTCTGTTTCTTCACGTGCAGCAGTAAAAGACCTCGGAGTGATTATTGACCCCAGTCTTTCATTCGAAACTCACATTGATAACATCACCCGGATAGCTTTCTTTCATCTCAGAAATATTGCAAAGATAAGAAATTTAATGTCATTGCATGATGCAGAAAAACTAGTCCATGCTTTCGTTACCTCCAGGTTGGATTATTGTAATGCCTTACTGTCTGGATGTTCCAATAAGTGCATAAACAGGCTCCAGTTAGTTCAAAATGCAGCAGCAAGAGTCCTTACTAGAACTAGAAAATATGACCACATCACACCTGTCTTATCCACACTGCATTGGTTCCCAATCAAATTTCGTATTGATTATAAAATACGACTATTGACCTTTAAAGCACTAAATGGTCTCGCACCACAGTACCTGAGTGAACTTCTGCTCCTCTATGACCCGCCACGCCTACTTGGATCAAAAGGTGCAGGCTATCTGCTGGTACCTCGTATAGTGAAGGCTACATCAGGAGGCAGAGCCTTTTCTTACAAAGCCCCACAGTTATGGAACAGCCTTCCAAGTAATATTCGGGAATCAGACAGTCTCAGCATTTAAGTCTAGGCTGAAAACATATCTGTTTAGTCAAGCCTTTTGTTAATGGTGTTTGAGGTAAAGGAGTAGATCTGGAGGGTCCTCAGACATAGAGTGTTTTGGTAAACTGGGATGTATGGATGCTGTCAGTCTCCACTCGCTTGCTCACTCGAGTTTGTTGACGGTGTAGTGGCTGGCTGCTTTATGTCCCGGGGCTCCCTCATGCCTGTGTTACCTTCTGGCTCTCTCCTTTTAGTTATGCTGTCATAGTTAGTTGCCGGAGTCCCTGCTTGTACTCGGTGCAATATGTATACTGCTCCTACTTATTCAGGTGACATTGGGCATACCTAACAACCTGTGTTTTCTTTCCCTCCCCCCACCCCAAATCTGTCCTTCTGAGTTACATGGAGTCAACAGGAAATCTTTTGGTGGAGAGGGTGGAGACCTCGACTGGCTATCGTAGCCTGCAGGGAATCGGCCGTCAGACATTCTGTCGCATGTCCCAGACCCGGTGAAATGTAACTGAATTGTCTTGGCCAGCCCTAAGGGTCCCATCTGCATCTCATCATTGCTGAGGAGTGTGCTCCCATCACCCAATCAAGCATCCAGCCAGAGCAGGTCATGATATTTTTTACCATATTAACATGCCATTGTTGTGTGTTATGCCTGATGTAAAGACTCTCATCTCTGCGAGCCTACCACACAGATTTAATACTTGTCATTTTTAGGGCATACCTCACAACCTGTGTTTTCTTTCTCTCTCTCTTCCCCCCCCAATCTGTCCCTCTGAGTTACATGTTGATCCTGGGATTGAGATGCTGGCCTCTTCTGCCCCTCGGACCTGCTTGATCCATCCTGGTGCCCTGTGTCTGGTCAGAGTTTTATCGCACTGCTCCTGTGAAGGACGGCCCCATGAGGACAGTTGAGGGTTATACCTGTTAAAACTGTTAATATTATAGTCAGGCTGTCTGTTGTTGCCCAAATGAGGATGGGTTCCCTTTTGAGTCTGGTTCCTCTCGAGGTTTCTTCCTCATGTCGTCTGAGGGAGTTTTTCCTTGCCACCGTCGCCACAGGCTTGCTCATTGGGGATAGATTAGGGATAAAATTAGCTCATGTTTTAAGTCGTTCAAATTCTGTAAAGCTGCTTTGCGACAATGTTTATTGTTAGAAGCGCTATACAAATAAACTTGATTTGATTCACATTTTCTGAACCAATCAGGGTGCAAGACTATCTTGCACATTTGAATCAGTTTCTAAAGCGTCTTTCATCATGACACGGTGACGCGACACAAGGATTTTGAAAGTGGTTTGTCTTTTTGGGGTTTTTTAAGCTTATTTTGTCATTTTGTTGACAAAATTTGCTAATTTTTGTAACTGTAACCAAGCAACGAACTAACCAATAGCATTTCAGAAATACAGCCCCTTATTAAGGAAAAAAGCCCTCCTTGATTGACCAATCAGAATTGAGTAATTTGGCCCTAGGTATTATTATTATTAAGATCACTCTGCAGATTAACTTGGCTTTTGTTTGATCCAATAAGTCTATTTTCTGCAACTCCTTGACCTTTGGCTCTCTTCAGGGTGAGCGAGTTTCCATGGCAGTAACTAGAACAGTGAGACTTGCCATGTTAAGACCTACAGCTTGGAAGATTCTGCATTTGGTCAAATTGCCAAAATTACTACACAATACCTCGAGGCAAGTTTTTTTCAGAAATATAGTTGATGGCTGAATTCTCAGTCTCTATTTCAAAGTTATGCTTTTTCTGTGGAGATTCTAAATAAATGTTTTTGATTTTAGCTCACTTAACAAAAATGGTGAAAATGATTCAGGTTTTACGAGTGCCTCTCAAACAGAATATCATGAAAAAGTTATTTTTGGTTTTGTTATTTAACTCAAAATGGTGAACTTTTCATATAGTCTATATTCATTACACAAAATGAAATATTTCAAACTTTGTGTTAATTTTGATGATTATGGCTGATAGCTCATGAAAATTAGAAATCCAGGATCTCAAATTATTAGAATATTTCCTACGATCAATCCGAAAGGATTTACAATACAGAAATGTCCAGTTTCTGAAAAGTATGTTAATATATACACTCAATACTTGTTTGGAGCTCCTTTACCATGAGTTACTGCATCAACACGGCGTAGCATGGAGGCGATCAGCCTGTGGCACTGCTGAAGTGTTATTGTAACCCAGGTTGCTTTGATAGCGGCCTTCAGCTCATCTGTATTTTTGGGTTGGGTGTTTCTCATCTTCCCCATAAATTCTCTCTGGGGTTCAGGTCAGGCAAGTTGACTGGCCAATCCAGCACCGTAATAGCATGGTCAGCAAACCATTTGGTAGTAGTTTTGGCACTGTGGGCAGGTGCCAAGTCCTACTGGAAAAGGAAATCAGCATCTCCATAAAACTTGTCAGCAGATGGAAGCATGAAGTGCTCTAAAACCTCCTGGTCGACGCTGCATTGACTTTAGACTTGATAAAATACAGTGGACGAACACCAGCAAATGACATGGCACCCCAAATCATCACAAACTGCAGAACCTTCACACTGGACTTCAAACACCTTGGATTATGTGCCTTTCCACGCTTCCTCCAGACTCTAGGACCTTGATTTCCAAATAAAATGCAAAATTTACTTTCATCTGAAAAGAGGACTTTGGACTACTGAGGAACAGTCCAGTTCTTTCTCTCCTTAGCCCAGGTAAGACACTTCTGACATCTCTGGTTCAGGAGTGGCTTGATATTAGGAATGTAACAGTTGTAACCCCTTTCCTGAAGACGTCTGTGTGTGGTGGCTCTTGATGCACTCACACCAGCCTCAGTCCACTCCTTGTGAAGCTCTCCCAAGTTCTTGAATTGACTTTTCTTGACAATCCTCTCAAGGCTGCAGTCATCCCTGTTGCTTGTGCACCTTTTCCAGCAATGACTTTCTGTGGCTTACCCTCCTTGTGGAGAGTGTTAATGATAGTCTTTGGGACAACTGTCAAGTCAGCAGTCTTCTCCATGATTGTGGTTGCGTGTACTGAACTAGACTGAGAGATACGCAGTATTTATACTGTTTTACTTATACTCAAAATGAAAGATTCTCATATTTTGAGACTGT
Organism: Neoarius graeffei; assembly: GCF_027579695.1. Lineage (NCBI taxonomy): Eukaryota > Metazoa > Chordata > Actinopteri > Siluriformes > Ariidae > Neoarius > Neoarius graeffei. The sequence continues at coordinate 78,396,685 of NC_083575.1, forward strand.
AGGCCATAATTATCAAAATTAAAATGGGAAAATACTTGAAGCATTTTTGTTTACATGTAATGAGTCTAGAATATATAAAATTTTCACTTTCTTAAATAACTGATGGAAAATACTGAACTTTTTCCACAATATTCTCATTATTTGAGATGTACTACTTTGTATCTATGATTTTAATATTGTAATTCATGTTCACAATTCTACTATATAAAAACACATGCATTAAATAAACCTTGTTTATCGTTTATTCACCTTGCACGCACGTTTGGTTGAATCTCAAATTTGTGTTTTATTCCTGATTTCGTATTCCCTAATGTTTTGAAAATAGTGTGTTATTTCATAAAGAACAAGTCCATGTTTAGCACATTATGATAAATTTCTCTGAATCTGTCACTAACAAACCCCCCCTAATTTTAGGACCTTTTAGATATAAACAGGAAATTATTAACTATTATTGTTTTTGCTTCCCAGTGTTGCAATCAATAAAGCTTTCATTAACGTGGTGATCATAATACATACAATTTATGGAAATATCTTCAACATTAAATCAACAGTATTAAACTTCTCTTAAGCTCAGGCATGTGGGAAGTCATGGCCTAATGGTTAGAGAAGCAGCTTTGGAACCAAAAGGTCAGTGGTTTGATTCCCTGGACCAGCAGGAATGGCTGAAGTGTACTTCAGCAAGGCACCTAACCCCCAACTGCTCCCCAGGTATGTTGTACTTCTCTTTGGATAAGAACAGCTGCTAAATACCTGTAACGTAATGGAGCAGTGCCAGTAGTGAGCTGCCCTTATATGAAATCTGACCCAGCTGAACTATTTTACATTGGCGTTTTCAAGAAAACACTATATTTACACAACACATACTTCATGTGGGATTTGTAAACATGAGACAGTACAGACCAAACCAAAACAGACTAATCTGTTTTAATGTGGACTAATTCACAGACTATTTTTTGCATGTATTTATTTTCATCATTATCATTGTGCAGCCTGTTGGGTTTCAGTCACGTGACTTTTCTTAGCGGTTTTACCAGAAGTGAAACAGCTGGTGGTCTAAACGGTTGCCGTAGTGCAAACAACTAGCGATAACTTATCAGAGTATGCTCGTAATCTAGAAGCCACTGCTCGCTTTAGACATATTCAGAAGATTGCTATGTGCAATGGAATCGACCCCTACAGTCTAGGAAAGAAGGATGTGTCATATGATCTCGAAAACTACCCTTCAGTCGAGTTCCCCGCCATCTCAAACTATCTGGTGTTGCAGACGTCCTTCTACACCGCAAAACAGATGAAAGTGTGGAAGAGTATGGGGGCTTACAACTTTTTTGTATGTGGCTGGGTAAAGGACCTCGCTATCAAGTCACTGCCGAATGAATCCTGTATTGTTTTTACCCGTGCAAGTATTTATTTATTTTTTTAGCTTTTTGTTCGTGTCTTTACAACGAAGCGCTGCAAGTTGAAGTGTAAATAAACAGTTCGCTTGATTCTCACTTGTGTTGGCTCTTATCTCTCAGGTAAACCATTCACAAAGATCATTGAAAACCCCTTTAAAGGGCTGATGACACGAACATGACTCTATGCAATTTCTTAAACTATACAACATGGCAAACATGTTAGATTTCTGTTATAATTACGTGAAAAGAAGCTGTTACGCGAATATCCAACTTTTAATTGCACAGCGCAAGAAAACTGGGTCCGTGGCTCGCGGGCATGCTGTGACGTCAGCGGAAGAACACGCTGCGGTTCACTGGCTGTTCTACTCGATGGGAATGGCGCATGAAAACACCGGTGAACTCTCTAGTGCTAGCTCTTCCTCTGAACAAAAGAACAACCAAATACTGGTACTTTAAGCAGTGATCATGATGGCATGATTTTATCTGATTTTAAATAAATGAGTGATAATAATGTGAATGTTCACAACTGGTACATACAAACTCTGCAGCTTCTGATTCAGCAGCTGCGTCATTCTCCGCAAAAACATCAGCAAGAACCTACAATATAAATGGAAATGCAATACACTAAGCTCAAATGACTTTTGGAAAGTATAATTTCTAAATTTTTTCTACATATTCTTGAAGTCGGTCATCGGGGTACTTGCTACCGTTCCCCAACAACGCATGGCAAAGGGTAAAGTGTAGTGTTGCTACGAGTACTTGCTAAAGCCTCCGGTGGAAGATCCTCGATGTGCTGATAAGACATACAGTTCTATATAACACACAAGTGTCACGATAATCACAAAACAGATGCAAATTGTTAAAATACCTAATTTTTAAGCAATCATGTATTGATCTCTTCCGAGTAGAATCCATGATAGCCTACCCTCTTTACCCTTTGCCTCTCGTTGCTAGGCGGCAGTTACATGAAAGCCGCAAGCTTTCACAAGCAAATACATGACTGATATCACGCCGACTTTATGATTACATTTATGATTATCATGAATGTGTACTCTATGATGTGTACTCTATGAGCGCTCTGGAGCGAGTCACTTCCAAGATGGCCACGCAGACCGCATGGTTACTATTTTTAGCATCATGTCGGAGCACTCTATAGCTCTACGTACCTTTATCTTATGTCGTTTCTCAACACATGTTCTGACAGGAGGACTGTCTTTGGAGGAGTCGCCTTGTCCCAGGTGACTGCTGGATCCGGCATAGCTACTAGTAGACCCCCTCCGGAATACTGTATGCACTGCTGATGGTAGCAACACACGTTTGTGCTGAACTGAACACCCAAGAGATTCTTTTAAGCTGGGAAGGGTGTCAAAACAATCCAAATCGAAGTGTTCAGAGCACAGGACGGATGTTGGTGAGGGCTCCCACTTGTCACGAGTGCGCCTGACTTGCTTCACCCACTTCGCATGCAGCTCGGGATCTCTGGGAAACTTGAATAAACTTACCCCATCCTTGTGGGTTTTGGAGCAAAAGCCGGCAACACAACGCGAAGGCATAATAACTATATATATATATATATAAAATGTATAATAATAATACTAATAATGATAAACTGAACACCTGTCGCATCAACAACAAACTGGTAAGTTAAGAGGAAGATTCTTTCGCTGACGTCATATAGCCCCTCCTCCTCATTCATCTCCTGGGTGCTGCAGCCCTGTCAAATTTGCCCAAATAGCCGCGTTTTTTATCGTAACTTGTAAAATAGGCGCCTTCGTGAATTAATATATGGATCATCGGGAATTACTTTTTATGTTATAAAACATCGCCAAAGATGTCAAAAACGTGTCATCAGCCCTTTAAAGACCTGGATCTTAGTTAAACAAGACAGAGAAGTGATCACGGCGCGTTGTAACTGTATGGCTGGGTAAGAACTTTGTCGCAACCTTCATGCATATGGACTTTGTGAGGAGTAAACAAAGAAACAGCTGGGGACTTTAGTGCTTTGTGACTAAAAAAAAAAATAAAACCAGTGCTATTCTTGGATTGACTTAACTCAACTTCCTGATTCATAATCTCAGCTGGACCCTGTAGATTTGTACCTACTATCTCACTATCCCTGGTTCAGTGCAACAAGTGGTTTTCTGTCCCTGCAGAAAAACACCCAGGGCTGTGAAAATGTGCAAATATTTTATTCTCAAACAAAGCAGATATTCAAACAGTAATACTGATTAAAACATTCAGAAATGCAGAGCCAAATCTCCAGAGCTGTTTGCTGATAGAAGTTCTGCTCTCACTGAATACACATTATACGCTGGCAAATAGAAAAATAAAGCACCATACTGAATATCAGCCTTAATAAAGGAATGTAAAATAGCACAACCCCCCCAAATATCCAAACACAGTGTGGAGAAAAGGTGTGTCCAAAAAAAATGCATCTTGAGATTAAAGTTTGCCAGCAAAACAAAAGTACTGACACACAAAAATGTTAAAAAAAAAAAAAAAAAAAGAAATTGGGACAAATATAACAGGCATTCAGTATTATAAAAGTACTGACAATACAGTAGCAAGAATAGAGTACTGTCATCTCGATACTGACATCATATCAGATTGCTCAGCTCAAGTCAAGAAAATTAAACTTGTGTGCTGAATTTCTGGTGAGGCAAAACTAATATCAGCAAAAAGCTCTGCAACTTCAGCTATACAAGTCATACAAGCACACACTAAGCTTCCCATGAAAGCAGATGCACTCCGAATCGAAGTTTGTTTCAAATTACAATAGGTATAAAATTGTAAAAAAAAACATTAATAAGGAATAAATCACCTGGTATAAGTTTACATGACAACATGCTGCTTGTGCAACTATATTAACTGAAAGCAACTACAAATGTGCAACAAAGATCTGTTTTAATAAGTAACAGGGTCAAATTAAATAAAGCTTCATTCTGAGAAAATACCTGTACTTTAAATACAAAATGCTTTGAAATTTGAGTCCCTACAGAAAAAAATTCAAGTTACTGCGATCCAAAAAGCGGGACCTTCATTATATGATACCCTCATTATATTAATAACACAGGGCTTGACATTAACTTTTTAAATCCACAGCAAGATTTTTCACTTGACCATAACCTTTTTATTCTCATGTATTTACAAGTTCAATGAAAGGAAAGTGATTCACAAAAGTTTATCCAAAAGCAGGTACAGTTATGATAATTATGCTTTAATTATTTATGATAACTTTTCAATAAAACTCAAACTTTAACAATAAAACAAAAAACTTGATCTGCAGTTTTAAGAGTTAGACTCGTCCAAATTCAAAGCTTCTGGAGGAAATAAAGTTAAATCTTGATTAATCCAGTAAAACTTGAAGTATAAATTAATTTAAAGAAAACCAATTGGACATGATAAGGGGGAACAGAATCACGTTGTGAATCAATGAAAACAAACCGTGAGCGAGTTCGGTACCGTCATGAAATATTTTACGACATTGTATGGTTCACATTAACCATCACTAAAAGAAAAATACAATGAGTGTCAATGAAATGAAGGTTCACCACAGATATTGATTTTATTGAGGTATTTTATCACCGTTTTTCTGATTTCAATGAATTCAGTGTCTAATAATCTATAATTACATATTACAATGTGGTTATTTTTACACACACACACACACACACACACACACACACACCTGCTGCACTCGGCTTCCCTGGAATTTTGTAAACAATAACATGGCCGTATGTCTGAGGGGATTGAACTAGTTTTATTGGAACTTTATTGATGTAACTCTTGAATAATCACTATTAGGCAGATGCGGATTTGACTTTTCTCAAACGTTTGGTTGTCCCAGACAGTCGGACGACCGTTAAATGTCAAGTCCTGCAACTAAACAGAGAAATAATAAGTGTATATATTAAAAATTCTTCATCTTTCTTTTAACTGTTTGAATACAATTTGATATTTATATTTACAGAAACCTTAATGTGTGATGATGATGATGATGATGATATGTTCCCTAAACATTCTGGTTAAATTAACTTTCTATAGGAAAACAGTTGGGGGGGGGCTATATAATCCATTAATGATGTTTCATTATCAAATTAAATATCAAAACAAACATGCATTTTGTAAACATGTGTTTAAATAATTTATTTCTAACAGGCACTTACTGACTTTTCAAGCAGGGATCCATTGGGCTTATAGTGAGGATGTACTATATAGTAAATAGAAATGTTTTTTTTCCTAACTCTGTGTTGGAGCGGCTTTCATCCATAAATAATCATAAATCCTATCCAAAATCTTTTTTAATTACTCAGATTTGCACAAAGAGATTTTTTAGATCAAATGAAAATATAAGTTTCATTTTAAATGGTTATTGAGCCGTCCACGACGGACACCTTCCATTCACAAAAATGTGTGAAGATGAGAGAAGATGGCACATTTTCACCTGTATTCCAAGTGGCAATGGAAATGTAACACTGAGCTAAATACAAGCATCATTTTGCAAAAAATAGCAATCATTACTGTACGTAAAGAAATAATTTTTGAAAAATCCTAAACATTAAAGTTTATGATTAAGTGATGATCTTGTGCTAGTGATTATGTTTAAGAAAGCAATAATGTGATCTCAATTTAGAGTGTAGCTCTGATACTAATTTTTATTCTGTCTGTGGCAGTATAGACTTAACGTCTCAAATATTCAAATGTGTGGCTATTAAAAAATCTCATCTAAATTTGATTGGCACAGAAAACTAAGTGTCAAGATATAACTTCATGTGATGCCTTCATTTACAACAACCTCATTCAAATTTGTAAATTGCTCATTTAAATATACATGCGCATAGAAAAAGTCTTACACTTTGCACCATTTTGTCAAAAACGACATTTTTGTATGACCCCAGACCTATCTTGCATAGTACCTGGTCTAAAGCTGATTAAAGTTTGTGCCACTGTACCTTCATTAAATGTTCAGAATACGATGCTGCTTAATAATCAATGTACCATTTATAGAGATAGTGGACTGTGAATAAACTGCATAAAACAAAGGAAAATACTTATATAAAAGGTGTTGGAATACTTAATAAGGCCATAGGAGCAGTAGAAGAGGTCTTACACGTGTCCACTTATGTTGCCTCCGGTGTCTGGGCCCTCGGTGGACAGTGAGGAGGAGGGGCGGGTGCTGCGTGGGCGGGGCTGAGTTCCTGGACCAACAGGAGTCGCCTGCTGATGGCTGACCTGAGAGATGGCGTCGTCCGACTCCCAGCGCTCGAGCTCCTCTCGCACCAGCCGCTCCATCTGCTCCCTGTGAGCCTCTGTATCCCTTCCCATCCTTTCATCCTGAGAGAGAGACACACACACACACACACACACGGGGGAATATGGTGGCATGAAAATGAAAAAATAAATAAAAATATTCCATGAATGTGCACATAAGAAAATTTGGATATAAATAGTAAAAATTCTGAACAAAAATCCCAAAATTAATCTGGGAAATTTGATTTATACAAGGCTTTAACCATAAAATCCAACCATGGGGCCAGTTTTGATATCTGCATTACGTTAAATATCACATTATCATCACATTTAGGCCACACCAATTCAATTAGCTGGTTCTCGGAATCGCCGCTTGAAGAAAATGCAAAATGGAAAAAAATAAAATCTAAATCAAACTCCCGCCAGCAGAAAAGGTCACGTGACGTCAAAAGCCAATCAAATCGCCCCTTTCACTTTCGATAAAGACTTGTGGAAGAAACATGCCTGTGGAGGGAAGTCCTGCAAAGCCTGTGTTTGTGATTGTTAGGATATTCAGCGAACAGAAGCGTAAAATCTTTGACAGGTGTGTTGAAATTCTGTTTACTGGTTTGCCTGTATTGTTTGGTCTATTTCCAACGCTAATTTTACCATCAGAGCATTTTTTAAATTTTATTTCGCCCGCTCGCTTCATATTTTTCCTGAAAAAATCCGAGAACCAACTAATTAAATTGGTGTGGCCTTATTTATATTTTCATCTCTGTATCAGAGCTCAGCTACAGATGCTACTCAGATACGGTACACACCAAACCTTTCTCTACATTATTTCACTTCTGACTGACCTGTGATAAATACAATATCTATGTTACAACTGAATATGTTTACTTTTAAATGGGGAATAAACTCCATACAAATGTCAAAAAAGGTCATTTTTTGTTTCAGCAATACCCCCTCAGCTCTCTGGAGACATCCACATGACCACATCCTCTTATACCCCTTTTCCACCAAATCAGTTCCAGGGCTGGTTCGGGGCCAGTGCTGGTGCTGGTTCACAACTCGTTCAACTTGCGAGCCAGCTGAGAACCAGTTTGCTTTTCCATAGCTCGCGGTGCTAAGGGAAGCCACGTCATCACGTCATTGTATACGTCAGTTACGTCGCTGTACAAGTCATTACGTCGCTGTATACGTCAGTTACGTTTGCATAAACCTTGGCGCGAATATCGAAGCAAAAACAACACGGAAGAAGCAGCAGCAACAACAACAATAATAATAACAATGGATGACTTCGCATTTGTACAGCTGCTGCTTCTCATCACTTAAAAATGGCGATCTTTCGCGGTCTTGTTATTGTTGTTGGTCTTAACAACTCCGCCCCCCCCGCTGACGAAAGCGGTTCTTTCCTCTGGCCCAGCAGAGAGTTGGTGCTAGCCTGGAACCGGTTTTTCTGGCCCCAGAGCCAGTTCTTTGTCAGTGGAAACAGAAAACCCGGTTCCAAACTAAGCACTGGCCCCGAACCAGCCCTGGAACTGCTTTGGTGGAAAAGGGGCATTAGTGCTCTAAAGCCAACCACATGACTCAACCCCCCTCTCAGCTCTCCTGAGACATCCACATGAGACACACCCCCTTAGCACACTAAAGCCAACCACATGACTCCACCCCCTCAGCTCTCTGGAGCCATCCACCTTGACCTCAAAATGTTTCTTTCAAAACCCTTGAGTTGTAATCAAAGGCAGAAATCATGAGTTATACTTTTAGCATCCGATTATGGATTTCCACTTCATGATTGAACTCACAATTACATTTTTGTAGGTTATGATTACTTGTCACAACTTGTCACTTGTTTTTAGAGAACTTTCAGTTGCCTTTATGGCAAAGGTCTCACCTCCATGACACCATCCAGCAGTCTGCTAAGGACCTCTCTCCTCTTCAGCTTGGCCCGTTCCATGGCCTCCAGCTTCACAATGACTGCGTCGATCTTGGACACGATGCTGCCAATCGAGTGCTCCATCCGGTCCACCCTCCGCACCAGGCTGAGAACAGAGCACACTTCTAACTGGCATGTCCACCTCCCATTTGATACGGCACAAATCGAGACTTCATAAACAGTTTGTTTCAACTGTGACTCAAACTCTCAGTGAGTTGGAAAGCTAAATAATGGGATTTTTATTGATTCAGTCTCCACGGGTCAGAACACTCTCATATTAAACATGTAACATTTAATATGATTTGATGTGATTAAGATATGAAGAGTTTAGTTCCAAAACGTAATAAATCCACTGTGATAAACTTGAGAAAAAAAAAAAAAAACATATTGATAGGATGAAAACCACTCATTTCTTTTTAAACTTTAATATAACACTACGAGGTTGCAATAACATTAAAAATGCAAATCTAGATTTTGATTTTTAAAATTTGATTGGAAAAAAGATCATCCATGCAATATCCATGACACTTTTTCCCACAAAATGCGATAAATTCATTACATCAATAAAAATGATTTGTGTGTGTGTGTGTGTGTGTGTGTGTGTGTGAGAAATACGACTAGAAACAAGAAGTCAAGTAACATATGACACATATGACAGCCTCTGAACTTGGACCATCTCTTATACTCTTATGTTATAATCACACTATCTCTCATCTCCCAAATGAGGATGGGTTCCCTTTTGAGTCTGGTTCCTCTTGTGGTCTCTTCATGTTGGCTGAGGGAGTTTTTCCTTGCCACCGATGCCACAGGCTTGCTCATTGGGGATAGACTAGGGATAAAATTAGCTCATCTTTAAAGTCATTAAAATTGTGTAAAGCTGCTTTGCAACAATGTCTGTTGTTAAAAGTGCTGTAAATATAAACTTGACTTGACTACTGGACCACAGATTTTTTTTTTATTCATCTTGTCTATAAGCCCCAATCTATTTTACACACAAAGCTCTGAGGAAAGTTAAAGTGAGACGGACTTTCGAGTTCATAAAAATCAGCGAAATTTAGTTCCCTCTGAAATTTGGTCATTGTGATGTGTTTATTTCTGTAATATCTCACAAAACAGGCCATTCTGTGGCTGGGAAATTAATTTGAGAGGCTTCCCTAGCAAATAATATGCATGAAATCACTCGCTTTGTGCAGTCAAGCAGACAGAGGAACTCCATGTGCGCATGCGCAGGTCTACCTTCTTCTTTTGGGTTTTACAGCAGCTGGCATCCACAGTGTTGCATTACTGCCATCTACAGGTTTACCTTGCCTGTGCACTGCCAGTTACATCATTCTGTTGCTAAACAAACAGCTGATCACAGAGGTGCTTGCTGACCGCTGAAATTTATTAGTTTGGTCCTGCGTTTCCTTTCCTTCGCAACAATGTCTTTTCTTCTTGCTTTCCATTACTGTAGTCGGTCTTTCACGTTTCATTTGCACACCCACGTCCTCCATTTTTCTCTCCTGTTTCAGATTTGTATCCCACAATGCCTTACGTGAACAGGGAAAGCCCACCAAATGATGCATGACGTAGTATCTTCAACTGGATCATGGTGAAGCAGGAAAAAAAAAATGGCGAAGAATTTAGGGCCACATAGTAAAGCATCAACCCGATTTCTGATGGCTTTTGTGAACGTGGGGAACCCGGTCATGCAAGGCAATGAATCTCAAAACACTTGACCATCAAACAATGAATTCTGTCTCTTTATTTACATAAGATAGATGGGTTTTATCCAGCGTTTATGTTTAATTTAACTTTTAAAAAATTAATGTGGGATTATTTACTAATATATTTTATACTCGTTGGGAGCCCTGCTTTTATGCAGCACCTATATAAATAAATAAAAAGTGGCATATCTAGATTCCAAGAGGAATCAGGTGAGCTCAACATGGAAAATAACATTGGACCACATTCTCTACTGGAATAATAATAATATAAAACATTAAGATAAGAAATGTTCAATTCTATCAAAGTTATTCATTTATTTTGTTCAAAAATCTGACCAAAAGACAAGGATTCTCTGCGATGTTGACAGTCAGTCAGAGCTGCTGTGACTGTTTCCGTATTTGAATGGTGCGCTGTGATTGGTCAGCAGAGAAATCACATTCTACTGAAAATCAGTAGTGTCGTTTATCACGTTTTGGAAAGAAAGGGGATATACAATGCAGAGAAACGTGATGGATATCGCATTTTACATAAAACTGATTTAATGATTTTTTTGGAACTTTGAAGAGCGATCAAATGCCAAACTACTTTTGGTGGTAACCTGATTTTTTTTTTGTGAATGGCGCTTATCACGTTTTGGCACCAAACTCTTCATATTCTCTTAATAATATATTTGTTTCTAGATATGACATACAGTGTCCTCTACAATTATTGGCCCCCCTTGTAAAGATTAGCAAAAAGGGTTAGGAAAAAAAAATCCACCTTTTGGTGAAATCACTTCATCTCACACTGAAAAAAAAAAAAAGAAAAATCCAACCTTTTACTGAAAAATGTATTCAGAGAAAACTAAATCCCTCTTCAAGAAATTATTTTAAACAAAAACACGTGCTACAATTAGTGGCACTCCTGGAAATGATAGTAAACACATTGTAACTGAAGCATGTTTCCCATTAAATCGTACGGTATTTTTGAGTTGATTGGAGCGTGTAGGAAACTTTCAAGCTGTAATCCATGACATCTTGATTAACTGGGGAACAAATATAAAGTGACACAGAGGCCAAATTTCAAATCATCCATCAACATGGGAACGATAAGAGAACACACAAACCAAATGAGGGAGAAGTGTGTTGACCTTCATAAGTCAGGGAATGATTATAAGAAAAAAAAAAAAAGTTACTTGCCTGAAAATGTCCATTTCTACTGTTAGGACAAGAATAAAAAAGTGGACACCAACTGGAAGTGTTACAAACTTGCTTGGAAGAGGACCCAAGTTTATTTTACCCCCATGTACAGTGAGGAGGAGGGTCAGGGAGGCAAAAAAAAAAACCCCAAGGATCACTGTTGGTGAATTACAAGAAAACGTGAAATCTTGGGGTTTCCAAGTCTCCAAAACCACCAGCAGACTCCGCCTCCACGGCAACAGATTATTTGGAAGGTAATGCAGAAAAAAATCCTTTTCTGTCAGTTAACCACACGTAAATCACCTGAAGTTTGTGAAACGCTACTACAACTTTGACTGGAACCGTGTTCAATGGTCTGATGTAACAAAAATTGAGCTTTTTGACAAACACTGGAGGAGGGTTTGATGTAAAAAGGATGGCTGTAATGAAAAAAACCTGATCCCAACTGTAAAATATGGTGGAGGTTCTGGGACCGTTTTTCCTCCAAAGGCCCTGGAAACCTTGTTAGGGTAAATGGCATCATGGACTACATGCAACACCAGGACATTTTAAATCAAAATGTGGCTGCCTCTGTCAGGAAACTAAAACTGGGTCGTCACTGGATCTTCCAGCAGGACAATGATCTGAAGCATATGTCCAAATCAACACAGAAATGGTTCACTGAGCACAGAATCAAGCTTCTGCCCTGGCCATCTCAGTCCCCTGACCTGAACTCCATTAAAAACCTGTGGAGTGAGCTGAAGAGGAGAAAGCACAAGAGAGGGCCAAGGACCCTGGATGATCTGGAGAGATTGTGTAAAGACGAATGGGCTCAGATACCCTACTCTGTATCTCCAACCTTATAAAATGTTATAGGAGAGACTCAGTGCTGTGTTACTGGCAAAGTGAGGTTGTACAAAGTATTAAATGCAGGGGTGCCAACAATACCTGTTTTTATTGAAAATAATTATTTCTTGATTGGGGATTTGTTTTCTCCGAAAAAAAATTTCAATTAAAAGTTGGATTTTTCTCATTTTTTCAGTATGAAATGAAGCGACTTCACCAAAAGGTGGATTTTTTTTTAGCCCCTTTTTACTAATCTTTACAAGGGGTGCCAATAATTGTGGCAGGCACTGTAAATAAGACACTTACACTTGGAACTCCTCGTAGGACACACCACCAGAGCTGCTGCCACGGCGACGGGAACTGTGTCCACTGTCCTCATCATCGTCCTCCTCCGAGTCATCCTGGCTACGGGAGAAGCTCCGCCCACTCAGAGGCCTGGGCAGCGAACTGCGTTCCAAATCCAAGTCCTCCTGGCGTGTGTGTGAGAGACACTGAGTATCTGTGCAGGTGTGTGTGTGTGCATTCATCTGAGTTAATGACAAGGGCTATTTCTTAATGCAACAATTCAGATAAAAATATATATATTTTTTTAAGTTTGTAGCTAATAAGTAATAGTAACTTAAAGGTCTGATGACACGAACATGACTCTATGCAATTTCTTAAATAAACTATACAACATGGCAAACATGTTAGATTTCTGTTATAATTACGTGAAAAGAAACTGTTGTTACGCAAATATCCAACTTTTAATTGCACAGCGCAAGGAAACTGGGTCCGTGGCTCGCGGCCATGTTGTGACGTCAGCGGAAGAACACGCTGCGGTTCACTGGCTGTTCTACTCAATGGAAATGGCGCATGAAAACGCCGGTGAACTCTCTAGTGGTAGCTCTTCCTCTGAACAAAAGAACAACCAAATACTGGTACTTTAAGCAGTGATCATGATGGCATGATTTTATCTGATTTTAAATAAATGAGATTGATAATAATATGAATGTTCACAACTAGTACATAAAAACTCTGCAGCTTCTGATTCAGCAGCTGCGTCATACTCCACAAAAACATCAGCAAGAACCTACAATATAAATGGAAATGCAATACACTAAGCTCAAATGACTTTTGGAAAGTATAATTTCTAAATTTTTTCTACATATTCTTGAAGTCGGTCATCGGGGTACTTGCTACCGTTCCCTAACAACGCATGGCAAAGGGTAAAGTGTAGTGTTGCGTTGCTACGAGTACTTGCTAAAGCCTCCGGTGGAAGATCCTCGATGTGCTGATAAGACATACAGTTCTATAATATAGAACTGTATGTCTTATCAGCACATCGAGGATCTTCCACCGGAGGCTTTAGCAAGTACTCGTAGCAACACTACACTTTACCCTTTATATATAACTTGTGTGTTATACAGGGAGTGCAGAATTATTAGGCAAGTTGTATTTTTGAGGATTAGTTTTATTATTGAAAAACAACTATGTTCTTGATGAACCCAAAAGACTCATAAATATCAAAGCTGAGTATTTTTGGAAGTTGGAGTAGGGCTTTCTTAGTTTTAGCTATCTTAGGAGGATATCTGTGTGTGCAGGTGACTATAACTGTGCATAATTATTAGACAACTTAACAAAAAACAAACATATACCCATTTCACTCATTTATTTTCACCAGGGAAACCAATATAACAACTCAACATTCACTAATATATATTGCTGGCATTCAAAAACAAACAAAAAAAAAACAAATCAGTGACTAATATAGCCGCCTTTCTTTACAAGGACACTCAAAAGCCTGCCATCCATGGATTCGGTCAGTGTTTTGATCTGTTTGCGATCAACATTGCGTGCAGCAGCAATCACAGCCTCCCAGACACTGTTCAGAGATGTGTACTGTTTCCCCTCCTTGTAGATCTCACATTTGATGAGGGACCACAGGTTTTCTATGGGGTTCAGATCAGGTGAACAAGGAGGCCACGTCATTAATCTTTCTTCCTTTAGACCCTTTCTGGCCAGCCATGCTGTGGAGTACTTGGATGCGTGTGATGGAGCATTGTCCTGCATGAAAATCATGTTTTTCTTGAAGGATGCTGACTTCTTCCTGTACCACTGCTTGAAGAAGGTGTCTTCCAAAAACTGACAATAGGACTGGGAGTTGAGCTTGATGCCATCCTCAACCCGAAAAGGTCCCACAAGCTCATCTTTGATGATACCAGCCCATACCAGTACCCCACCTCCACCTTGCTGGCGTCTGAGTCGGACTGGAGCGCTCTGCCCTTTGCTGATCCAGCCACGAGCCCATCCATCTGGCCCATCAAGACTCACTCTCATTTCATCTGTCCATAAGACCTTAGAAAAATCAGTCTTGTGATACTTCTTGGCCCAGTCTTGACGTTTCATCTTGTGTGTCTTGTTCAGTGGTGGTCGTTTTTCAGCCTTTGTTACCTTGGCCGTGTCCCTGAGTATTGCACACCTTGTGCTTTTTGACACTCCAGTGATATTGCAGCTCTGAAATATGGCAAAACTGGTGGCGAGTGGCATCTTGGCAGCTTCACGCTTGACTTTCCTCAGTTCACGGGCAGTTAGTTTGCGCCTTTTTTTTTCAACACGCTTCTTGCGACCCTGTTGACTATTTTGAATGAAGCGCTTGATTGTTCGATGGTCACGCTTCAAAAGCTGGGCAATTTTAAGAGTGCTCCATCCCTTTGCAATATATGTCACTATTTTTGACTTTTCTGAGTCCGTCAAATCCCTCTTCTGACCCATTTTGCCAAAGGAAAGGAAGTTGCCTAATAATTTTGCACACCTGATATAGGGTGTTGATGTCATTAGACCACACCCCTTTTCATTACAGAGATGCACATCACCTGGTATGCTTAATTGGTAGGAGGCTTTCAAGCCTATGCAGCTTGGAGTAGGCCAACATGCATAGAGAGGGTAATGTGGTCAACATACTCATTTGCCTAATAATTCTGCACTCCCTGTATATATAGAATCTATATAATACACAAGTGTCACGATAATCACAAAACAGATGCAAATTGTTAAAATACCTAATTTTTAAGCAATCATGTGTTGATCTCTTCCGAATAGAATCTATGATAGCCTACCCTCTTTACCCTTTGCCTCTCGTTGCTAGGCGGCAGTTACATGAAAGCCACAAGCTTTCACAAGCAAATACATGACTGATATCACACCGACTATGATTACATTTATGATTATCATGAATGTGTACTCTATGATGTGTACTCTATGAGCGCTCTGGAGCGAGTCACTTCCAAGATGGCCGCGCAGACCGCAGTGTTACTATTTTTAGCATCATGTTGGAGCACTCTATAGCTCTACGTACCTTTATCTTATGTCGTTTCTCAACACATGTTCTGACAGGAGGACTGTCTTTGGAGGAGTCGCCTTGTCCCAGGCGACTGCTGGATCCGGCATAGCTACTAGTAGACCCCCTCCGGAATACTGTAGGCACTGCTGATGGTAGTAACACACGTTTGTGCTGAACTGCACACCCAAGAGATTCTTTTAAGCTGGGAAGGGTGTCAAAACAATCCAAATTGAAGTGTTCAGAGCACAGAATGGATGTTGATGAGGGCTCCCACTTGTCACGAGTGCGCCTGACTTGCTTCACCCACTTCGCATGCAGCTCGGGATCTCTGGGAAACTTGAATAAACTTACCCCACCCTTGTGGGTTTTGGAGCAAAAGCCGGCAACACAACGCGAAGGCATAATATCTATCTATCTATCTATCTATCTATCTATCTATCTATCTATCTATCTATCTATAAAATGTATAATAATGTATAATACTAATACTAATAATGACAAACTGAACACCTGCCGCATCAACAACAAACTGGTAAGTGAGGAGGAAGATTCTTTCGCTGACGTCATATAGCCCCTCCTCCTCATTCGTCTCCTGGGTGCTGCAGCCCCGTCAAATTTGCCCAAATAGCCGCGTTTTTTTATCATAACTTGTAAAATAGGTGCCTTCATGAATTAATATATGGATCATCGGGAATTACTTTTTATGTTATAAAACATCGCCAAAGATGTCAAAAACGTGTCATCAGACCTTTAAAGATACCAGTTTAGCATTGTGCACATCTGAGCCAAGTCAGGATTTAACAAAATATCAAGTAATCGAAATGACTTCTAACGTACAGTTCTCCTTCAAAATTTATATCTAGTGCTCATGGTGAGAGACACCAAGCTTTGTTCCGAGTAAGAAAGTGATTTTAGATTTTTAGCTTTAAGATGGCTGCTATGACTGTTCAATAGTTTTGTCCATTTTAATAGCCAAATGTGTCATACAGTGTCAGGAAAAAATAAAATAAAAATAAATAAATAAAATCACCAGCAATACTAAACGAGACAGTCAATGATGGCGTAGCTCACTCCGGCCCCATCTAGTCCAGAAGGAATGATCTAAAGTGGGCCACTGAATCAAAAAATCAGTGAAGAATTGAGGGAGAAGCGATTTGTGTGGAAACTACTCGTTAGGGCTTACTCCATATCTCATCTCATCTCATTATCTCTAGCCGCTTTATCCTTCTACAGGGTCGCAGGCAAGCTGGAGCCTATCCCAGCTGACTACAGGCGAAAGGCGGGGTACACCCTGGACAAGTCGCCAGGTCATCACAGGGCTGACACATAGACACAGACAACCATTCACACTCACATTCACACCTACGGTCAATTTAGAGTCACCAATTAGCCTAACCTGCATGTCTTTGGACTGTGGGGGAAACCGGAGCTTACTCCATATCTTCATTATTAATTGCAGCTATGTAAATTTGGGTAGAAGCTATATTGCACCCCAGGCAGACCTACCTTCCTGCCAAAAAGAATAAAAATTGGTGAAGAACTAAGAGAGAAGAAGCGATTTTCGTGAAACGTGTACGTCGCTGGACAGACAACACATGATGGCATAAGCCAGGCTTGTAGTACTTGAGTCTGACTCGTGCCCTAATCTTAAGGACTCGTAACTCGACTTGGACTTGAGCACTGATGACTCGGACTCGCGCATTAACTGCATTAGGACTCGGAAAATGGAGACAAGGACTTGGATTTTTTCCTTTATTTTTTGTAACGTCATAATAATTTGACATAAGATATTACATTTTATACTAATTTCGTGTCAGAGTGTCACACCTGCACGCCTTGGCGCATGCATCAGATAGATTCTCGGGCACGCTCCGGACAGTGCATGCACCAAGCGGACTCTCACGCGCGCGCCGTAAACGACTCTCACCTGCACAGGATTAAGGCACAATCAGTGCGCCAATATAAAAACTGTGAAAACACACTTACTTTGCAAAGTATTGAGTTGCATTGCTGACACATTACTGAGCCTTATTTCCTTGTTTGGTTTCCTGATCCCTGATTTCCTGTTTCTCATTTTTGATTCTGCCGAGACTACGATAGCCTGTTTGTGCCTCACTTGACCTATTGCCTGTTTCACCGTTTTACGATTTTGCCTGCCGTTCTGGATTGTTTATCTGTCTTCACTTGTATTAATAAACACAACTTCTGCACTTACATCCATTTCCCAACCATCTCTGACAGAATACTTCACACTCCCTGATAAAGAGAATGCACATTCACCTGTTCATACGTCATGTTCAGGAACAAACTAAATGTTAATGGCACTAAAACAGCCACTGCCAAATGGTGCAGTTGAGTGTTGGACTCGACTCGGATCAATAGTGGACTTGACTCGAATTTTTTTTAATGACTTGGACTTGAACACTTGGGACTCTAAGTTTAGTGACTCAATTATAACACTGGCATAAGCTCATCGCCTGTCGGCCGGATGAGCTAATAATAATTGAACATGGTTTGAAGCCAGTGTGTGATGATTCAGACATGCAGCCTGAATAATACTTAACTGGTAGCTAAGTTTCCTTTGTTACTTCCTGTCTGCTTGGATGATCTAAATCAGGGGTGTCCAAACTGATCCATAAAGGGCCGTGTGGCTGCAGGTTTTCATTCCAGCCATGCAGCAGCACACCTGACTTGGCTCATTCAAATCAACTGAACTGTCTTCACACAGTCAAATACTTGCAGCCACACCCACCCTTGATTAAAGGGTGGGTGTGTCAGTTGATTGAATAAGCCAAATGAGGTGTGCTGCTGCATGGCTGGAATGAAAACCTGCAGCCACACGGCCCTTTATGGATCAGTTTGGACACCCCTGATCTAAATTCATGCTATTCATTTAATTACTTCAGAAACTGAAATATTACTTCATGGCTGACTTTTGCTTCAATCCTCACATTCAAGTAATTTCTTTCACACAACTGGCTTCATCTATCCATCTTTTACTGGAGTTGTATGTAAAGGTTTTAGTAGATTTTTGCTGAATTACTTTGTACTCGCATGTGTATACTGATAAATGCCAATCTGCTGTAAATTTACCATGCACAGTCACAACACAGCTGATTTACATTTACTGACATTCACAAACTAAAAATAAATTGCGAAAAGAGTGCCTTGTAAGCACAACATGCATGAACTCTTCCACTACTGCAGCTTAGCCACTGAACATCAGTCATCACAGACACACACTAACTCCTCATGCTTTTATAGGGTGCCATTTCTTTTGTCCTAACTGAACTGATTTTATTTGTCTTAAATTTATGGATTTCATTTGGAGTGCCTTATTTTGAGTTTCAAAATATTTTTCATTAAATTTGTGTGTGCAAGTGAAATAAATAAATCATTTAAACCTGACAGCATAACCTGTATATAGTTAGAGAAGCAGCTTTGGGACCAAAAGGTTGCCAGTTTGATTGCCTGGACCAGCAGGAATGGCTGAAGCACCCTTGAGCAAGGCAACTAACCCCCAATTGCACCCCAGGCTGCTCTGAGTATGTTGTATGTCGCTCTGGATAAGAGCGTTTGCTAAATGCCTGTAATGTCATTAATGGAATAACGTTTCAGGAAATCCCGATCAGCTGAGGAGGGAATCTCCTTATCCATAAATTTACACAATCTCAGGAGCTGTCATAGGATATTAATGTTTTCCAATCTAAACTTATTTTCATGAATATCACTTTTCCTGTGAAAATACTCCTTGTGAACAGGGCTGTGAAATAGAAATGACAAAATCCGAGGAAACAATTTTAGCAGGGGGTCTGGGAGGAGCAGCCCCCCAGGAGCTGGGGGCCAGAAGCTGAACAGATTTTGTGTATATTGATAGATTTGAAGCATCTCCTGAAAGCAAACATTTTCTCAACCATGCCATTTAATTTGAACTGTTTATTATTATTATTATTATTATTATTATTATAATAAACTGAATATATAAAATGTGAACAAGATGGTCTACCTGGTAATCTATAGTTCGACAGCTTCAATTTCACCAATTCCCCATGTTTTTTTTCCTTTAACATGGTCAACCAAACGCGTTCTTCCACCAGAACCGTACTTCACATCCTGATGGCACAAGATGCAGTAAGCTTTCCCCGGTTCTTTTATCTTCCGTATGTGCTCATTCACTACCGACTTTAAACTCCAGCCATCGCCAATTCCATGGATTTTTGATGCCGTTTTCCTTGTCAAATGTTTTTGACATCGTTGGTCTTCCCGTCCTCCCTCTGAACGATGTCCCTCCGTGACACGGACATACCACAAAATTCTCCTTTTCAAAACCGTTGATATCGAAAGCGTGTTTAAAAGAGCACAAGATTCGTGCCATGGTTTGTAAGCATGGCGCAAATGCCGTAAACCGGTCTGTCATTGTCGCAAAAGAAACCTACCCCCCCAATTTTTATTGCAAAATTAGATGATGATTTACTAAAATGATATTTTTGGCAGCCAAATTCGCGGAATTCCGCGGATCCTTCACAGCCCTGTGTGAATGATTTACAAATAAATTCATAAACTCAGGCCCATTAACTTTCCATTTACTCACTCTCTCTTTCTCCAGATCGTCCCTCATCTGCTGGTGCTCGTGCTCAGTGAGCTCCTGGTCTCCGTCCAGATCGTACTTTGCAAAAATGGCTTCAATCTCAGCGTCTGAGTGTCCTTTTCTGCAAACACACCAGAAAAACACACATTCGCTCAGCACACACGTCAATCTTGTGGTTTCATCATCTATCATCTTTAAGAATATTAGTCAGGCAGAGTTTTGGTCACCCTCGCAGGTCCTGCCGGAGCTCATCGAAGTTGAGTTTCCCTCCCACCTGCCGAAGGCTATCAGAGATATCATCCACCGCTGTCTTCCTCAGCTTCAGTTTCACCATGGCCTTGTGGTAGCCCTGAGAAAGCACGCCACGTTCTATACCACTCTCCATTCTTGTTTTTTTAACTCAATGAAAAGCCTCTGATATTTTTCATGTCATAGCACGATTGACATACCTTTTTAATGAGGTCTGTAATCTCCATTTCGGATCTCTGCTGTGCCATGTCAGCCTTCACCTCTGCATAAGTGTCATTGATGATGGCTAAGAACATATTCTGAAAAAAGAAAAAGAGGGAATAATTAACAAAAAGCATGACCACTCACAGTCATCATGACAGAAACTAGCTGCTTCTGTAGAATTACTGTTTATACACCACATGGCCAAAAGTATGTGAACACCTGACCATCACACCCATATGTGGTTCCTCCCCAAAGTTGGAAGCACACAATCGTAGAGAATGTCTCTGTGTGCTAGAGCATTACGGTTTCCTTTTCCTAGAACCAAGAGGGCCCAAAACTGTCCAGCATGACAATGTTCCTGTGCACAAAGCAACACCCAAAAGCTATGGTGCACCAAGGTTGGCACGGAAGAACTCAGAGCCCTGACCTCAACCCTACTGAATACCTCTGGGATGAACTGCAACCCAGGCCTCATTACCTGACCTCACTAATGCTCTTGAATGAACTGAATGAGCACAACGCCCTACAGCTACATTCCAAAATCTAGTGGAAAGCTTTTCCAGAAGAGTGGAGGTCATTATAGCAAAGGGGGACTAAATCTGGAATGGGATGTTCAACAAGCACATATACAGTCCCAGTCAACAGTTTGGACACGCCTTCTAATTCAAGAGTTTTCTTAATTTTTTAATTAAAAGACATTTCATATCTTAGTCTTAAAGTAATGAGAGAGATCGTTCCTCTTTACTTAGCTGAGCGGTTCATGATACGATATGGATTACTACAGTTGTGGTGTTAGGGCTATTTACTGTATTTTTATTATTTGATCTCAAATGCATTAAGAAGGCAAGAAACTCATCCACTAATTACAGCGGTGCTTGAAAGTTTGTGAACCCTTTAGAATTTTCTATATTTCTGCATAAATATGACCTAAAACATTATCAGATTTTCACACAAGTCCTAAAAGTAGATAAAGAGAACCCAGTTAAACAAATGAGACAAAAATATTATACTTGGTCATTTATTTATTGAGGAAAATGATCCAATTGAGTGGCAAAAGTATGTGAACCTCTAAGATTAGCAGTTAATTTGAAGGTGAAATTAGAGTCAGGTGTTTTCAATCAATGGGATGACAATCAGGTGTGAGTGGGCACCCTATTTTATTTAAAGAACAGGGATCTACCAAAGTCTGATCTTCACAACATGTTTGTGGAAGTGTATCATGGCACAAACAAAGGAGATTTCTGAGGACCTCAGAAAAAGCGTTGTTGATGCTCATCAGGCTGGAAAAGGTTACAAAACCATCTCTAAAGAGTTTGGACTCCACCAATCCACAGTCAGACAGATTGTGTACAAATGAAGGAAATTCAAGACCATTGTTACCCTCCCCAGGAGTGGGCGACCAACAAAGATCACTCCAAGAGCAAGGCGTGTAATAGTCAGCGAGGTCACAAAGGACCCCAGGGTAACTTCTAAGCAACTGAAGGCCTCTCTCACATTGGCTAATTTTAAATGTTCATGAGTCCACCATCAGGAGAACACTGAACAACAATGGTGTGCATGGCAGGGTTGCATGGAGAAAGCCACTGCTCTCCAAAAAGAACATTGCTGCTCGCCTGCAGTTTGCTAAAGATCACATGGACAAACCAGAAGGCTATTGGAAAAATGTTTTGTAGATGGATGAGAGCAAAATATAACTTTTTGGTTTAAATGAGAAGGGTTGTGTTTGGAGAAAGAAAAACACTGCATTCCAGCATAAGAACCTTATCCCATCTGTGAAACATGGTGGTGGTAGTATCATGGTTTGGGCCTGTTTTGCTGCATCTGGGCCAGGATGGCTTGCCATCATTGATGGAACAATGAATTCTGAATTTTACCAGTGAATTCTAAAGGAAAATGTCATGACATCTGTCCATGAACTGAATCTCAAGAGAAGGTGGGTCATACAGCAAGACAACGACCCGAAGCACACAAGTCGTTCTACCAAAGAATGGTTAAAGAAGAATAAAGTTAATGTTTTGGAATGGCCAAGTCAAAGTCCTGACCTTAATCCAATCGAAATGTTGTGGAAGGACCTGAAGCAAGCAGTTCGTGTGAGGAAACCCACGAACATCCCAGAGTTGAAGCTGTTCTGTACGGAGGAATGGGCTAAAATTCCTCCAAGCCGGTGTGCAGGGCTGATCAACAGTTACCAGAAACATTTAGTTGCAGTTATTGCTGCACAAGGGGGTCACACCAGATACTGAAAGCAAAGGTTCACATACTTTTGCCACTCACAGATATGTAATATTGGATCATTTTCCTCAATAAATAAATGACCAAGTATAATATTTTTGTCTCATTTGTTTAACTGGGTTCTCTTTATCTACTTTTAGGACTTGTGTGAAAATCTGACGATGTTTCATATTTATGCAGAAATACAGAAAATTCTAAAGCGTTCACAAACTTTCAAGCACCACTGTAACTTTTGACAAGGCACACCTGTTAATTGAAAAGCATTCCAGGTGACTACCTCATGAAGCTGGTTAAGATAATGCCAACAGTGTACAAAGCATCATCAAGGTAAACGCTGGATACTTTGAAAACTAGAAAATATCAAACATTTTGGTTTTTTTTTTTTGTTTACCAAATATGTTCCATATGTTATTTCATAGTTTTGATGTCTTCAGTATTTCTATTACAAAGTAGAAAATGGTCACAATACAGAAAACCCTATGAATGCATAGATGTGTCCAAACTTTTGACTCGTACTGCAGGTGTGAAACTTTTGCCTATATAACGCATGCCCAAAAATGATACCAACTAACAGAGATCAAATTTTACGAACACAAACCATATGATCATGGGAAAACTCAAGGCCTACATTAGCCACAGAATAACTGTATTATTTCCAAATAGCATAATAATATTTGAGACTCTATATTTGCTTTGCAAGCTGCTAATAAACCCTCTGAGAAAGTGCAAGACAAAAAGTTTGTCTTGAATGCAATCACTTTATTTTGGCATCTTTTTTTTTTTTAAATGTTGCTTTCCGTGTAGTGTTAAATTAAAGTATGGGTGCTCATCTCTCCTTGGTTATACATGTAAAGATATAAGAAAGGGACTATGTTTTTCAAATTTGTATATTTTAGATTCTTCTTGTTTTTTTATTCTATTTATAGAACTACTTATCTCATCTCATTATCTGTAGCCGCTTTATCCTGTTCTACAGGGTTGCAGGCAAGCTGGAGCCTATCCCAGCTGACTACGAGCGAAAGGCGGGGTACACCCTGGACAAGTCGCCAGGAGAACTACTTATTGTCTTTTTAAAAATTTATATTCTAACTGTTCAAGCACCAACGACCAAAACAAATTCCTTGTATGCGAGAACGTACTCGGCAACAAACTTGATTCCGATTCTGAAGGGAAAGATACACTAAAATACAAACTACTGAATTTCCTGAAATCCTACAGCTTTAAAAAGGTATCACAGTAATTTGTTTCATGACCAAATAATTAACGGTTATTCAACAAAATTGAGTTGTATATGAGCTCGGCTATAAGCCATGTATGACAAGATTGAGTGGAATAACGGTTTTATTCTATCCACATTCACTGGAAGTTGACAAAAAGAGCATTTTTATTTTTATTCTTTATAAATTCGATAAATAAAAACTTGATACCAAACATCCAACAAAATAATTTCCGCTTGGAATGTAAACAAACCGGCAAAATGACAGCAGCAATGTGTGAAAAATGCAATAATAATTATTGGAAAAAGAAAAAGACGTTCTTACCATCAAATACTTTCATTCCATATTTTGTTGCTTTTTTTTTTGGATTTTGTTTTCAGGTAGAGTTTTTATTTCCTCCTCGGTTGGTTCAGCAACACGCACCGCCATTTTGTTTTTCTCTCCTCATGGTATATGAGCTGATAGCCTAGTAGTAGCATAGCCAATCAGAGTGCACGACTGCTCATATCCAGTGAATGTGGATAGAATAATGACCATTATATTGTAAACACAGCCATACTTTAAGCATCACCAGATCCAAGTCTGATTTTCTGGCCACTCATGAAGCCTAGTGGACTCCAGTTCCTTACCAACAGAATCATGAACATGAAGAAAACAAAGGTGGTGAAGTAAATTGGCCCCAGGACTCGGTCAGACTCTTCGAGCTCTGAGAAGTCAAAGTCTCCGAGAATGATCCGGAACTGTGTGAAACTGCACAGGCAGACCATGAGAGACAGTAAGGATGAGGAGACACATTAAGAATTTTTTCTCTTAATCTAAAATGCTATATTACAATTACTTAAACTTCGTAAAAACAAAAACACAATGCAAGGGCAAACTTTGAATTATTTGATTAGTGATCCATTTTCAATTACTTTTAGTAAAGAGGAAAATATATTCTGTAATTGTTTTATTCCTCACATAATACATTTTATTCTGAGATAAAATGCTGAAAGAGAGGCAGGCAGACAGACAGACAGACAGACAGACAGACAGACAGACAGACAGACAGACAGACAGATATCCTTATAAAGGGCTCATGGACTCACATGCAGGCTTGGAAAGTGCTGAAGTCATCGAGTTGTGTGCCGAACACCAGGTACGCCAGCTGCGCGTATGCCAGGAACACAATGAAGAACATGATGGCAAATCCCAGCAGGTCTTTAGCACACCGGGACACAGTGCTGGACAGCTGGCTCATGGTCTTATTAAAATTGATGAACTTAAATAGCTGCCGAAAAAGCAATTGATTTTAACTATAATTTATCAGCCAACTGAGTTTACTGTACAGCAGATAAACAGTTAATAGATCCACAGATAAGAGGCTCACTTTGACCCAGGCCAGAAAGACGATGATGGCAGCCAGATTGTTGAACTGAATCTGCAGCCGAGCAAGTGGACCGAAGTTTGGGAACATGCTGTGGTTCTCCAGCAGGAACTTCAGCCTGTTGTTGACTGCTGATGTCCTGTAGATGTTCATAATGATGGCCGGCAAGCTCAGCTAAAGAGATGTTCAGAGAGAGCCCATGAACAACAGAAGGGCTGAGAAATTTGCAGCATGATGATTCAACACTAAATTTTCACTAAAGGTGCTTTCTCAAATCTGCTAATTTTACATGGAAGTGACGGAATGTGGACGCTTTTATAAAGCGCTGGTCACAGTGGAGTTGGAAAAAAAAAAAGGTAATCTTTTCATAAACCTGCAATGATGTCAAGCGGTTACAAGTCAGGAGGCAAGCGAGAAAAACAAACATGGAGGACAAAGCTCTGGTGAAAAATCTGTCTTGTTGGAAAGTAAATCTAAGGAATCGAACATATTTCACTGGCAATTTTCCGACCTTACATTGTTATTTTTAGTTGTAATCATAGGCTTAGCTAGCGAGCCACGCAGCAGTGTTTTCCACGGCCAATTCTCAAAAAACATGGCCACAAATCCCCAAACACAGCCTATAAATTTTATACTAACACGTGTTAACCCAAATACACCTGCATTACTGATTATAATCATATCTAAAACAGCAAAAACAGCACTAACCAAGACCTGTAAGAGCATCGTTAACTTTAGTGTGCACATTATGAGAGCCATTTTTTCCCCAGATAAGTGCAAAAACCGTTCCAGCACCGCATAAAATCACCCTTTCTCTAGTTTGAATCTAACATATACACTATATTGCCAAATGTATTTGCTCACCCATCCAAATTATCGGAATCAGGTGTTCCAATCACTTCCATGGCCACAGGTGTATACATGGGCGCCGCCGGGGGGGAAAGGTTAGAACAATTCTAGGGGCCCAGCACTGCCATGGGGCCCTTTAAGGGACTGATAATATGCTTTTAATGATTTTAATAAGACTTTTGAAATAACAACAATGCAATATTCCATCTGGTAAAATGAGTTAATTGAACAAGGTTGTCTATTTCTTGAGTTCTTCAACATATTGTCATTTAACCCTCCCCCTTTTGCGAAATGGTACGGTCCAGTTCTGGTAGAAGTGCGATGCGTTAAATCTGTGTGCTGATCAGTGCAACGCTACTTGCTGCTGTGTCGCGGTGCAGCAGCCAGCCAGCCAGCAGTGGAGTGCGTACAGTCTATGATCGCTAAATATGAAGAGTGGCTGTCAAAAACGTAAAGAAAGGCAGCCGAAAGCTGAGAGGGACCGGAGAGGCAGGCAACTGGTCACTCAGTTTTTCCCAAAGAAAGGTAGCTAATCGCTCACGTGTGTTCAAAATATTAGCGAATGGTAAATGAACAGTATGAACGTGGTTGGATTAGCCTATCAAGAGAACACTTTTACAGTTTGGACAGTGACATTTTTTCCATTTTAATAACTGAACTGACTTGTGTGATAAACAAGATGAAATATTACATTATACTGGTGCTAATAACTAGTGCTAATAACCAGTTTCATAACTAATGGGGTGCCCTAAATATGCACAGATTCAGCCTCAGGGGGACCTCCGCCCTACCAAACCACTGAACCCCCCTTTGGAGAAGGAGGTAAGCAGCAATACAACTCATAAATGATTTATTAGCAGTCACATCACACATTTCACTACCAATTGTCCTAGCACAAGAAGGCATGTGGCAAAATCCTGAATTTTCATTTGTGATTGTAAATGCACCAGAATTAGTCACTGACCAGTTTTCATCTAGTCCCTGGTAGGTTAATACATAAAATGTAATAACAAAGTCACAAACTCAAGGTCCATGGGCTATCAAAAGTCAAATAATGACAATAGTGCAATTGTGACGAGGGTGGGCAAAGTTGGGGGGCCCAAAATTCTAATCTTTCATGGGGCCCAAAATTTCTGGCGGCGCCCCTGGGTGTATAAAATCAAGCACCTCGGCATGCAGACTGTTTTTACAAACATTTGTGAAAGAATGGGTCGCTCTCAGGAGCTTAGTAAATTCCAGTGTGGAACTGTGATAGGATGCCACCTGTGCAACAAATCCAGTCGTGAAATTTCCTCGCCCCTAAATATTCCACAGTCAACCGTCAGCTGTATTATAAGAAAATAGAAGTGTTTGGGAACGACAGCAACTCAGCCACGAAGTGGTAGGCCACGTAAACTGACGGAGCGGGGTCAGCGGATGCTGATGCGCATAGTGCGAAGAGGTCGCCAACTTTCTGCAGAGTCAATCACTACAGACCTCCAAACTTCATGTGGCCTTCAGATTAGCTCAAGAACAATGTGCAGAGAGCTTCATGGAATGGGTTTCCATGGTCGAGCAGCTGCATCCAAGCCATACATCACCAAGTGCAATGCAAAGCATCGGATGCAGTGGTGTAAAGCACGCCGCCACTGGACTCTAGAGCAGTGGAGACGCGTTCTCTGGAGTGATGAATCGCGCTTCTCCATCTGGCAATCTGATGGACGAGTCTGGGTTTGGCGGTTGCCAGGAGAACGGTACTTGTCTGACTGCATTGTGCCAAGTGTAAAGTTTGGTGGAGGGGGGATTATGGTGTGGGGATGTTTTTCAGGAGCTGGGCTTGGCCCCTTAGTTCCAGTGAAAGGAACTCTGAATGCTTCAGCATACCAAGACATTTTGGACAATTCCATGCTCCTAACTTTGTGGGAACAGTTTGGAGCTGGCCCCTTCCTCTTCCAACATGATTGTGCACCAGTGCACAAAGCAAGGTCCATAAAGACATGGATGACAGAGTCTGGTGTGGATGAACTTGACTGGCCTGCACAGAGTCCTGACTTCAACCCGATAGAACATCTTTGGGATGAATTAGAGTGGAGACTGAGAGCCAGGCCTTCTCGTCCAACATCAGTGTGTGACCTCACAAATGCGCTTCCGGAAGAATGGTCAAAAATTCCCATAAACACACTCCTAAACCTTGTGGACAGCCTTCCCAGAAGAGTTGAAGCTGTTCTAGCTGCAAAGGGTGGACCGACGTCATATTGAACCCTATGGATTAGGAATGGGATGTCACTTAAGCTCATATGTGAGTCAAGGCAGGTGAGCGAATACTTTTGGCAATATAGTGTATATTTAGTCACTGCCTAAAAGCAGAGCTCCTGATGAGTGTATGAGCAAAATATTTGCAAGGGCACAGAATCAACCTGAATAGAATAATAATAATATAGCATATGAACCATCAAATTGTGTCGTGTCGTATATAAATTGCTGTGTCGTCCCCCCCCCCAAAAAAAAAAATCACTGCATTGTCTTGTGACAGTGATACCAATAATGAGATACACATTGCAGTTACGATACATATTTATACCTTTCTTTGACACGGCATGCCGGAAACAACGCCACGACATTTATTATGGTGTGACTCTGCTGGGTGCCTGGTGGACAGAAGTGAACCAGCACTTTCACTTTACATCAGTACTCTATAGTTCCACCCATTTTGGCATATCACTACAGTGACATGGCTGCTCTGATGGCTTCAGCCATCAAAGTCTCAAGGGAACATTACAGTAATGGTTTCCCGTTGCCTTCTACTGGATTATTATAGAGGTTTTCTCTTCTCAACCATTCATACTCACCTGTGGAAAATTTTGAGCCACCAATTAACCTAACCTGCATGTCTTTGGACGATAGGGGAAACCGGAACACTCGGAGGAAACCCACGCAGACACAGGGAGAACATGCAAACTCCACACAGAAAGGTCCTCCATCGACCGCTGGGCTCGAACCCAGAACCTTTTTGCGGTGAGGTGACAGAGCTAACCAGTACTCCACTGTGCTACCACTATATAGTTACCATCCAATATTATCGGACATAAGAACTAATCGATATTGATCTGCGGTAGGTTCAGATTATCTCAAACTAAAGAAAGATGCTCATAATGGCTATTGAACTATACAATCATTAATGTTTACACAAGTGTGCAGAATAGTGTGCAGGCTTGCTCATTGGGGATAGATTAGGGACAAAATTAGCTCATGTTTTAAGTTGTTCAAATTCTGTAAAGCTGCTTTGCGACAATGTTTATTGTTAAAAGCGCTATACAAATAAACTTGAAACTTGAATAAGCATTCGTTCAGGTCAAAAAGCTTACAATGCAAAGATATGCTGGCTATGAAAAAAAAAAAAAAAAACAATATTTTTTCCAACAATATTTTCAGTAAAATGTGTTAGTAAATAATCCCAAGTTATTTTTTAAAAACCAAATTAAAAATAAGCGCTGGATTAAAAACTCATTTATCTTATGGAAATAAAGATACCTGGGGGTCAAGTGTTTATGAGATACGTTGCCTTGCACTTATGATCTGGTTCCCTTGGTGGTACACGGACGTCACCTGGTCACAAGAGCCATCAAAAATCTGGTCGATGCATTACCATATTCTCTTAAGTAAGGAGCTCCGCTCCACTATGAAAACAAGCATCCTATTATAAGCTGCTGCTCTCTGGTTGCAGGTTCTATAGTTTGTAAATTCATATTTGTAGCTCAATATATTCTAATCCTAGTCCTGGTCTTCCTGCGCTACACATTTTACTGTTATTTGCCCCAACACACCCATTTCAAACGCTGGAAGAGTTCATTAATTGAGCTGATCATTACAGTAAGCAAACACAGTAAAATATCCAGTGATGTAGCTACGTCAGGACCTACACTGAAAAACACCTGTCTCGTAATATCTTAACTGGGCAGTGTGTGAGTCAAATCAGTATGCAGCAGTACCGTTACTATGAGAACATCCAGGCAGTTCCACAAGCTTTTGAAGTAGCGAAGACGGTGGAGGCGGATCTCCAGCACCTCCTCCACCATGTAGTACAGCACGAAGAAGCAGAAGATGACCTCACACATCCCCACAAAGTGGTCCCAGCTGGACACATAGCGCACCAAGCGCACAGTCTGGAACTGCCATGAGGTCACAGCGCCCCCTGTGGCTGGAAACTCCACCAGCAATCTGTAAAGGACACAAAAGGGGCATGTAACATACACCTACTGGCTTATGCTATGGGTCTGCATAATATTTGCATACTTGAAGGCAAAAATCCACATTTTAACGTTTAACATCCTGTGGTTTTGTTTTTAGCTACCTAACACAAACTACCTAGCACTATTTTGTCAGCGCACTAGCAAACCATGATAAAATAAGGTACACTACAATACACTTTGCCAAGATATCACTGATATTGTGATATTATAACATTTTATGATTTTTTTGTTCCAATGTTTTACTTTGCTGTGGTTGCTATGGTGATATAAATATCTTCTCAAATATCCAGTCAGAAAATTGCAGCTGAATAAAAACATGCTTGCTTAATCTTATTAAATTACATATTTATAAATAACATGAATTACTTTAAATTTTTTTCATAATGTTGGGAAGTAGCTACATATAATAATTATAGGAATATCCATTATAACTTTTAAACTGGTTAACAAATTAAAAAATAAGATAAATTTATAAAACAACTAAATCCTATCTTGCAACCCTAGAAGGACTTTATTCATCACACGCTTGTGAAATTCCTCTCTGCATTTAACCCATCTGAAGCAGCGAACACACACATGCGCACACACGTGAGCAATGAGCACACACACATACCCAGAGCAGTGGGCAGCCATGCTAACAGCACCCGGGGAGCAGTTGGGAGTTCGGTGCCTCGCTCAAGGGCACCTCAACCCAAGGCCGTCCCATATTAACCTAACCGCAACTCTAGAGACCAAATACATCGCAACCCCACTATAATGAACTCCTTGGGGGTCCTCCAAATAGTTCACTATACTGAAAAGTTCCTAATACTGAAATAGACCCACTTGTCATGCCAAACACTCATGTTATATGCAAATTTTTTGGCACATTCTCCATATCATGAATTTCTATCGCAGTTCATTGACTGAGTTAAAGGATCACAAATGGAGGTGATAATTTTTTCATCTGTTATGGAAATGACAGAGGTTACCAGTGTATCGTTCATGTCAATGGCTACCCACTGACTCGCTACATTTTCTAAATCTCCACCATTCAGTTCATTCATGTATTGCAAATCACCGATGAGATCATTTATGTTGTGCCGTGTGGGGCTGGGGTATAAAAACACCGCCGGTACGCTTTAACTAGGTGATAAGTTTAGTGATATCAGCAGTCATTTTGTACTTTTATCGATCCTTTGATCACCATTCTCGATGACTGTTAGTGATCGACACCTAAGCTAGGTTAGTTAAACCTTTGTTTTATGGCGTTAACACGTATTGTTAACTTGACTGCGGAGTTTATTACTTATTGTTTGTCTCTGGTGGGAAGAGGAGCGCATGGCTCAGTGTGTCATGTAAACGTGAATGACAGTTGTAATTGCAGGAAGAGTGTTTATTTACAAAACAGGCAGGCAGACGGTTCAAAAACAAGACAAAGGCAAGGTCATGAAACGGGTAACGGTCACAAACAAAGGCGGATGCAAAATTTGGCAGAGTCCAAATACACAAAAAGTCAAAACCAGAAAGGCAATACACAGACACAAGGCTTAGTAATGTGAGACACTAGGTACAGCTTGTATACTTCAAGTCTGTGTTTAGAGAATCCTTATAAGTGTGCGCTGTGATTATGCTCTAATCTGGAACAGGTGGATAGTAATGTAATTAGTCCTAATGGCACTGCATGTGCACACTGAGTGCCAATGCGCATGGACGTCACACAGTGATGTTTTTTCTGAAGACTCCGACTCATTGTTATTAAAGGCGCGGGACACGAACTTAGTTCGTTATATACAAAAGTTCATAGTAAGTTTGTTATAGCAGGGTTGCAGTGTAATGCATTTTCTTCTCAGAGGCTGAAGAATTGTGTAAACTAAACAAAGACTACTGATACAGTGGGGAAAATAATTATTTGATCCCCTGCTGATTTTGTAAGTTTGCCCGGTTACAAAGAAATGAGAGTTCTATAATTTTTATGGTACTTTTATTTTAACAAATAGAGACAGAATACCAACAAAAAGTCCAGAAAAAAAGAAAAAAAACACTTTTAAAAGGTTATAAATTAATTTGTATTTGTCTCGTCTCGTCTCGTCTTCTTCCGCTTATCCAGGACCGGGTCGCAGAGGCAGCAGTCTAAGCATGAAAGCCCAAACTTCCCTTTCCCCAGACACCTCGGCCAGCTCCTCGGGAAGAACACCGAGGCGTTCCCAGGCCAGCCGAGAGACATAGTCCCTCCAGCGTGTCCTGGGTCTTCCTCGGGGCCTCCTCCCGGGGGCACATGCCTGGAACACCTCCCCAGGGAGGTGTCCAGGAGGCATCCGAAAAAGATGCCCGAGCCACCTCAGCTGGTTCCTCTCGATGTGGAGGAGCAGCGGCTCTACTCCGAGCTCCTCCCGAGTGACTGTGCTTCTCACCCTATCTCTAAGGGAGCGCCCAGCCACCCTGCGAAGGAAACTCATTTCAGCCGCTTGTATCCGCGATCTTGTTCTTTCTGTCATTACCCAAAGCTCATGACCATAGGTGAGAGTTGGAACGTAGATCGACCGGTAAATTGAGAGCTTCGCCTTTTGGCTCAGCTCCTTCTTCACCACGACGGACCGGTAAAGCGACCGCATCACTGCGGAGGCTGCACCGATCCGCCTGTCGATCTCACGCTCCATCCTTCCCTCACTCGTGAACAAGATCCCGAGATACTTAAACTCCTCCACTTGAGGCAGGACTTCTCCACCAACCTGGAGAGGGCAAGCCACCCTTTTCCGGTCGAGAACCATGGCCTCGGACTTGGAGGTGCTGATTCTCATCCCAGCCGCTTCACACTCGACTGCAAACCGCCCCAGTGCATGCTGAAGGTCCTGGTTTGAAGAAGCCAACAGGACAACATCATCCGCAAAAAGCAGAGATGAAATCCTGTGGTTCCCAAACAGGATTCCTTCCGGCCCCTGGCTGCGCCTAGAAATTCTGTCCATAAAAATTATGAACAGAACCGGTGACAAAGGGCACCCCTGCCGGAGTCCAACATGCACTGGGAACAGGTCTGACTTACTGCCGGCAATGCGAACCAGACTCCTGCTCCGTTCGTACAGGGACCGGACAGCCCTTAGCAAAGAGCCCCGAACCCCATACTCCCGAAGCACCCCCCACAGAATACCACGGGGGACACGGTCGAATGCCTTCTCCAGATCCACAAAGCACATGTGGACTGGTTGGGCAAACTCCCATGAACCCTCGAGCACCCTATGAAGGGTATAGAGCTGGTCCAGTGTTCCGCGACCAGGACGAAAACCGCATTGTTCCTCCTGGATCCGAGGTTCGACTATTGGTCGAATTCTCCTCTCCAGTACCCTGGAGTAAACTTTCCCTGGGAGGCTGAGAAGTGTGATTCCCCTATAATTGGAGCACACTCTCCGGTCCCCTTTCTTAAAAAGAGGGACCACCACCCCAGTCTGCCACTCCAGAGGCACTGTCCCCGACCGCCACGCGATGTTGCAGAGGCGTGTCAACCAAGACAGCCCCACAACATCCAGAGACTTGAGATACTCAGGGCGGATCTCATCCACCCCCGGTGCCTTGCCACCGAGGAGCTTGCAAACCACCTCAGTGACTTCGGCTTGGGTAATGGACGAGTCCACCTCTGAGTCATCAGCCTCAGTCTCCTCAGTGGAAGACATGACGGTGGGATTGAGGAGATCCTCAAAGTATTCCTTCCACCGCCCGACAATGTCCCCAGTCAAGGTCAACAGCTCCCCACCCGCACTGTAAACAGTGTTGGCAGAGTACTGCTTCCCCCTCCTGAGGCGCCGGACGGTTTGCCAGAATTTCTTCGAGGCCGACCGATAGTCCTTCTCCATGGCCTCCCCGAACTCCTCCCAGTTCCGAGTTTTTGCCTCCGCAACTGCCCGAGCTGCAGCACGCCTGGCCTGCCGATACCCGTCGGCTGCCTCAGGAGTCCCGGAGGTCAACATGGCCCGATAGGACTCCTTCTTCAGCTTGACGGCATCCCTTACTTCCGGTGTCCACCACCGGGTTCGGGGATTGCCGCCACGACAGGCACCGGAGACCTTGCGGCCACAGCTCCGAACAGCTGCGTCCACAATGGAGGTAGAGAACATGGTCCACTCAGACTCAATGTCCCCCGCCTCCCTCGGAAGCTGGGAAAAGCTCTCCCGGAGGTGGGAGTTAAAGACCTCCCCAACAGAGTGCTCGGCCAGATGTTCCCAGCAGACCCTCACCATACGTTTGGGCCTGCCAGGTCTGTCCAGCTTCCTCCTCCGCCAGCGGATCCAACTCACCACCAGGTGGTGATCAGTTGACAACTCAGCCCCTCTCTTCACCCGAGTGTCCAAGACATAGGGTCGGAGATCAGATGACACGACTACAAAGTCGATCATCGACCTCCGACCTAAGGTGTCCTGGTGCCACGTGCACTTATGGACACCCCTATGCTCGAACATGGTGTTCGTTATGGACAAACTGTGACTAGCACAGAAGTCCAATAACAAAACACCACTCGGGTTCAGATCGGGGAGGCCGTTCCTCCCAACCACGCCCCTCCAGGTGTCACCGTCATCGCCCACGTGAGCATTGAAGTCCCCCAGTAGCACAATGGAGTCCCCAGTCTGAGCACCCCTCAGTACCTCTCCCAGGGACTCCAAGAAGGCCGGATACTCTATACTGCTATTTGGCCCGTAGGCACAAACAACAGCAAGAGCCCTCTCCCCAATCCGAAGGCGCAGAGAGGCGACCCTCTCGTTCACTGGGGTAAACTCCAACACATGGCGGCTGAGCTGGGGAGCTATAAGGAAGCCCACACCAGCCCGCCGCCGCTCACCATGGGCGACTCCAGAGAAGTGGAAAGTCCAGCCCCTCTCGAGGAGCTGGGTTCCAGAGCCCAAGCTGTGCGTGGAGGTGAGCCCGACTATCTCTAGCCGGTACCTCTCAACCTCCCGCACAAGCTCAGGCTCCTTCCCCCCCAGCGAAGTGACATTCCATGTCCCAACAGCCAGCCGCTGTGTCCGGGGATCAGGTCGTCGAGGCCCCTGCCTTCGACTGCCACCCAATCCACACTGCACCAAACCCCTACTGCTACCTCTGTGGGTGGTGAACCCACAGGAGGTTGGGCCCACGTCACCTCTTCGGGCTGAGCCCGGCCGGGCCCCATGGGCAAAGGCCCGGCCACCAAGCGCTCGCATACGAGCCCCAACCCCGGGCCTGGCTCCAGGGTGGGGCCCCGGCTGCGTCCTACCGGGCGACGTCACGGTCCTGGATTTTTTCTCCATAGGGTTTTTTTTTGGTGAACTGCTCTTGGTCTGGCCTGTCACCTAGGACCTGTCTGCCTTGGGAAACCCTAACAGGGGCATAATGCCCCCGACAACATAGCTCCTAGGATCATTCAAGCACACAAACCCCTCCACCACAATAAGGTGGCAGTTCTAGGAGGGGTAATTTGTATTTGATCAAACGAAATAAAAGTATTTGATCCCCTACAAACCAGCAAGAATTCTGGCTCCCACAGACCGGTTACTGTCTGTGCCCATGAGGCACACAGATTAGTCTGTCACTTTAAGAAAGTACTCCTAATTTCTACTCGTTATGGTTATAAAAGACACCAGTCAACGGAATCAACATCTTCCAACCTCTCCACCACCATGGGCAAGACCAAAAAACATTCAAAGGACATCAGGGACAAGACTGTAGACCTCCACAAGGGTGGAATGGGCAAGACCACCAGCAAGAATGTTGGTGAGAAGGAGACAACTGCTGGTGCAATTATTAGAAAATGGAAGAAATACAAAATGACCATCAATCCCTCTCGGCCTGGAGCTCCATGCAAGATCTCGCCTCTTGGGGTAAGGATGATCATGAGAAGGGTGAGGGATCAGCCCAGAACTACATGGGAGGAGCTTGTTAATGACCTCAAGGCAGCTGGGACCATAGTCACCAAGAAAACCATTGGTAACATACTACGCCGTAATGGATTGAAATCCTGCAGTGTCCGCAAGGTCCCTCTGCTCAAGAAGGCACATGTACAGGCCCGTCTGAAGTTTGCCAGTGAGCACCTAAAGGATTCAGAGAAGGCTTGGGAGAAGGTGATGTGGTCAGATAAGCCCAAAATTGAACTCTGACATCAACTCAACTTGTCATGTTTGGAGGAAGAGAAATGTTGAATACAATCCCAAGAACACCATCCCTACCGTCAAGTACGGAGGCTGAAACATTATGCTTTGGGGCTGTTTCTCTGCTAAGGGTACAGGACGACTTCACCGCATTGAGGAGCCAATGGACAGGACCATGTACCGTAAGATCTTGGAAGAGAACCTCCTTCCCTTAGGCTACGTTTACATTAGACCATATCTGTCTCGTTTTCTTCGCGGATGCACTGTCCGTTTACATTAAACCGCCTGGAAACGCCGGGAAACGGGAATCCGCCAGCGTCCACGTATTCAATCCAAATCGTGTCAGCTCCGGTGCTGTGTAAACATTCAGAATACGCGGATACGCTGTGCTGAGCTCTAGCTGGCGTCTCATTGGACAACGTCACTGTGACATCCACCTTCCTGATTCGCTGGTGTTGGTCATGTGACGCGACTGCTGAAAAACGGCGCGGACTTCCACCTTGTATCACCTTTCATTAAAGAGTATAAAAGTATGAAAATACTGCAAATACTGATGCAAATACTGCCCATTGTGTAGTTATGATTGTCTTTAGGCTTGCCATCCTTCCACTTGCAAGTGGTAAGTGATGTGCGCTGGGATCACACACACAGCGGCTCAGTCCCGAATCACAGCTTGTGCACTTCGCTCGCGTGCTCTGTGAGCTGCGCAAGGCCGGAGTGCGCACCCTCCAGAGGGCACTCGCTGTTCAGGGCGGAGTGATTTGGAGTGCAGGATGCCTGCGGAACCGAGCGTATCCGTGTATTGGTATTGCTGTGTGCACGCAAATCGTGTATTGGTGTTGCTGTGTGCACACTAATCGTTTTAAAAACGTTATTTTGATGATCCGCTGATACGGTCTAATGTAAACATGGGCTCAGTCAGAGCACTGAAGATGGGTCATGGATGGGTCTTCCAGCATGACAACGACCCAAAACATACGGCCAAGGCAACAAAGGAGAGGCTCAAGAAGAAGCAAATTAAAGTCATGGAGTGGCCTAGCCAGTCTCCAGACCTTAATCCTATAGAAAATTTGTGGAGGGAGCTGAAACTTCCGAGTTGTCAAGCGACAGCCTCGAAACCTTTAGCATTTGGAGAGGATCTATAAAGAGGAGTGGACCAAAATCCCTCCTGAGATGTGTGCAAACTTGGTGACCAACTACAAGAAACGTCTGACTTCTGTGCTTGCCAACAAGGGTTTCTCCACCAAGTACTAAGTCATGTTTTGCTTAGAGACCAAATACTTATTTCACTCAACCAAATACAAATTAATTTATAACTTGTGTGTTTTTTTTTTCTGGACTTTTTGTTGATATTCTGTCTCTATTTGTTAAAATAAAAGTACCATAAAAATTATAGACCGCTCATTTTTTTTTGTAACCGGGCAAACTTACAAAATCAGCAGGGGATCAAATAATTATTTTCCCCACTGTAGATAAAATGTTACACATCCACTTTGTACATCTTTATTTTGATATTGGATAGGTGCCATTCAGGTCAGTATTTTGTTGTAAATTAAATTAGAAGTAGTTTCTTTGTAATAGTGTTGTAGGTAAATGACCTTTGCTCATTTACCAGCAGTTATTTTCTTGAATCTGATTCAGCTGAGTGACTGATCGCTGCTCTAAATAAAGAGTTGACGTCTGCTGCAGTGAGTCCTTCTGGGGCTCTGTGTGTACCTGATGATGCAGAAGAGGTTGATATTGCCGTTGTAGACGGAGAAGTCGAGGAACACCGCTCTGGTGCCTCGATCCAGCCACAGGTTGGCCTTCAGCTCCTGCAGCTGTCTGTCTGACTCGTCTCTGGTGCGGGACAGATCCTGATAGAAACCTCCTCCTCTGTATGTGGCCACTTCACCCGAGTGGCTGCTTTCTCCAAGGCTGCTCTCCTCAGAGTACACCCACCTGACACACACACACACACACACACACACACACAGGGGATTAGACCATACTTTCTGCTTGTTTACAAACTACTAAAAGGTGTTAATCAGTTACACCAGCTAATATTCAGTGTATTGCAAATTTAACTTGCCCATTAGTACAGCTGTTATTAAAGGTTTTAGAGCCAGAGACCTTTTCACATTTAAAATAAATTTCATAGACTCCCTCAGTACAAATTTACTCAAATATTAGATGAATTAATCAAATATGTACAGTAATATTCTGAGCTTGTTTTATTCCTGAACCTTGAGGAAACCAATATTCTTTACAGGCTGACTTGTTTTTGTTTTAAACCCATTCAATTCAGGCTAATAGGTATAAGAACCCAAGAAACACAATTTTGATAAAGCTTTGATAATAAAGGACTCTCTGGGTCCTTGGACACCACTTTGAGAACCAACAAAACAGCTGACGGTTTGATTTGGCGAGGGGAAAACCTTCCAGAAAATTAAATCTATTGCAGTTTTGTTTATATCTATGTTGTCAATATATTCTTTGTTACAGACTACACCTTTTTCCATCATTCATGACGACTGTTTTATATTCACGCTTCCATTTTCACTGTGGATGTATGCAAGTAAGATTGCAAGAAATTGTTTTAAAACAGCGCAATGGACGATTTAGAACAGATTTTACACCCTGACTTATGATCATTAGTTTAAAGATATTCAAATGTACAAATGTTGCTGAGGCTCAGGATTAGGAAATATGAATTATACAATATACTGTTTTTAAATAATGTTCACAAACACTTCCCATTTGTAGAAGAAAAATAATTTTGTTGCAAAATTATTTGTGCTGGCTTGGTTTCTGAGATAGTATTAAGCCCTGGTCACACTACAACTCACGATGGGTTTGCGAATACCTTGTGATGAAAAATTGTTTGCCTCGCCACCAATCGTGTGATGCACGGCGAATATTCTCCGAGCTCCACGAGTTGTTTTTTGGTGTGTCTTCGCCTCATGAGTGGCCAAAAACTTTGCGAAAATTTCAGTGCATGCATTGAAATTTGGTGGTGATGTTTTCATCAGCAAACTAAGCAGCGAATACTGACAGAAGGGTCTGGGGATACTTCCTCAAGAAGAATACTTGCCTCTTGAGATGTATTTATCTCAAATCCATGTCCCCGATGCTTGCGGGAGCCTCATCAACACAGCGGTTCAGCATAGCCTAACCTTCACAGAGACTTAAAGTACATTTCCATTTGGGGATCCTTCGGAGCTCATTGTGTGCGCTCTTGGGACCCAGTCATTATGGGAAACACCTGATGCTGATTTGAGCGCAATCAACACATGCATATAAGTAAGGACACTGTTTTCACAGAGACTTTGTGAAGTATTCTGTCAGGTATGCGAGGAAGACAGATGAAAGTGCAGGAAGAGTGTTTATTAGCAGGCGTAATAGTTACAAAAACAAAACGTGAGGCAAGGTCAAAGTAACAAAACCCAAATGAAACCAGAAACAAAACAGAAAGCAGTGTCATAAAGCAAGGTATTTAACCAGAGTCATAATCATGGGTAGAAACAAATGTGACCGTGATGATGAAAATACTTCGCAAAGTCTCTGTGAAAACAGCATGCTTATATGCACGTGCTGATTGCACTCAAATCAGCATCAGGTGTTTCCCATAACAACTGAGTCCTGTCAGGACGCTCCACGCACTCCATGAGTGGGCGTGGCCACTCAAGCATGAAGGTGTGAGTCAAGTGTTCGCCTGCTGTGTGACCAGAGCTTTTAGCTCGCCTTTATATCGCCATACATCACCACCAAAATGCCTCATTTTCATCGATAACCTGTCGCAAAGCATCACGAGCTGTAGTGTGACCGTAGCTTTAAAACATCAAGCTAAGTCACTGCTGTCAATCAGTATATGATCTGACACACCTACAATTCTGATCAGACAGAAAATACAATAATTTTTGCAAATTTTGGTTATAATTAAACCAATATTCTGGATATATACTTTTTGAATTCTGACAATTGGTAAAAGCTTATTAAATTACAAATCCTAACGATTTTTTTCTTACACTTGAAGCCATGTTACCAAAGGCTTTATCTTGTGTTTGATGATCTATAGGCTACACTACACTAAAAGGTACCGCTACTATATAAAACATTATCATCAAAATATTGTATAATACACATCACTTCATTATAAATGCACTTATAACATTGTGTGTGTTTTACGTTCTCACTGAAATTTTTTTGGTCTTACGCAGTGCCGTTTTTCAGCCCAAACGGTTTCTTGTCCTCATAGGCAGCTGCATAGACTCCATAGCAGTCATACACTTCGTCCTTCAGCTCCTCATGAACAGGACAGGACTTGTTGAGAACTTTGACCTGACGCAGGCGCGGGACTCCCAACAGCAGGTTCTCATAATAGATGAGGCTCTGGTTCTCTGGAAGGCTCTTGTTGTTGTACCACACTTCCCAGTACATCCCGTTTAGAAAAGGCCCCTCTGTGTACTTAAATAAAGTGCTTACATGTTAAAACAGATTCTGTTTAAAAAAATTGTGCCAAGTTATTTCATTGAAATGCAATACAAAGGTCTTTACTTTCCAGAAGTCCTCCATGGTGGAGAGGCTCCTGAAGGTGGTAGCATCTCCGCTCGATAGCGGCGTGTCCAGGAAGAGCTGAGACATGACTTTGGTGTAGTAGTACATGTTAGTGCTCACCATCCCATATGTCACTGAAACACATTTAGACAAAATGGATAAGAACAGACCTTCCCAGAAATTCATTTCTTGCAGATTTTACTTTTTCTCTAGTGCTGTCACATTTGCAGTTTCCCTTCGCAGCCCTGCTTTTCTTCTAATAATGCTTGACTTAAGAGTACTTCACTTCTTTCCATTTTTGCTCCCTCAAAGCCAGCCTCATGTGCTCAAATAGTTCTGCCAGGAAATTGTATAACAACAATCCAGCTGAAGCCAGATGTTTGGACCAGTGGGCAAAACCTGAACCATATGTTCTCCTTATTACCAACTCTGACTGCTCAAATCTCCATATTAATGTTTCTGATTGCAGGTAATCAACTGGAAACACACAACCTCGTCATCCATCTGCTCTTTCATTGTTTGTCTAGTTCCAGCCTTCTTCAGACAGGGTGGTACATTTATGCGACCATCACTGTACAACATGGTGTAATCTGAGAACTTCCAGAAACTAATGATGAGGATGTAGAGTCCAGTTATAACCACACTCAGATACAAATACAAAGCCAATGACTGCATCATTAAAGACAAGTGAAACTGTACCAAGGTGCTGGTGAATTCCTGAATCTGACTGGTCAGGAGGTGTTTATTAATATTCTATAAATCACAGCTCTGAAAGTGAATAAATTACCTAGGGAGCTTCACAACGCAGGATCGGTAGATATTTTTAAGAAATTACTTAAGACTTATCTTTTTAAAGATGCTTTAAAGAGAAATCACAGGTTTATACACAGTTCTGTGCAAAATTATTAGGCACATGTAATGAAATGCTGTAGACCAAAGATGGCTCAAAAATAATGAAATGAAATGTTTAAAAACAAACAAACAAAAACTATAAACAGTAAGCCATAATAAATGAAGCAAAGTCAATATTTGGTGTGAGACAACCCTTTGCTTTAAAACAAAAAACAAGAAGACAGTCATCTATGGACCCTTTTCACGTGACGTCACGACAAATGCGGCCGCCATTTTGGACATGTACTACCATTAGTTTACCACAGCCAGCATTGAGGAACGGCAGCAAAGAAAGTGTTTATTTTCAGCAAGACTTCCATCATGCCACTATATTGTTGTGCACCTGGATGTAGTAACCATCAACAAACAAGGCAAGGGTTATCATTTTATCGGATCCTGACGGAGAAGATGGATAGCGGCCATTAACAGATTGGCAGCCCTCGGCATACCAGCGCTTGTGTAGTGACCACTTTGTTGGAGGTAAGACGAATAAAATTAGCCAGAAAAGGCATTACATTGCTGTTAACATTCTGTGGCGGCGAGTGTGTAACCAAATAGGCTAAAATAACCCATTGTAACCTCTTTGTTCTTCTGTAGTAGCTATTAGCTAACGACATTAGCTAGCGTTGTGTTCCTTTGC
Source organism: Neoarius graeffei (assembly GCF_027579695.1). NCBI lineage: Eukaryota > Metazoa > Chordata > Actinopteri > Siluriformes > Ariidae > Neoarius > Neoarius graeffei. Next base: position 78,439,375 of record NC_083575.1, read on the forward strand.
TGTTGGTAGACTGTAGGACAGATCAGAGGCAGTGTCCTACAAACAGCGCTTAATTTGAGGGGGAGCAAGCCGGAGCGCGCTCCGGAACCTCGGGCGTTGGCTCCGGCAGCTATTTACACTGGATCCAGTGATCCGACACCTCTCTTGACTATGTAATAAAAAAAAAAACGATTGTCTTTAGGCTTGCCATCCTTCCACTTGCGAGTGGTAAGTGATATGCGCTGGGATCACACACACAGCGGCTCAGTCCCGAATCGTGGCTCGTGCACTTCACTCGTGCGCTCTGTGAGCTGCGCAGGGCCAGAGTGCGCACCCTCCAGAGGGCACTCGCTGTTCAGGGCGGAGTGATTTGGAGCGCAGGATGCCTGCGGAGCCGAGCGTATCCGTGTATTGGTATTGCTGTGTGCAGACGAATCGTGTATTGGTGTTGCTGTGTGCACACTAATCGCTTTTAAAAACGTTAATCTGATGATCCGCTGATACGGTCTAATGTAAACATGGGCTAAGTGTTCAAAACAAGAGGAACATGTATTTGTCTCTTAAATCCAGGCCGTTCCCTGTAATCTCTAACAACGGTTGGAGAAAGTAATGGCAAATAGCGAGTGCACAAACCATAGAAGGTAAACTGTACACAGCGCCAGGGCAGTGTGATGGTATGTCTACTTTTAGATTGTGTTAGCTTATCAATGAACACACTCGTCACTCGACGAGTTTCACGTCTTTACGACGGATACTTAAATGTGTGTTAGGTATTATTGTTGCAGTCTAAGCAGTCATTGTAGCAGCTAGATGAGCGAGAACCGAAAGGGTCTGTGCCATAAACCGTTATTTCTGTACGGCGTTGCTAATGTGTCGTTACTGTTATTTCTCCCTCTGCTCGCCCTGTAAATGCCCTACGTCGCTGGATAGCGAAGGTGTTTTCTGCATCTCGCTCCTTTTACTTGTATGTTCTCCGTTTGTCGCCTTCCTCGCATTCAAACCAATTCGAGCCGAAGTCCGCTACATGTCCAAAATGGTGGTCGCGTTTACGAAGGTCACGTGACTGAAAAGGGTCTATATCCCCCACCCTATATACCAACTATATACCAAGTTTCAAGATATTATTTGTCACATTTTTCAAGTTCTGCTGCAGGAACCCAACCCTACCTCTTTACACTGACCTCAGCAGCCCATGGCATAAACCCACCAGACCTTTGGTCCAGGGGAGCTAAAAATTAAAATTTCTCACATTTCTTAGTATCAAAAGGCATATATACATTACTTAAATCAACACATATACCAACTTTCAAGACCATACCACTCCTAGTTTTCAAGTTCTGCTCCAGAAACAAAACCTACCCTTAAGACTAACCTGAGAGACTTAAGTCTGAAATTGTTTCCATGGAAACATGAAAAATTAAAATCTCAAATTTCTTAGTATGAAAAGGCACATCTACATCACCTTGTTAACATGTATACCAAGTTTTAAATCCGTATCATGAATAGTTTTGGATATATGCTACAGAAACGAACATTGCTCTTAGAAACAAAGTCAAAATCTATTTTTTATGTAAAAATTTGAAAAATACTTTTTTTTTTTTTTCAAAAATCCCAAAATAGCAAAAGGCACCAGTTCACATGTTGCTTGATATGTATACAAAGTTTCATGAAGATATCTTCAGTAGTTTTAAAGAATTGGCCCGGAAACGAAAATGTGACTGGACGGACGGAGCCAGTTTCTATATCCCCCACCAAACTTCATTTGGACGGGGGATAAAAACACAAGAGTCATCAGGAGATGACGTATCCTCCCAGCCCCCACATGAAACCCCACTCCAAATTTTCCTAAGTTGAACTGGTTGCCATAGAAATACAGGGGGAGGGAGAAAAAAAAAAAAAATCACAGAAATCCCAAAATATCAAAAGGCACAACTCCTCTAGTCACTTAACATAACTGTCAGGTTTCATGAAAAAATTCCTAATAGTTTGAGTTATGCTCCGGAAACTAAAATGTTTATAGACAGACAGACGGACGGATAGAAGCGACAGCTATATCCTCCCTGCATTATATGCCAGGGTAATAAAAATAGTAGTCTCAGACACAATGAGTGCAGTTTTATAAGGAAATGAGCTGTAGGTTTTACTGAGCATCTTACAGAACCAGCCACAGTTCTTCTGGACACTTTGTCACTTGCATCTTAATTTTGCACCAAAACTCAGTAGCCTTCATTGTGTTTTCTTTTTTTTAATCTGAAAAGTGTTTTTTTTATGTAATATGCTGCTCAGATACAAACATTTTGTTTTCTGTAACATTTAATTTTGTGCTGGAAAACAAACGTTTGGACTCTAAAATGTTTTTGTACTGATTCGATAATGTAGAAGTCATAAAATAGAAATCTATAACAAAGTTTGTATGTTAAAAAAATAGGGGGCCTAAGACTTTTGCACAGTACTGTATGTTATTGTTTCTATAGTAACAACTTAAACAATGACTTGTATGATAGATAATGCACACAAATGGATTTTAAGAAAATGTGTAAATAATTTTAGGTTTTCAGACACGGGGAAAGTCTTCAGGACTTTCCGTTTTCTTAGGAACAGAACAGCGCTTTTTTGTCTTATTAAATGTCAAAAGAGAGGTTGAATGACTGTAGCAGCTATAACATACTGTAAATGATATCAGGTACAAACTTAACATGTAACTAAAAATGTATAACACTTAAGAATAACGGGCATTAATTATTAAGAAATTGCTAGCATTGAAAAATCACTAGTGGTATATGAAGATTAATACAGTTCAAAATGTGCGGTTATTGGAAAAGAATCAATTTGTGGATTGTAACTGCTTTGCACTGGGCCACATCTACTATCATGTTGTTGATCATTTTCCTAGAACAGCACACATCCAAGTGAGTTATTCCTGACATGTCACCTATAATTACTGTATAATTTGAAAGCTTTGTTTCAAGGTTTGCCTTGTTCTCGTAACTTTGCCTTATTAAGCCTTGGTGGATCGTGAGGAACTACCGTATTTTTCGGACTATAAGTCGCACTTTTTTTCATGGTTCGGCTGGCCATGCGACTTATACTCCGGTGCGACGTATATATGTTTTTTTTTTTCACCACGGAATAACTGGAGCTGATGCTGAGTCTGATGACAGCCACGCAGAAGAAGAGGAAACGGCGCTTCGTCTGCCGCTGGAGTTGGCAGAGTTGTTCAGAAGCGACACCGAGGATGAGGAATTCAATGGATTTGCTGATTTGGAGTGAAATCGTCAGCTTGATAAACTTGATTGACCTGTGTTTTATTATTAATGATAGGCCTATAGCTATTTAAATAAGTTATGTAATGATTTTAGGCAGTGCTTAATTTGTGAAGTGGGAGGTCCCGGAACGCAGGAGGTGGGTGGGTCCGGCGACTCAAAAAAAAAAGGCGGGGGTGGTTTACTATAACTTTATACGCACACGCGCTTATTGTGTGTGTAAAAAAAAAATAATAATAATATCAGATATTATGATCTTAGAAAACGCTTTAGTGACGAACAGTTACAGACAGTAATATGTCGTGATATGTTATAAAATATTTTTTTATTAGGCTATATATTAAATTATATATTAAATTTATCTTCTAAAATAACAGACTGTACTCATATCACAACCGGTTGATTTCACCATTGGAGATCAGATCACACAAGACATGAGTTAAATGACTCAATTTAAGGATTTAAGTAGGGTATTTAAAAGCAGTGCCAGCAGGACTTCATGGCTCAAGTGGATAAGATGCCATACCATAAATCCGGGGACCCGGGTTCGATTCCGACCTGCAGTCATTTTCACAGCCCTCCCTGTTTTTCTCCTGCTCATTAAAAGCAGTGCCAGCAAACATAAGTGCAATCACTTCAAGTAATAGTTAAGAAATAAAGGGTTTACAAAACAAGTTGGAGAATTCATTTTAAAAATTTTAGTAAGCTTTCTTGTTTTTTTTGCCATTTTTTCCACAGCGCAAGCTAACAGCTACAAAAAACCCGGTGTTCTACTGAGCGGAAGTATACACCCCATGTACCCCCCCCTTCCCCTTTCGCATAGATTTTGTGGATGTCATAGGAGAGAAATCAACAACAGATATCAAAATCAAAACCGAACACTAAACAAATTTTTATTTACTTATTTAATTTATTGTTTGATTTTTTTCCCTTTGTGATGGTCACGGAGGTGATCTGATCCATTTAAATAGCTGCCGGAACACCAAATGAAATGAAAATAGCTGCCGGATCCGACGACAGAGGTTACGGATCTTGTTCTGTCATGTTCCGGCTCAAATTAAGCCCTGATTTTAGGCCTATAGGCTATTGAATAACTTGATGTTACGGTACATATTCAGCCAGTTTTTCTCTGGGCTATTATAAATGATTTTGTTTTGCATTTTGAAAAATAACTCTCCTTCCAAGATGAACTTTATTCTTCGTCTCTGATGTTATGGTGTTAATGGTCTGAATAACGTTTAATGTTTTTATCTAATATGACGTTAACTGGCAGGCGCACTTTTGCCGCTTTTCCACTACAAACGCGGCTGAGCCGTGCCGTGCCGAGTCGAGCTGAGTCGAGCTGAGCGGGGCTGTTGGAGTTGCATTTCGACTACAACCGCGCTGAACCGTGCTGGCTGGAAGTGGGTGGACACATTGGGTGGAGTTAGCGAAAGTGGGTGGACGTCATGTGATGTCGTTAAGCAGCGCAAACAGTGACATCAGTGACAGTGGCGGAACAAGTCAGAGCCGGGCCGGGGGCGGGGCCAATGACCGGACCCTTTATTAAAGCTTATCATAACATCATTTTAGGCTACAAAATGTCCGCAACTGCGGTGTTTACCAATTTCAACACTACCGGGTGCAACTATGTTATTTAGTACATCAAGTCCTTCAAACGAACATGTAACTCAGAAACAAAAAACATTAGGATACTGTACATGGCTCATAATAAAACATCAATAGCCTATACTGCGCACATTATTTGAAGGGCATACGAATGAGCGCTCAGAGGTTGCAGCAGTGACAGGAAGAGTCAGAAATAAAAGGAGGGCGGTGCAAACCTCACTGAATGCACTGTGTTTACCAATTTCAACACTACGGGGTGCAACTATGTTATTTTGTACATTAAGTCCTTCAAACGAGCATGTAACTCAGAAACAAAAAAACATTCGGCTACATACTGTACATGGCTCATCATAAAACATCAATAGCCTACTGCGCGCATTATTTGAAGGGCATACGACGAGCCTTGCGCTCCGCGAACTCGTCCACGATGCTCTGTATGTCACTGATTCAGTGAGCTTTTCAGCGGTAGTCTCACGACCCGAATAGTAAACAATAAACATGGAGGACATGGAGTCGTTAGTGTTGCTGGTCTTAGTGCTGTGGCTTGACAACGCGGACAGATACTGGCAAGAGTGTATAGATGAGGCGAGGCGCATAAGGCTTCAGAAATTCTCGTAATTCGTAATTATTCTCCTTCCGGGTTTGCGGTGTTTACAGATCCCAGCGCGCTCGCGGGGCGTGTGTGGGCATGTGAGGACACTCCTCCTCACCAATCAGTGCACAGGGGAGTGTCTGCTCACGCCCCCAGCCTCAGTCAGCACGGTTTGGCTCGCTTCAGCCCTACCCCAAAACGGTGCGAGTTTTAGGGGCTAAGCAGGGCTGAAACGAGCTGAGTCGTGCTGGTTTTTGGTAGTCGAAACGCGAGCCGTGTCGGGCTGAAGTGAGCTGAAGCGAGCTGAAGTGAGCTGAAAAAGGGTAGTGGAAAAGGGCCATATCTGCCTGTTTTTTTTCTCTGAGTGGTTGTTGTTTTTTTTTACTAGATGGTTGTTTTTACTACCGTACCTGTCTTTGGAGATGATATACCTATAGCCTACTTGACCTCTGATTTGATGAAATAAAATTCGACAAAAATGAAGAATGACACTCCTCGATGATGACTACAGCTTTAATAACAAAGGTGAAAGAGCCATGGGGCGATAAGAAGCCCTACCGATAAAAATATTCTAAAAGCAAACTGATTAATGCATCAGTAATAGGCTAATAATATTAGTTATAATAATAATATAGGCTATTAGTAATAACGATAGTGATAGTATTAAAGATAGTAGTAGATATTTAAAATAATCAGACTAGGCTACTTACAGGGCAAAGGGCGCGTTATCACTGCTCAGCTGTTCGTTTATTAAATAAACAATGCAGTCGCGCAGTAACCACGCGCCGCTTATCAGATAGAATCACAGATTCTATGGATAGAATAACCCTTCAAAAAAGTGCGACTTGTAGTCCGGTGCGACGTATATATGTTTTTTTCGTCTTCATAATGCATTTTTTGGCTGATGTGACTTAAACTCCGGAGCAACGTATAGTTCGGAAAATACGGTAATTTTAAACTGCAATGCATTTACGCATTTAAAAAAATATATATGCTTCCTGTATTTAATTTGCAAAATATGGCAAAATGCATCAACATGAGATCTAAAAAACTTTTAAAGATACACTGTTATATTTTGAAAAACACCTCATGTGATAAAGGTAACAAGTGCATACCTGTTTAGATAGGTTTATTGAACATCTGTGTGTTTCACTTACAGATGCATAAGGTGATGAGGAAAAGGACATAGGTGATCATCTCTCGGAGAACATTCTTCAGGTACATCTCTCTGCTACTGTCCCTCTCCTCCAGAAGGCGTGTGCCCCACAAAACTGAAATCATTGAACAGATTTCAACATCAAACTACAATATTTGTGTAAAAAGTAAAAAATGATCACAAGGTAACATCGTGCCTTACTTCCTAAAAACATTACAAAATAGGTCTTTAGGTATTCTGTACCTGCAAGTGTGTATCGTTTGTACACTAACTAGTTGCAGTGCATTTTGGGACATTATGAGGACACAATCAGGATTCTTGCATTTTCCTTCTTGAAAAGGTTTCCAAACTTCCTATTTGCAGGAACTGGAACTTCATTTCCCATTCACACATGGTATTAAAATTCATTTTGGGTGATCCGATCACAAGTGTAAGGTCTGCTTTAAGCATCACTCAAACACTTCCATAGGCGGTCAGGGACGCAAATATAACATAACATTTCTGCCTATTTAACAGCATCATGGGCCGAACCAGAAAACCTGATCACCGAGCTCCTCATGTTCTCCACACGGGTGTGCACCAGGTTCTCCCATATCCTCCTATCTCTCAGAAACTTGCATTTAGATGGACTGGCGACTGTAAATTAACCGCAGGTGTGAATGTGTGTCTGCATGGTGCCCTGCAATGAAAGGTGTCTTCCCGACTGTACCAAGCTGTATTCCTGACTTGCACCTGAACAGGATAAAGTGCTTAAGATGAAGATAAAGTTGTTCCCAGAGATGCATTCAAGATACGAAAAATATATAACAGTTATCACACGAAATCAAGTGGTACATGAGCTGATGGCTGGCTAGGCGTGTAGCACCGAGTTGGCTATAAGCCATGTACAACAAGATTGAGTGGAATATTTGTTTTATTCTATCCACATTCACTACATTTTGAGAAACAGAGCATTTTTATTTTTTGCAAATTCGATAAACAAAAACTTTATACAAAACATCCGACAAAATCATTTCTGCTTAGGCGGACTTCTTAAAAAGCTATTGATGGCTGCACGAATTGACTTTAGTGTTGTTTTTTGCAGAAAGTGCCATCTTGCTGTTGTGCCGAGGTACAGACTAGGTTTAGACACTTAATTTTTCCTTGGACATTTCAGTTATGTAATTTTCTAACTTTTGAGCTTTTGAACTAGTTTAAAAAAAAAATAATTTAACACTTAAATATGAAGAATGTAAACAAACCAGCAAAATGACAGTAGCAATTTGTGAAAAATGCTATAATAATAATTCTTGAAAAATAAAAACATACGTTCTTATCAAATACTTTTATTCCATATTTTGTTGCTTTTTTTGGGGGGGGGGTCTTTTTGAGTAGAGTTTTTATTTCATCCTCGGTTGGTTCAGCAACACGCTCCGCCATTTTGCTTTTCTCTACTCATGATATATGAGCTGATAGCCTAGTAGTAGAGTAGCCAATCAGAGCGCGCGATTGCTCAGACCCAGTGACTGTAGATAGAATAAAAAAAAAGATATCCATCCATCACAGTGTTTCTCAACCACCGGCTACAGTCCACTAATTTTTTCAAGTTGAAGCTAATTTTTAGTAGGATACAATTACTGGGTTGCATCCGACATCACTGCAAAGACGCATACAAAAAGCCCAGAAATTCCTCTTTACCAGGATGTAAACGATACAGGATTTATCTTATAGTGTCTTGATCCCCAGATCTTTAACCCAGCCACATATAAAAAGTTGTACTCCCCCATGCTCTTCCAGGTTTTCATCTGTTTGTCAGTGTAGAACAATGTCTGCAGCACCAGGTAGTTTGAGATACTGGGGAACTCAACGTCATTTTCCAACTCATAGGAAAAATCCTTCTTTGCTAGCGTGTAAGGATCCATCCCATCGAATGGTTTCTATATCCACTTCTTAAACTTGCTTGTTTGCTGAACACAAACATGGCAATAAGTTCTTGTGTTCATGGATCAGACTCCACTTTTAGATCATTAATCCCTTTTGACTGACAATGACCTGCATGCAGGGTTTGGCTTCTGGCACATCCATACAGTTTTAAATACAATACCTACAATTAAAAACAGTTTGTTTTTATTGCATTTATTTAATTCCTGGGCTCCCATCTGTAACAGGGAGTGATGTTACATCCCATTAATACACTTTACAATAGATTATTAGATTCTAATAGAATAGATGAGCCAAAATAATCAGGGATTTTATTTAATGGGCCCTGACTCATTACAAGTACGAATCATTATCATCTTCCGGCTGTTCCTGTTAGGTATCACCACAGCAATTAATGTCACTCCATCCCCTCCTGTCCTCCGGATCTTCTTCTGTCGCACCAACCATCCTCACATCCTCCTTCACCACATCCATAAATCTCATCTTTGGTCTTCCTCGTTCATTTCCTTCTACCTGCCAACTCAGCATTCTTTTCCCAATATGCCCTGGATCTCTCCTCTGTATGTGTCCAAACCATCTCAATCTCGCCTCTCTCACTTTGTCTTTAAGCCGTCCTACATGTTCTGTCCCTCTAACATTCTCGTTTCTAATCCTGTCCATGAGAATCTCAGCTTGAATCTAAAAGTATGAATAAATAAGTGGGCTTTAAAGTAGAAAAGGTTGAGAACCCCTGGTCTATCGGATGCCCATGTGTAACCGGATCACACAAGGTGTATTTTCATACCAGACGTAAACATGGCCTTGAATGACATTAGAATGAATACCCATACTTTTTCCAAGACATGCTCTGAATTTGGATCTTTTCCCAGGTCTGGGAATAAGTGCCTTTAATTTTGAAATGGAAAGTTAAGCTGAAAAGTTAGTCAGCACTGATGTAAATGGTGGTGAGTAGTTGAGAAGGCATGCATTACGTCTGATCTTCTCCAGGATCCTCGCTCCCCAGCTCGGCGGCTCCTGATTAAGTCCATCAGCAGGAGGACTGGGGTAAAGTCCCCGGTGGATGCGTGCGTTGCTCCCACCAGTGAAACTCCCGAGTCCGCTGCTGCCGCTGCTCGAAGTGTCGGATAAGGACCTCCGTCCTGGGCTCCAGTTCGCCTCCAGACCCTCTTCAGGCTCGAATCCAGGGTTGTCCCGGCTCCACGCCTGTCTGGAGCTAGAGGTGGACGACGGAGAAGGCTGATCCTCGGGGACCCCGAGCCCCACTTCTCCCTGCGGCTCCATCCTCTCCATCTCCAGACCTTCAGTCACCGCCGCCGGCGACTTGTGCGCATGCGCAGAGCTCGGAGCTCTGGCTGCCTGACAACGGCTTCGACTCGAGCTCATTTGTTTAGTCTCTCTCTCTCTCTCTCTGGGTTAAGTTTATTACTATATCGGTGGAAACTTCAGAAAAACATTTTCTCATGCTATAATATCAAGTATTAACTATAACAACTGTTTCAAAAAGCTAAAATAAAGTTAGCTACATCTCAAGCAAAACAATTTTCTAGGTTTTAAAGTCACAAAGTATGTTATAAACTTTCCAGCTATAAAGCTAAGACTTTATGATCACCTTAAAATGTTATGAATTATCACGAAATATCCTTTTTTTACTGACTAAACAGAAATACGCAACAAAAAAAGTCAGAAGAGAAAACTTTCTCCAAAAAAAAAAAAAAGCCAGTCTGGTATGAAGGAAGCGGTAACGGTTTTGTGAGGGGGAAAAATCCCAAAATTATACAAAATACACAATTTAATTCTTGCTTAAATTACCAATTCCACAGTATTTTCAGGTGACCAGGCTCTCCGTTATTTTATCAAAAAGAGGTGAAACACTCCTCTCGTCCCACAACAGCCATCTTGTATCCCACTAGTCTTCCCCAAAAATCTCCACGGCTGTGTCCCAAATAGCACTCCGCCTCATTAATAGTACGCATGCGTCAACGTAATGCCCAAGCGTGGTGACGTACTGTTTCCATTACTATTGAGTAGAATACATGGCGATTGGGACGCGGCCCGGATCTTATTCGTTTTGGAGTCAGCGATGGCATATGGCGTCTGTTTATTTATTAAACAAATCTGGAAACGTCTTGTGCTCTCTTGATCAGAAAAGGATTTAAAAAAAGTCTAATCTAATATATATTAACATTATAGTTTTTATGTATATTGGATATTTTTGATAAAGTAACAACACTTTCCGAGCAAATTAGCCAACAAAAAAATAGATTTTTTTGCACTACATAGGGTGGAAAAAACATTATTTCATACCCTATGACGCGCACTTTCAGTGGAAAATGAAATTCAACCATTACAAGATTGCATAACCTCTATTTGTTGGCTTCTGCTGTTGCTAGGCAACAGTCCTTGTTCAAACCGCCCCCATATTTTATGATTGGACAGGAATAATGACGGACATCTGCAACAGCCAATAGAACTTCATCATTTCTAAATTACCTTAAAACACGATTAATTATACAACCTCTGTTGCTAAGTTAAATAATTTTTTTAATATAACATTTTATTGAAAAAGTACGAATGTACAAAACTAATATGGCAACATGATCATGTTATCATCCTATTAAATGATCAGCCGATTAATAATAATAATAATAATAATAATAATAATAAACTATTGATATAATGTATAACAAATTGTATTTTATATATATATATATATATATATATATAAAACAGAAGTATTTGTGGGTGGCACGGTGGTGTAGTGGTTAGCGCTGTCGCCTCACAGCAAGAAGGTCCGGGTTCGAACCCTGTGGCCGGCGAGGGCCTTTCTGTGTGGAGTTTGCATGTTCTCCTCGCGTCCGCATGGGTTTCCTCCGGGTGCTCCGGTTTCCCCCACAGTCCAAAGACATGCAGGTTAGGTTAACTGGTGACTCTAAATTGACCGTAGGGTGTGAATGTGAGTGTGAATGGTTGTCTACGTGTCAGCCCTGTGATGACCTGGCGACTTGTCCAGGGTATACCCCGCCTTTCGCCCGTAGTCAGCTGGGATAGGCTCCAGCTTGCCTGCGACCCTGTAGAACAGGATAAAGCGGCTAGAGATAATGAGATGAGAAGTATTTGTACGGTGGTGTAGTGGTTAGCACTGTCGCCTCACAGCAAGAAAGTTCTGGGTTCAAGCCCAGTGGCCGAGGGGGGCCTTTCTGTGTGGAGTTTGCATGTTGTCCCCATGTCTGTGTGGGTTTTCTCCGGGTGCTCTGGTTTCCCCCCACAGTCCAAAGACATGCAGGTTAGATTAATTGGTGGCTCTAAATTCTCCATAGGTGTGTGTGTGTGTGTTTCCCAAGCCCAGAAACTAGAGGGGTTTGGCAGGAAGGGCCCTAATTAATATGACCTGTGGATCAATAGGGACCATATGGACCCCGACCTGGCAATAGTGTTGGACAAGGTAGAAGAAGAAGGAGAATCACAGAATGGGACCAGGTATAAAAAGGCAACACTGACAATCACTCAACACAAACTGTCCTCACAAACACCGTGTCTGACCAGCTACAGTTAACATCCAGCGAGTGACTTTATTTCAGAGATTATTTCACATTTAACTGCAAATACTTCCCATTTCATCTTCGGAGAATGGTAAGTTTTCGCCACATCTCTGTTCTGACTATGCTGATTATCTGAATATGACTGTTAATTTGTAAGTTTGATGGTCAGGATTAATCTTATGGAACCCTGACTAGTTTTTACATTTAGATTATGGCATTTTTCCCTTATCCAGAGAAACTTAGATTTATCTCATTAATACAACAGAGCAGTTCAGGGTTAAGGGTCTTGCTCAAAGCCCCAGTCCTGGCAGCTTGGCGTTTAAACTTGTGGTCTTTTGATCAGTAGTGTGACATCTTAACCACTGAGTTATTTTATAGTTTAATAAGCGTTAAAGCACTGGACACAATTATTTAATACTGAAGCATTAGTCACAGTACAATAAGTAATATATCCGGACCTGTTTATTTCATCAGTAGGCCTCAGGATGGACATGTTCATTTCTTTTTGTACTTTCTTACTGAAATAATTTGTTTCTCTAAAACCCAAGTCTGTTTCTTTCTTCAGTTTCTGACTCAGGCAAATGTCTATCCCTCATCCTACCCCATCCCTCAACCCCAATTCTACCCCTCATCCTACCCTGTCCCACCCTACTTCTACCCCCAACCCTCAGTGATGGAGGTAGAACCCAACTCTTGGATGCCATATGTTCAGGGAAAAAACTGTTTCTATTGTAGTCAAAGAGCTATGAATCATTTGGTTGTGTTATACTGTATAAACATATCTTTATTTCTTCGGTAATTAATACTGAAAACTATAATAGAAAATTGTTTTTTGCAGTCTTTCATGTTTTCCCTGAAAAGTACTTTTGATTTTTATCATAAATCATACTATGATTTAATCATAAAATGACTTATTTTGTCATACATCATGACTCTCCTTCTGTTCATCAGCAGTATCCAGTGACCACACCTGCTGGATGGTTGGGTGAACCTGATGGTGGCTACATGTATGGTAAGTGTCTTTTAACTGTTTTATTTTCTCCATATTCTTTTGCACGGAGGTGGCACAGTGGTGTAGTGGGTAGCGATGCTGCCTCACGGCTCTTTGGTTCGATCCTGAGCTCAGATTACTGTCCGTGTGAAGTTTCACGTTCTCCCAGTGTCCATGGGCTGCCTCTGGGTTCTCACTTTTCTCCATATTAAATTGAGATTTTCTCTCTTTCTTGTGTGGCATTTTGTTCAGATGAACATGTGACACTTGTAATCATGTCACCACCTATGATGGAGCCTGAGCTTCAACTGACAGTGACAAGGGGTGACATTATGGAGGCAGAGGAGGCCGTGCTGTACCCACCCCAGACTACAACTCTCACCTGGGGTGACATTATAGAGGCAGAGGAGGCCATGCTGTACCCAACCCTCGCTACAACTCACACTTGTGATGACTTTACGGAGGCAGAGGAGGCCGAGCTGTACCCACCACTCACTACAACTCACACCTGTGGTGACATTACGGAGGCAGAAGAGGCCGAGCTGTACTCACCCCTCACTACAGTTCACACCTGTGGTGACGTTATGGAGGCAGACGAGGCCGAGCTGTACCCACCCCTCACTACAACTCACACCTGTGGTGACATTACGGCGGCAGAGGACACCGAGCTGTACCCACCCCTCACTACAGTTCACACCTGTGGTGACGTTACAAAGGCAGAGGAGGCCGAGCTGTACCCACCACTCACTACAACTCACACCTGTGGTGACGTTACGAAGGCAGAGGAGGCCGAGCTATACTCACCCCTCACTACAACTCACACCTGTGATGACATTACGGAGGCAGACGAGGCCGAGCTGTACCCACCCTTCACTACAACTCACATCTGTGAGGCACATCAAACTGATGATCATACATGTTTACGCACCAACTGAAGATGCAGAGGAAGAAATCAAAGACGAGTTCTACTCAAGATTACAAGATGTGCTGAATAAGAGGAACGCCCATGATATGTTGATTGTCACAGGGGACATGAATGCCAAAGTTAGAGAACAAAATGTGAATTATAAAAGAGTCATGGGTAATCACGGACTAGGAGTGCGGAACGGAAACGGAACAAGACTTTGCGATATGTGCAACATGAACGAGCTAGTTATTACTGGAACATTATTCCCACATAAATCCATCCACAAAGCAACATGGATTTCGCCAGATAGAATAACCAAAAATCAAATTGACCATGTTCTAATTAGTAAGCGATTTCGGAACTCAGTAAAAGATACAAGGGTTTACAGGTCTGCAGACTTGGGAAGTGATCACTATCTTGTATGTACAACAGTCAAGCTTAGGTTAAGGAGACCTCCGAGGCAAAAGACCATCAGCAGAGTAAAGTACGATACATCCAAACTAAGCAATAAAGACATACTTAAGGAATTTAACATTACCTTGAAGAACAGGTACCAAGCCTTACAACAAGAGGAGGAGGAGCGAGAAGACCAATGCGAAGTAGAAAGGGATTTTGAAGTTTTGAGAAAAGCATACACAGAAGTTGCAGATGCTGTACTAGGCAGGCCCCGAAGAAAGAAGAAACCGTGGATTAGCGAGTCATCATGGTGGCTAGTTGACCAACGGGAAGCTACTAATAAGAAGATCTTAAGTACTCGTTTAGAAAGAGTGAAGAGGCAACTAAGGGCAAAATATGTAGAAGAGAACAGAGAGGTGAAAAGGAGCATTAAGGCAGATAAGAGGAAATGGTTGGACAAAATTGCAAGCCAAGCTGAAGAGGCTGCACGAAGTCAACACATGAAGACACTGTATGGACTCACAAAGTCCTTGTTCAATGAAAGACCTAAGCAAAGTGCAACAGTAATGGATAAAAATAGAAACCTTCTCAGCAAGAGAAAAGACATATAGGAAAGATGGACAGAACACTTTAAAGAAGTACTGAACAGAGAAACACCAGAGAATCCGATAACCATTGATGATGATGAAAGTTTTGATTTAGAGGACGTAATTCAGGATATAGCAGTCAACGAACCAACTTTAGGCGAGGTGGAAGAAGCAGTTAAAAAGCTGAAGAGTGGGAAAGCACCAGGTATTGATAACATAACAGCGGAATTACTGAAGACAGGAAAAATACAAGCGCTACTGTCAAAGGTGTGGAAGTTTGAGGTTATCCCAGAGGCTTGGAAAAAAGGATTGATCATAAAGCTGCCAAAAAAGGGTAACCTGAAAGATTGTAAGAACTCAAGAGGCATAACTCTGTTGTCTGTCATTGGGAAGATACTGGGGAGAATTGTCATTGACAGAGTGAGGAATGGAGTTGATGAAAGACTTAGGAAGGAACAGACGGGCTATAGGCGAGGAAGAGGAACTACAGACCAAGTCTTCATTCTAAGGAACATCATCGAACAGGTGAACGAGTGGCAGGCGACACTATATGTGAACTTTATAGACTTCAAGAAAGCTTTCGATTCTGTTCCCCGCGAGAGTTTATGGATCATAATGCAGAAGTACGGAATTCCCGAGAAGATAGTGAGGATTGTGAAATTGTTTTATGAAGATTTTCAGTGTGCCGTAGAAGACCAAGGAGAAAGAGGCGAGTGGTTTGACATCAAGACAGGGGTTAAGCAGGGCTGTAATATGTCGGGATTCCGATTCTTGATCATTATGGACTGGATCATGAGAAAGACTGTTGGTAACGGAGAGGTTGGAATAAGATGGAAGCTAACATCAAAACTAGAGGACCTAGATTTTGTGGACGATGTAGCATTACTATCATCTACCAGACAACATATTCAAAACAAAACCACCAGAATGAAAAGAGGCAGCCAAACGGGTCGGGCTTAGAATCAACCTGGGCAAGACAAAAGTTCTAAAAATTAATGTGAAGAACCAGACAAGAATTACAGTTGATGGATAGGATATCGAAGAGGTCGAAGAATTCACGTATCTTGGAGCAAAAGTTTGCAAAGACGGAGGCAGAATGGAAGATTGGGGCGGCACGGTGGTGTAGTGGTTAGCGCTGTCGCCTCACAGCAAGAAGGTCCTGGGTTCGAGCCCCGGGGCCGGCAAGGGCCTTTCTGTGTGGAGTTTGCATGTTCTCCCCGTGTCCGCGTGGGTTTCCTCCGGGTGCTCCGGTTTCCCCCACAGTCCAAAGACATGCAGGTTAGGTTAACTGGTGACTCTAAATTGACCGTAGGTGTGAATGTGAGTGTGAATGGTTGTCTGTGTCTATGTGTCAGCCCTGTGATGACCTGGCGACTTGTCCAGGGTGTACCCCGCCTTTCGCCCGTAGTCAGCTGGGATAGGCTCCAGCTTGCCTGCGACCCTGTAGAAGGATAAAGCGGCTAGAGATAATGAGATGAGATGAGAATGGAAGATTTACAGAACAGACTGTCAAAAGCAATGGGTATGTTTGTCAGGCTTAAGAGAATTTGGAACACAAATAGCATTTCAAGGAAAACCAAGCCGAGACTGTACAAGACCCTGGTGTTACCCGTCCTGCTCTACGGATGTGAGACCTGGAAAATGAACAAAGGTGATGACAAATTAATCTATGTTTTTTACAACAAGTGTCTTCGCAAAATCCTCCATGTCCAATGGAACGATCATGTTAGGACTGAGGACCTGCTTGAAAGAGCTGAAATGAAACTTCTGAGTATGGAAGTAAAGATCAGGAGATGGAAGATGATTGGCCATATCTTAAGACAGGATCAAGACAGTGACTGTAATGTGGCATTGACATGGGCACCGGAGGGAAAAAGAAAGAGGGGGAGACCAAAGACAATGTGGAGGAGATCTGTGGAAAAGGAGAAGGGAGATGGTGGCTGGCACTCATGGACAGAGGTACAAGTAGAAGCGGCTGACAGAAAGAGGTGGAGAAGTTCTGTGGAGGCCCTATGTGCCATGAGGCACTCGAAGGATAGGTGACTTCCCATTTCACAGCATCTTCTTCGGAGAATGGTAAGTTTTCGCCACATCCCTGTTCTGACTGTGGGTGGTAGAAAAGAGCAACTGGACTTGCTTGAAGATTCTTGAAAACATTTCACCTCTCATCCAAAAAGCTTCTTCAGTTCTGTCTGACTAATAAGGAGTATCAGATATTTATCCTCTCATGGATCAGAATCAGAATTCTGATGACAAGCTCATCTAAGGTGTCGTTGAGGCATCATGTTGGCGTGGGTCACTAGAGGCTGGGTGTGAACGGCGAGTCATTAGGGTGATCAGTGGAAAGCTGACTCTCTCTGTCCTCCTGTGAGTCAACGAAAACAGCTGGGTCTTGGCGTGCACCCAGCCGTCTGGGAAGTGTGCCCAAGACCGCATTGTAGATGGTTGATAAATAATGTCTGACCCCCACCTCTGTTCAGTGATGGCCGTTCCAGGTTGACAAAAATGGCTTCTTTAACTCCTTGCTCATGCCAACGATCTTCTCTGGCTAAAATGCATACATTACAATCCTGAAATGAGTGTCCTTTGTTGTTAAGATGAATGTAGACAGCAGAGTCCTGGCCTGAGGAGCTGGCTCTCCTGTGTTGAGCCATGCGCCTGTAAAGCAGTAGTTTTGTTTCCCCAATATATTAGTCCGTGCATTCCTCACTGCACTGAATTGCATACACTACGTTGTCCTGTTTGTGTCTGGGTATTCTGTCCTTAGGGTGGATCAGTTTCTGCTTCAGGGTGTTACTGGGTCTGAAATGTACCGGAATGTTGTGTTTGTAGAAGATCCTTCTGAGTTTCTCAGATAGACCAGAAATGTAGGGAATGACAATGTTCTTGTGTTTGTTCCTGTTGTCATCCTTGTCCGTTATGTTCCTTTTTCTGCTCTTTAGGAAAGACCAGTTGGGATACCCGCAATTCTGAAGTGCTTTCTTGATATGATTCTGCTCCTTCTCTTTTCTCTCTATCGTTGTAGGAATGTTCTGAGCCTTGTGTTGCAAGGTCCTAATGACCCCCAATTTATGTTCCAGTGGGTGGTGAGAGTCAAAAAGTAGGTACTGGTCTGTGTGTGGGGGTTTCCAGTAGACCTCAATACTAAGGCTTCTGTCTTGTCTAATGTGTACATCACAATCCAAGAAGGCTAGATTATTCCCACTGACATCCTCCCGGGTGAAGTTGATGTTGCTGTCCACTGCATTAATGTGTTTCGAGAAAGCTTCCACCTCATGGATTTTGATTTTAACCCAGGTATCATCCACGTATCTAAACCACTGGCTGGGAGCAACTCCTGCAAAAGTGGTCAAAGCTATATGTTCCACTTCCTCCATGTATAGATTGGCCACAATAGGGGACACCGGTGAGCCCATGGCACATCCATGCTTCTGTCTGTAGAAACTTTCATTAAACTGGAAATAAGTGGTAGTCAGGCAGAGGTCAAGCAGGGTGCAAATCTGATCCATGGTGAGGTTCGTTCTATCCAGTAAGGAGCTGTCCTGAAGGAGTCATTTTCTAACAGATTCGACTGCTTCTGTGGTGGGAATGCAGGTGAATAGAGAAGTGACATCGTAGGAAACCATGGTTTCATCTGAATCTAGTTTGAGATCTGCAACTTTAGTAGCAAAATCTTGGGAATTTTTGACATGATATGGTGTATTCCCAACAAGAGGAGCCAAGATGGTGGCTAGGTGTTTGGCAATGTTATATGTGACAGTGTTTATATTGCTGATGATAGGTCTGAGATGAGCTCCTTCTTTGTGAATCTTAGGGAGTCCGTATATGAGAGGCACAGCTTCCCCAGGGTACAACCTGTAGTAAAGAGATCGGTTGATGGCTTGGTCCTTTTCTAGTTGTTGCAGACAGCTAACAACTTTCCTTTTGTAACCACTTGTGGGGTCCCTCCTCAATGTTTCATATGTGGTTGTGTCGCTGAGGAGACTGGTCATCCTGGAGTGGTAGTCCGCTGTGTTTAGCACCACTGTGCATCTCCCTTTGTCAGCAGGAAGGATGGTGATGTTCCGGTCTCTTTGAAGCACTATAAGAGCCCTCCTTTCTTGGTTGGTGAGGTTGGAGGGGGGTGCTTTCGCACTGGATAAAGCAGCTGATATCTTCAGTCTAAGTTGTTCCGCCTCTGTGTTGGTCAGGTTGTTGTTCCTGATGGCTGTCTCTGTGGCTGTGATGAGTTCTACTACCGGTATCCGCTCAGGTGAAACTGCAAAGTTAAGACCCTTGGATAAGACATTCAAGAATCTTCAAGCAAGTCCAGTTGCTCTTTTCTACCACCCACAGTTTACTATGACCTGGATGACTGAGAATCTTCACAGACATCCCTGTTCTGACTATGCTGATTATCTGAATATGACCGTTAATTTGTAAGTTTGATGGTCAGGATCAGGGCTCTACAGTGCGCACATTTTCACTCGCATTTGCGAGCGAATTTTTCGGCATGCGAACGACAAAAAAAAAAAACGCGCATTCGTGCGAGGGCTTCTTGCAGCCGACAATTTAGGAAAGCACTGAGCACAGACGCGACGAGTTTAACATTCTAAAATGTATCAAACGTTTAACTGCAAAGTATGTAAATCCAGCGTTGGATAGCCTACCTAATATTTTTTACACTAGAGACAAGAAAATTACATCAATGTGTTCATCAGAGCCTTGTAGTGCGCAATGTGAAAGAATCTGTTAATATCTCCTTCTGTTGTCGTGTAAATCCCCGTTGTTTGGAGGGAGCACTCTGAGGAAAAACTGCGCTTTCTGTGTGCCACTCTGTGTGTCTGCGCTCAGCGCGCGGGTGGGGGAGGGGCTGCTCGCTCTCTCTCACACACACACACACACACGAGGGAGGGGCTGCTCCCTCTCAGAGAGACACAGGCTTGTAGCATCATGGCAGTGTAACGAGTAACGGCCTGTATTGTTGTAAGTGTGTGTGTGTTCAGTGTTGTGTACGTACGTGTGTGTGTTCTGCCTGCGCCTTGCTCCCTATCTGTAGTTGCGTGCATTGCCTGTCTTGCACTGCGGTGGTTCCCACGGTAGCCGGGGGGGAGTGAAAAAGTTACATTTTTTTTGCCGTTCTGCCATGCTAGTGCGTTTTACCGGGACATGTAAAAGTGTAGAAATATAAATATAAAATATACAAAAGCTATAAAAAGTAAAAAGTTGCTCTGTTAGGTTGCACTGTAATAAGTATTGCACTGTATCAGGTAAGTGTGAGAATATTGTCCTTTTAGGTCCTTGTTGGTGCATTGTTGCACCTGCCAGAAGTGGCATCAGTCAGTGCATGTAATTAGCCTTTTTCACATTACGTCACTTGCAGAAGAACCTCACATCCGTTTTCAGCCTTTTGAATGGAAGAAGAGGCGGCATGCTAATCTGCTGGCTAACAAGTAGCAACCATAGAAAGTCAGTAAACTTCCTTTCCAAAACAAGGCAGATAGGTGACTGGAATGGTCGCTAACAATACGTAATGATAAACAACAATGTGCAATATTATTTAGGGGTCGACCGATAATCGGCCTGGCCGATATATTGGGCCGATATTCTGCATTTTTAGGGTTATCGGTATCGGCCATAATTTCCACCGATATGCCGATAACATGCCTTTTTGCAGCCATTTCGTTCCTAACGCGACTGTCACTGCACGTCCTTTCCTGCACTCACCTCTCTGAGTTCAAGAACACAGTCCCGCCCACCACATCTGATTTGTTTGGCACAAGAGATATAGCCAATCAACACGCGTAGCTAAACGCTGTGGACTGTTTCAAGGCGGTCGTACGGGCACTCGGGCAGAAGCGGCACAAGGGATACAGCCAATCAACACGCGGAGCTAAACGCTGTGGACTGTTTCAAAGCGGCCGTATGGGCACTCGGGCAGAAGCAGCAGATCCCACTTCAAGGTAAGGACACGCTGCTTTTGCCACAATAAGTCACAAACACACAAGTTGTAAAAGCACAACATCATTATATGTTTACATTCTTCATCTACTACTCGTTAAAATTGTCCATTTGCATCTGTGTAGCCAGGCAAACTTAGCTTACGGAAGGAAGCACTTGAATTAGCCTACAACCAACTAGTCTCGCTGAAACTACATGTAATGTCCATAGTAAGCAGTCCCCAGCATAACGTAGGCTGCAGTCATTTTTAAATCCCCATCTGGAAACGTTGTGAATGTGTCAGTAGTTCTACTCGAACAGTAGAATGACAGCCATACAGAGAGGTGGTTAAGGGAAGACGAAATAAAACGTAGTGTTTGTGTTCTGTAGGCTAGCGCAAGCCTACTGGCTATTTGTTATGGTGATGAGTAAACTTCATGACATGACTCGTGCTCAAAAAGCTCATTGCACTTGTATATGTTGGGTAACTTTATAAAGCGCTATTTAAACATTTAAACAAGCCAGGTGTGATATGGTGCTAGTGGGCTATGTAATACTGTAGGGAGTTTGTCAGGACGCTTGTTGTGGGCTCAGTAATTAATTGTGTCGTGGATGCACACTTGCTTGGATAAACGGTAATGAACGAAATACATAAATTAAACTCTTGACTTAAATGTTCTTATGCTACTTTACATTGCGCTGTAATGTACTCGTATTTATAATTCTTGCGCAAGTGATTCTCCTCGCTAGCGCTTCTGATTCGGAAAGCGATATATTTGGGAAAAAGGAGGAAAGGCTTAAGATTGCCACTCTCCTTGAAAATAAGGGGCTTAAAGCAAAGGACACTGTGAAAAACCTCAGTGTTGTCATTGACAATGAACTAAATTTCAACAATCACATCAAAGCGATCACTAAGTCTGCATTTTATCACCTAAAAAAATATTTCTAAACTTAAAGGTCTTATGTCAAAACAAGATCTAGAAAAATAATACATGCCTTCATTTCCAGTAGGGTTGATTACTGCAATGGGCTTTTCACAGGCCTTCCCAAAAAGACCATCAAACAGCTTCAACTAATCCAAAATGCAGCAGCAAGGGTTCTAACAAGAACAAAAAGGACAGACCATATTACTCCAATTTTAAGATCCCTGCACTGGCTCCCAGTAAGCTTTAGAATTGACTTCAAGGCATTACTTCTTGTGTTTAAAATGCTGAACGGGATGGGGCCCACCTACCTACTGGACATGTTTCAGTTGTATACACCAACCAGGTCTTTAAGATCACATGAGAAAATTTTGCTGGTAATACCAACTGTCAAAACAAAGAGTGGGGAAGCAGCTTTTAGCTGCTATGCTGCGAAGCTTTGGAACCAACTTCCTGATGATGTAAAAAGTGCTCCTACTGTTGACAGTTTTAAATGCAGACTTAAGACAAAGCTTTTCTCAGATGCCTTCTTTTAGATAAGTTATATTTGTATTCTGTTTTAAACTATCTTAATTACTTAATGTTCTCTTGTTTATTCTTTGTACTTGTCTTATTTCATTTGTCTTATGCTTTTATTTTTGTGAAGCACATTGAACTGCCTTTGTGTATGAAATGCGCTATACAAATAAACTTGCCTTTGCTACCCTGTGACCCAATTTAACTATTGTCACATTTTCCCTCAATGCAGATGGATAGAGGAAAGACACGACCCAAAAGTGCAGTGTGGGACTACTTCACTCAATCATCAACAGAGAAGGCAGTTTGCAATGCATGTAAAAACACTGTCAGCACTGGAGGCACAGTGGCAAAAAGTGCCAATACTTCAAACCTATGGGCCCATCTTAGGAGTCACCACAAAGAACTTTATGAATCTGCGAAGAAGCAGCAGTCAGAAACTCAGCTGGAATCATCAACTTTAGTGCAACCTACAGTAGTGAACATGTTTCAAATACAAAGAAAGTGGGCCAATTCAGATGACAAATCAAAGCAGATAGATAAACTTATCGCAGAAATGATAATTACTGACAACCAGCCATTTACAGTGGTCTCTGATGTTGGGTTTCAGTGCGTTGTGGCTGGTCTTAATCCAAGATATGCACTGAAAAGTTTTACCGCACTGAGAAGGTACCTGAAATCCATACAAAAGTTGTGCACAAGATTAAAGCCCTTATTCAACCAGAGAATGCTGGCTTCCCATTATCATTTACCACTGATTGCTGGTCAGGACCCACTGAATCCCTCATGAGCCTGACATGCCACTTCATCGATAAGGACTGGGTGAGAAAGCAAGTTCTTTTGAACACATTACAGTCATGGAGGGATCTCACACTGGGGATTACATCAAGGAGAAATTCCTTGGCATGCTGGAGCAATGGAACATTGCCAGAGACCGCGTAGGTCTTGTCCTACGTGACAACGGAGCTAACATGGTGAAGGGAATGAGGCTTGCCGAAGTGCCAGACCTCAGTTGCACAGCTCATGAGTTGCAGCTCGTCATACATGATGGCTTGGCATGTCAAAGAGCTGTGATCGACACAATTGCCATGGTGAAGACTTCTGTCACACATTTTCAGCACTCTGTCCTGGCCAAGGACCGCCTACAAAAAATTCAGAAAGAACTTGGTCTTCCAGAGCACCAGTTGATCCAGGCAGTCCCAACCAGGTGGAACTCAACACTCCACATGCTGCAAAGAGGATTGGAGCAGAAGAGAGCGTTGACAGTTTACTCTGGGGAGTATGGGGGTTTTTCTGCCCCAAGTGCTCACCAGTGGGAACTTGCATCCAATCTGGTTGAAACACTTATTCCCATGGAGGAAGCCACTCTGGATGTGAGCAGCAGTAGTTCCTCTGCATCATCCATCATTCCATGCGTGAATGTGTTGAAGATGCTCCTCCAAGACGAAGGACCCACAACAGTGGGCATCAAAACTCTTTGGCAAGGTATGAGGGAAAGCTTCATCAAGAGGTTTGCAAAGCTGGAAGAAACAAAGCATGTTGTTCTCGCCTGTCTGCTAGATCCACGTTACAAGAATCATGCCTTTTCCTCTGATCACACATTAGTCAAGGCAAAGCAATGGCTCAAGGATGATGTTGAGGGTGCCTTGACGGAGGCATGCAATGATGAAGGAACTTCAGCACAGGAAGTTGATGTGGAGCAGGTGGCTGAAGCAGAGGAGGAAATTCCAGAACATCAGGCCCAAAAAAAACAGAGGAGACATGATGCACCATCTGGCAGCCGAATAGATGCCATGTTCAGCTCACTGCTGGGACCACACACTGGAGAGGCATCAGCCAATCATACTCTTGATGAAGAGTTGCGTGTGTATCTCATGGAACCCATAATTGACAGACGAACGGGGGATCCACTCCAGTGGTGGAAACAGCACGAGAATCACTTCAAGCTTATTTCAAAACAAGCAAGAAAGTTTCTTTGTGCACCGCCCTCATCTGTACCCAGCGAGCGGGTCTTCAGTGAGATCTCTGCAATTTATACAAAAAACAGAAACCGCCTCAGTGGACAACATGCAGAGCAACTGTGCTTCCTTCACTATAATATAATCCTCCTAAATTGGGAATATTAGGCTTGGGCATTAAAAGCATTAGAATGTAGATGGTTACTTTGTTAAGTTGTTACATAATAGGGAGTGATAGCCTACTTTATGTTTGATTTTACTTTTTAAAAAATGCTGCAGGCAGCTCCCTACACTTGATTTGTTATTTAAAAACTACTTGAAGTTGGTAAGTCTTACTTAGTTCTTAGAGTGATTTATTTTTTTATTGGTGAATATTTATTTTATTATTATTTTATTTCTCATTTTATTCTAATGTTTGACTTTATTGTACAAATGCTGCTGGCATCTCCCTGCACAAAATTTCATGTTCAATTTTACAATTAAACATACATTTCATGGATATGAAGGTCTGTGTCAGCGTGTGCTATGTTTAATTTCATGTGAATTATAATGTTTACATTTATCGGTTGCACATATTGGTTATCGGCATCCCAATTCCATAATAATCGGTATCGGCCTTGAAAAAAACATATCGGTCGATCCCTAATATTATTATCAATCCTATCTGTGAATGACACAGTTTTGTTAACATATGTTGCCGCCATATACCTCTTCTTCCATTCAAAAGGCTGAAAATGGATATGAGTTCCCCTGCAAGTGACGTAATGTGAAAAAGGCTAATTGTTCAAGGTGGTTATGGCCTGTGGGAAAAAAACTCTTTTTGAGTCTGTTGGTCCTTGCTTTGATGCACCTGTAACGCCTGCCTGAGGGCAGCAAGTCAAAGAACTCAGACCCAGGGTGGGAGCTGTCCTTGATGATGTTGTTAGCTCTGCTGAGCTCTGCTCTCTGTTTAGCTACTGTTTGTTCATTCATTCAATTGTTCGTTATTCATTTGTTTGTTCATTCATTCATTCATTCATTCATTCATTCTCAATTGAATTTTGCGTTTTATGTGTTGGTGTGTCTAAGGTTTGTGCTGCAATAAACCTTTAAAATGAAAACCTACTTGTGCTTGTGCCCCCATTTTTTCCCCTGTGCTCCGAAAATTTTTAACTTAGGAGCATGTGTTCTCCTGAAAAAAAAAAAACAGTTAGTGTAGAACCCTGGTCAGGATTAATCTTATGGAACCCTGAGTAGTTTTTACATTTACATTATGGCATTTTTCCCTTATCCAGAGAAACTTACATTTATCTCATTAATACAACAGAGCAGTTCAGGGTTAAGGGTCTTGCTCAAAGCCCCAGTCCTGGCAGCTTGGCATTTAAACTCATGGTCTTTTGATCAGTAGTGTGACATCTTAACCGAGTTATTTTATAGTTTAATAAGCACTAAAGCATTGGACACAATTATTTAATACTGAAGCATTAGTCAACGTACAATAAGTAATATATCCAGACCTGTTTATTCAGAGAAATGTAATTATTTCATCAGTAAGCCTCAGGATGGACATGTTCATTTCTTTTTGTACTTTCATGCTGAAATAATTTGTTTCTCTAAAACCCAACTCTGTTTTTTTTTTCTTCAGTTTCAGATTCAGGCAAACGTCTACCCCTCGTCCTACCCCATCCCTCAACCACACTTCTACCCCTAGTCCTATCCCATCCCTCAACCCCACTTCTACCCCTCATCCTACCCCATCCCTCAACCCCACTTCTACCTCTCGTCTTATCCCATCCCTCAACCCCACTTCTATACTTCATCCAACCCTCAGTGATGGAGGTAGATCCCAACTCTTGGATGCCACATGTTCAGGTAAAACACTGTTTCTATTGGAGTCAAAGAGCTATGAATCATTTGGTTGTGTTATATAAACATATCTTTATTTCTTCAGTAATTAATACTGAAAACTATAATAGAAAATATTGCTTTTTGCAGTCTTTCATGTTTTTCTTGAACAGTACTTTTGATTTTTATCATAAATCATACTATGATTTAATCATAAAATGATTATCATTTTATCATACATCATGACTCCTCCTGTTCATCAGCAGTATCCAGTGACCACACCTGCTGGATGGCTGGGTGGACCTGATGGTGGCTACATGTATGGTAAGTGTCTTTTAACTGTTTTATTTTCTCCATGTTCTTTTGCATGGAGGTGGCACAGTGGTGTAGTTGGTAGCGATGCTGCCTCATGGCTCCTTGGTTCGGTCCTGAGCTCAGGTTACTGTCCATGTGAAGTTTCACATGTTCTCCCAGTGTCCACGAGCTGCCTCTGGGTTCTCACTTTTCTCTATATTAAATTGAGATTTTATCTCCTCCTTGTGCTGCATTTTATTCAGATGAACATGTGATACTTGTAAACATGTCACCACCTGTGATGGACCCTGAGCTTCAACGGGCAGTGACAAAGAGTGACATTATGGAGGCAGAGGAGGCCGTGCTGTACCCACTCCAGACTACAACTCTCAACTGGGGTGGCATTACAGAGGCAGAGGAGGCCATGCTGCACCCACCCCTCACTAAAACTCACACCTGTGGTGACTTTATGGAGGCAGAGCTGTACCCACCCCTCACTACCACTCACACCTGTGGTGACTTTATGGAGGCAGAGGAGGCCGAGCTGTACCCACCACTCACTACAACTCACACCTGTGGTGATATTACGGAGGCAGAAGAGGCCGAGCTGTACCCACCCCTCACTACAGCTCACACCTGTGGTGACATTACGAAGGCAGAGGAGGCCGAGCTGTACCCACCCCTCACTACCACTCACACCTGTGGTGACTTTATGGAGGCAGAGGAGGCCAAGCTGTACCCACCACTCACTACAACTCACACCTGTGGTGATATTACGGAGGCAGAAGAGGCCGAGCTGTACCCACCCCTCACTACAGCTCACAGCTGTGGTGACATTACGAAGGCAGAGGAGGCCGAGCTGTACCCACCCCTCACTACAGCGCACACCTGTGGTGACATTACGAAGGCAGAGGAGGCCGAGCTGTACCCACCACTCACTACAACTCACACCTGTGGTGACAGTATGGCGGCAGAAGAGGCCGAGCTGGACTCACCCCAGACTAAAACTCACACCTGTGGTGATATTACGGAGGCAGAAGAGGCCGAGCTGTACCCACCCCTCACTACAGCTCACACCTGTGGTGATATTACGGAGGCAGAGGAGGCCAAGCTGTACCCACCCCTCACTACAACTCTCAACTTTGGTGACATTACGGAGGCAGAGGAGGCTGAGCTGTACCCACCACTTACTACAACTCACACCTGTGGTGACGTTACGGAGGCAAAGGAGGCTGAGCTGTACCCACCCCAGACTAAAACTCTCACCTGTGGTGACATTATGGAGGCAGAAGAGGCCAAGCCATCCACATCCCTGACTAAAACTCTCACCTGTCAAGAACAGACTGAGGAGGGCGAAGAACAGAAGAAGAATGTTAAGGAGAAGAGGAAGCAGAAGGACGAAAGGCACCACAGCAAGAACGCCAAGGTACAGCAGTCAAGTCATTTAAAATTATGTTCATGCTTTTAGACAAGGTCTTGTACAGCTGTGTTATGCTGTATCACATTTTCAGCTTTTTGATTGGCTTAATTAACACACTGGATATTACGTCAAAACCAGTGAGCACTTGTAGCACAAGCAGACAAGTGTGCAGTGGGATGTTTATTTCATATACTGTATTTTTTATAGCTGCTACCTGAAATTACCTTTAACATAGAAGACGTACGTATGGACTATGGGGAGGTGCAATACCAGTACCCTGATACAAACATAACATCGCTGTTCTTATTAGAGTTTAGTGCGAGTGTAATGCTCATTCTTTGCTTTCTGTATCTCCTCGCTGTCCTCTACAGGTGATGATGGAGAGCAACTGCTCGAGACACTTCAGCTGTGTGACCCATTCGTCCTACTCAGAAGCTATAATGGTGCCAACAGGAATGGACAGCAAAATGGTGGGCAGAAAACCAGCATTTGTAACTCTGTACAACAGCAGGGAGGAACAGAAACCACACCTCACTCGACCAGGATAGAGGAACCACCCTACCAAGCCCCAGCAGTGTCAGTGGAAGAACGCACAGAGGGTCCTGGTCTTCCCTCTGTCACACCAACTCACCATTTAAAAAATTAACAAATAAAGCATTTTAAAATGCTACACAAATGTCTGGATCTTTATCATAGTCAATAAATGTTGGTGTAAACGACTCACACAGCAGCAGCAGTAAAGGATCTGTGCTTGAAATCTGGTTCAATAATCAGCTATAAAATTCCACCTCAATAAAAATTAGACCAAACACCATTAAAACTTTAATTATTGACATAGATCAAATGATAACTGAGTGTTGTTTTCCAAGATGGCGCCACGGACGGTTGCCTCGGTACTTCGCTCTCTCGTACTTTCTATGTTTTTGTGTATTTGTTGTGTTTCTTGTGCTGCTTCCCTGGTCACATACTCCAGAGAAGAACTTATAAACATTGGAATAACCACCAGTAAAGTTTTTTCATCGGCTTTCATTGATCTGGAAAGTTTTCCAGAGCTACTTGTTGGAGGAGGAGCAGCTCTCTATGGATTACACCAAGGACACTGGAGACACTGGGGGAAGCGAGCCGGTGCGCTCGTCAGACTGAGGCAGCGGGGGTTTCGCACTGCACTCCCATCTATTCACCTGGCTAACATCCGCTCTCTGGCCAATAAGACGGACGAACTGCTGCTCCTCAACACAATCAACATGGATTTTAACAGATCTGCTGCCTTGTGCTTCACCAAAACCTGGCTCGGTGAGCACATCCCAGACACTTCTCTCCACCTGCCTGGATTTCACCTGCACCGAGCGGACTGCGAAATGGAGCTCACTGGGAAAACGAGGGGAGGTGGAGTCTGCTTTTACATTAACGAAGGTTGGTGTACTGATGTCACAGTTCTAAACAAATCATGCAGTCCTCATCTGGAGACATTATTCAGAAACTGCACGCCCTTGAAACTATCGCAGCCCCCATTTTCCTGCACAGTTGACCACAGGTACTTGAATTCACCAACTTTATGTCTACTCCTTGCATCTTCACTACACTCTCACCCCCATTCTCACTGATGCACATGTATTCTGTTTTGCTACTGCTCACCAGAATACATGTGCATCAATGAACACTATACAGGACTTTACTGCATCTAGTGTTCAAACTGGGGTTTGTGGAACATCGATTTTTACATTTTCTTCAAAGAAATCCACCATTATGGGGCGCTAGCGAGCAGAAAATGGAGTAGGTTGTGTGTTGGATGAGCTCTGCAAGAAACTTGATTTAACTTCTTATTTGGTCCCTACACCAACATTAATATATTAATACAGGAAATATATTAATATATTAATAAAGGAAAACCACCTGCAGTACCACTAGAGTCTTAAACTGTTTTCCGCTTTATTTATTTTTTTCATGTAAAAGGTGAGTAACCTATGTAAATACAGGTACACGGGGCAGACCACCACCAGCAAGACAGGTGTTAATACAGCTAGCACTAGCAACATCTCCGAGCAGGCCAGCATGACGAACATGAAAGCCGAGCTGCTGTCCTCACTCAAAACACAAATAGCTGGTCTTTTCCCAAAAGAGCTGAAGGATGCGCTGGCTGTGGAATTTGGTGTGATTAAATCGGAACTACAAGTGGTTAAAATGGAAATTGCAAGTAACACTGACAGGGAAATGATTAAAGTGCATATTCTGGACCAAATTCTTTTTTTTTTATATATATATATGAAAGTATGTCCCTTTACACACTCATCCAGAAGGGTAATTTTGCACAAGGCCATCTGTCTACAGCAGAAAAAAAAATAAAATAACAAAACGCGTCTGGAAAAATCCCAAGGGAGTCTGGAGCCAGAATCGTGACGTTATCTGCGGAAGCGTGAGCAGGCTGCGCGAGCTTTGCACGGTTTCAGTGTACAGCCTGTGTAGACCAAGCGCTCCCATTTCTCTCTCATTGTCCGGTCTTTTGGAAAATGATGAGTACTAATCCCATCAAGATTGGTGTTGCTACACCCTCCTATGATGCATCTGTTAACCATTTTAATAATTACGCGATAATGTTGAAGAAATTTGCAGAAAACCACCAGGTCGTTTTCTCATAAACAAACCAGCACTGACGTAGGATTCAGAGGGAGGCATCTCGCAGATGATGTCACGAAAATCAATGTTTCCCTGGAAATTCAAATGCCAATTTTTTTCAGAGGCGGACCAATTCGCCTCAAATGGCTTGATTTCAACTGAATTTTTCTGGTATGGCACAAGGTAAAAAAATTGCAGAGAATGCAGAATGTTACAGATATTTGACCAAAGTTTAATATAAAATAAGAGAATTACATTGATTTTGCTCCTGAATTTACCGATGATATGCCCTTTAAAATGACTATATCGGACATGGAGCGCGGGCTTTCCGCATATTTGGACGAGATAACATCTCTACAGAACACTGTACATAAGCTCGAGAAGAATGTGGAGAACCTACAGGAAAAATGCTTGGACTTGGAAGGAGGATGCGAAGATCAAACATTCATATACTGAATGTGGCAGAGGAGCCCGGCTTAAAGGGGAACTCATCTCATCTCATTATCTCTAGCTGCTTTATCCTTCTACAGGGTCGCAGGCAAGCTGGAGCCTATCCCAGCTGACTACAGGCGAAAGGCGGGGTACACCCTGGACAAGTCGCCAGGTCATCACAGGGCTGACACAGACACAGACAACCATTCACACTCACATTCACACCTACGGTCAATTTAGAGTCACCAGTTAACCTAACCTGCATGTCTTTGGACTGTGGGGGAAACCGGAGCACCCGGAGGAAACCCACGCGGACACGGGGAGAACTTGCAAACTCTGCACAGAAAGGCCCTCACCTAGCCTGGGCCCGCCCATCCTAAGTGTGACGCAACACGAGGGCCTGTTGCGAGCTTATAGGGTGTTCACACGGCACATATTTGCATCGATGCTGCACCGATGTATTTTGTTGCGATATATCTTACACCGGTGTAAATTTTGCGCAGCGTTCACACGTCACAACCCTGCTTACTAGAGAGAAGCGTGTTAGCACCGGTGCAGCCCCACTTGCGGTCACACGGCAGTTTCTGCGACCGTGTTATAGTAGCAAAAACTTTATTACTATCATTTCCTTTGATAGTAATAAAGTTTTGATATTTCCTTTTATTACTATCATTTCCTATCATTATTACTATCATTTCCGATAGTAATAATGCGGAAATGAAATATGCGCATGCGTGAAAATGTACTTCTTTTTCCCGGTTGTCATGGCATCACCAAGCGCCGGGAAAACAACGTGGATGAAGACACCAGTGTTGCCAGATATTGCTGACGTTTTCCATCCCCAAATATGTTCAAATCCGTCAAAATGCACTTAAAACTGCCAAATCTGGCAACACTGGAAGACACGCAGTTCTGTTGTTGTTGATATTCGCCATTTTGGAAGCGCAAAATACCAGGATGCAAGTTATGCAATGCCCGTATGTAATCAACTCTCCTCGCGCGTAGCGAGTCTACCCCTGTAGCGTTCAGACGTCCCGTTTTATATCGGTGCTGCCCCGCAAACTAGCATTTACTCCGGAGTAAATTTCTTAAACCACCTCCCGAGCAGGGTTAGATTTGCACCGGTTTAAGCAGCTTTCAGGGGCTACACCGGTATAACTTTGTACCGTGTGAACGCTCTACCGGGGCAGCCCCGGTGCTACACCGGAGTAAAAGTTGCCGTGTGAACACCCCTTTAGTCTGGCAAGGCAAGCTATCTCCAGCTCTTCCAAGCTCCCGAAAAATCACGAGCCAATTAACTTTGAGCATCTCCAACGACCCTGGGTAGAGGCGTGTTCAAGGCAGTGACGTAGTAGAACTGCGACCGGAAGCCATAGATTGTTTACAGAATCTATGCCGGAAGCGCCTCATTCACTAGAAACATTACGAACATGGAGCAGCGGCAAGCCTTTGACACAGCGGTAGATGCTGTATTGAAAGCATTCAACGGGAAGTTCTCATTGAAAACGGAGCAAAGAGCAGCCCTGGAGGTATTTATCTTCTTCCTGTTACTCAAGAAGTTTCTGTCGCGTCACATACGTCTTAGGAAAGAGTGATGTGATTGGTTTAAGCTTCGTCACAGCCTTTTCTGGCTTCAACCAGTAGCAAACTGAGGCATTTCAGGGAGGCGGGTCAACCACGCCTTTGGGAAACGGTTGGGCTTAATATCTTTGCCAGACCAAATGCTCGCAGAGCTTTGAAGTTGCGTTAGCCAGACTAGCCCTCACCGGCCACGAGGCTCGAACTTGGACCTTCTTGCTGTGAGGCGACAGCGCTAACCACTACACCACCGTGCCGCCCCATTTGTTTAATATGTAACAATATTTGTTTAATACGTTAATAAGTAAACACCATATAAAATTCACTAATTCAATGCTACCTGGTGTCTACTGCATTCCAGATTGTTCCAGATGTTGCCATACTCAGGAAATGCTCTGATTTGTTGACAAATTTGTTGAACAGCGTCATAAATACTGCTGTGTTCATACTCGAGCTTTGTTAAATTAAAAAGGGAGCTTATATCATATTGTTTGTATTTGTTGATGAAAACAAAACCATGTGAAGTAATATACAGAAAACTGATGTGCCGCATCGTGATATCGAATAGAATTGTTGACATGATAATCGGAATCGAATCGTGAGACCAGTGAAGGTTCACACCTCTACCAACTATGTACTCTAGCTACCGTCCATGGCGTTTCAATATGTTACTACTCTTTGATGGTGGATTTGACAAATTCATCTCCGCTGAAATAACTGAGTATCTAGCATGTAATCAAACTCCAGGGATGTCCTCTTCAGTAATCTGGGAATAAAGGAAAGCATATCTTGGGAGGCAAATTATATCATACAGTGCCCAAATAAAAAAAAAAACCAAAATGAATGCCTTAAAAAATTAACCAGAGATATACTACAACTTGATGTAACATTAGCCCATTCCCCATCACCTGATCTATTTGAGCAACAACTAATTCTTCAAACTGAATTCAACCTTTTATCCATAAAACATACTGAAAATCTTATAAACAAATCAAGACATACGAATGTGATGAAAAGACCGGGAAGATTTTGGCCCACCAGTTACGTCAAAGGAATGCAGACCAATCCATAGCTGCAATAAACAATGAGATGGGTATTAAACTTACAGACCCGTTAGAGATATCAATCAGTCAGTGCTTCCATATGTATTATTCAAAGCTCTATGCCTCAGAATCCAGTAATGATGAATCTTTATTTAATTATTTTTTCGCACCCTTAACATCCCTATAATCAGTGAGGAAACCATCGCAGAATTAGATAGTCCCTTTATGAAAGAAGAATTTATTGCCGCAAACAGGTCCATGCAAAACGGGAAATCCCCTGGACCAGACGGGTATCCGAGTGAATTCTTTAAAAAATTTGCTCCTGAACTTGCTCCCATATTGCATTCAGTTTATGAAGAATCACTTATCTCTGGCTCACTACCTGAAACAAGGAGACAAGCAGTCATCTCATTAATCCCCAAAAAAGCTAAAAACCTGTTAGAATGCAGCTAATTTCGACCCATCTCCTGACTGAACATTGATAGTAAACTCCTTGCGAAAATGTTAGTCCGCCATTTAGAACCTGCTTTACCCTCTATCATAGCTGACGATCAAATGGGACTTATTAAAAAATCGTCATTCCTTTTCTAATATACGCAGACTAATGACTATCCTTTACAATTCCACTCCATGAAGCTAGACTCTCTGGACGATATACCTGAAATAGTTTAATCACTCGATGTTGAGAAAGCATTTGATCGGGTGGAGTGGGATTATCTCTTCTGTACTCTAAAAAGATTTGGACTTGGTGCAAAGTTCACCTCATGAATTTGGGTTCTCTACTCCTTCCCTTTAGCAGCAATCCGTACAAATCATAATCTGTCCACCTTTTTTCCATTAGGTCGCGGTACCAGACAAGGCTGCCCTTTATCACCACTTTTATTTGCCTTAGCAATCAAACCACTCGTGATTGCACTACGTGGAGACATTGCAATTAAAGGTATACAGAGGGGAAATTCTGAACATAAAGTATCCCTTTATGCGGATGATATGCTCATGTACCTATCCGATCCACTAAGCAGCGTGCCACGAACACTTTCCTTACTAGGTACATTTGGGAGAATATCGGGTTATGAAGTAAACACACAAAAAAGTGAACTGATGCCCATAAACCCTACAGCCGAACACACTGTGTTTAGTTCGTTGCCCTTTCAAGTAAGTAAAAATAAATTTAAATACTTAGGAATTTGGATCACTCATGATTTTAAACACCTTTATAAAGTTAATTTCCTTCCACTTACAGAGTCTCTGAAACAAGACTTTGAACATTGGAACTTATCACTGTCATTAGGAGGTAGAATTAATACCATTAAAATGAATGTGTTACCTAGATTTCTATATCTCTTCCAATATTTACCCATCTTTTTGACAAAATCCTTCTTTCATCTTATAGACAAATTGATATCCTTATTCATCTGGAATAAGAAAAATCCACGAATACGTAAGAACATTTTACAATGACACCGTGAACATGGAGGGTTATCCTTGCCCAACTTTCAATATTATTATTTGGCAGCCAAGAAACGCGCTGTGTTATATTGGCTTAATCTATCACATGATAGTGAACCAAAATGGTTACAGTTAGAGAACTTGTCATGTGGGCCTGCCTCCCTACACACTTTACTGTGTTCCAAGCTCCCACTGCCTGAACCTACACTCAGGCACTCTATGAATCCAGTGGTTAAGCATTCCTTGAAGATCTGGGCACAGTTCAGACGAGTATTTTCACTTGACAGTCTCTCAATTAATGCCCCTATAGCAAGAAACCTTATGTTTAAACCCTCTATTACAGATGGATCTTTCAGTGCTTGGACCAAGAACGGTCTGGTCACATTAAAGGACTTGTATGTT
The DNA here is from genome assembly GCF_027579695.1 of Neoarius graeffei. Lineage (NCBI taxonomy): Eukaryota > Metazoa > Chordata > Actinopteri > Siluriformes > Ariidae > Neoarius > Neoarius graeffei. The sequence goes on from NC_083575.1 coordinate 78,474,684, forward strand.
GATGATAGTTTTGCATCATTTCAGCAAAATCAAAATCTAAATTCAAAATCCCTAGCTCTCATTTTTTCAAATACTTGCAACTTCACAGTTTGTATAATCAAATTCAGCTAATTTTCTATCATTACCATCCAGTACTCTCTTTGAATTGGTTTTAGAACTCAGTCCCAACTCTAAAAAGAGTATTGGTGAAATCTATACTTTACTCAACTCTTACAATTTAGAATCCCTGACACGTTTAAAAAGACAATGGGAGGAAGAATTAGATACAGAACTTTCTGAAGACATATGGCAATCAATATTAGATAAGATACACTCATCCTCAATTTGTTTAAAACATAAGTAATACAATTCAAGTAATACAATTCAAGATTGGGCATAGATTGCATTGGTCTAAAGCAAGATTGGCCAAATTTGCACCAAATTTCAACCCTAACTGTGATGGCTGTGGAACACCACCAGCCACTTTATCACATATGTTTTGGCTCTGCCCAAAATTAACAGACTTTTGGCAAGCTATGTTTCAATTTTTGTCCGACATGCTAGGAACATTCATAGAGCCCCACGCCATAAGAACAATATTTGGCACAGTACCGTAGGATCTCGGTCTCAAGAAATGTGGCAAGCATATAATAGCTTTTGTTACACTCCTGGCCAGGAGACTTGTACTGCTCAAATGGAAAGAAAGATCCCCTCCAACTTTCCGTATATGGATTAGAGATCTTATGGATCATCTGACCCTAGCGAAAATTCGTTATGCTACAAGTGGCTGTGCTCTCAAATTTTACACCATCTGGCAACCAGTTCTGGATCAGATAGAAATGATGGACACTTCAAACATATTAAATGTATAGATGTAAACCCTCCCTCCTTTTTTTTCTTCCCTCTTTTTCTCAATTATTTTTTCTTTTTCTGAACCCATTTGTGGGGGGTTTGGTGTCTTCTACAAATTGTTTATCATACTTAATATGATGTGTAATCTTTTACATTTGGGATTGTGCAAAGGGGTAAGGTTGTGTGTTGGAGTCTGTTGGACTATATTAAACTGTATTTAAAATTCTATTTTGTATAACCTAAAAATTAATAAAAATACCTTGAACAAAAAAAAATAAATCCACCATTATTAAAGATTATATAATTAAATAATATTGGCTGGCTTTGAATGGTATATCAGATATCTTCCATTCAGCTGGCATGATACTGAATGAGTCGAAGGCAAGTAGCTGAATGGAAGATATCTGATATACCACGAAAAAAAGACAGCCAATATTATTATACGTACACATTCAATGGAACAATTATAGATTTTACAAAAAGTTAAGAACAGGGGGGTAACTTACCAATATTGAATGCTGATTCTAATCAAATGTAATTCAAATGTTCTGTCAATCCAATGGACATGTACAAAGTCAAAGTTCTAACAATAAAAATGGTACCAGTCTAAAAAGCCTGAACAACAACCCAACTTATATACAGGTAGACAGTTCAAGTTCACAGTTACTTTTGGTTGTAGTTAATTGTTACATTGCAGTATTTCAAAACAAAAGGGCTTTGCTGAGTGAAGTCCACGAGTGAAGTCCTCTTGTAAAAGTCTCCACCACTTTTCCTCACCTGCAAGTAGAACTTTATATTTCTGCTGTTGCTCTCTTTTCCAATTTTTCGATGTCCCTTGGTATGTTTTTCTCTAGTAAACATGCACGAAGAATATCTAGTGAAGATTTTGTAGCCTTTTAGGTGTTCAGCGCGTCTTTCTCTTTAAATCTTCGGCTTTTAATGAAGCAAATGTTGCCGCCATGTTTGTGTAAAAACTGTTAGTCGCTCTACAACTTTAGTGGATTTAAAAATGCCTCCTTCATGGAAGGAGGCGGTCATTTCTGATATCCCTAAATAGGGAAAGGATAAATTAGAATGTGCACGTTTAGAATGTAGACGTTGATTATAAATTATATACAGCCATCCTGGCCAAAAGGCTGGAAAAAATCCCCCCTCGGATTACACATAATGACCAGACTGGGTTTGTCTCGCAAAGATAAATTCAAAATAACATCAGGTGGTCCCTGCACATACTGCATTACATCCAGCAAAATAATCTTGATGCCCTCATAATTAGCTTGGACGCAGAGAAAGCCTTCAACTCAGTAAGCTGGATTTTCCTATGTAAGGCCCTTGAAAGATTTGGCATACATGAAAATTTCGTTAAGGGTATGCGCACACTTTATGGCAAACCATCAGCCTGGATAAAAATAAATGGCTCTCTCTCAGACACTATCATACTACAGCGTGGAACGAGACGGGGTGTCCACTTTCCCCTTTACTTTTTGCACTTTATATACAGCCTTTAGCACAGTGGCTGAGACAGACAGAAGATATCAAAAGGTATACCCCATTAAGGGGGATAATCACAAGGTGGCGCTATATGCTGATGTTTAGATATTTTGAACTAGGCCATCTAGTTCATTTATCAAATTAATGGACCTTTTGGAAAGATTTGGCCAGCTTGCAGGATATAAATTGAACATACAAAAAACTCCAGTTCTGACTTTTAAATCCATACATACAAAATACCTTAGAGAGAAATATCATCTTAATTGGGACCAGAACTCGTTGAAATATTTTGGGATATAGACATACCAAAAGAAATCACATCAATAACAAAGATATAAATTATGACTCTCTTTTAAGAAAAATTAAAGAAGACATACAAAAGTGGAACTCTCTCTCTTTCCTCAGCCTCAGTCATAGAATAGACAGTGTAAAAATGAACATACTTCCAAGATATCTCTTTCTATTTCAAGCACTTCCTGTAGAAATTTCCTTAAAATGGTTTTCAGAGCTGAACAAAATCATCTCCAGATTCATATGGCAGGGTAAGAAACCCAAAGTCAAATTTAAAACACTACAACTTCCAAAGGAGGAAGGGGGGATGGCATTACCTCATTTTAAAGAATATTATTTGGCAGCTCAGGTTAAACCTCTGATTGTGTAGCTCGGCATTTTATGCAAGATGGAAAGAACAACTCTCTATTTAGACTGAGCCACTGATCCATACCATATTGGCTCATAAAAATTTGGGAAGTTTCAAAAATAATATTGAAAACCCATGGATCAAAGCCCAATTAAATATCTGGAATACATTAAAGGAAGAATACAAATTGGGCATTATCTCTAGAATTTACAAAGGCCTATTGACAAAACAGACACACAACAGAATACATCAAAGAAAAGTGTGTGTGTGTGTGTGTGTGGGGGGGGGGGGGGGGGGGGGGGATACATATCAACCTTTGGTCAATCAAACCTGTATAACCAACCTCCAAAATCCGTATTTCCCTTATAAAATCCTTATAAGATGCTGTGGCAGTGGGGGCATGGCCAAGCAGCAGTCTGTGAATGGAGGGCGGGGTCAGGGAAGGTAAGTGGCTAGGTCATTACACCTGATGTCAATTTGTGTGTGTGTGTTTGTTGCAGGGATGAAGTATAAAGGGAGGGGGAGAGAAGAGGTTTTGGCTCCCCGACCACAACACGTGTGTGTGCGCGTGCGTGAGTGAGTGAATGAATGAATGAATGAAAGAAAGCTGAAAAGCTCAATAAAGTGCGTGTGTGTGAACATGAACTCTCGCCTGCCATGCTTCTGTGCTCTACCCACATCGGGGATTACTACAGTTGCAAATTAAAATAATTTACCTAAAATTTGAATGATAATTAACAATAATATATCCAAGTTACTTTTTATTCAATATTAATAACAATAAACCTTCAGAATGAATACAAAGCTCCAATGTTTGACAAAAACACAAAGTGTCACTCTAATGTTCTGAATTGTACTCCATGACAGCTTTTTTAGCAGTCTGCACCAATACCTGGCTGCATGTCACAGTAAGTGTCTGTGTTGATCTTGCCGGAGTGCCCATTCAGAATCTTTTCAGCCGCTATTGGAAGCCGCTCAGGTGGAAATATGCGTTTCAAACAAAATGTTACTTCCCGGTTGGCGGGATTCTCGCAATGCGGTGTACGCATGATCAAAAGTGGAACGAAGTCTCGCTACCACAAGATAACGCGCGATTTCATAAGACTCTTTACTGGCTGTTTGTGCTTTCTGTGGTGTACAGTACGTTTGTAAATGTTATGCACTCTTTTATCATCTTGGGAATTGATTATAGCTCTAAATAAATATTTAAGTTTTTTTAAAGAATCCGTATAACTTTATTTGTACGCCTGTATACTACGTTTATTGAATCAAATCCGTATAAAATACGGACATTCCGTATAGGTTGACATGTATGGGGGGGGAGAGAGAGAGAGAGAGAGAGAGAGAGAGAGAGACAGAGAGTGAGTAACCTTACAATATCAAACGAGGTCTGGCTGAACATATGTGAAACCCAGGGGTAATGTTCAAACTCTCATGTGTGGAGAGAGTTTCGATAGAAGTGTTTTAGCGAAGCTCCTGCAAGCGGAGCCCCATAGGCATAGAGTGTGGATGCATAAAGAAACCCATCGAGTTGTTTTCTGATGGTTTCAATCCTGTGCGTGCCTGCCACCATACCAGTGTTAGTAATTACCAGTCAGACACACCGTCTTGTGGCCAGTGTTAATTACCAGTCCTAAACGCCACCTAGTGGCCAGTGTTAATTACCAGTCATACACACCGCCTAGTGGCCAGTGTTAATTACCAGTCATACACACCGCCTTGTGGCCAGTGTTAGTAATTACCAGTCATACACGCCGCCTAGTGGCCAGTGGTAGTAATTACCAGTCCTAAACGCCACCTAGTGGCCAGTATTAGTAATTACCAGTCATAAACTCTGCCTAGTGGCCAGTGTTGGTAATTAAAAATCATACACACCGCCTAGTGGCCAGTGTTATAGCCGGTAAAGAAATAAAACAAAAGAGGCTGGCAATGATATAAGAAAACTGTACAACCCAGAAACCAGGGGCGTGTTTAGCCTATTTTTGGGGGTGCTCAAGCACCCCCAAAAACGAGCTCAGCACCCCCTAGCTCAGCACCCTCAAAAACACTGCTTTTGGACGTAATTTTCAGAAATAAGTGCCCTGAATGTGTGCGCGGCAGCGCGGGCGTGTGTGTGTTCTTGAATTCACCTGTTACGTGAGTTCTATGGCCAGTAAAATCCCTCTCCTCCTTGCGTCCCCTCTGATTGGGTTGCCTGTCCGCGCGAGTGCTTGCTATGACATGGTGTTTTTTTTTAACTGGATTCCACACCGATGAGGAACTCGAAGTAGCACCTGAGTATTACTGGCATAGCGAGATGTGAAGGTACGGACTGGAGTTACAATTGTTAAACACAACACAATAATATGCATAATGCAATATTGATGTTCCCTGGTCTATGAACAGAATGATAAAAACGACATTTATCATCCATATCGAGATACTTTTGTACTTAATGTAACATAGCGTTTACTAATGTAAACTAATGTAAAATCATAATAATACACACTATTATTACACAAAACACAATAACACATTAATTAACAATTACCACTGTTCAAAATGAATAGCTCCAACATTACAAATGCAGTAGTAGGTCTTGTTAAAAATATAACGTAAATATTTGTGTCAGTGGTTGTAAATGTGTAGATATCATAGTTTATTGGGTCAGCTTCTGTTAAAACATTGCAGAATTGCTAGTCTAGTCTTCTTGTCTAGTTAAGTATGTCTAAATGCGGAATAAACGTGGAAACACTGTCGTTCAAGCCAGGTGCCTCTGTCAGCTCTGGGGGCTAAGCACCCCCAAAGATCAGATGCTAGAATCGCCCCTGCCAGAAACAGATGGGAGCTCCGCTTTTAGGCTGTGTCCAAATCTATATATTATTTGTTTTTAATCACACTGAAACAAAAAGTACGTGTGGCGAAAGGAGATGCTAAATGTTGGAGACAGTGTGCATCTCAAGAAGCTGACCACTGGCATATTTTTTGGGATTGCCCAGTGATAAAACCATTCTGGGCAGAGATTCATAATGCATTAAGAAAGATGTTTGATACTGACCTGCCCTTTCAGTTTCTCACTTTATTTTTAGGACATGGTGACTTCCAGGCAAGGTATGCTGATGAATATTTGTTTGGTATTTTAATATGTGTCTGCAAAAAAAAGTGCTTATGAGATGCTGGCTGGTCCCTGAACCCCCTACAGTACAAGAACTAAGTGGGTCAAATATGTAAAACCCATACGACCAGACATTGTGGAGGTATCAAGTGAATGATTATGTAAAGTTCTTGTTTTCCTGCAACTTTAACTTTACTGTATATGCACATATATGTTGAACCCCTTCTTATCTTTCAAATTTGTCATTTTATTTAATCTCCTCTTCTCTAACCTCTCCTGGACTTACCTGTCACTCTCTCCATTATCCTTTTATACACTTAATCTCTCCCAAACTGTATGAAGTTCATTAATCCTGAAAATGTATGGAATGCAGAAGAGATGATATTATTGGTTTAATGAATGCATGCATTACAATCTGCAGTCCCAAAATAAAAAAAAAAACCCTGCCAGTCACTCGCTAGTGTGGAAGTTTTACATCGCCACTGTCTCTCTTCCAGTTTTTGGATGTCCATTGGTATGCTTTTCTTTTGTAAATATGTGTGAAAAATATATCATGAAGTTTTGTAGCCTTTCGGGTGTTCAGCACGTCTTTAGTTTCAGTTTATTTATTTATTTATTTATTTATTGCTTAAACTGAGCACTGAATTAACCCCGTCTTCTCTCTCTCTCGGCCGACAAAGAAATGATTGTGCGCATAGGCAACAGAAGTTTTGTCACTGGATATTCGCATGAGCTCCAATGTGTGACATCATGTTGTCATGACAATGTGCAATATTATGACAATATTGCACACTCATTTTCCATTGGGGAGAGTGGTGTAATACATGGAGGATAAGCGATATGATAACAATATTGCATGCCATCAGTGAACCCACTAGAAGGGAATAGAATACAGTGGTGCTTGAAAGTTTGTGAACCCTTTAGAATTTTCTATATTTCTGCATAAATATGACCTAAAACATCATCAGATTTTCACACAAGGCCTAAAAGTAGATAAAGAGAACCCAGTTAAACAAATGAGACAAAAATATTATACTTGGTCATTTATTTATTGAGGAAAATGATCCAATATTACATATCTGTGAGTGGCAAAAATATGTGAACCTCTAGGATTAGCAGTTAATTTGAAGGTGAAATTAGAGTCAGGTGTTTTCAATCAATGGGATGACAATCAGGTGTGAGTGGGCACCCTGATTTATTTAAAGAACAGGGATCTATCAAAGTTTGATCTTCATAACATGTTTGTGGAAGTGTACCATGGCACGAACAAAGGAGATTTCTGAGGACCTCAGAAAAAGCATTGTTGATGCTCATCAGGCTGGAAAAGGTTACAAAACCATCTCTAAAGAGTTTGGACTCCACCAATCCACAGTCAGACAGATTGTGTACAAATGGAGGAAATTCAAGACCATTGTTACCCTCCCCAGGAGTGGTCGACCAACAAAGATCACTCCAAGAGCAAGGCATGTAACAGTCGGCGAGGTCACAAAGGACCCCAGGGTAACTTCTAAGCAACTGAAGGCTTCTCTCACATTGGCTAATGTTAATGTTCATGAGTCCACCATCAGGAGAACACTGAACAACAATGGTGTGCATGGCAGGGTTGCAAGGAGAAAGCCACTGCTCTCCAAAAAGAACATTGCTGCTCGTCTGCAGTTTGCTAAAGATCACGTGGACAAGCCAGAAGGCTATTGGAAAAATGTTTTGTGGACAGATGAGACCAAAATAGAACTTTTTGGTTTAAATGAGAAGCATTATATTTGGAGAAAGGAAAACACTGCATTCCAGCATAAGAACCTTATCCCATCTGTGAAACATGGTGGTGGTAGTACGGTATCATGGTTTGGCCCTGTTTTGCTGCATCTGGGCCAGGACGGCTTGCCATCATTGATGGAACAATGAATTCTGAATTATACCAGCGAATTCTAAAGGAAAATGTCAGGACATCTGTCCATGAACTGAATCTCAGGAGAAGGTGGGTCATGCAGCAAGACAACGACCCTAAGCACACAAGTCGTTCTATCGAAAAATGGTTAAAGAAGAATAAAGTTAATGTTTTGGAATGGCCAAGTCAAAGTCCTGACCTTAATCCAATCGAAATATTATGGAAGAACCTGAAGCAAGCAGTTCATGTGAGGAAACCCACCAACATCCCAGAGTTGAAGCTGTTCTGTACGGAGGAATGGGCTAAAATTCCTCCAAGCCGGTGTGCAGGACTGATCAACAGTTAGCGGAAACGTTTAGTTGCAGTTATTGCTGCACAAGGGGGTCACACCAGATACTGAAAGCAAAGGTTCACATACTTTTGCCACTCACAGACAGGGGCGTGTTTAGCCTATTTTTGGGGGTGCTCAAGCACCCCCAAAAACGAGCTCAGCACCCCCTAGCTCAGCACCCTCAAAAACACTGCTTTTGGACGTAATTTTCAGAAATAAGTGCCCTGAATGTGTGCGCGGCAGCGCGGGCGTGTGTGTGTTCTTGAATTCACCTGTTACGTGAGTTCTATGGCCAGTAAAATCCCTCTCCTCCTTGCGTCCCCTCTGATTGGGTTGCCTGTCCGCGCGAGTGCTTGCTATGACATGGTGTTTTTTTTTAACTGGATTCCACACCGATGAGGAACTCGAAGTAGCACCTGAGTATTACTGGCATAGCGAGATGTGAAGGTACGGACTGGAGTTACAATTGTTAAACACAACACAATAATATGCATAATGCAATATTGATGTTCCCTGGTCTATGAACAGAATGATAAAAACGACATTTATCATCCATATCGAGATACTTTTGTACTTAATGTAACATAGCGTTTACTAATGTAAACTAATGTAAAATCATAATAATACACACTATTATTACACAAAACACAATAACACATTAATTAACAATTACCACTGTTCAAAATGAATAGCTCCAACATTACAAATGCAGTAGTAGGTCTTGTTAAAAATATAACGTAAATATTTGTGTCAGTGGTTGTAAATGTGTAGATATCATAGTTTATTGGGTCAGCTTCTGTTAAAACATTGCAGAATTGCTAGTCTAGTCTTCTTGTCTAGTTAAGTATGTCTAAATGCGGAATAAACGTGGAAACACTGTCGTTCAAGCCAGGTGCCTCTGTCAGCTCTGGGGGCTAAGCACCCCCAAAGATCAGATGCTAGAATCGCCCCTGCTCACAGATATGTAATATTGGATCATTTTCCTCAATAAATAAATGACCAAGTATAATATTTTTGTCTCATTTGTTTAACTGGGTTCTCTTTATCTACTTTTAGGACTTGTGTGAAAATCTGATGTTGTTTAAGGTCATATTTATGCAGAAATAGAGAAAATTCTAAAGGGTTCACAAACTTTCAAGCACCACTGTACATGTTTTATTCCATGGAAAAAGTGGCCCGTATGTATAATATTTATTATTGCAGGGCTTCCAGAACTTTTGAGGTAAATTTCCATAAATGGACATTATGAATTTTCTACCACCTCCAACTTTATTAAAATTCCTGATTTATAATTTTGGATGACTAACATTGAAACATTAAATGATGTCCATAACATACCGTACACATACTGCGAGTTAAACTAAAAAGAACTATCCTTAACGCTGACTGAGCAGTCAAGTTGAAACGTGCATTTCTTGACAAGGCTGCACATCTCGTCCATCCAGCTCTGAACGGCACATAAGGAATAAAACACAACAGGTGTGTTGATAAAGGAAAATAATCTGTGTGATGGTCTGCTACAGCACGATGTGAAGCACATTCACATGACTATGTGCAGAAGCAGCAGTGCAAATGCCATTATTCACACACATCTGCATATCTTGTGCACATCTGGAGGACAAAACAGCCACATCCATTGTACTTGGAGCATGAGAGTGAAAACATCTCAGTCCGTCATGTTCCCAAATTGAAATGTAAAATGTTTATTGAATTCAGGCATAATGACTCTGTTTCATTTTAAAACTTTCCACCATGTCATGAGATGCATCTCAAATTGAGAACTTGGACCTTCAAAACAGTCCATCCAAAAATATTTACGGACCTTGAAAATCCAGAAGTTTACATAAAACAGAGCTTTTGATAGGTTTGAAGGCAAGATGAGAGGTTTTTAAAATAAGTAATAGGAAAATCCTATAGTTTTAGGACTCAGTAATAGTCTAGAATAGTGAAGAATGCGATTTGAGACACATCACTAGTTCAGTTACTGAAGGTGCTGTAGATGGAGGGGAAATGGGTCGGTTTCTTTTGTTGAATTCCTAGAACTAGCATGATGTGTCAGGATAGTTAAAACACACACACACACTCTTGATTGAATGCATCCTCTTGACTGAGGAGTTCCTTCAGCACTGTGATGGTTACTTCAACACCAGGAGTGAATCCAACATTTTAAAAGTAACCTGAATATTGGAGGTGTTCATGCTAATAGAGATGCTCGAGATCTTTTGGTATGGTATATATATATATATATATATATCACTTTTAGTGGAAATTGAAATTCAACCATGACAAGATTGCATAACCTCTGTTTGTTGTTGCTAGGCAACAGTCCTTGTTTAACTCCCATGTTTTTTTGATTGGACAGGAATAATGACGGACATCTTCAACAGCCAATAGGACTTCATTTCTAAACTACCTTATTTACACGATTCATTATACAACCTCTGTTGCTAAGTTAAATCATTTTTTTTAAATATAACATTTTATATTGAATAAGTTTGAATGTACAAAACTAATATGGCAACATGATCATGTTATCATCCTATTAAATGATCATCCTATTTTATATCAGGAGAACGTTGAGGATGGAGCTGCCAGGCAAATGAAAACGAGGAAGGCCAAAGAGGAGATCCATGGATGTGATGAGAGAGGACATGAAAGTGGCAGGCGTGGTAGAGAAGGATGCTGAAGACAGGGAGCAATGGAGACGAAAGATCCGCTGTGGCGACCCCTAATCGGGAGCAGGCAAAAGAAGATGATGATGATGATTATTACAGTAGTATTTGTACGGTGGTGTAGTGGTTAGCACTGTCGCCTCACAGCAAGAATGTTCTGGGTTCAAGCCCAGTGGCCGACGGGGGCATTTTTGTGTGGAGTTTGCATGCTCTCCCTGTGTCTGTGTGGGTTTCCTCCGGGTGCTCTGGTTTCCCCCACAGTCCAAAGACATAAAGGTTTGGCAAACTGGCTGCTCAAAATTGTCCACTGGTGTGTGTGTGTGTGTGGTTGGTTTCCAAGCCCAGAAACTGGAGGGGTTTGGCAGGAAGGGCTCTAATTAATATGACCTGTAGATCAACAGGGACCACATGGACCTCGAGCTGGCAACAGTGCTACACAAGGGAGAAGAAGAAGGAAAGGTGCTCTTAGAAGAAAACAATAAGCTCCAGAGGTTTGTGTGTTATCAAGTCAACTTTATTGTCAAATATGCTATACATGCTCAACGTACAGTACAGATGAAATTTCAGTCCTCTCTGACCCACGGTCCAAACAGGCAATGCAATAAATAAAAATAGAATAATAGAAAAAAAAAATTATATATATATATATATATATACACACACACACACACACTCTAAATAGGAACTAGACAGACTAAACACTCAGACAAACAATATAAATAGTATAAATAAACAATATAAACACTAGATAAAACAAGACAAACATTCAGACAATATAAACAGTGTAAACAGTAGATAAGAACTACACACAGACTAAACACTCAAACTGACTAAACACTCAAACAGACAATATAAACAGTATAAACACTCTAGATATGAACTAGACGTAGACTAAACACTCATATATACACACACACACACACACACAAATTGGTTCAAATAACCAAACAGTCAAGGGCACTTGGGTATAGCAGGTAAACATGAAACATGAAATAAGCAGTATAAACAAACTAGCAGCTGTTAAGATGAGGTAGTGCGGAATAGTGCAAATGAGCGAGGTAAAGGTAAAGTGAGATGTGCGGTCCCTGAGTTCAGTGTGTTAATGAATGATGAGATGTATGTATGCGTGTGTGTGTGTGTGTGTGTGTGTGTGTGTGTGTTGGGGGGGGAACTGTGAGGATGACATGTCAGATGCTGAAGGGGGGTGTGCGAGCAGGATCTGTGGCAGGGGGCAGAGGGGCAGAACAGGGAGGGAGTTGAGCCTCCTGACTGCCTGGTGAAAGAAACTGTTCTTGAGCCTGCTGGTTTTGGCCCGGAAACTCCGCAGCCTCCTCCCCGATGGCAGCAGGCTGAAGAGGCTGTGAGATGGGTGGGTGGGGTCACCTGCAATCCTGATGGCTTTGCGGGTGAGGCTGGAGTTATAAATATCCATTAGAGAAGGGAGAGAGACACCAATGATCCTCTCAGCTGCTCTCACGATGCGCTGCAGAGACTTGCAGCAGGACACGGTGCAGGCGCCCTACCACACGGTGATGCAGCTGGTCAGAATGTTCTCGATGGTGCCTCTGTAGAAAGTGTGCATGATGGGGGCCGGGGCTCTTGCTCTCCTCAGTTTGCGGAGGAAGTACAGACACTGTTGGGCTTTTTTGGCCAGTGATGCAGTGTTGTTGCTCCAGGACAGGTCTTCAGAGATATGCACACCCAGAAACTTGGTGCTGCTCACCCTCTCCACTGCAGCACCGTCGATAGATAGTGGAGCATGCTGGGTGTGCTCTCTCCTGAAGTCCACAACAATCTCCTTCGTCTTCTCCACGTTCAGACGGAGATTGTTGTCCTTGCACCACATGGCCAAGCGGCTCACTTCACTCCTGTAGATTGTCTCATCGCCATTGTTGATGAGACCCACCACAGTCGTGTCATCCGCAAACTTAATGAATAGATTTGAGCTGGATGTTGGTGTGCAGTCGTGGGTCAGCAGAGTGAAGAGGAGGGGGCTTAGCACACATCCTTGGGGGGCCCCCGTGTTCAGTGTGATGGTGCTGGAGGAGTTGCTGCCGACCCGTACAGTCTGTGGTCTCCCCGTCAGGAAGTCCAGCAGCCAGTTGCACAGGGAGGTGTTGAGTCCCAGCTGGTCCAGTTTATGAATGAGCTGCTGAGGAATGATTGTGTTGAATGCTGAGCTAAAGTCTATGAACAGCATTCTGACATACGAGTCAAGTTCTTTACATAAAAACCAGTCTGTTTAATTCTAAGAGTTGAATGTTTGAGAGGATAAATAAACCACGAGAGGTTTTCACACATTTAAAACACAGGTTTAATGTACAATTACAAGAAGTGCACGAGCGCAGAAAGGTTTCCGCTCACTAGGTGGCGCTGAGCACTGAGCTCGAGATCAAATCTGGAGAGCTCACAGGCTCGTCAGTGTGAAGCCATCTGGCCGCCATGTTACCACTCCCATCGCGTGGATTTGGCTCGGATAGGACAGAAGCAAAATACACGCGGTGGGAGTGGTAACATGTCGGCCAGCTGGCTTCACTCGTGTCCACAGCGGGGAACAGGCACTGAGCTCTCCAGATTTTATATCGAGCTCAATGCCCTGAACATGTTCATGGACTCTCTCTGCAGATCATGTAGTTTCTACACTATACGGTTGCATTTTGCTACAGAACACGAAACAACTGTGTTAAGTGCATAAAAGATGCTCACATACATCCAACAGGTGGCCAGCCTCTTTTTTTTTTTAAATGAAGAATAGCCAAAGCGAGACAATATAGCTTTCATGTACTCGAGTAAAAGTTGGCCATTTGGACCCCCGTTCTTGTAATCAAGTATTTTTGATGGATCTTTATCTATTTTTTTGTGAATCTGAGAGAAGGTGGGAGGGCTGTAGGGAAAGTGGTGGCTGAGCAGACCTTTCCTATCCGGCTAACTGACTGCAGTAACATCAATCTGACAAAAACCAGCATGGGGAGAAGAGAAACCCAAGAACATGAATTCACACTGTTATTATTCGAAACCAGTTAATCTTGACATTCACTGAGATATGTAGGTCATGATTAGACCATGAAGACACCAATGTGAAAAATATTTTAGGGCATTTAGGCAGCTTGAAAAGGAAAGACAGCTTGAAAAGGTTGCCAGTTCAATGTGAGGGGAGTTGAGTGAATGAACAGCACTTTCCCCTCCCTCTGTATCATGGCTAAAGTGCCCTTGAGCAAGGCACCTAACCACCAACTGCTCCCTGGGCGCTGCAGCATAGCTGCCCACTGCTCTGGGCGTGCGTGTGTGCGCGCTCATTGTTCACTTGTGTGTACATGCGTGTGTTCCCTGCTTCACATGGGTTAAATACAGAGGAGGAGTTTCACTGGGTTTGAGTGTACATGTGACATATAAAGGCTTCTAAAACATTGACTGTAGGAGGAGTCAGGTGCCATGGTAACTGGAATATGGAAGGTTTTGAACGTAAACAATGGAATACAAAATGGTACAATTTTAAAACATTACAGAATGGGACCAGGTATAAAAAGGCAACACTAGCAATCACTCAACACAAACTGTCCTCACAAACACCGTGTCTGACCAGCTACAGTTAACATCCAGCGAGCAACTTTATTTCAGAGATTATTTCACATTTAACTGCAAATACTTCCCATTTCACAGCATCTTCTTCAGAGAATGGTAAGTTTTCGCCACATCCCTGTTCTGACTATCTGAATATGACTGTTAATTTGTAAGTTTGATGGTCAGGATTAATCTTATGGAACCCTGACTAGTTTTTACATTTACATTATGGGATTTTTCCCTTATCCAGAGAAACTTACATTTGTCTCATTAATACAACAGAGCAGTTCAGGGTTAAGGGTCTTGCTCAAAGCCCCAGTCCTGGCAGCTTGGCGTTTAAACTTGTGGTCTTTTGATCAGCAGTGTAACATCTTAACCACTGAGTTATTTTATAGTTTAATAAGCGTTAAAGCATTGGACACAATTATTTAATACTGAAGCATTAGTCACAGTACAATAAGTAATATATCCAGACCTGTTTATTCAGAGAAATTTAATTATTTCATCAGTAGGCCTCAGGATGGACATGTTCATTTCTTTTTGTATTTTCTTACTGAAATAATTTGTTTCTCTAAAACCCAACTCTGTTTCTTTCTTCAGTTTCAGACTCAGGCAAACGTCTACCCTTCGTCCTACCCCATCCCTCAACCCCACTTCTACCCCTCATCCTACCCCATCCCTCAACCCCAATTCTACCCCTCATCCTACCCCATCCCTCAAGCCCAATTCTACCCCTCATCCTACCCCATCCCTCAACCCCAATTCTACCCCTCATCCTCCCCTGTCCCACCCTACTTCTACCCCCAACCCTCAGTGATGGAGGTAGAACCCAACTCTTGGATGCCATATGTTCAGGTAAAACACTGTTCCTATTGCAGTCAAAGAGCTATGAATCATTTGGTTGTGTTATACTGTATAAACATCTCTTTATTTCTTCAGTAATTAATACTGAAAACTATAATAGAAAATATTGTTTTTTACAGTCTCTCACATTTTCCCTGAAAAGTACTTTTGATTTTTATCATAAATCATACTATGATTATTATACTATGATTTAATCATAAAATGACTTTTATCATACATCATGACTCTCCTTCTGTTCATCAGCAGTATCCAGTGCCCACACCTGCTGGATGGTTGGGTGGACCTGATGGTGGCTACATGTATGGTAAGTGTCTTTTAACTGTTTTATTTTCTCCATATTCTTTTGCACAGAGGTGGCACAGTGGTGTAGTGGGTAGTGATGATGCCTCACGGCTCTTTGGTTCGATCCTGCGCTCAGATTACCGTCCATGTGAAGTTTCACATGTTCTCCCAGTGTCCATGGGCTGCCTCTGGGTTCTCACTTTTCTCCATATTAAATTGAGATTTTATCTTCTTCTTGTGTGGCATTTTGTTCAGATGAACATGTGACACTTGTAATCATGTCACCACCTATGATGGAGCCTGAGCTTCGACTGGCAGTGACAAGGGGTGACATTATGGAGGCAGAGAAGGCCGTGCTGTACCCACCCCAGACTACAGCTCTCACCTGGGGTGACATTACAGAGGCAGAGGATGCCAAGCTGTACCCACCCCTCACTGCAACTCACACCTGTGGTGACGTTATGAAGGCAGAGGAGGCCGAGCTGTACCCACCCCTCACTGCAACTCACACCTGTGGTGATGTTATGAAGGCAGAGGAGGCCGAGCTGTACCCACCCCTCACTGCAACTCACACCTGTGGTGACATTATGAAGGCAGAGGAGGCCGAGCTGTACCCACCCCTCACTGCAACTCACACCTGTGGTGACGTTACGAAGGCAGAGGACGCCGAGCTGTACCCACCCCTCACTACAAGTCACACCTGTTGTGATGTTACGGAGGCAGAGGAAGCCGAGCTGTACTCACCCCTCACTACAACTCTCAACTTTGGTGACATTACGGAAGCAGAGGAGGCTGAGCTGTACCCACTCCAGACTAAAACTCTCACCTTTGGTGACTTTACGGAGGCAGAAGTGGCCGAGCTGTACACACCCCAAACAAAACCCCTCACCTTTGGTGACTTTACGGAGGCAGAATTGGCCGAGCTGTACTCACCCCAGAGTAAAACTCTCACCTTTGGTGACTTTATGGAGGCAGAGGAGGCCGAGCTGTACCCACCCCTCACTACAATTCACACCTGTGGTGACGTTACGGAGGCAGAGGAGGCCGAGCTGTACCCACTCCAAACTAAAACTCTCACCTTTGGTGACTTTACTGAGGCAGAAGTGGCCGAGCTGTCTTCACCCCAGAGTAAAACTCTCACCTTTGTTGACTTTACGGAGGCAGAGGAGGCCGAGCTGTACTCACCCTTCACTACAACTCACACCTGTGGTAACATTACAGAGGCAGAGGACGCCAAGCTGTATCCACCCCTCACTACAAGTCACACCTGTCGTGACGTTATGGAGGCAGAGGAGGCCGAGCTGTACTCACCCCAGACTAAAACTCTCACCTGTCAAGAACAGACTGAGGAGGGCGAAGAGCAGAAGGAGAATGTTAAGAAGAAAAGGGAGCAGAAGGACGAGAGGCACCACACCAAGAACAGCAAGGTACAGCAGTAAAGTCATTTAAGCTTACTATGTTCATTCTTTTAGACAAGGTCTTGCACAGCTGTGTTATGCTGTCTCACATTTTCAGCTTTTTGACTGGCTTAATTAACACACTGGATGTTGACTTTGCCCTTTGACTTTACTCACTCTATTACATCAAAACCAGTGAGCACTCGTAGCACAAGCAGACAAGTGTGCAGTGGGGTGTTTATTTCATATACTCTATTTTGTATAGCTGCTGCCTGAAATTACCTTTAACAAAGAAGACGTACGTATGGACTATGGGGAGATGCATTACCAGTACCCTGATACGAACATAACATCGCTGTTCTTATTAGAGTTTAGTGCGAGTGTAATGCTCATTCTTTGCTCTCTGTATCTCCTCGCTGTCCTCTACAGGTGATGGTGGAGAACGACCGCTCGAGACACTTCGGCTATGTGACCCATTCGTCCTACTCAGAAGCTTTAACGGCACCAAAAGGAACAGACAGCAAAATGGTGGGCAGGAAACCAGCATTTGTAACTCTGTACAACAGCAGGGAGGAACAGAAACCACACCTCACTCGACCAGGACAGAGGAACCGCCCTACCAAGCCCCAGCAGAGTCAGTGGAAGAAAGCACGGAGGGTCCTGGTCTTCCCTCTGTCACACCAATTCACCACATAAAAATTAATAAATAAACCATTTTAAAATGCTACACAAATGTCTGCATCTTTATCATAGTCAATAAATGTTGGTGTAAACGACTCACACAGCAGCAGCAGTAAAGGTTCTGTGCTCGAAATCTGGTTCAATAATCAGCTATAAAATTCCACCTCAATAAAAATTAGACCAAATACCATTAAAACTTTAATTATTGACGTAGATCAATGATAACCGAGTGTTGTTTGTTTAGATAAATACAGAACATGTGTGTAAGAGTAAACAGCTCAGAAAACACCGCAGACTCAGGGTAAGAACACACATGAGATTTTCTTTGCTGGTGTGCTCATTCCCTTTGGGACAGTCAGCATGCAGTAACGTAACATTTTCATCATTACGTTTTTGAAGGTTTGTATTTAAAAAAGGGCGACGTACTGCGTCAACTGTCTCCCGTCCGACTCATATCTTAACTCGCTCAGACTCCTGAGCTCTTACCTGCTCTTTATACAGAGTTTCTGTGCGTGTTCTCCCCAGTGTTTGTGTGGGTTTCTTCTGGTTTTCTCCCAAAAACATGCCAGTAGGTGAACTGGCTACACTAAAGTACCCTATGTGTGAATGAGTGTGCGCATGGTGCCCAGAGATGCACTAGTGTCCCATCCAGACTCTCGATGACCCTCACCAGGGTAAACTAACTACTGAAGATAAAGGAATGAAAGCACTGCATTACATAAAAACATGTAGAAAAATGTATCTGTGGATTTACACAGGACTTTCCTGTATTCTTCTTCTTCTTCTGGCTGCTCCCGATTACGGGTCGCCACAGCAGATCTTTCATCTTCATTGCTCCCTGTCTTCCGCATCCTTCTCTACCACACCTGCCACTTTCATGTCCTCTCTCACCACATCCATTTACCTACTCTTTGGCCTTCCTCTTTTTGGTGGGGCTGGCAGCTCCATCCTCAACGTTCTCCTTCCAACATGCTCTGCATCTCTTCTCAGGATGTGCCCATACCATCTCAGTCTCATCTCTCTTAGCTTAATTCCCAAGCTCTCCACATGTGCTGTCCCTCTGATGTGCTCGTTCCTTATCCTGTCCAACTTTATCATTCCCATCGCAAACCTTAACATCCTCAACTCCACCACCTCCATCTCTGCCTCCTGTCTCTTTGTTATACATCACAGCTGGTCTCACTACTCTCTTATACATCTTACCTTTCACTTTTGCTGGGACTTTCCTATCACAAATGACTCCCGAAATCCTTCTCCAACTGCTCCACCCTGCCTGCCTCACTATCGCAGCCCCTATTTTCCTGCACAGTTGACCCCAGGTACTTGAATTCACCAACTTTCTTTATGTTTACTCCTTGCATCTTCACTACACTCTCATCCCCAATCTCATTGACGCACATGTATTCTGTTTTGCTACTGCTCACCAGAATACATGTGCATCAGTGAACACTATATAGAGGACTTTCCTGTATCTAGTGTTCAAAGTGGGGTTTGTGGAACATCGATTTTTACATTTTCTTCAAAGAAATCCACCATTATGGGGCGCTAGCGAGCAGAAAATGGAGTAGGTTGTCTGTTAGTGAGCTCTGCAAGAAACTTGATTTAACTTCTTATTTGGTCCCTACACCAACATTAATATACAGGAAAACCACCTACAGTACCACTAGAGTCTTCATCTGTTTTCTGCTTTATTTTTTTCATGTAAATGGTGAGTAACCTCCGTAAATACAGGTACACGGGGCAGACCACCACCAGCAAGACAGGCGCTAATACAGCTAGCGCTAGCAACACGTCTGAGCAGACCAGCATGACGGACATGAATGCCGAGCTGCTGTCCTCACTCAAAACGCAAATAGCTGGTCTTTTCCACAAAGAGCTGAAGGATGCGCTGGCTGTGGAATTTGGTGTGATTAAATTGGAACTACAAGTGGTTAAAATGGAAATTGCAAGGAACACCGACATGGAAACGATTAAAATATGACTAATCGGACATGGAGCGCGGGCTTTCCGCTTGTTTGGACGATATAACATCTCTACAGAACACCGTACACAAGCTCGAGAAGAATGTGGAGAACCTACAGGAAAAATGCTTGGACTTGGAAGGAGGATGCGAAGATCAAACATTCGTATACTGAATGTGGCGGAGGAGCCCGACTTAAAGGGCCACTGAAGGCAAAAATTATCATCAAAATTCTATTTCTCATTTTATTAAATATAGGAATTCATTTTTGATAGCTATCTTGTCACTGCTATAGCAAGTTATGAGTGTTTAAAATACGCTATGTAATATGTCAAAGCAACGTCTGAAATCGCTCACTCGTTCCTTACTCCCTATATAGGGAATTACTATATAGTGGACTATATTGTGAACTCATTGGTAAAATTTAAAAAGCACTTTCGGACATTACCCCGTCGCGCTGGTATTTACGTCATTACTGTCGCACAATTAAAACGTGCCAAATCAAGCGGCTGGTCGGTTTTCAAAATAATAAATACAAATACATGCATGTTTTTTTTTTTGATAAATCCATATTATACTGAGCGTTTTTCCCACATTAATAAATACAAAATTATCTGTATCTTTCATTTCTTTTTTAAATCAAGGCTGAATACTTTCTCCTTTGCCGCTGCCTTTTATTCAATCAAATTTGCTTTGGTTAGTGACCATCGTTGTACACTACTTTTCGTGGGATACTTTAAGTGCACTATATAGGGTGTAAATAATCCTCACTAAGGTTTCGGACAGCACTACAAAATGGCGTCCCCACTATTTTTTTTTTTTAACAAAGGAAAATGTACAAACACTCAGGGAGGATATGAATTAAAATTAAAGATTAGGGGATACATGTAAGAGAAAAAAAAAACAAACAAAAAAGGTGCATGTAAATTACATTTTAAATTAGGCAATTAACATATAATGGAGCAGAGACACAAAAGGAAAAGGATTCATAAATTACAATAACATAACGAGCAATGTCTATACTTGTTTTTCTTGCAATTTTACAGTCTATTTTTTTGAGAGACAAGAAAAATATTTTAAAGTCATTAATAAATCCAGGGAAGGAGGGCTTACAGTTTCTCCATTTTGCACAGTGAATATGATATTTACCCCTTCATAAAATTGTTAATAATGTCCGAAACAGAAGAGGGCAAATTATCCATGTAGAAAATAATATGATATAATTCAAAGGATGGAACATCATTAATTTTAAGTGATACCCAGTTATTTATATCTGACCAAAAACAATGAGAAACAGGACATAAATAAAACAAATGCTCCAGTGTTTCATCATCATTATTGCAGAAGGAACACTGATCCACCTCAAAATTAAATCTTTTTTTTTTTTTTAGAAGCTCTGCCACAGGATAAATCTTATTGATGATTTTAAAATGCGTTTCTTTACCTTTAGGCAAGGCCATTTAATAAATTTTGAATGTGTTTTGTTTAAAGTACCTGGAGTTACCAAATTAGAACCCTGCCAAGTTATCCCTCTGCAATAATCATGAAACATTTTGGATTTCAAAACATTACTAATGAACTTATTATTAAATTTTTTATCAGTCAGATTACAGTCCCCTCCAAAAGTATTGGAACAGCAAGGTCAATTCCTTTGTTTTGTTTTTTTTGTACACTGAAGACATTTGGGTTTCAGATCAAAAGATGAATATGAGACAAAAGTTCAGAATTCCAGCTTTTATTTCATGGTATTTACATCTAGATGTGTTAAACAACTCAGGACAGAGCACCTTTTCTTTGAACCCACCCACTTTTCAAGTGAGCAAAAGTATTGGAACATGTGACTGATGGGTGTTTCTAGTTGCTCAGGTGTTGCCTTTTAGATTGATTGCTGAAACTTTAAATAGTTCTTGTTTTTGGCTTTGGGTTTCACCTGTGAAAACTGTATTTGCTGCTAAGCAAACATGAAGACCAGAGAGCTGTCAATGGGAGAAAAGCAAACCATTCTGAAGCTGAGAGAAGAGGGAAAATCGATCTGAGCTATTGCACAAACATTGGGCATAGCTAGTACAACAATTTGGAATGTACTGAAAAAGAAAGAAACTACTGGTGTACTGAGCAACAAACATCGAACAGGTTGGCCAAGGGTAACAACAGCAGTTGATGACAGAAACATTGAGAGAGCTGTGAAGAAACACCCAAAGACAACAGTCAGTGACATCACTGCCAAACTCCACAGGGCAGGGGTGAAGGTATCACAATCCACTGTTCGAAGAAGGCTTCGAGAGAAGAAATATAGAGGCCATACCACAAGATGCAAACCACTCATCAGCAAAAAGAATCAGAAGGCTAGATTGGATTTTGCAAAGAAGTACAGAGATCAGCCACAAAAGTTTTGGGACAAAGTTTTATGGACTGATGAGACCAAGATTAACCTCTACCAAAGTGATGGAAAGGCCAAAGTATGGAGAAAGAAAGGATCTGCTTATGATCCAAAACATACAAGCTCATCTGTGAAGCATGGTGGAGGTAATGTCATGGCTTGGGCTTGCATGGCTGCTTCTGGAACGGGCTCACTAGTCTTTATTGATGTAACTCATGATGGTAGCAGCAGAATGAATTCTGAAGTCTACAAAACCATTTTGTCTGGCAATTTATAGAAAAATGCATCCAAACTATTTGGGAGAAGCTTCATCATGCAACAAGACAATGACCCAAAACACACTGCCAACACAACAAAGGACTTCATCAGGGGGAAAAAGTGGAAGGTCTTGGACTGGCCAAGTCAATCACCGGACCTTAACCCAATAGAGCATGCATTTTACTTCCTGAAGAGGAGACTGAAGGGAGAAACCCCCAGAAACAAACAACTGAAAGAGGCTGCAGTAAAGGCCTGGAACAGCATTTCAAATGAAGACTGCAACAGCCTGGTGAAGTCAATGGGTCGCAGGCTCAATGCAGTTATTGCAAGTAAGGGTTATGCCACCAAATATTAAATGTTATTCACTTTAAGTTAATTTAATAATGTCTGTTCCAATACTTTTTGCTCACCTAAAGTGGGGGGGGTTCAAAGAAAAGGTGCTCTGTCCCGAGTTGTTTAACACATCTAGATGTAAATACCATGAAATAAAAGCTGGAATTCTGAACTTTTGTCTCATATTCATCTTTTGATCTGAAACCCAAATGTCTTCAGTGTACCAAAAAAAAAGAAAAAGGAATTGACCTTGCCGTTCCAATACTTTTGGAGGGGACTGTGTATTCTCCAATCAATAGATTTGGTAGTACTGTTACAGGATTATTGTATACTAAATAATTGTGAATCAACTGGATCAAAAGGTAAAGGAATCATATTACATATTTTGTTATTCTCTTTGAGTACAATTAAAGTTATTTTTCTATAAAGTCTGTAACTTAAAATGATACCATTACAATCCATTAAATGAGTTACAAATATAATGCCTCTTTCAAACCAATTACTTTTGAAGACTGATTTCCTGTTTGATTACTCTGTTCCATAAAGTTGAACTATGAGGAGAAAAATTGTGGGTGAATATCATCTTCCAAAAATGAAGAATCTGTTTATGAAAATTAGACAACTTTATAGGGATCCTGTTCACATCAAAATCACATTTCAAAATAAAATCTAAACCCTATTTTCTTAAAGACCTTGGGATGTAGGGGGCAGCAATCACTCATTAACACAACAAAACCACATTGAATTTGGCTGTGACAGACAAGATTTTATCCAGTTTATTCTAAAGGTGCTGATCAGAAATTCAAATTCTGGAGCTTTAATACCACCCTTGTCATACTCCTTAACGAGTTGGGACCTTCTAATATAGTGAGTTTTATTCCTCCATAAAAACTGGAAAATAACTGTTGGCTTTCTTAATATTTTCTGAGGAAATATACAGGGAGTGGCAAGGATAAATCAGTTTGGAAATACCTTCCGCTTTAGCTAAAGTGATTCTGCCAAAAATAGTGAGGTCTCTGGTTAACCAGTGACAGTGATTTCTTCATATCTAATATAGGCTTAGGAATATTAGTGTCTTCTCTTCTAATTAAATTTTTAGATATCGTTAATCCTAAATATTTAATTTCAGATTCAACTCTAATTGAAGCAATAGAGGAGTCAGAGCTTGTGTGAATAGGGGGTAGTTCACATTTTTTTAATATTAAGAGATAATCTGGATGCTTTGGAGAAGACGGAGATCGTATTGAGTTTTATCCACTATTGATTTATCTTTTAAAAAAAATAGATGCATCATCCGCAAACTGACTTCTTTTAAACTCCTTGTTGAAAATTGTAATTCCTTGTATATCATTGGAATTATTGATAAGCAAATGTTAATAGTTGTGTTGCCAATATAAAAAGCTTCGGGGAAATAGGGCATCCCTGTCGAATACCACGTAGCACCTTAAATATAGGAGTCACTCCAGGGTTCAGAGAGACAGAGCTACTGATGTCAGTGTATAGCATCTCAACAACGTTACAGAACTTAACCCCAAAACCCAAGAAGTGTAGTGTTTTCCACAAAAAGAGATGTTCAATGGTATCAAACGCCTTTAAAAAATCTAGAAACAACACAACTGTTTTAATATAATCTCTATAATCTAACAAATCTAAAATCAGCCGGGTATGGTTATGCATGTTCCTGCCTTTTACAAAAGCTGATTGACACTTATCAACTAAATTTGTTAGACCCCTATCTAATCTATTGGAGTACACATGTGCTAACAATTTGTAATCATTACATAGTAAGGTTATCGGCCTCCAGTTATCGAGTAACAGTTTATCCTTATTGGGCTTTGGGATCAAGGTGATGATACCCTGTTTCATAGTAGGAGACAGGAGTCCAGTTGAAATACATTCCAAGAAGGCATTATAAAGCATTTCTCTGATATCTTTCCAAAAATAGGCGTAAAACTCCACAGACAGACCATCGAGTCCTGGTGACTTCCCTTTTGACATCCGCCTGATTGCTATATCCAATTCTTCAATTCTAAGCTCCTCCTCCATATGTTGCATAAAGTTCTCATCAATTTTTTTTGCTACATTCCCTAATTTTTGAGAAAACAATTGGCAGTCATCCTTTGAAAATTTGGATTTATACAAGTTGCTATAAAAAGTTCTTATTTCCTCATTGACTTGGTCGTGATTATCAATGCTAATATTGTTAAGTAGCTTGTGAATTTTCTTTTTTGTTTGTCTTTGTTTTTCCAGACTAAAGAAATAGGAAGTATTTTTTTCACCTTCTTCTAACCGAGCTCTTGAGCGAATAAATGCCCCTTTTGGTTTTTCCAGATATAGATTATCTAATTTGTTTTGCAGATTATTTAATCTGACTTGTTGTTCTAATGATAAGTCTGTTTTGTGACAGTTTATTTATCTCATTAATAGTGTCTTCTTGTTTTTTAACTTTAGAAATGCATTTACTTGTGCTAATGGCAGTTTCTTTAATTTAAACCACTCCCATTTACTCAAAGGTGACATTTCTAATTCATCCATTTTTTTTTAAACCAAATTTTTGGTTTCATTACAAAACTCCTCGTGTTCTAGAAGACAACTATTAAATTTCCATAAAGGGTTAGAGATGAGCTCAAACCCACCCAATCGAAAGGACATCGAAATTGCACAGTGGTCAGTCAAGGGTGATGCTGATATTTCACATTTAAAGACCTCATTAATTAGGCAGGGGTCGAAATTAAGCATGTACCGACGGACATGGGCAAGTCATTCTCATACTCGGGCAACAATAAAATTATCACTAGTTGTCTGTCGGACAACTGTGTTTGAATGTCTATTTTACCAAGAAAAATTAAGTTGTGATTCCTAACAGAAACAGAACGAAAACTATTTTTCCCGTCTTCTTTTTCGTTTGTCCTTGACTTTGGTTCGTTGCGGTAGTTGACGCTTCCATTCGCGACATGGCGCTACATGATATGATTATTCACACGAGGCGCCACGGTCACATAGGCTAGAACGAATGAAGCGTCTTTTTGGACTGATTTTTAATTCTGATTTGATCAGTTACACTTGACCATGATGACATATTTTCTGACTGTTTAACGGAAGATACTAGTAGTTATACCTAGTTGTTTTACTGTTCATCATGATGAAATAAACACCAAACACATATGAGTGTTAACTTTATTTCTATCAATCAGTAATCAAACAATGGCAAAACAAGTTGAAATATTTTATTGCATACTCTATAATATACATCCAGATTGCTTTTTATGCAAATTACTTACCCAGTCAACCTGCAAAAAAGTAGGGCAACTGATACATGCAATCGGGCAAGTAAATTTTGGGGGTTGGTTGCCCTGAGGGCAAGTACATTCAAAAGTTAATTTTGACCCCTGTTAGCAGAAATTAACCAATAATCTAACCTTGAGTATTGCCCATTGTTAGCAGGACAATACCAAGTATACGGTTTAGTATTGGTATTTCTCATTCTCCAACAGTCAATTAAACTTCCCTTCGAGATCTCATCTCATCATCTCTAGCTGCTTTATCCTTCTACAGGGTCGCAGGCAAGCTGGAGCCTATCCCAGCTGACTACGGGCGAAAGGCGGGGTACACCCTGGACAAGACGCCAGGTCATCACAGGGCTGACAGACACAGACAACCATTCACACTGACATTCACACCTACGGTCAATTTAGAGTCACCAGTTAGCCTAACCTGCATGTCTTTGGACTGTGGGGGAAACCGGAGCACCCGGAGGAAACCCACGCAGACACGGGGAGAACATGCAAACTCCGCACAGAAAGGCCCTCGCAGGTCCCGGGGCTCGAACCCAGGGCCTTCTTGCTGTGAGGCGACAGCGCTAACCACTACACCACCGTGCCGCCCCTCCCTTCGAGATAAATTCACCTATAATTTCCTCATAATAGTGGCAATGTCCCCTTGGAGGAAAATGATCCAACCAGAGGTCAGGGACCAAGTTAAAATCTCCTCCCACTATGACTTTGTCAGTAATATAAGTCACTTTCCATCCCTCCAGCAGCCTACTCAAGGAAGAATAAAAATGTTTGTTCTGTGCCTTTTTGTTATAACCATATACACATAACAGAATATAGTTCGCACCATTAGCCAATGTCCATTGATGTCACTTGTGTGGTTAATTACATTCCCAGAAAACCTGTTGAACAGGATCATTACTCCAGCTGAATGTGATGTCCCATGACTAAGGTGGGGTTTACATTAGACCGTATCAGCGGATCATCAGATTAACGTTTTTAAAACGATTAGTGTGCACACAGCAATGCCAATACACGATTCGCGTGCACATAGCAACGCCAATACACGGATACGCTCGGCTCCACAGGCATCCTGCGCTCCAAAATCACTCCGCCCTGAACAGCGAGTGCCCTCTGGAGGGTGCGCACTCCGGCCCTGCGCAGCTCACAGAGCGCGCGAGTGAAGTGCATGAGCAGTGATTCGGGACTGAGCCGCTGTGTGTGTGATCTCAGTGCATGTCGGGCATGCGCGTCACTTACCACTTGCAAGTGGAAGGATGGCAAGCCTAAAGACAATCATAACTACACAATGGGCAGTATTTGCATCAGTATTTGCAGTATTTTCATACTTTTATACTCTTTAATGAAAGGTGATACAAGGCGGAAGTCCGCGCCGTTTTTCAGCAGTCGCGTCACATGACCAACGCCAGCGAATCAGGAAGGTGGATGTCACAGTGACGTTGTCCAATGACGACGCCAGCTAGAGCTCAGCACAGCGTATTTGCGTATCTCAATGTTTACACAGCACTGGACCAGACACGATTTGGATTGAATACGTGGACCCTGGTGGGTTCCCGTTTCCAGGCGTTTTAATGTAAACGGACAGTGCATCCACGAAGAAAACGAGACAGATACGGTCTAATGTAAACTTGGCCTGAAGAAAGCAGTGTACCCCCCATTGTTGTTTCCAGAAATTAGTGTCAGCCTCCACTGAATGAGTCTCTTGCAAGAAAATAAAATTGCTCTTCTGCTCCTTACAAAAAAGAAATGTTGCCTTACGTTTCACATTATTCTTTAATCCACTAGTATTTAAAGAAATAAAATAATTCACTAAATATCAAGTATGCGCGAAGAAAATAATGTGCAGGAATGAGTAACTGATATGTCCCTGTCGTATTTCAACGATAACATTTATTGCAACAACCCTCGAAATATCTGAACATTAATATAAGCGTCAGGCTAAGTCAGTGTACCCGTGTAAACTGTCTCGTTTTCTTCGTGGATGCACTGTCCGTTTACATTAAAACGCCTGGAAACGGGAATCCGCCAGGGTCCACGTATTCAATCCAAATCGTGTCTGGTCCGGTGCTGTGTAAACATTGAGAATGTAAACCTTATAGAGTTGTTCAAGCGGGGTCCACACGGCGATTATCAATCAGAGCATAACCTTCCTTCAGAAACGCTTGTTTCCCCTTCTACCTGGCTTCCTGAACCAGTGGCCACAGCTTGGAACGAGCCTCCTGGTCTTCTTTGGAGAAGTCCTCTCTGGCACAACTCTTGTGAGCATCCCGATGATGATTTCTCTTGTGTTCTCTCCATCCTTTTCAGGTAGACCAATCAGCCTCAGGTTCCATCTCCTCTTGTACCGAGCCTGTTCCTCATATGCATCTTGCTGCACACTCGCGCTTCCTTCGATTTTTTTCCACACTTCATCCCGGATGGTTCTCATCCCGAACTGGATGATGATTGCCCTCGGCGTGTTGTTTGAGGTAGCAACAGTGTTCTTCTTTCCCAAATGGTGGACAGTATCCACAGTGTCTCGCAGCCGGTCCACACACAGTGGCACAACTCTTGTGAGTATCCCGATGACGATTTCTCTTGTGTTCTCTCCATCCTTTTCAGGTAGACCAATCAGCCTCAGGTTCCATCTCCTCTTGTACTGAGCCTGTTCCTCATATGCATTTTTAAACATGCTATTTTCTTTGTGGAGCTCGTCAACTTTTTTCTGGAGCAGAGCAATTTCTTGTTTGTTCTCTCTTGTAGCCATTGCATTAGCTTCTGTGTGTTTATCAAAGCTTTTCAGCAGTTCAGTCTGTTCCTCCACTTTTCCAGTCAGAGCCTGGACTGCATGGAGAATGGCAGCGCTGATGTTCCCCTCTTCCTTTTTGTCATTTTTCCCCTTCCTTTTCTTGGGGTTTGGACTTTTAATTGGCATATGAGTCAAGTTAATTCTAGTTTCTTTAGGAGACTTTTCATCTACCTCAAAATCTTCAGTGTCGCTGTCCTCACATGCCTCGTGGAGAGCGGTTAGATAGTAGTCGTGGTCGGACATATCAGCATGCACGTCGTCTTCTTGACAGCGTCAAAAAAAAAAAAAAAAACCTCTCGAAAGTTTAAATGTTTCGTGGAAGTACTGTGGATAAAGATACCCGAGTGAAGGTTTTAGGTTGTTGCGCAAAACTCACTATACAGGGACTAAACTATATTTTTTGCAGAGCCTGCAAAGGTGCTGCCTCTCACTCCGCCATCTTGGATCCTCATGTCCCCACTATATAGTGAGTCGGGAGCAATTTCAGACACGGGGTTGTCAAAAGATGCACGCACCCTCTTACGAATGCTGATGTAATCAAGCCGGAAGTTTTGTTTGTTTTGATAGCAGTCAGGAAAGTTTGAAAAAAAGTAGGCAGTAATAATCATTTAGACTCGTTTTTTGCAATATTTCATTTGGAAAACAGTTTTCATAATGGCGGCACTGACACCTGGCGGACACTTCACGTTTCGAAGTTTCGCACAAGTCTCGTGAAGATCGTGCGGACAAGTGACGCCTGCCGTGGACCAAACGAACTAAATTCAACATGGCTAAAAACCGAATAGGCCGATAAGTATAATAGTTAATTGCAATTAGTTGCCAATACGAGTCATGATATAGGAAAGTTTGGTGTGACGTCACCAAATGTTCACGTGATGTTTTGGTTGGCAAGAGGTTATTTATAAATGGCCGATCGGAGTTATCGGGTCATTCACATTTATACATTAATTAATTATGGTAGTGTGGTGTTATTGGCTGTACATACAGATTTGATAAGAATGATCCCAAGAGCTTTTACCGCATACCAAAAAAGCCTGAAGCTCGCCGAAAGCTTTGGATCACAGCAATTAACTGTGACAAGTGGGAACCTACTGACAACGACCGTGTTTGCTTTCGACACTTTATATCTGGTAAGACACATGATTTTTTAATTATTTTGTTTTGCAGTTTAATATTATGATATTAGATTAAATTTCCTCATCAGAAATAATTTGTTGTGCTATGACATTGCTTAGATATCAACCAAAAGATGAGTAAAACGCACGAACAGCTGATTTGTATGCTTTCTGACAGAGGAGGAAAGACTGGATGTATACAAAAGGAGTGACTGAGGAGGCAGCATCCTTTGAGGTAATTTCATCATGTTTATTAAATATATAAAATGAAAAGGTTTAAGATTGAATAAAAACACTTGTGAGTTGTTGCATTGACTGAATACACTATCTGCTAAATTAATGTTTTTTTCTATTTTTTGGTCCAACACAGAATGAATGTATTCTGACCAGGAGGACAAAAGTGGTTGAAGCCCCTGAAGGAACAGGAACTGTGCAAGAAGAAACACCAACAGAAGGCGGCCCACATGCTCCCAAAAGAAAAGGCCTCATTGCTGCTAGTGAGTTTGCTGGGACAGTCTTTCTGTGATTCTGAAGGTACAGTAGAACCTAAGACCCCCTATGCCATAGCCGAAGAGGAAATGAATGAATACTGCAAAGCCTCATCCTTTCCTCTGACTGAGGATCCCTTAAACTGGTGGCAGGTACATGAGGTCACATTTCCCCTCCTCTCTCGGCTGTCAAAACGATACTTGTGTATCCCTGGCACAAGTGTATCTGCAGAGCGCGTTTTCTCTACTGCAGGAGATGTGGTCAGTGCAAAAAGATCCGCTCTCAAACCAAAGCATGTAGATCAACTGGTATTCTTGCTTAAAAACCTACAACTTCTCAAATGCTGAAACTTAATGTTTGTAATGTTTTGCACTTTCAGGAAGTGCCCAGTGCTCTTATTTTATATTATAGCTTTTATTTAGTGTAGCACTGCAGAATGTTTTGTTTTTGATACTTGACCATATTCAAACAATAAGTTTATTTATTTATTATTTCTGTTCATTTCTGTTGTAATGGTCATAATTTCTGTTTATATTTTGATAAGACTATGTCTACTATTCATTTCTGTGTATTTAATGTAGGCCAAATGGTCAATTTGTTTTATATTTTGTTTACATTATTTAATAATATTTGTTTAATCTCATCTCATTATCTCTAGCCGCTTTATTCTGTTCTACAGGGTCGCAGGCAAGCTGGAGCCTATCCCAGCTGACTACGGGCGAAAGGCGGGGTACACCCTGGACAAGTCGCCAGGTCATCACAGGGCTGACACATAGACACATGCCCCTTTTCCACCAAAGCAGTTCCAGGGCTGGTTCGGGGCCAGTGCTTAGTTTGGAACCGGGTTTTCTGTTTCCACTGACAAAGAACTGGCTCTGGGGCCAGAAAAACCGGTTCCAGGCTAGCACCAACTCTTTGCTGGGCCAGAGGAAAGAACCGCTTACGTCAGCGGGGGGGGGGGGGGGGGGGGGGGGGGCAGGCAGAGTTGTCAAGACCGACAACAATAGCAAGACCACGAAAGGTCGCCATTTTTAAGCGACGAGAAGCAGCAGCTGTATAAACGCGAAGTCATCCATTATTGTTGTTGCTGCTGCTTCTTCTTCTCTGTGTTGTTGTTGCTTCGATGTTCGCGCCAAGGTTTATGCAAACGCAGTGACATAACTGACGTATACAGCGATGTAACTGACGTATACAACGACGTAATGACATGGCTCCCCTTAGCACCCCGAGCTATGGAAAAGCAAACTGGTTCTCAGCTGGCTCGCAAGTTGAACAAGTTGTGAACCAGCACTGGCCCCAAACCAGCCCTGGAACTGATTTGGTGGAAAAGGGGTAACGGACAACCATTCACACTCACACCTACTAATTTAGAGTCACCAGTTAACCTAACCTGCATGTCTTTGGACTGTGGGGGAAACCGGAGCACCCAGAGGAAACCCACGCGGACACGAGGAAAACATGCAAACTCTGCACAGAAAGGCCCTCGCCGGCCACGGGGCTCAAACCCGGACCTTCTTGCTGTGAGGCGACAGCGCTAACCACTACACCACCGTGCCACCCCCATTTGTTTAATATGTAACAATATTTGTTTAATATGTTAATAAGTAAACACCATATAAAATTCACTAATTCAATGCTACCTGGTGTCTACTGCATTCCAGATTGTTCCAGATGTTGCCATACTCAAGAAATGCTCTGATTTGTTGACAAATTTGTTGAACTGCATCATAAATACTGCTGTGTTCATACTCAAGCTTTGTTAAATTAAAAAGGGAGCTTATATCATACTGTTTCTATTTGTTGATGAAAACAAAACCATGTGAAGTAAAACTGATGTGCCGCATCGTGGTATCGAATCGAACTGTTGACATGATAATCGGAATCGAATCATGAGACCAGTGAAGGTTCACACCTCTACCAACTATGTACTCTAGCTACCGTCCATGGCGTTTCAATATGTTACTACTCTCTGATGGTGGATTTGTCAAATTCGTCTCAGCTGAAATAACTGAGTATTTAGCATGTAATCAAACTCCAGGGATGTCCTCTTCAGTAATCTGGTAATAAAGGAAAGCATATCTTGGGAGGCAAATTATATCATACAGTGCCCAAATAAAAAAAATGAATGCCTTAAAAAAATTAACCAGAGATATACTACAACTTGATGTAACATTAGCCCATTCCCCATCACGTGATCTATTTAAGCAACAACTAATTCTTCAAACAGAATTCAACCTTTTATCCACAAAACATGCTGAAAATCTTATAAACAAAT
This sequence comes from Neoarius graeffei, assembly GCF_027579695.1. Taxonomy (NCBI): domain Eukaryota; kingdom Metazoa; phylum Chordata; class Actinopteri; order Siluriformes; family Ariidae; genus Neoarius; species Neoarius graeffei. The sequence goes on from NC_083575.1 coordinate 78,507,304, forward strand.
CAAGACATACGAATGTGGTGAAAAGGCCGGGAAGATTTTGGCCCACCAGTTACGTCAAAGGAATGCAGACCAATCCATAGCTGCAATAAACAATGAGATGGGTATTAAACTTACAGACCCGTTAGAGATATCAATCAATCAGTGCTTCCATATGTATTTTTCAAAGCTCTATGCCTCAGAATCCAGTAATGATGAATCTTTATTTAATTATTTTTTTAGCACCCTTAACATCCCTATAATCAGTGAGGAAACCGCCGCAGAATTAGATAGTCCCTTTTTGAAAGAAGAATTTATTGCCGCAACCAGGTCCATGCAAAACGGGAAATCCCCTGGACCAGACGGGTATCCGAGTGAATTCTTTAAAAAATTTGCTCCTGAACTTGCTCCCATATTGCATTCAGTCTATGAAGAATCACTTATCTCCGGCTCACTACCTGAAACAATGAGACAAGCAGTCATCTCATTAATCCCCAAAAAAGCTAAAAACCTGTTAGAATGCAGCTAATTTCGACCCATCTCCTGACTGCATGTTGATAGTAAACTACTTGCGAAAATGTTAGTCCGCCATTTAGAACCTGCTTTACCCTCTATCATAGCTGACGATCAAACGGGACTTAGTAAAAAATCGTCATTCCTTTTCTAATATACACAGACTAATGACTATCCTTTACAATTCCACTCCAGCCGATATACCTGAAATAGTTTAATCACTCGATGTTGAGAAAGCATTTGATCGGGTGGAGTGGGATTATCTCTTCTGTACTCTAAAAAGATTTGGACTTGGTGCAAAGTTCACCTCATGAATTTGGGTCGTCTACTCCTTCCCTTTAGCAGCAATCCAGACAAATCACAATCTGTCCACCTTTTTTCCATTAGGTCACGGTACCAGACAAGGCTGCCCTTTATCACCACTTTTATTTGCCTTGGCGATCAAACCACTCGTGATTGCACTACATGGCGACATTGCAATTAAAGGTATACAGAGGGGAAATTCTGAACATAAAGTATCCCTTTATGCGGATGATATGCTCATGGACCTATCCGATCCACTAAGCAGCGTGCCACGAACACTTTCCTTACTAGGTACATTTGGGAGAATATCGGGTTATGAAGTAAACATACAAAAAAGTGAACTGATGCCCATAAACCCTACAGCCGAACAGACTGTTTAGTTCGTTGCCCTTTCAAGTAAGTAAAAATAAATTTAAATACTTAGGAATTTGGATCACTCATGATTTTAAACACCTTTATAAAGTTAATTTCCTTCCACTTACAGAGTCTCTGAAACAAGACTGAACATTGGAACTGATCACTATCATTAGGAGGTAGAATTAATACCATTAAAATGAATGTGCTACCTAGATTTCTATATCTCTTCCAATATTTACCCATCTTTTTGACAAAATCCTTCTTTCATCTTATAGACAAATTGATATCCTTATTCATCTGGAATAAGAAAAATCCACGAATACGTAAGAACATTTTACAATGACACCGTGAACATGGAGGATTATCCTTGCCCAACTTTCAATATTATTATTGGGCAGCCAAGAAACGCGCTGTGTTATATTGGCTTAATCTATCACATGATAGTGAACCAAAATGGTTACAGTTAGAGAACTTGTCATGTGGGCCTGCTTCCCTACACGCTTTACTGTGTTCCAAGCTCCCACTGCCTGAACCTACACTCAGGCACTCTATGAATCCAGTGGTTAAGCATTCCTTGAAGATCTGGGCACAGTTCAGACGAGCATTTTCACTTGACAGTCTCTGAATTAATACCCCATAGCAAGAAACATTATGTTTAAACCCTCTATTACAGATGGATCTTTCAGTGCTTGGACCAAGAACGGTCTGGTCACATTAAAGGACTGGTATGTTGATGATAGTTTTGCATCATTTCAGCAGCTGAGATCTAAATTCAAAATCCCTAGCTCTCATTTTTTCAAATACTTGCAACTTCAGTTTGTATAATCAAATTCAGCTAATTTTCTATCATTACCATCCAGTACTCTCTTTGAACTGGTTTTAGAACTCAGTTCCAACTCTAAAAAGAGTATTGGAGAAATCTATACTTTACTCAACTCTTACAATTTAGAATCCCTGACACGTTTAAAAAGACAATGGGAGGAAGAATTAGATACAGAACTTTCTGAAGACATATGGCAATCAATATTAGATAAGATGCACTCATCCTCAATTTGTTTAAAACACAAGTAATACAATTCAAGATTGGGCATAGATTGCATTGGTCTAAAGCAAGATTGGCCAAATTTGCACCAAATTTCAACCCTAACTGTGATGGCTGTGGAACACCACCAGACACTTTATCACATATGTTTTGGCTCTGCCCAAAATTAACAGACTTTTGGCAAGCTATGTTTCAATTTTTGTCCGACATGCTAGGAACATTCATGGAGCCCCACGCCATAAGAACAATATTTGGCACAGTACCGCAGGATCTCTGTCTCAACAAATGTGGCAAGCATATAATAGCTTTTGCTACACTCCTGGCCAGGAGACTTGTACTGCTCAAATAGAAAGAAAGATCCCCTCCAACTTTCCGTATATGGATTAGAGATCTTATGGATCATCTGACCCTAGAAAAAATTCATTATACTCCAAGTGGCTGTGCTCTCAAATTTTACACCATCTGGCAACCAGTTCTGGATCAGATAGAAATGATGGACACTTCAAACATATTAAATGTATAGATGTAAACCCTCCCTCCTTTTTTTCTTCCCTCTTTTTCTCAATTATTATTTTTTCCTTTTTCTGAACTCATTTGTGGGGGGGTTTGTGTCTTCTACAAATTGTTTATCATACTTAATATGATGTGTAATCTTTTACATTTGGGATTGTGCAAAGGAGTAAGGTTGTGTGTTGGACTATTAAACTGGATTTAAAATTATATTTTGTATAACCTAAAAATTAATAAAAATACCTTGAACAAAAAAAAAAGAAATCCACCATTATTAAAGATTATATAATTAAATAACATTGGCTGGCTTTGAATGGTATATCAGATATCTTCCATTCAGCTGGCATGATACTGAATGAGTCGAAGGCGAGTAGCTGAATGGAATATATCTGATATACCACGAAAAAAAGACAGCCAATATTATTATACATACACATTCGATGGAACAATTATAGATTTTACAAAAAGTTAAGAACAGGGGGGTAACTTACCAATACTGAATGCTGATTCTGATCGAATGTAATTCAAATGTTCTGTCAATCCAATGGACATGTACAAAGTCAAAGTTCTAACAATAAAAATGGTACCAGTCTAAAAAGCCTGAACAACAACCCAACTTATTTACAGGTAGACAGTTCAAGTTCACAGTTACTTTTGGTCGTAGTTAATTGTTACATTGCAATATTTCAAAACAAAAGGGCTTTGCTGAGTGAAGTCCTCTTGTAAAAGTCTCCACCACTTTTCCTCACCTGCAAGTAGAACTTTATATTTCTGCTGTTGCTCTCTTTTCCAATTTTTCGATGTCCCTTGGTATGTTTTTCTCTTGTAAACATGCACGAAGAATATCTAGTGAAGATTTTGTAGCCTTTCAGGTGTTCAGCACGTCTTTCTCTTTAAATCTTCGGCTTTTAATGAAGCAAAAGTTGCCGCCATGTTTGTGTAAAAACTGTTAGTCGCTCTACAACTTTAGTGGATTTAAAAATGCCTGCTTCATGGAAGGATGCGGTCATTTCTGATATCCCTAAATAGGGAAAGGATAAATTAGAATGTGCACGTTTAGAATGTAGACGTTGATTATAAATTATATACAGCCATCCTGGCCAAAAGGCTGGAAAAAAAAAATCCTCCCTCGGATTACACATAATGACCAGACTGGGTTTGTCTCGCAAAGACAAGCTCAGAATAACATCAGGTGGTCCCTGCACATACTGCATTACATCCAGCAAAATAATCTTGATGCCCTCATAATTAGCTTGGATGCAGAGAAAGCCTTCAACTCAGTAAGCTGGATTTTCCTATGCGAGGCCCTTGAAAGATTTGTCATACATGAAAATTTCGTTTAAGGGTAGGGGAGAGCGGGGTAAGATGAGCCAGGGGCGTAAGATGAGCCACCCCCTGTTTCTAAGAAACAGTAAACAAATGTGACCATGTGACCACATTCAAAGGGGGCCGGGACCATTTACTTACACTTGTGGAGAGGAGCACCACATGTCAAACTAGGTGAGGGACATATTTATAAAAATGTGTTTTTGTGCTTTCTAAGTCAATTCCATGTTTGTCCACAGTGAAGATGATTTAGAGAAGACAAAAGTAGAATAATATTTAGACACATTAGGGTTAAGTTAGTGGCTTTCTAAGCTATGATATGAATGCTAATAAAAATAATTTTGATTAGCCTAATCCCCTTTATTAGCATTTTTCTACAAAATGGTGGCGATGGGGTAAGATGAGCCATTAGATGTGGGGCAAGTTGAGCCACTGGCTCAACTTACCCCATTGGTGGCTGAGCTTACCCAATATGGATGACACTTAAGTTTTCACATTTACTGGTCATATATGACAACATAAAATATATATATATATATATATGACATCAGATGAGGAAGACCAGTTGTTAGATGTGGGGGATTATGTTGTGGCAAAATACACGGGGAAGAAGAAAGTGCATTTCTTCATTGGCCAGATAATCAAATTGGATGTCTTCGAAATAGAGGCAAGATTTCTCAAAAGAAGCCGGTCATGCCATGGCTCTGCAAGAAAGCCAACCTTTGTCTTCAAAGAGAAAGATGAGGCTGTCCTGTCAAGACAGGATATTGTGAAAAAATTGCCCCGCCCCTTTACTGTTGGGGGGACAGCACGGAGGGAGAGGCAAATGGTGTTCCCTTGCCATTTGAACGCTTGGAACATTGAATAATAATGAAATGATTGAATGATTGATGGAATGATTGCTGCATGTTTTAACCTACTGAAAGAAATAAGATTCTTTTGGCACTGTTCTACTGTTTTAGTAATTTCTATAATATAGTATATCTCTCATTCCCTCTCTAACCATCCCTCTTTCTATCTATCTATGCATATCTCTCTCTCTATCCATCTATCTATCCCTCCCTATCCCATCTCGTTCTATCACCTCTCTCTTCATCTCCCCTTCTCTATGCAACGGCCCTATCCCCCACTTGATTGACTTGACTTGATTCATTGATTGCATTTCTAATAATAAAAGTTGTTTACTTTGTTAACCTAACATGTTTTGTGTTGGCTCAATTTACCCCACACAGTGGCTCATCTTACCCCGTGCATGGGGTAAGTTGAGCCACTTGACATTTTTTTTTCAAGAGGTAATATCACTCTAACCATAAGAGCTTATCAATTATGTTTTGCTCAGATAGTAACAGTACACTTTGAAATTTGGTATGGTGTGTAGACTGGAAGCAAAAATGGCTTTAACATGTAGTTATGATGAAAAATGTAAAAAGTGGCTCATCTTACCCCACTCTCCCCTATGTGCACACTTTATGGCACACCATCAGCCCAGATAAAAATAAATGGTTATCTCTCAGACACTATCATACTACAGCGTGGAACGAGACGGGGTGTCCACTTTCCCCTTTACTTTTTGCAGTTTATATAGAGCCTTTAGCACAGTGGCTGAGGCAGACAGAAGATATCAAAGGTATACCCATTAAGGGGGATAATCACAAGGTGGCGCTATATGGTGATGTTTAGATATTTTGAACTAGCCCACCTAGTTCATTCATCAAATTAATGGACTTTTTGGAAAGATTTGGCCAGCTTGTAGGATATAAATTGAACATACAAAAAACTCCAGTTCTGACTTTTAAATCCATACCTCCAAAATACCTTAGAGAAAAATATCATCTTAATTGGGACCAGAACTCGTTGAAATATTTCAGGATGTAGACCAAAAGAAATCACATCAATAACAAAGATAAATTATGACCCTCTTTTAAGAAAAATTAAAGAAGACATACAAAAGTGGAACTCTATCTCTTTCCTCAGCCTCAGTCATAGAACAGACAGTGTAAAAATGAACATACTTCCAAGATATCTCTTTCTATTTCAAGCACTTCCTGTAGAAATTTCCTTAAAATGGTTTTCAGAACTGAACAAAATCATCTCCAGATTCATACGGCAGGGTAAGAAACCCAGAGTCAAATTTAAAACACTACAACTTCCAAAGGAGGAAGGGGGGGATGGCATTACCTCATTTTAAAGAATATTATTTGGCAGCTCAGGTTAAACCTCTGATTGTGTAGCTCGGCATTTCATGCAAGATGGAAAGAACAACTCTCTATTCAGACTGAGCCACCGATCCATGCCATATTATTGAAAACCCATGGATCAAAGCCCAATTAAATATCTGGAATACATTAAGGAAGAATACAAATTGGGCATTATCTCTAGAATTTACAAAGTCCTATTGACAAAAAAGAATACATCAAAGAAAAGTGGGAGAGAGAAAGAGAATAACCTTACAATATCAAACGAGGTGTGGCTGAACACGTGTGAAACCCAGGGGTAATGTTCAAACTCTCATGTGTGGAGGGAGTTTCGATGGAAGTGTTTTAGCGAAGCTCCTGCAAGCAGAGCTCCATAGGCATAGAGTGTGGATGCATAAAGAAACCCATCGAAAAATGTAATTTTATTTAATCTCCTCTTCTCTAACCTCTTCTGGACTTACCTGTCACTCTCTCCATTATCCTTTTATGTAAACACTTAATCTCTCCCAAACTGTATGAAGTTCATTAATCCTGAAAATGTATGGAATGCAGAAGAGATGATATTATTGGTTTGATGAATGTATGCATTACAATCTGCAGTCCCAAAAAAAAAAAAAAACCTGCCAGTCACTCGCTACTGCGGAAGTTTTACATCTCCACTGTCCCTTTTCCAGTTTTTGGATGTCCGTTGGTATGCTTTTCTTTTGTAAATATGCAGGAAAAATATATCATGAAGTTTTGTAGCCTTTTGGGTGTTCAGCACATCTTTAGTTTCAGTTTATTTATTGCTTAAACTGAGCACTGAATTAACCCCATCTTCTCTCTCTCTCGGCCGACAAAGAAATGATTGTGCGCATAGGCAACAGAAGTTGTGTCACTGGATATTTGCATGAGCTCCAATGTGTGACGTAATGTTGTCTTGACAACGTGCAATATTATGACAATATTGCATGCTCATTTTCCATTGGGGAGAGTGGCGTAATACAGGGAGGATAAGCGATATGATAACAATATTGCATGCCATCAGTGAACCCACCAGAAGGGAACAGAATACAGTGGTGCTTGAAAGTTTGTGAACCCTTTAGAATTTTCTGTATTTCTGCATAAATATAACTTAAAACGTCATCAGATTTTCACACAAGTCCTAAAAGTAGATAAAGAGAACCCAGTTAAACAAATGAGACAAAAATATTATACTTGGTCATTTATTTATTGAGGAAAATGATCCAATATTACATATCTGTGAGTGGCAAAAATATGTGAACCTCTAGGATTAGCAGTTAATTTGAAGGTGAAATTAGAGTCAGGTGTTTTCAATCAATGGGATGACAATCAGGTGTGAGTGGGCACCCTGTTTTATTTAAAGAACAGGGATCTATCAAAGTTTGATCTTCACAACACATGTTTGTGGAAGTGTATCATGGCACGAACAAAGGAGATTTCTGAGGACCTCCGAAAAAGCGTTGTTAATGCTCATCAGGCTGGAAAAGGTTACAAAACCATCTCTAAAGACTTTGGACTCCACCAATCCACAATCAGACAGATTGTGTACAAATGGAGGAAATTCAAGACCATTGTTACCCTCCCCAGGAGTGGTCGACCAACAAAGATCACTCCAAGAGCAAGGCGTGTAATAGTCGGTGAGGTCACAAAGGACCCCAGGGTAACTTCTAAGCAACTGAAGGCTTCTCTCACATTGGTTAATGTTCATGAGTCCACCATCAGGAGAACACTGAACAACAATGGTGTGCATGGCAGGGTTGCAAGAAGAAAGCCACTGCTCTCCAAAAAGAACATTGCTGCTCGTCTGCAGTTTGCTAAAGATCACATGGACAAGCCAGAATGCTATTGGAAAAATGTTTTGTGGACAGATGAGACCAAAATAGAACTTTTTGGTTTAAATGAGAAGCATTATGTTTGGAGAAAGGAAAACACTGCATTCCAGCAGAAGAACCTTATCCCATCTGTGAAACGTGGTGGTGGTAGTACGGTATCATGGTTTGGGCCTGTTTTGCTGCATCTGGGCCAGGACAGCTTGCCATCATTGATGAAACAATGAATTCTGAATTATACCAGCAAATTCTAAAGGAAAATGTCAGGACATCTGCCCATGAACTGAATCTCAAGAGAAGGTGGGTCATGCAGCAAGACAACGACCCTAAGCACACAAGTCGTTCTACCAAAGAATGGTTAAAGAAGAATAAAGTTAATGTTTTGGAATGGCCAAGTCAAAGTCCTGACCTTAATCCAATCAAAATGTTATGGAAGGACCTGAAGCGAGCAGTTCATGTGAGGAAACCCACCAACATCCCAGAGTTGAAACTGTTCTGTACGGAGGAATGGGCTAAAATTCCTCCAAGCTGGTGTGCAGGACTGATCAACAGTTAGCGGAAACGTTTAGTTGCAGTTATTGCTGCACAAGGGGGTCACACCAGATACTGAAAGCAAAGGTTCACATACTTTTGCCACTCACAGATATGTAATATTGGATCATTTTCCTCAATAAATAAATGACCAAGTATAATATTTTTGTCTCATTTGTTTAACTGGGTTCTCTTTATCTACTTTTAGGACTTGTGTGAAAATCTGATGTTTTAGGTCATATTTATGCAGAAACATAGAAAATTCTAAAGGGTTCACAAACTTTCAAGCACCATTGTACATGTTTTATTCCATGGAAAAAGTGGCCCGTATGTATAATAATATTTATTATTGCAGGGTTTCCAGAACTTTTGAGGTAAATTTCCATAAATGGACATTATGAATTTTCTAACACCTCCAACTTTATTAAAATTCCTGATTTATAATTTTGGATGACTAACATTGAAACATTAAATGATGTCTATAACATACACGTACTGCGAGTTAAACTAAAAAGAACTATCCTTAACGCTGACTGAGCAGTCAAGTTGAAACGTGCATTTCTTGACAACGCTGCACATCTCGTCCATCCAGCTCTGAACGGCACATAAAGAATAAAACACAACAGGTGTGTTGATAAAGGAAAATAATCCATGTGTGATGGTGTGCTACAGCATGATGTGAAGCACATTCACATGACTGTGTGCAGAAGCAGCAATGCGAGTGCCATTATTCACACACACATGCATATCTTGTGCACATCTGGAGGACAAAAGAGCTACATCCATTGTACTTGGAGCATGAGAGTGAAAATATCTCAGTCCGTCATGTTCCCAAGTCGAAATGTAAAATGTTTATTGAATTCAGGCATAATGACTCTGTTTCACTTTAAAACTTTCCACCATGTCATGAGATGCAGCTCACATTGAGAACTCGGACCTTCCAAACAGTCCATCCAAAAATATTTACAGACCTTGAAAATCCAGAAGTTTACATAAAACAGAGCTTTTGATAAGTTTGAAGGCAGGATGAGAGGTTTTTAAAATAAGTAACAGGAAAATCCAATAGTTTTAGGACTCAGTAATAGTCTAGAATAGTGAAGAATGCGATTTGAGACATCACTAGTTCAGTTACTGAAGGTGCTGTAGATGGAGGGGAAATGGGTCGGTTTCTTTTGTTGAATTCCTAGAACTAGAATGATGTGTCAGGATAGTTAAAACACACACACACACACACACACACACACACACACACACACACACACACACACACTCTTGATTGAATGCATCCTCTTGACTGAGGAGTTCCTTCAGCACTGTGATGGTTACTTCAACACCAGGAGTGAATCCAACATTTTAAAAGTAACCTCAATACTGGAGGTGTTCATGCTAATAGAGATGCTCGAGATCTTTTGGTATGGTGTGTGTGTGTAGCACTACATAGGGTGGAAAAACCACTATTTCATACCCTATGAAGTGCACTTTTAGTGGAAATTGAAATTCAACCATGACAAGATTGCATAACCTCTGTTTGTTGGCTTAGTTGTTGCTTGGCAACAGTCCTTGTTCAACCCCCATGTTTTTTAATTGGACAGGAATAATGACGGATATCTTCAACAGCCAATAGGACTTCATCATTTCTAAACTACCTTATTTACACGATTAATTATACAGCCTCTGTTGCCAAGATAAATCATTTTTTTAAATATAACATTTTATTGAAAAACTTTGAATGTACAAAACTAATTTGGCAACATGATCATGTTATCCTATTAAATGATCATCCTATTTTATATAAATTATTATTATTATTACTACTACAGTAGTATTTGTATGGTGGTGTAGTGGTTAGCACTGTTGCGTTACAGCAAGAAGGTTCTGGGTTCAAGCCCAGTGGCCGACAGGGGCCTTTCTGTGTGGAGTTTGCATGTTATCCCCATGTCTGTGTGGGTTTCCTCCGGGTGCTCCGGTTTCCCCCACAGTCCAAAGACATGCAGGTTAGGCTAACTGGCTAAATTGTCCATAGGTGTGAATGTGTGTGAGTGTGGGGTTGGTTTCCAAGCCCAGAAACTGGAGGGGTTTGGCAGGAAGGGCTCTAATTAATATGACCTGTGGATCAATAGGGACCACATGGACCTCAAGCTGGCAACAGTGCTGGACAAGGGAGAAGAAGAAGGAGAGGTGCTCTTAGAAGAAAACAATAAGCTCCAGGGTTTTGTGTGTTATATTGTGTTCTTTACATAAAACCAGTCTGTTTAATTCTAAGAGTTGAATGTTTGAGAGGATAAATAAACCACGAGAGGTTTTCACACATTTAAAACACAGGTTTAATGTACAATTACAAGAAGTGCACGAGTGCAGAAAGGTTTCCGCTCACTAGGTGGCGCTGAGCACTGGGCTCGAGATCAAATCTGGAGAGCTCACAGGCTCGTCAGTTGAAGCCATCTGGCCGCCATGTTACCACTCTCATCGCGTGGATTTGGCTCGGATAGGACAGAAGCAAAATACACGCGATGGGAGTGGTAACATGGCGGCCACCTGGCTTCACTCGTCTCCACAGCGGGGAACAGGCACTGAGCTCTCCAGATTTTATATCGAGCTCAATGCCCTGAACATGTTCATGGACTCTCTCTGCAGATCATGTAGTTTCTACACTATACGGTTGCATTTTGCTACAGAACACGAAACAACTGTGTTAAATGCATAAAAGATGCTCACATACATCCAGCAGGTGGCCAGCCTCTTTTTTTTTTTTTAAATGAAGAATAGCCAAAGCGAGACAATATAGCTTTCATGTACTCGAGTAAAAGTTGGCCATTTGGACCCCCGTTCTTGTAATCAAGTATTTTTGATGGATCTTTATCTATTTTTTGTGAATTTGAGAGAAGGTGGAAGGGCTGTAGGGAAAGTGGTGGCTGAGCAGACCTTTCCTATCCGGCTAACTGACTGCAGTAACATCAATCTGACAAAAACCAGCATGGGGAGAAGAGAAACCCAAGAACATGAATTCACACTGTTATTATTCAAAATCAGTTCATCTTGACATTCACCGAGATATGTAGGTCATGATTAAACCATGAAGACACCAATGTGAAAAATGTTTTAGGGCATTTAGACAGCTTGAAAAGGTTGCTGGTACAATGTGAGGGGAGTTGAGTGAATGAACAGCACTTTCCCCTCCCTCTGTATCATGGCTAAAGTGCCCTTGAGCAAGGCACCTAACCACCAACTGCTCCCTGGGCGCTGCAGCATAGCTGCCCACTGCTCTGGGCGTACGTGTGTGCGCGCTCATTGTTCACTTGTGTGTACATGCGTGTGTTCCCTGCTTCACATGGGTTAAATACAGAGGAGGAGTTTCACTGGGTTTGAGTGTACATGTGACATAAAAAGGCTTCTAAAACATTGACTGTAGGAGGGGTCAGGTGCCATGGTAACTGGAATATGGAAGGTTTTGAACGTAAACAATGGAATACAAAATGGTACAATTTTAAAACATTACAGAATGGGACCAGGTATAAAAAGGCAACACTGGCAATCACTCAACACAAACTGTCCTCACAAACACCGTGTCTGACCAGCTACAGTTAACATCCAGCGAGCAACTTTATTTCAGAGATTATTTCACATTTAACTGCAAATACTTCCCATTTCACAGCATCTTCTTCGGAGAATGGTAAGTTTTCACCACATCCCTGTTCTGACTATGCTGATTATCTGAATATGACTTAATTTGTAACTTTGATGGTCAGGATTAATCTTATGGAACCCTGACTAGTTTTTACATTTATATTATGGCGTTTTTCCCTTATCCAGAGAAACTTCCATTTATCTCATTAATACAACAGAGCAGTTCAGGGTTAAGGGTCTTGCTCAAAGCCCCAGTCCTGGCAGCTTGGCGTTTAAACTTGTGGTCTTTTGATCAGCAGTGTAACATCTTAACCACTGAGTTATTTTATAGTTTAATAAGCATTAAATCATTGGACACAATTATTTAATACTGAACCATTAGTCACAGTACAATAAGTAATATATCCAGACCTGTTTATTCAGAGAAATGTAATTATTCCATCAGTAGGCCTCAGGATGGACATGTTCATTTCTTTTTGTATTTTCTTACTGAAATAATTTGTTTCTCTAAAACCCAACTCTGTTTCTTTCTTCAGTTTCAGACTCAGGCAAACGTCTACCCCTCGATCTACCCCATCCCTCAACCCCACTTCTACCCCTCATCCTACCCCATCCCTCAACCCCACTTCTACCCCTCATCCTACCCTGTCCCACCCTACTTCTACCCCCAACCCTCAGTGATGGAGGTAGAACCCAACTCTTGGATGCCATATGTTCAGGTAAAACACTGTTCCTATTGCAGTCAAAGAGCTATGAATCATTTGGTTGTGTTATACTGTATAAACATCTCTTTATTTCTTCAGTAATTAATACTGAAAACTATAATAGAAAATATTGTCTTTTGCAGTCTTTCACATTTTCCCTGAAAAGTACTTCTAATTTTTATCATAAATCATACTATGATTATCATACTATGATTTAATCATAAAATGACTTATCATTTTATCATACATCATTACTCTCCTGTTCATCAGCAGTATCCAGTGACCACACCTGCTGGATGGTTGGGTGGACCTGATGGTGGCTACATGTATGGTAAGTGTCTTTTAACTGTTTTATTTTCTCCATATTCTTTTGCACAGAGGTGGCACAATGGTGTAGTGGGTAGCGATGCTGCCTCACGGCTCTTTGGTTCGATCCTGAGCTCAGATTACTGTCCGTGTGAAGTTTCACATGTTCTCCCAGTGTCCACGGGCTGCCTCTGGGTTCTCACTTTTCTCCATATTAAATTGAGATTTTATCTCCTTCTTGTGTGGCTTTTTGTTCAGATGAACATGTGACACTTGTAATCATGTCACCACCTATGATGGAGCCTGAGCTTCGACTGGCAGTGACAAGGGGTGACATTATGGAGACAGAGAAGGCCATGCTGTACCCACCCCAGACTACAGCTCTCACCTGGGGTGACATTACAGAGGCAGAGGAGGCCATGCTGTACCCAACCCTTGCTACAACTCACACGGGTGGTGACTTTATGGAGACAGAGGAAGCCGAGCTGTACCCACCACTCACTACAACTCGCACCTGTGGTGACATTACGGTGGCAGAGGAGGCCGAGCTGTACCCACCCCTCACTGCAACTCACACCTGTGGTGACGTTACGAAGGCAGAGGAGGCCGAGCTGTACTCACCCCTCACTACAACTCACACCTGTGGTGACATTACGGCGGCAGAGGACGCCGAGCTGTACCCACCCCTCACTGCAACTCTCACCTGTGGTGACGTTATGAAGGCAGAGGTGGCCGAGCTGTACCCACCCCTCACTGCAACTCACACCTGTGGTGACGTTACAGAGGCAGAGGACGCCGAGCTGTACCCACCCCTCACTGCAACTCTCACCTTTGGTGACTTTACAAAGGCAGAGGAGGCAGAGCTGTACCCACCCCTCACTACAAGTCACACCTGTCGTGATGTTACGGAGGCAGAGGAAGCCGAGCGGTACTCACCCTTCACTACAACTCTCAACTCTGGTGGCATTACGGAAGCAGAGGAGGCCGAGCTGTACCCACTCCAGACTAAAACGCTCACCTTTGGTGACTTTACGGAGGCAGAATTGGCCGAGCTGTACTCACCCCAGTCTAAAGCTCTCACCTTTGGTGACTTTATGGAGGCAGAGGAGGCCGAGCTGTACTCACCCTTCACTACAATTCACACCTGTGGTGGCATTACAGAAGCAGAGGAGGCCGAGCTGTACCCACTCCAGACTAAAACGCTCACCTTCGGTGACTTTACGGAGGCAAAAGAGGCCAAGCTGTACACACCCCAAACAAAACCCCTCACCTTTGGTGACTTTACGGAGGCAGAATTGGCCGAGCTGTACTCACCCCAGTCTAAAGTTCTCACCTTTGGTGACGTTATGGAGGCAGAGGAGGCCGAGCTGTACCCACCCCTCACTACAATTCACACCTGTGGTGGCGTTACGGAGGCAGAGGAGGCCGAGCTGTACTCACCCTTCACTACAACTCACACCTGTGGTAACATTACAGAGGCAGAGGACGCCAAGCTGTATCCACCCCTCACTACAAGTCACACGTGTCGTGACGTTATGAAGGCAGAGGAGGCCGAGCTGTACTCACCCCAGACTAAAACTCTCACCTGTCAAGAACAGACTGAGGAGGGCGAAGAGCAGAAGGAGAATGTTAAGAAGAAAAGGGAGCAGAAGGACGAGAGGCACCACACCAAGAACAGCAAGGTACAGCAGTAAAGTCATTTAAGCTTAAGTTTATGTTCATGCTTTTAGACAAGGTCTTGCACAGCTGTGTTGTGCTGTCTCACATTTTCAGCTTTTTGACTGGCTTAATTAACACACTGGATGTTGACTTTGCCCTTTGACTTTACTCACTCTATTACATCAAAACCAGTGAGCACTCGTAGCACAAGCAGACAAGTGTGCAGTGGGGTTTTTATTTCATATACTCCATTTTGTATAGCTCCTGCCTGAAATTACCTTTAACAAAAAAGACATGTATGGACTATGGGGAGATGCATTACCAGTACCCTGATATGAACATAACATCGCTGTTCTTATTAGAGTTTAGTGCGAGTGTAATGCTCATTCTTTGCTTTCTGCATTTCCTCGCTGTCCTCTACAGGTGATGGAGAATGACCGCTCGAGACACTTCGGCTATGTGACCCATTCGTCCTACTCAGAAGCTTTAACGGCACCAAAAGGAACAGACAGCAAAATGGTGGGCAGGAAACCAGCATTTGTAACTCTGTACAACAGCAGGGAGGAACAGAAACCACACCTCACTCGACCAGGACAGAGGAACCGCCCTACCAAGCCCCAGCAGAGTCAGTGGAAGAAAGCACGGAGGGTCCTGGTCTTCCCTCTGTCACACCAATTCACCACATAAAAATTAATAAATAAACCATTTTAAAATGCTACACAAATGTCTGCATCTTTATCATAGTCAATAAATGTTGGTGTAAACGACTCACACAGCAGCAGCAGTAAAGGTTCTGTGCTCGAAATCTGGTTTAATAATCAGCTATAAAATTCCACCTCAATAAAAATTAGACCAAACACCATTAAAACTTTAATTATTGACATAGATCAATGATAACCGAGTGTTGTTTGTTTAGTAAATACAGAACATGTGTGTAAGAGTAAACAGCTCAGAAAACACCGCAGACTCAGGGTAAGAACACACATGAGATTTTCTTTGCTGGTGTGCTCATTCCCTTTGAGACAGTCAGTGTGCAGTAACGTAACATTTCCATCATTACGTTTTTGAAGGTTTGTATTTAAAAAAGGGTGACGTACTGCGTCAACTGTCTCCCGTCTGACTCATATCTTAACTCGCTCAGACTCCTGAGCTCTTACCTGCTCTGTATACAGAGTTTCTGTGCGTGTTCTCCCCAGTGTTTGTGTGGGTTTCTTCCAGTTTTCTCCCAAAAACATGCCAGTAGGTGAACTGGCTACACTAAAGTATCCTCCCTATGTGTGAATGAGTACTGCATGTGCATGAGTGTGTGCATGGTGCCCAGAGATGCACTAGTGTCCCATCCAGACTCTAGATGACCCTCACCAGGGTAAAGTAACTACTGAAGATAAAGGAATGAAAGCACTGCATTACATAAAAACATGTAGAAAAAAGTATCCATGGATTTAGACAGGACTTTCCTGCATTATTCTTCTTTTGGCTGCTCCCGATTACGGGTCGCCACAGCAGATCTTTCATCTCCATTGCTCCCTGTCTTCTGCATCCTTCTTTACCACACTTACCACTTTCATGTCCTCTCTCACCACATCCATGTATCTCCTCTTTAGCCTTCCTCCTTTTGGTGGGCCTGGCAGCTCCATTCTCAACATTCTCCTTCCAACATGCTCTGCATCTCTGCTCAGGATGTGCCCATACCATCTCAGTCTCATCTCTCTTAGCTTAATTCCCAAGCTCTCCACATGTGCTGTCCCTCTGATGTGCTCGTTCCTTATCCTGTCCAACCTTATCATTCCCATCGCAAACCTTAACATCCTCAACTCCACCACCTCCATCTCTGCCTCCTGTCTCTTTGCTAAGGGTACGGTCTCCCATCCATACATCACAGCTGTTCTCACTACTCTCATACATCTTACCTTTCACTTTTGCTGGGACTTTCCTATCACAAATGACTCCTGAAATCCTTCTCCAACTGCTCCACCCTACCTGCCTCACTATCGCAGCCCCTATTTTCCTGCACAGTTGACTCCAGGTACTTGAATTCACCAACTTTATGTTTACTCCTTGCATCTTCACTACACGCTCATCCCCATTCTCACTGATGCACATGTATTCTGTTTTGCTACTGCTCACCAGAATACATGTGCATCAATGAACACTATATATAGGACTTTCCTGTATCTAGTGTTCAAAGTGGGGTTTGTGGAACATCGATTTTTACATTTTCTTCAAAGAAATCCACCATTATGGGGCGCTAGCGAGCAGAAAATGGAGGAGGTCATGAGCTCTGCAAGAAACTTGATTTAACTTCTTATTTGGTCCCTACACCAACATTAATATACAGGAAAACCACCTACAGTACCACTAGAGTCTTCAACTGTTTTCTGCTTTATTTTTTTCATGTAAATGGTGAGTAACCTCCGTAAATACAGGTACACGGGGCAGACCACCACCAGCAAGATGGGCACTAATACAGCTAGCGCTAGCAATATGTCCGAGCAGACCAGCATGACGGACATGAATGCCGAGCTGCTGTCCTCACTCAAAACGCAAATAGCTGGTCTTTTCCAAAAAGAGCTGAAGGATGCGCTGGCTGTGGAATTTGGTGTGATTAAATTGGAACTACAAATGGTTAAAATTGCAAGGAACACCGACATGGAAACGATTAAAATGACTCTATCGGATATGGAGCGCGGACTTTCCGCTTGTTTGGACGATATAACATCTCTACAGAACACCGTACACAAGCTCGAGAAGAATGTGGAGAACCTACAGAAAAAATGCTTGGACTTGGAAGGAGGATGCAAAGATCAAACATTCATATACTGAATGTGGCGGAGGAGCCCGGCTTAAAGGGCCACCGAAGGCAATTTTTTTTTAATTATCAAAATTCTATTTCTCTCATTTTATTAAATATAGGAATTCATTTTTTATAGCTATTTTGTCACTGCTATAATAAAAGTTATGAGTGTTTGAAATATGCTATGTAATATATATATATATATATCAGTCCATATGTCAAAGCAATGGCCGAAATCGCTCACTCGTTCACTACTCCCTACTCCCTGGATAGGGAATTACTCTATAGAGGACTATATTGTGAGCTCATTGGTAAATTGAAAAAACACTTTCGGACACTACTCCATCGCGCTGGCATTTACGTCATCACTGTCGCACAATTAAAACGTGTCAAATCAGGCAGCTGGTCGGTTTTCAAAATAATAAATACATGCATGCATTTTTGTGATAAATCCATATTATACTGAGCGTTTTTCCCACATTAATAAATACAAAGTAACTGTATATTTCAGTTCTTTTTTTTTTTAAATCAAGGCTGAATACTTTCTCCTTTGCCACTTCCTTTTATTAAATCAAATTTGAGACTTTTAATTTGATTTCTTTCAGCGTGACTACAATGCATGATGGGATATATTGCTTTGGTTAGTGACCATAGTTGTACACTTTGAGTGCACTATATAGGGTGTAAATAATCCTCACTAAGGTTTCGGACAGCACTACAAAATGGCGTCCCCACCATATAGTGAGTCGGGAGTGATTTCAGACACAGGGGTTTTCAAAAGACGCACGCGCACTCTTTCGAATACTGATGTAATCAAGCTGGAAGTTTTGTTTTGATAGCAATCAGGAAAGTTTGAAAAAAGTAGGCAGTAATCATCATTTAGACTCGTTTTTGTGCAATATTCCATTTGGAAAACAGTTTTCAAAATGGCGGCACTGACACCTGGCTGACACTTCACGTTTTGAAGTCTCGCGCAAGTCTCGTGAAGATCGCGTGGATAAGTGACGCCTGCCATGGACCAAATGAACTAAATTCAACATGGCTAAAAAACGAATAGGCAGGGGCGTAGCTGGAGGGGTTCTGGGATGCCTGTGATCCCCCCCGTCGGACTATACACTGAAACGCGTATTTCCACCTGAGCGACTTTCAATAGTGACTGAAAAGATTCTGAATGGGCATTCCGGCAAGATCAACACAGACACTTGCTGTGACATGCAGCCTAGTGAGGTATTGGTGCAGACTGCTAAAAAAAAAGCTGTCATGGAGTACAATTCAGAACATTAGAGTGACACTGTGTGTTTTTGTCGAACATTGGAGCTTTGTATTCATTCTGAAGGTTTATTGTTATTAATATTAAATAAAAAGTAACTTGGATATATCATTGTTAATTATCATTCAAATTTTAGGTAAATTATTTTAATTTGCATCTTATACGGATTTTATAAGGGAAATGCGGATTTTGGAGGTTGGTTATACAGGTTTGATTGACCAAAGGTTGACATGTATGGGTTCTGGGATGCCTGTGACCCCCCCCCCCTTGTCGGACCATACACTTTTTCAATAGCCGTATAAGAATATTAGAAAAGCGCCCACTGTAATTTTTCGAACTTTTTTTTTTAAACTAGATTGTCACCTCAGCCTCATTAGGGTTTCTATAACCTTGTATGGACTTCCTGTGGTTTGGGCGTGAAAACCCAGTTCGTCAGAGTGTGTGCGGAAGAGGCGGATGTAAATGCAGATATGTTAAATAATACACAGTGCGATATGAGCATAAAGTGCGTGAAACACACACAAGAGACAAACAGTCCGAAACAGCAGGCAAAGTTGTAATCGAGGAAACAGGCCGGTGGTCAATCGAGGCGCGGACAGAATATAAGAGGCAAAACTATACAAGTTCAAGGGACGAGAAACAGGAGTCGAAAAACCAGGAGGTCAACAAGGACAGGAAACAAGGCTCAGTAAGGCACACTAGACGTGGTATAATACTTCGCATCATCCTTGCATGGGCGCAGTCCTTAAATAGGCAGGTGTTCTTCGTTAATGGCACGCGTGCCGGAGCTCGTCAGGTGCATGAGCCAAGGTGCGTAGGACTGAGACAGTTCTGCGCAAGCACAACACGATCGCACTAGAAAGCATGGTCAAGCTGCCAGTGTAGCTGCAGTCTTTTTAGTTGTGAATTACAAGTATTTCCTCTTGTGTTAATAATTCACCATGTCAAAACAAGCAAAACTTTCCTCCTTCTTTCGATGTGAAGAGAGGTAAGCAATTTATTATATATTTTTTCCATCAAAGTTGCATTTTGTGGCTTCGAAGCTAAGTTTTAGTGTGCCGTTTCTAGAACACATCATCAAGAAAAGATGGAAGAAACAGCAATAATGGAAGAGCCGGTTTTTAAGCTACCTAAAACTAGCAATGGTAATTATTTTTTGTTACATAATGTACTCAGGCTGCCAGTCAGTGTGTGACCCCTCCTTTGAAAAATCCTAACTACGCCCCTGATAGGCCGATAAGTATAATATTTAATTGCAATTAGTTGCCAAAACGAGTCATGATATAAGGTTACTAAAACTGAAAACGGAATTGAATAACACGTTAATTAGATTAGATAAAACTTTATTGATCCCTTTGGGAGGGTTCTCTCAGGGAAATTAAGAACTCAGGCAATTAAGAAATAAAGCAAGTTTAAAAATGGCTTCAGTTCTCCTTTACGCTCTCCAGTCTCTGTTTCAAAGTTGATTAGAGAGACTCTGAAAATGGATAAAGAAGTGCTGATTGACAGATCTCACCGAACTCTCCAGCCAAAGAGATCAGATGGCAAACCCCGAGCCATAATAGCAAAGCTGCACTACTATCAAGACTGCGTCGAAGTCCTCCGCCGGACCGGGGAGGCTGGTCCACTGCAGTACAACGGATCCACCATCTCCATCTTCCCTGACTATCCACAGAGTGTCGCCCGTGCGAGATCGGCGTTTAACGATGTCAGGAAACTGCTTTGAGGACGGGACGGTATCCGTTACGGAATACTTCATCCGGCCCGGCTCCGTATTACACACAACGGGACTGAGAGACAGTTTCCCGACGCGACCGAAGCTATGGCTTATGTGAAGGCAAACATCCTCTAAAGACTGTTCTGTCTCACTGTGCTGTGGAAGGGACTTAATACTCACAGCACACTTTGTGAACTGTTTTCCCCACCTTTTCTTTTTCGTTTATTTTCTCCATGACCTTCACTTGGTGAGCAAGTTTATGGTGAACGTGGAACAATGTAAGGTATGGACTGCCCTGGGGAGACTCGCGTAAACAGGATCACTTGCTGTTGCTGATAACCGCAGTTTAGAATCTAATTTGCTGTATTAGTCGTTTACACATTCAGTCACACTTAGAAAGAAGTTTATTCAAGTGTGCTTCTATTATACTTCTTTTGAACTAAAAATAAGAGTATATGCTTTCAGTTTACTTTTTATTTACTTATCAGAGATATACTTAATAAAGTTATACATATACTTGGCTTAGACTTTTTTATATACTTTTCAGTACAAGTATATTAAGCTTAAAGTTTTGATCAAGGTAAACTTTACAAAAGTGTAATAAAGTATGAAAATATTTGTGCCTTATATTTAAGTGTACTTGCCCTGTAGTTGTGCTTCAGCATTGTTGACTCTTAGGTATTTCTGTGGTTCCATATAAGATTTAATTATTATTATTTTGCTTTTTATTTGTTTTCTCCTGAGTGGGATAATTAAAATTTTTTAAATTTCTTTTTCTTTAGAGCTTGGATGTCAATTTCAGTTGTCACTGCCATGTTTTTATGCTGCGTTCATGTGCTATGGGAATTATGGTAAATACCAAACGCCGACATGGAAAGCACACATGAACGCCCCCTCTTGTGGTATTTTCCACTGGGCAACTCGTAGAAAATTTTGATACACGAGTTGCCGAGATGAGATGAACTTTAACCTTTTCAACATGGCGGCGAGCGGTACAAGACACTTGAATGTTAAGCACTGTACGCTACTAAAGTTTTTTTTTACTAGTACTAGTGGGTAGTTTGTGTCTATGCAATGTTGCGTCATTAACAAGTGTAATATAATACGTTAGAAATCCGTTTCCTTTAAAAATGTGTTGTTATGGTTTGTTTTTACCTATCCAGAGCAGACGCTATTGCTAACGATAGCTAACTAACTATTGCTAACTTGAATCTGGTCCACCATCTTTAAATTGTCAACAACAACAAAAGCATGTGAACACAACACACTGGTAAATACCACTTCCCAACTGGAAAATATCATCTTCCCATAGCACATGAATGCAGCATTATACTTTGGCATTTAATACAATGTTGCTTTAAATTTTGATTTTTAAAGAAAATGAATACATTTTTAATCCTGAGCATCTGTTATTTTGTGAATTCTTACCTTTATAATTTCATTGTAACTTAAGGTACAAAAGTTGTCTACTGGTACAGTAATTCTACCTCCTAATGATAGTGATCAGTTCCAATGTTCAAAGTCTTGTTTCAGAGACTCTGCAAGTGGAAGGAAATTAACTTTATAAAGGTGTTTAAAATAATGAGTGATCCAAATTCCTAAGTATTTAAATTTATTTTTACTTACTTTAAAGGGCAATGAACTAAACACAGTCTGTTCGGCTGTAGGGTTTATGGGCATCAGTTCACTTTTTTGTGCGTTTACTTCATAACCCGATATTTTCCCAAATGTATCTAGTAAGGAAAGTGTTCGTGGCACACTGTTTAGCCGATCGGATAGGTACATGAGCATATCATCTGCATAAAGGGATATTTTATGTTCAGAATTTCCCCTCTGTATACCTTTAATTGCAATGTTGCCATGTAGTGCAATCACTAGTGGTTTGAGCACCAAGGCAAATAAAAGTGGCGATTAAGGGCAGCCTTGTCTGGTACCGCGACCTAATGGAAAAAAGGTGGACAGATTGTGATTTGTCCGGATTGCTGCTCATGGGAAGGAGTAGAGAACCCGAATCCATGAGGTGAACTTTGCGCCAAGTCCAAATCTTTTTAGAGTACAGAAGAGATAATCCCACTCTACCCAATCAAATGCTTTCTCAGCATCGAGTGATAAAACTATTTCAGGTATATCGTCCAGAGTGTCCAGCTTCACGCCGACCACAGAGCCGGCCTGCCTGATCAGTTTGTCCAGCCTGGATGTGTCCTTCTTGGATGTGCTGCCCCCCTCGTGTCTGCGTGGGTTTCTGCGTGTGCATGTTCTCCTCGTGTCTGCGTGGGTTTCCCCCGGGTGCTCCGGTTTCCCCCACAGTCCAAAAGACATGCAGGTTAGGTTAACTGGTGACTCTAAATTGACCGTAAGTGTGAATGTGAATGTCAATGGTTGTCTGTGTCAGCCCTGTGATGACCTGGTGACTTGTCCAGGGATTGCCTGCGACCCTGTAGAACAGGATAAAGTGGCTAATGAGATGAGATGAGATGAGACTCGGATACCCATCTGGTCCAGGGGATTTCCCGTTTTGCATGGACCTGGTTGCGGCAATAAATTCGTCTTTCGAAAAGGGACTATCTAATTCTGTGGTGGTTTCCTCATTGATTCCAGGGATGTTAAGGGTGCTAAAAAAATAAATACAGATTCATCATTACTGGATTCTGAGGCATAGAGCTTTGAATAATACGTATGGAAGCACTGATTGATTGATATCTCTAACGGGTCTGTAAGTTTAATACCCATCTCATTGTTTATTGCAGCTATGGATTGGTCTGCATTCCTTTGACGTAACCTTCCCAGCATTTTCATTATATTCGTATGTCTTATGTCTTGATTTTGTTTCTAAGATTTTCAGCATGGCGGCACGGTGGTGTAGTGGTTAGCGCTGTCGCCTCACAGCAAGAAGGTCCGGGTTCGAGCCCCGTGGCCGGCGAGGGCCTTTCTGTGCGGAGTTTGCATGTTCTCCCCGTGTCCGCGTGGGTTTCCTCCGGGTGCTCCGGTTTCCCCCACAGTCCAAAGACATGCAGGTTAGGTTAACTGGTGACTCTAAATTGACCATAGGTGTGAATGTGAGTGTGAATGGTTGTCTGTGTCTCTGTGTCAGCCCTGTGATAACCTGGCGACTTGTCCAGGGTGTACCCCGCCTTTCGCCCGTAGTCAGCTGGGATAGGCTCCAGCTTGCCTGCGACCCTGTAGAACAGGATAAAGCGGCTACAGATAATGAGATGAGATTTTCAGCATGTTTTGTGGATAAAAGGTTGAATTCAGTTTGAAGGATTAGTCGTTGCTTAAATAGATCAGGTGATGGGGAATGGGCTAATGTTTCATCAAGTTGTAATAATGGTTAAATTTTTTTTAAGGCGTTTATTTGGTGTGTTTTGTTTTTTATGTGGGCACTACACGATATAATTTGTCCCACAAGATATACTTTCATTGATTCCCAGATTACTGAAGAGAACATCCCTGGAGTTTGATTATGTGCTAGATACTCAGTTATTTCAGTTGAGACAAATTTGACAAATCCGCTATCAGAGAGTAGTAACGTATTGAAACGCCATGGACGGTAGCTAGAGTGCATAGTTGGTATGCATGGAGTCATCAAGAATGCAGCATGATCTGATATTACTATTGCCGGATATTCACATTCTCTAATTAATGGAAGTGATCGTCTCGAAAAAAAAAAAATCTATGCGCATATATGTTTTATGGACTGGCGAGTAGAAAGAAAATCTTTTTGCTTTTGGGGTTCCGGAAGCGCCAAGTATCAGCCATCCCATACGTATTAAGAAACAGTTGAATTGCCAGTGCTGCTGTAGATGGAGTCATGGTTTTGGGTGAGCTACGATCCAGTGAAGGTGACAGTGTACAATTCATATCTCCCCCTAGTATGAGGTGATGTGTGTCCATATTGGGTAGATGTGAGAAAAACCTCGTAAAAAATGTACTGTCATCCCAATTTGGTGCATACACATTTGCCAGGATGACAGGGGTGTTATTTAATCTATCCACAACTATTATGCAGTGACCAGCGGGATCTGCCTCAAGCCCTCCCTTATCAAAAAGAAGTATACTTCAAGTTCATTTTATTCAGTATACTTAAGTATACTTTTGTGTACCAAGTAGCCCTAACCCTTACCTCATGCACACTACAGTAATACCATTAAAATGAATGTGCTACCTAGATTTCTATCTCTCTTCCAATATTTACTCATCTTTTTGACAAAATCCTTCTTTCATCTTATAGACAAATTGATATCCTTATTCATCTGGAATAAGAAAAATCCACGAATACATAAGAACATTTTACAATGACACCATGAACATGGAGGGTTATCCTTGCCCAATTTTCAATATTGTGATTGGGCAGCCAATATGCTGCTATGTTCATCTCATTATCTCTAGCTGCTTTATCCTGTTTTTACAGGGTCGCAGGCAAGCTGGAGCCTATCCTAGCTGACTACAGACGAAAGGCGGGGTACACCCTGGACAAGTCGCCAGGTCATCACAGGGCTGACACACAGACACACATTCACACTCACACCTACGCTCAATTTAGAGTCACCAGTTAACCTAACCTGCATGTCTTTGGACTGTGGGGGAAACCGGAGCACCCGGAGGAAACCCACGCGGAGACAGGGAGAACATGCAAACTCCACACAGAAAGGCCCTCATCGGCCACGGGGCTTGAACCCAGACCTTCTTGCTGTGAGGCGACAGCGCTAACCACTACACCACCGTGCCGCCCACGTGCTATGTTATATTGGCTTAATCTATCACATGAAAGTGAACCAAAATGGTTACAGTTAGAGAACTTGTCATGTGGGCCTGCCTCCCTACACGCTTTACTGTGCTCCAAGCTCCCACTGCCTGAACCTACACTCAGGCACTCTATG
The DNA here is from genome assembly GCF_027579695.1 of Neoarius graeffei. NCBI lineage: Eukaryota > Metazoa > Chordata > Actinopteri > Siluriformes > Ariidae > Neoarius > Neoarius graeffei. The sequence continues at coordinate 78,532,843 of NC_083575.1, forward strand.
AATCCAGTGGTTAAGCATTCCTTGAAGATCTGGGCACAGTTTAGATGAGCATTTTCATTTGACAGTCTCTCAATTAATGCCCCTATAGCAAGAAACCTTATGTTTAAACCCTCTATTACAGATGGATCTTTCAGTGCTTGGACCAAGAACGGTCTGGTCACATTAAAGGACTTGTATGTTGATGATAGTTTTGCATCATTTCAGCAGCTGAGATCTAAATTCAAAATCCCAAACTCTCTTTTTTTTTTCAAATTCTTGCAACTTTGCAGCTTTGTATCATCAAATTCAGCTAATTTTCCATCACTACCATCCAGTACTCTCCTTGAATTGGTTTTAGAACTCAGTCCCAATTCTAAAAAGAGTATTGGAGAAATCTATACTTTACTCAACTCTTACAATTTAGAATCCCTGACACGTTTAAAAAGACAATGGGAGGAAGAATTAGATACAGAACTTTCTGAAGACATATGGCAATCAATATTAGATAAGATACACTCATCCTCAATTTGTTTAAAACATAAGTAATACAATTCAAGATTGGGCATAGATTACATTGGTCTAAAGCAAGATTGGCCAAATTTGCGCCAAATTTCAACCCTAACTGTGATGGCTGTGGAACACCACCAGCCACTTTATCACATATGTTTTGGCTCTGCCCAAAATTAACAGACTTTTGGCAAGCTATATTTCAATTTTTGTCCGACATGCTAGGAACATTCATAGAGCCCCACGCCATAATAACAATATTTGGCACAGTACCACAGGATCTCTGTCTCAACAAATGTGGCAAGCATATAATAGCTTTTGCTACACTCCTGGCCAGGAGACTTGTACTGCTCAAATGGAAAGAAAGATCCCCTCCAACTTTCCGTATATGGATTAGACATCTTATGGATCATCTGACCCTAGAGAAAATTCATTATGCTACAAGTGGCTGTGCTCTCAAATTTGACACCATCTGGCAACCAGTTCTGGATCAGATAAAAAAAAGATGAACGCTTCAAACATATTAAATGTATAGATGTAACCCTCCCTTTTTTCCTTCCCTCTTTTTCTCAATTATTTTTTTTTCCTTTTTCTGAACTCATTTGTTGTTTTTTATATCTTCTACAAATTATTACACTTAATATGATGTGTAATGTTTTACATTTGGGATGGTGTAAAGGGGTAGGGTTGTATGTTGCAGTCTGTTGGACTATATTAAACTGTATTTAAAATTGTATTTTGTATAACCTAAAAATTAATAAAAAAATACCTTGAACAAAAAAAAAAAAAATCCACCATTATTAAAGATTATATAATTAAATAATATTGGCTGGCGTTGAGTGGTATATCAGATATCTTCCATTCAGCTGACATGATATTGAACGAGTCAAACATGAGTAGATGCATGGAATATATCTGATATACCACAAACTAAGACAGCCAATATTATTATTATTATTATTATTATTATTACTATTATTATACGGTACATGCACATTCGATGGAACAATTATAGATTTTACAAAATGTTAAGAACAGGGGGGTAACTTACCAATATTGAATGCTTATTCTAATAGAATGTAATTCAGTGTTTTGTCAATCCAATGTACATGTACAAAGTCAAAGTTCTAACAATAAAAATGGTACAGGTTCAAAAAGCCTGAACAACCACCCAACTTGTATACAAGCTATATACAGGTAGATAGTTCAAGTTCACAGTTACTTTTGGTCGTAGTTAATCGTTACATTGCAGTTGTTCAAAACAAAAGGGCTTTGCTGAGTGAAGTCCACGAGTGAAGTCCTCTTGTAAAAGTCTCCGTCACTTTTCCTCACCTCCAAGTAGAACTTTATATTTCTGCTGTTGCTCTCTTTTCCAGTTTTTCGATGTCCCTTGGCATGTTTTTCTCTTGTAAACATGCACAAAGAATATCCAGTGAAGTTTTTGTAGCCTTTCAGGTGTTCAGCACGTCTTTCTCTTTAAATCTTCAGCTTTTAATGAAGCAAACGTCGCCGCCATGTTTGTGTGCAAACTGTTAGTCGCTCTACAACTTTAGTGGATTTAAAAATGCCTCCTCCATGGAAGGAGGCAGTCATTTCTGTTGTCCCTAAAGAGGTATCATTGGTAGAATAAAATACAGTGGTGCTTGAAAGTTTGTGAACCCTTTAGAATTTTCTATATTTCTGCATAAATATGATCTAAAACATCATCAGATTTTCACACAAGTCCTAAAAGTAGATAAAGAGAACCCAGTTAAACAAATGAGACAAAAATATTATACTTGGTCATTTATTTATTGAGGAAAATAATCCAATATTACATATCTGTGAGTGGCAAAAGTATGTGAACCTCTAGGATTAGCAGTTAATTTGAAGGTGAAATTAGAGTCAGGTGTTTTCAATCAATGGGATGACAATCAGGTGTGAGTGGGCACCCTGTTTTGTTTAAAGAACAGGGATCTATCAAAGTCTGAGCTTCACAACACATGTTTGTGGAAGTGTATCATGGTATGAACAAAGGAGATTTCTGAGGACCTCAGAAAAAGCGTTGTTGATGCTCATCAGGCTGGAAAAGGTTACAAAGCCATCTCTAAAGAGTTTGGACTCCACCAATCCACAGTCAGACAGATTGTGTACAAATGGAGGAAATTCAAGACCACTGTTATCCTCCCCAGGAGTGGTCGACCAACAAAGATCACTCCAAGAGCAAGGCATGTAATAGTCAGCGAGGTCACAAAGGACCCCAGGATAACTTCTAAGCAACTGAAGGCCTCTCCCACATTGGCTAATGTTAATGTTCATGAGTCCACCATCAGGAGAACACTGAACAACAATGGTGTGCATGACAGGGTTGCAAGGAGAAAGCCACTGCTCTCCAAAAAGAACATTGCTGCTCGTCTGCAGTTTGCTAAAGATCATCTGGACAAGCCAGAAAGCTACTGGAAAAATGTTTTGTGGATGGATGGGATCAAAATAGAACTTTTTGGTTTAAATGAGAAACGTTATGTTTGGAGAAAGGAAAACACTGCATTCCAGCATAAGAACCTCATCCCATCTGTGAAACATGGTGGTGGTAGTATCATGGTTTGGGCCTGTTTTGCTGCATCTGGGCCAGGACGGCTTGCCATTATTGATGGAACAATGAATTCTGAATTATACCAGCAAATTCTAAAGGAAAATGTCAGGACATCTGTTCATGGACTGAATCTCAAGAGAAGGTGGGTCATGCAGCAAGACAACGACCCTAAGCACACAATTCATTCTACCAAAGAATGGTTAAAGAAGAATAAATTAATGTTTTGGAATGGCCAAGTCAAAGTCCTGACCTTAATCCAATGGAAATGTTGTGGAAGGACCTGAAGCGAGCAATTCATGTGAGGAAACCCACCAACATCCCAGAGTTGAAGCTGTTCTGTACGGAGGAATGGGCTAAAATTCCTCCAAGCCAGTGTGCAGGACTGATCAACAGTTACCGCAAACGTTTAGTTGCAGTTATTGCTGCACAAGGGGGTCACACCAGATACTGAAAGCAAAGGTTCACATACTTTTGCCACTCACAGATATGTAATATTGGATCATTTTCCTCAATAAATAAATGACCAAGTATAATATTTTTGTCTCATTTGTTTAACTGGGTTCTCTTTATCTACTTTTAGGACTTGTGTGAAAATCTGATGTTTTAGGTCATATTTATGCAGAAATATAGAAAATTCTAAAGGGTTCACAAACTTTCAAGCACCACTGTAAATTAGAATGTGCACGTTTAGGATGTAAACTCTAATTATAAATTATATACAGCCATCCTGGCCAAAAGGCTGGAAAAAAAATCCTCCCTCGGATTACACATAATGACCAGGCTGGGTTTGTCTCACTCAGAATAACATCAGGTGGTCCCTGCACATACTGCATTACATCCAACAAAATAATCTTGATGCCCTCATAATTAGCTTGGATGCAGAGAAAGCCTTCGACTCAGTAAGCTGGATTTCCTATGTAAGGCCCTTGAAAGATTTGGCATACATGAAAATTTTGTTAAGGGTATGCGCACACTTTATGACAAACCATCAGCCTGGATAAAAATAAATGGTTCTCTCTCAGACACTATCATACGACACCGTAAAACGAGACAGAGGTGTCCACTTTCCCCTTTACTTTTTGCACTTTACATAGAGCCTTTAGCACACACTGGCTGAGACAGACAGAAGATATCAAAGGCATAACCATTAAGAGGGATAATCACAAGGTGGCGCTATATGCTGATGTTTAGATATTTTGAACGAGCCCACCTAGCTCGTTTATCAAATTAATGGACCTTTTGGAAAGATTTGGCGAGCTTGCAGGATATGAATTGAACAAACAAACAGGTCAGATTCTGACTTTTAAATCCATACCTCCAAAATACCTTAGAGAAAAATCTCATCTTAAGTGGGACCAGTACTCGTTGAAATATTTAGGGATATACACCAAAAGAAATCACATCAATAAAGATAAATTATGACCCTCTTTTAAGAAAAATTAAAGAAGACATACAAAAGTGGAACTGTATCTCTTTCCTCAGCCTCAGTCATAGAACAGACAGTGTAAAAATGAACATACTTCCAAGATATCTCTTTCTATTTCAAGCACTTCCTGTAGAAATTTCCTTAAAATGGTTTTCAGAAATGAAAACAATCATCTCCAGATTCATACGGCAGGGTAAGAAACCCAGAGTCAAATTTTAAACACTACAACTTCCAAAGGAGGAAGGGGGGATGGCATTACCTCATTTTAAAGAATATTATTTGGCAGCTCAGGTTAAACCTCTGATTGTGTAGCTCGGCATTTCATGCAAGATGGAAAAATATAGAACTCTCTGTTCACACTGAGCCACTGATCCATGCTATACTGGCTCATAAAAATTTGGGAAGATTCAAAAATAATATTGAAAACCCATGGATCAAAGCCCAATTAAACATCTGGAAACCATGAAAGGAAGAATACAAATTGGGCATTATCTCTAGAATTTACAAAGGCCTATTGACAAAACAGACAGACAACAAAATACATCAAAGAAAAGTGGGAGAGAGTGAGAGTAACCTTACAATAGCAAACGAGGTCTGGTTGAACATGTGTGAAATCCAGGGGTAATGTTCAAACTCTCATGTGTGGAGGGAGTTTCGAGGGAAGTGTTTTAGCGAAGCTCAGTCATACACACCGCTTAGTGGCCAATATTAGTAATTACCAGTCATACACACCGCCTAATGGACAGTGTTAGTAATTACCAGTCATACACACCGCCTAGTGGCCAGTGTTAGTAATTACCAGTCATACACACCGCCTAGTGGCCAGTGTTAGTAATTACCAGTCATACACACCACCTAGTGGCCAGTGTTAGCAATTACCAGTCATACACACCGCCTAGTGGACAGTGTTAGTAATGACCAGTCATACACACCGCCTAGTGGCCAGTGGTAGTAATTACCAGTCATACACACCGCCTAGTGGCCAGTGTTAGTAATTACCAGTCATACACACCGCCTAGTGGACAGTGTTAGTAATTACCAGTCATACACACCGCCTAGTGGCCAGTGTTAGCAATTACCAGTCATACAGCAATTACCAGTCATACACACCGCCTAGTGGCCAGTGTTAGTAATTACCAGTCATAAACACCGCCTAGTGGCCAGTGTTAGTAATTACCAGTCATACACACCGCCTAGTGGCCAGTGTTAGTAATTACCAGTCATACACACCACCTAGTGGCCAGTGTTAGCAATTACCAGTCATACACACCGCCTAGTGGACAGTGTTAGTAATGACCAGTCATACACACCGCCTAGTGGCCAGTGGTAGTAATTACCAGTCCTACACACCGCCGAGTGGCCAGTGTCATAGCCGGTAAAGAAATAAAACAAAAGAGGCTGGCTATGATATAAGAAAATTGTACAACCCAGAAACAGATGGAAGCTTCGCTTTTAGGCTGTGTCTAAATCTATATATTATTTGTTTTGGTTTTTTTTATCACCCCGAAGCAAAAAGTACATGTGGCTGGAGGAGATGCGAAATGTTGGAGACAGTGCGCATCTCAAGAAGGTGACCATTTGCATATTTTTTGGGATTGCCCAGTGATAAAATAGACTGGTACCAAAATCCAGAATTGTGACATCCAAAGGCATTTTTGAGACAAAGTCGGCAAACAGTCTTATTTTGTCAATTTGGGTGTGCCGAATTCAAATCTGCAATATGCCGAGCTCTATCTGACCTCTGTTGACCTCTAGAGGTCATTGAACTTTGGGCCTGTAAACGTCTCAGCTGAACCCAGTTTCTCAGCTTTCTAAGGAATTAAATGTACTAAAATGATTAATGAAGTTAGCAAATGGCCTTGTTTGTTAAATGTTTGGGTGCTGAATTCATTTTTCATTTGTAAAACGACATATGACCTCTGATAACCTCAAGGTCATTAAACTTGGCCTATAGGCCTATGCATTTAACGGCATTTTTAAACTGACTTTACTCCCCCAAAAAGAATATGAACAGACAAAAAACAAATAGAAAGGAACAAATACAACATTAAATGCCAGTCCATGTACATGTGACTTACTTTTCACAATGAGAATGCCTAGGCGATCACCTTACATAACATTGCATTACATTTAGCGGTTATTGTTTATACAAAGCTACTGAAAAAAGGACAGATTCAGCAGCATACAAAATGTGGGGGCATACAGGGTATACAGGTTAATCAGGGTTAGTATATATGAGAGTTTTTTCTTTGTTGTTTGTTTTTTGTTTTGTTTTAAACGGGGTAAAGCCTTTACAAAAAACAAACAACAAAGAAAAAAACTCATATATACTAACCCTGATTAACCTGTATACCCTGTATGCCCCCACATTTTGTATGCTGCTGAATCTGTCCTTTTTTCAGTAGCTTTGTATAAACAATAACCGCTAAATGTAATGCAATGTTATGTAAGGTGATCGCCTAGGCATTCTCATTGTGAAAAGTAAGTCACATGTACATGGACTGGCATTTAATGTTGTATTTGTTCCTTTCTATTTGTTTTTTGTCTGTTCATATTCTTTTTGGTGGAGTAAAGTCAGTTTAAAAATGCCAAGTTTAATGACCTTGAGGTTATCAGAGGTCATATGTCATTTTACAAATGAAAAATGAATTCAGCACCCAAACATTTAACAAACAAGGCCATTTGCTAACTTCATTAATCATTTTAGTACATTTCATTCCTTAGAAAGCTGAGAAACTGGGTTCAGCTGAGACGTTTACAGGCCCAAAGTTCAATGACCTCTAGAGGTCAACAGAGGTCAGATAGAGCTCGGCATATTGCAGATTTGAATTCGGCACACCCAAATTGACAAAATAAGACTGTTTGCCGACATTGTCTCAAAAATGCCTTTAACTCCTTAAATAAGCACTTTTTTGAATTTTGGTACCAGTCTAAAACCATTCTGGGCAGAGATTCATAATGCATTAAGAAAGATGTTTGATACTGACCTGCCCTTTCAGTTTCTCACCTTATTTTTTGGACATGGTGAATTCCAGGCAAGGTACGCTGATGAATATTTGTTTGGTATTTTAATGTGTCTGCAAAAAACCGCTTACGAGATGCTGGCTGCTCCCTGAACCCCCTACAGTACAAGAACTAAGTGGACTAAGTGGGTCAAATATGTAAAACCCATATGACCAGACCTTGTGGAGGTATCAAGTGAATGATTATGTAAAGTTCTTGTTTTCCTGCAACTTTAACTTTACTGTATATGCACATATATGTTGAACCCCTTCTTATTTTTCAAATTTGTAATTTTATTTAATCTCCTCTTCTCTAACCTCTCCTGGACTTACCTGTCACTTTCTCTATTATCCTTTTATGTAAACACTTAATCTCTCCCAAACTGTATAAATTCATAAATCCTGAAAATGTATGAAAGGCAGAAGAGATGATACTATTGGTTTGATGAATGTATGCATTACAATCTGCAATACCAAAATAAAAATAAAATAAAATAAAACTGCCAGTCACTTGCCAGTGTGGAAGTTTTACATCTCCAATGTCTCTTTTCCAGTTTTTCACTGTCCGATGGTATGTTTTTCTCTTGTAAATGTGTGTGAAGAATATATGATGAAGTTTTGGTAGCCTTTCTTGTGTTTAGCGAGTCTTTAGTTTCAGCTTATTTATTTATTGCTTAAACCGAGCACTGAGTTAACTCTTTCTTCTCTCTCTCCCGGCCGACAAAGAAATGATTGTGCGTATAGGCAAAAGAAGTTTTGTCATTGGATATTCGCATGAGCTCCAATGTGTGACGTCGTGTTGTCTTGACAATGTGCAATATTATAACAATATTGCACACTCATTCTCCATTGGGGAGAGTGGCGTAATACATGGAGGATAAGCGATATGATAATATTGCATGCCATCAGTGAACCCACTAGAAGGGAATAGAATACATGTTTTATTCCATGGAAAAAGTGGCCCGTCTGTATAATAATATGTATTATTGCAGGGCTTCCAGAACTTTTGAGGTAAACTTCCAAAAATGGACATTATGAATTTTCTACCACCTCCAACTTTATTAAAATCCCTGATTTTATAATTTTGGATGACTAACATTTAAACATTAAATGATGTCCATAACATACACGTACTGAGAGTTAAACTAAAAAGAACTATTCTTAATGCTGACTGAGCAGTCATGTGGAAACGTGCATTTCTTGACAACGCTGCACATCTCTTCCATCCAGCTCTGAATGACACATAAGGAATAAAACACAACAGGTGTGTTGATAAAGGAAAATAATCCATGTGTGATGGTGTGCTACGGCATGATGTGAAGCACATTCACATGACTGTGTGCAGAAGCAGCAGTGCGAGTGCCATTATTCACACACATCTGCATATCTTATGCACATCTGGAGGACAAAACAGCCACATCCATTGTACTTAGAGCATGAGAGCGAAAACATCTCAGTCCGTCATGTTGCCAAGTCGAAATGTAAAATGTTTATTGAATTCAGGCATAATGACTCTGTTTCACTTTCAAACTTTCCACCATGTCATGAGATGCAGCTCACATTGAGAACTTGGACCTTCCAAACAGTCCATCCAAAAATATTTACTGACCTTGAAAATCCAGAAGTTTAAATAAAACAGAACTTTTGATAGGTTTGAAGGCAGGATGAGAGGTTTTTAAAATAAGTAATAGGAAAATCCGATAGTGTTAGGACTCAGTAACAGTCTAGAATAGTGAAGAATGCGATTTGAGACACATCATTAGTTTGGTTACTGAAGGTGCTGTAGATGGAGGGGAAATGGGTCTGTTTCTTTTGTTGAATTTCTAGAACTAGCATGATGTGTCAGGATAGTTTAAAACACACACACACACTCAGGGGCGCCGCTAGAAATCTTGGGCCCTATGAAAGATTACAATTTAGGGCCCCCCCGGTAAAATTTTCAAGCGTAAGCAACTGAATTTGAAGTCTGTTTTTGGCTGGCACTTCTACTTTACTATGCATGTGATCAGCTACCTAGCAAGTTTAGGTGACACAATTATTTGGTATCTGAACATTTTAAATGCAGAACTGTCAGAATTAGACTGAATAGACTGTTGCCTTAAAATGAAAATTCCATGATATATATGGAAGATATATATTTTTTCTTTTATGAGCAACTATTATTAGGCCACTCAGTAGCCTATAGAGTTCATTCAATCCAAATGTTTGTGTTGAGAGAAATTGCATGCATCACTGTATCAGTATGGATTTATAACATTCTGTATGCACATTATGGATACTCCAGAGCCCTCCAGCAAACATCATCAATAATCAGGATTACAAAATGTATTCCTTTGTTTCCTCCATTTATTGACTTATTGTATGTGATCAAATGTATGCCTTGACGAATAACTACACTAGTTTTTTGATACAATTACAGAGTGCACTGCAAGAAATCCACCAAGTGTTTTTGGTTTCTTTTAGGCATCACACATTTATTAGAAAACACAGCAAATGTTCAAATATTCAAGTTAAATACTTAGCAACAGTATCAATAAATCCACACATGAACAATAGCAATGATATCTATGACCACAGCTAATGTGCAAAATATTAAATTTAAATACTTAATATCAACAAATCCACACATGAACAATGGCAAAACATCTAGACTTAATTATACAATAAAGATACCTATGAAAAAAGGTGATTTTTTTTCACACACAGTGTGATATCCGGACTTCATAATTTATCACACCTGCTCCTGCTTAGCAACTTCTAGAATGTTCACCTCTGTTGCGCACATAGAAAAACTGCAAGCTGCTCTAAGCTGCGCTAATAGCGGCGCTGTGCACACACGGAGCTACACATTTCATGTGTCCCGCGCCCAGAATCAGACTGTACTATTAGTAAAAAGGGTGGAGGGGTGAAATGACAATATCATAAATAATTCAAGAAAAATGTTATAGCAAATCATAACCATGTATAATTTGCATATTTTAACAGATGAAATGAAATATTTTATTTCAAAAACTTACACAAGGCAATACTATTAAAATAATATTAACATCCCTCACAGGCCCCCCTGTCAGTGCCAGGCCCTTAGAATCGTCCTAACTAAGCGCCTAAGCGGCGCCCCTGCACACTCTCTCTCTCTCTCTTGATTGAATGCATCCTCTTGACTGAGGAGTTCCTTCAGCACTGTGATGGTTACTTCAACACCAGGAGTGAATCCAACATTTTAAAAGTAACCTCAATACTGGAGGTGTTCATGCTAATAGAGATGCTCGAGATCTTTTGGTATGGTGTGTGTGTATATATGTGTGTGTGTAGCACTACATAGGGTGGAAAAAACATTATTTCATACCCTATAGCACTTTTAGTGGAAATTTTAATTCAACCATGACAAGATTGCACAACCTCTGTTTGTTGGCTTCATTGTTGCCAGGCAACAGTCCTTGTTCAACCCCCATGTTTTTTGATTATTCCTGTCCAGTGATGGACATCAACAGCCAATAGGACTTCATCATTTCTAAACTACCTTATTTACACGATTCATTATACAACCTCTGTTGCTAAGTTAAATCATTTTTTTTAAATATAACATTTTATATTGAAAAAGTTTGAATGTACAAAACTAATATGGCAACATGATCATGTTATCATCCTATTAAATGATCATCCTATTTTATATAAGGAGAATGTTGAGGATGGAGCTGCCAGGCAAACGAAAACGAGGAAGGCCAAAGAGGAGATCCATGGATGTGGTGAGAGAGGACATGAAAGTGGCAGGTGTGGTAGAGAAGGATGCTGAAGACAGGGAGCAATGGAGAGGAACGATCCGCTGTGGCGACCCCTAATCGGGAGCAGCCAAAAGAAGAAGATGATTATTATTACAGTAGTATTTGTACGGTGGTGTAGTGGTTAGCACTGTCGCCTCACAGCAAGAAGGTTCTGGGTTCAAGCCCAGTGGTTGACGGGGGCATTTCTGTGTGGAGTTTGCATGTTCTCCCTGTGTCTGTGTGGGTTTCCTCCGGGTGCTCTGGTTTCCCTCACAGTCCAAAGACATGCAGGTTTGGCAAACTGGCTTATCAAAATTGCCCATTGGTGTGTGTCTGAGTGTGGTTGGTTTCCAAGCCCAGAAACTGGAGGGGTTTGGCAGGAAGGGCTCTAATTAATATGACCTGTAGATCAATAGGGACCACATGGACCTCGAGCTGGCAACAGTGCTGGACAAGGGAGAAGGAGAAGAAGGAGAGGTGCTCTTAGAAGAAAACAATAAGCTCCAGAGGTTTATATGTTATGTTCTTTACATAAAACCAGTCTGTTTAATTCTAAGAGTTGAATGTTTGAGAGGATAAATAAACCACGAGAGGTTTTCACACATTCAAAACACAGGTTTAATGTGTAATTACAAGAAGTGCACGAGCGCAGAAAGGTTTCCGCTCACTAGGTGGCGCTGAGCACTGGGCTCGAGATCAAATCTGGAGAGCTCACAGGCTCGTCAGTGTGAAGCCATCTGGCCGCCATGTTACCACTCCCATCGCGTGGCTTTGGCTCGGATAGGACAGAAGCAAAATACACGCGGTGGGAGTGGTAACATGTCGGCCAGCTGGCTTCACTCGTGTCCACAGCGGGGAACAGGCACTGAGCTCTCCAGATTTTATATCGAGCTCAATGCCCTGAACATGTTCATGGACTGTCTCTGCAGATCATGTAGTTTCTACACTATACGGTTGCATTTTGCTACAGAACACGAAACAACTGTGTTAAAGGCATAAAAGATGCTCACACATCCAGCAGGTGGCCAGCCTCTTTTTTTTTTTTTTAAATGAAGAATAGCCAAAGCGAGACAATATAGCTTTCATGTACTCGAGTAAAAGTTGGCCATTTGGACCCCCGTTCTTGTAATCAAGTATTTTTGATGGATCTTTATCTATTTTTTTGTGAATCTGAGAGAAGGTGGGAGGGCTGTAGGGAAAGTGGTGGCTGAGCAGACCTTTCCTATCCGGCTAACTGACTGCAGTAACATCAATCTGACAAAAACCAGCATGGGGAGAAGTAGTGTTGCCACCTGTCCCGGTTTTTCCTGATTGTCCCGGATTTTCATGGTCTGTCCCGGAAAAAAAAATAAAAATCCGGGACACTGAATGTCCTGGTTTTTTGTACATGATGGGCAAAATGTGTATTTCAACTTGCGAGCCAGCTGAGAACCAGTTTGCTTTTCCATAGCTTGCCCGTGCTAAGTGCCACTAAGCGGAGCCACGTCATTACGTCGCTGTATACGTCACTTACGTCGCTGTATACGTCAGTTACGGCGCTACGTTTACATAAACCTTGGCGCGAATATCAAAGCAAAAACACGGAAGAAGCAGCAGCAACAACAACAATAATAATAATAATAATGGATGACTTCGCGTTTGTACAGCTGCTGCTTCTCGGTGCTTAAAAATGGCGATCTTTCATGGTCTTGTTATTGTTGTTGGTCTTAACAACTCCGCCCCCCCGCTGACGTAAGCGGTTCTTTCCTCTGGCCCAGCAGAGAGTTGGTGCTAGCCTGGAACCGGCTTGGACTGATAAAAGAAACAGACTCTCTGTTGCAATGGTGAAGGCTGAGCTTCAAGTCAGGCTAAACTTTCAGTTGTCCTGTACTGAGTTCAAGACATTCATTGAAAATCAGCCAGGACTCATAGCAGCAGCAAAGAAAAACACCAAATATAAATGGAAGATTAGGTAAGGTTTTGGTGAATTAAATGAAATAGTGTAGTGTAGTAACATACTCCTGTATGTGCCCAGTTATATCAGTTACATGTCCTCCTATGTATTTGTTTAGCCAAGAGCAGCAGAGGCACAGGCAAGCACAAGCAAAGCACACACCACACTCTAAGCAATCAGGTAAGCTGTTTGACACTACACCTTACATTGTTACATTCAGGTATTCTTAGATACAATGAAAAATTAGATTATTTATTTTTATTCCACATAAGCAAACAAACAGAACTTAATTATGTATTTCCCTTTTACCTGTGCCCACTACTGCCCCCAGTTGTCCACAACCAAAAACTGTTGGAAATAAACCAAAATACTGAAGACCTAGCCTAGTAAACTAGACCCACCCGCCTAGCGGCCAAAAATATTTTTGCCTAGCGAGTGGGTCTAGCCTCGCACCATGTAAACAAAAACACTCCGGGCATCAAATCGTGCCCGCCAATCACAACGCAAGGTTTTTGTTTGGATTCTTTGGGCGGGCTTTTGCAGGAGTGACGACAAAGCTGCGCGACGCTGGAGAAAGCGCAGCAGGAAAGATGGCTACGGCTAGTGAACAGCGCGCGTTTGACTCCGCTTTGGAATCAGTTTCAGAAGAATTAGACTTGGAGTTTTCGTTGAAACATGAGCAGGAAGAGGCTCTCCGCTCATTCCTTTTCAAGAAGGAAGTTTTCGCCGTTTTGCCAACCGGCTATGGCAAAAGTCTGATCTACCAGCTGGCTCCGCTCGTAGCCAAAAGGATGGGGCTAGTTTGTGCAGTACGAAGAATTAATAAACAGCTTTGAAACATTACTTTTTGATTGTTTCTTATTTTCCCGTTATTTTAAATTTAAGGGAAATTATTTCCCCAAACACCACTCAATAAAAACTCTCAAAAACAGTTTAAGCAAACCCTTGAAAAACACTTGGGGAAAAAAAATGAGTGTATGTTATGTATGTGGTACAGACTCCAAACTTGTGGTCATTATCTCCAAACTTCTTAATATCTAGAACATGTTTATTAATTAATACGCATTTTGAAAAATTATTTATTTCAAGGTCTCCCCCACTGCTTTCTGTCACTCTGACTACGTCACAGTCACTGTTGCGCTGATTGGTCAGAGCGTTGGCCTATACGCACAGAGACAGTTTGAAAGACAGCGGTTTGTTCCTCCTACCCGCTTCAGAAATGTCTACGGATCGAGGCCAGACTAAATATTCACATTTAGTCTGGCTTGCCAGGCTAATGAAGACCTGCTATATTATGTAAAGCAATTAACTAAACAAATAACTAGCAAAAGCGTCATTTTTACTAATTAGAGCAATACAGTTTCAGCGTAGAAGGGCGATTTTTGTCTTGGGTTAGATGTGTGAAGGGCGCCGTTGCTTACAAGCAAAAAGGTCGATTGGATGGTCGAAATGTCCAGGATTTTTGTCAGACACAGGTGGCAACCCTAGGGAGAAGAGAAACCCAAGAACATGAATTCACACTGTTATTATTCAAAATCAGTTAATCTTGACATTCACTCAGACATAATGTAGGTCATGATTAAACCATGAAGACACCAATGTGAAAAATGTTTTAGGGCATTTAGACAGCTTGAAAAGGTTGCTGGTACAATGTGAGGGGAGTTGAGTGAATGAACAGCACTTTACCCTCCCTCTGTATCATGGCTAAAGTGCCCTTGAGCAAGGCACCTAACCACCAACTGCTCCCTGGGCGCTGCAGCATAGCTGCCCACTGCTCTGGGCGTGCGTGTGTGTGCGCTCATTGTTCACTTGTGTGTACATGCGTGTGTTCCCTGCTTCACATGGGTTAAATACAGAGGAAGAGTTTCACTGGGTTTGAGTGTACATGTGACATATAAAGGCTTCTAAAACATTGACTGTAGGAGGGGTCAGGTGCCATGGTAACTGGAATATGGAAGGTTTTGAACGTAAACAATGGAATACAAAATGGTACAATTTTAAAACATCACAGAATGGGACCAGGTATAAAAAGGCAACACTGGCAATCACTCAACACAAACTGTCCTCACAAACACCGTGTCTGACCAGCTACAGTTAACATCCAGCGAGCGACTTTATTTCAGAGATTATTCCATATTTAACTGCGAATACTTCCCATTTCACAGCATCTTCTTTGGAGAATGGTAAGTTTTTGCCACATCCCTGTTCTGACTATCTGAATATGACTGTTAATTTGTAAGTTTGATGATCAGGATTAATCTTATGGAACCCTGACTAGTTTTTACATTTACATTATGGCATTTTTCCCTTATCCAGAGAAACTTCCATTTATCTCATTAATACAACAGAGCAGTTCAGGGTTAAGGGTCTTGCTCAAAGCCCCAGTCCTGGCAGCTTGGCGTTTAAACTTGTAGTCTTTTGATCAGTAGTGTGACATCTTAACCACTGAGTTATTTGATAGTTTAATAAGCGTTAAAGCATTGGACACAATTATTTAATACTGAAGCATTAGTCACAGTACAATAAGTAATATATCCAGACCTGTTTATTCAGAGAAATGTATTTATTTCACCAGTAGGCCTCAGGATGGACATGTTCATTTCTTTTTGTACTTTCTTACTGAAATAATTTGTTTCTCTAAAACCCAACTCCGTTTCTTCAGTTTCAGACTCAGGCAAACGTCTACCCCTCGTCCTACCCCATCCCTCAACCCCACGTCTACCCCTCGTCCTACCCCATCCCTCAACCCCAATTCTACCCCTCATCCTACCCCATCCCTCAACCCCAATTCTACCCCTCATCCTACCCTGTCCCACCCTACTTCTACCCCCAACCCTCAGTGATGGAGGTAGAACCCAACTCTTGGATGCCATATGTTCAGGTAAAACACTGTTTCTATTGCAGTCAAAGAGCTATGAATCATTTGGTTGTGTTATACTGTATAAACATCTCTTTATTTCTTCAGTAATTAATACTGAAAACTATAATAGAAAATATTGTTTTTTGCAGTCTTTCACATTTTCCCTGAAAAGTACTTTTGATTTTTATCATAAATCATACGATGATTTAATCATAAAATGACTTATCATTTTATCATACATCATGACTCTCCTTCTGTTCATCAGCAGTATCCAGTGACCACACCTGCTGGATGGTTGGGTGGACCTGATGGTGGCTACATGTATGGTAAGTGTCTTTTAACTGTTTTATTTTCTCCATATTCTTTTGCACGGAGGTGGCACAGTGGTGTAGTGGGTAGTGATGATGCCTCACGGCTCTTTGGTTCGATCCTGAGCTCAGATTACTGTCCGTGTGAAGTTTCACATGTTCTCCCAGTGTCCACGGGCTGCCTCTGTGTTCTCACTTTTCTCCATATTAAATTGAGATTTTATCTCCTTCTTGTGTGGCATTTTGTTCAGATGAACATGTGACACTTGTAATCATGTCACCACCTATGATGGAGCCTGAGCTTCGACTGGCAGTGACAAGGGGTGACATTATGGAGACAGAGAAGGCCGTGCTGTACCCACCCCAGACTACAGCTCTCACCTGGGGTGACATTACAGAGGCAGAGGAGGCCATGCTGTACCCAACCCTCGCTACAACTCACACTTGTGGTGACTTTATGGAGGCAGAGGAAGCTGAGCTGTACCCACCACTCACTACAACTCAGACCTGTGGTGACATTACGGAGGCAGAAGAGGCTGAGCTGTACTCACCCCTCACTACAGTTCACAACTGTGGTGACGTAACGAAGGCAGAGGAGGCCAAGCTGTACTCACCCCTCACTACAACTAACACCTGTGGTGACATTACGGAGGCAGACGAGGCAGAGCTGTACTCACCCCTCACTACAATTCACAACTGTGGTGATGTTACGAAGGCAGAGGAGGCCAAGCTGTACTCACCCCTCACTACAACTCACACCTCTGGTGACTTTATGGAGGCAGCGGAAGCCGAGCTGTACCCACCACTCACTACAACTCACACCTGTGGTGACATTACGGAGGCAGAAGAGGCCGAGCTGTACTCACCCCTCACTACAGTTCACAACTGTGGTGACGTTGCGAAGGCAGAGGAGGCCAAGCTGTACTCACCCCTAACTACAACTAACACCTGTGGTGACATTACGGAGGCAGACGAGGCAGAGCTGTACTCACCCCTCACTACAATTCACAACTGTGGTGATGTTATGAAGGCAGAGGAGGCCAAGCTGTACTCACCCCTCACTACAACTAACACCTGTGGTGACATTACGGAGGCAGACGAGGCAGAGCTGTACTCACCCCTCACTACAGTTCACACCTGTGGTGACGTTATGAAGGCAGAGGAAGCCAAGCTGTACTCACCCCTCACTGCAACTCTCACCTTTGGTGACTTTACAAAGGCAGAGGAGGCAGAGCTGTACCCACCCCAAACTAAAACTCTCACCTTTGGTGACTTTACGGAGGCAGAGGAGGCCGAGCTGTACCCACCCCTCACTATAAGTCACACCTGTCGTGATGTTACGGAGGCAGAGGAAGCTGAGCTGCACTCACTCCTCACTACAACTCTCAACTTTGGTGACATTACGGAAGCAGAGGAGGCCGAGCTATACCCACTCCAGACTAAAACTCTCACCTTTGGTGACTTTACGGAGGCAGAAGTGGCCGAGCTGTACACAGCCGGAACAAAAACCCTCACGTTTGGTGACTTTACGGAGGCAGAATTGGCTGAGCTGTACACACCCCAAACAAAAACCCTCACCTTTGGTGACTTTACGGAGGCAGAATTGGCCGAGCTGTACTCACCCCAGTCTAAAGCTCTCACCTGTGGTGACGTTACGGAGGCAGAGGAGGCTGAGCTGTACCCACTCCAAACTAAAACTCTCACCTTTGGTGACTTTACCGAGGCAGAAGTGGCCGAGCTGTCTTCACCCCAGAGTAAAACTCTCACCTTTGTTGACTTTACGGAGGCAGAGGAGGCCGAGCTGTACTCACCCTTCACTACAACTCACACCTGTGGTAACATTACAGAGGCAGAGGACGCCAAGCTGTATCCACCCCCCACTACAAGTCACACCTGTCATGACGTTATGGAGGCAGAGGAGGCCGAGCTGTACTCACCCCAGACTAAAACTCTCACCTGTCAAGAACAGACTGAGGAGGGCGAAGACCAGAAGGAGAATGTTAAGAAGAAAAGGGAGCAGAAGGACGAGAGGCACCACACCAAGAACAGCAAGGTACAGCAGTAAAGTCATTTAAGCTTAAGTTTATGTTCATGCTTTTAGACAAGGTCTTGCACAGCTGTGTTATGCTGTCTCACATTTTCAGCTTTTTGACTGGCTTAATTAACACACTGGATGTTGACTTTGCCCTTTGACTTTACTCACTCTATTATGTCAAAACCAGTGAGCACTCGTAGCACAAGCAGACAAGTGTGCAGTGGGGTGTTTATTTCATATACTCTATTTTGTATAGCTCCTGCCTGAAATTACCTTTAACAAAGAAGACGTATGTATGGACTATGGGGAGATGCATTACCAGTACCCTGATACGAACATAACATCGCTGTTCTTATTAGAGTTTAGTGCGAGTGTAATGCTCATTCTTTGCTTTCTGCATCTCCTCGCTGTCCTCTACAGGTGATGATGGAGAACGACCGCTCGAGACGCTTCGGCTATGTGACCCATTCGTCCTACTCAGAAGCTTTAACGGCGCCAACAGGAACGGACAGCAAAATGGTGGGCAGGAAACCAGCATTTGTAACTCTGTACAACAGCAGGGAGGAACAGAAACCACACCTCACTCGACCAGGACAGAGGAACCGCCCTACCAATCCCCGGCAGAGTCAGTGGAAGAACACACGGAGGGTCCTGGTCTTCCCTCTGTCACACCAATTCACCACATAAAAATTAATAAATAAAACATTTTAAAATGCTACACAAATGTCTGCATCTTTATCATAGTCAATAAATGTTGGTGTAAACGACTCACACAGCAGCAGCAGTAAAGGTTCTGTACTCGAAATCTGGTTTAATAATCAGCTATAAAATTCCACCTCAATAAAAATTAGACCAAACACCATTAAAACTTTAATTATTGACATAGATCAATGATAACCGAGTGTTGTTTGTTTAGTAAATACAGAACATGTGTGTAAGTGTAAACAGCTCAGAAAACACCGCAGTCTCAGGGTAAGAACACACATGAGATTTTCTTTGCTGGTGTGCTCATTCCCTTTGGGACAGTCAGTGTGCAGTAACGTAACATTTCCATCATTACGTTTTTGAATGTTTGTAAAAATGGGTTTTAAAAAAGGGCAACGTACTGCGTCAGCTGTCTCCCGTCCGACTCATATCTTAACTCGCTCAGACTCCTGAGCTCTTACCTGCTCTTTATACAGAGTTTCTGTGCGTGTTCTCCCCAGTGTTTGTGTGGGTTTCTTCCGGTTTTCTCCCAAAAACATGCCAGTAGGTGAACTGGCTACACTAAAGTACCCTATGTGTGAATGTGTGTGTGCATGAGTGTGTGTATAGTGCCCAGAGATGCACTAGTGTCCCATCCAGACTCTAGATGACCCTCACCAGGGTAAAGTAACTACTGAAGATAAAGGAATGAAAGCACTGCATTACATAAAAACATGTAGAAAAGTGTATCCATGGATTTACACAGGACTTTCCTGTATTCTGCTTCTTTTGGCTGCTCCCGATTACGGGTCGCCACAGCAGATCTTTCATCTCCATTGCTCCCTGTCTTCTGCATCCTTCTTTACCACACCTGCCACTTTCATGTCCTCTCTCACCACATCCATGCATCTCCTCTTTAGCCTTCCTCCTTTTGGTGGGCCTGGCAGCTCCATCCTCAACATTCTCCTTCCAACATGCTCTGCATCTCTTCTCAGGATGTGTGCATACCATCTCAGTCTCATCTCTCTTAGCTTAATTCCCAAGCTCTCCACATGTGCTGTCCCTCTGATGTGCTCGTTCCTTATCCTGTCCAACCTTATCATTCCCATCACAAACCTTAACATCCTCAACTCCACCACCTCCATCTCTGCCTCCTGTCTCTTTTTTAAGGGTACGGTCTCCCATCCATGCATCACAGCCGGTCTCACTACTCTCTTATACATCTTACCTTTCAATTTTGCTGGGACTTTCCTATCACAAATGAATCCCGAAATCCTTCTCCAACTGCTCCACCCTGCCTGCCTCACTATCTCAGCCCCTATTTTCCTGTACAGTTGACCCCAGGTACTTGAATTCACCAACTTTCTTTATGTTTCCTCCTTGCATCTTCACTACACTCTCATCCCCATTCTCATTGATGCACATGTATTCTGTTTTGTTACTGTTCACCAGAATACATGTGCATCAATGAACACTATATAGAGGACTTTCCTGTATCTAGTGTTCAAAGTGGGGTTTGTGGAACATCGATTTTTAAATTTTCTTCAAAGAAATCCACCATTATGGGGCGCTAGCGAGCAGAAAATGGAGGAGGTCATGAGCTCTGCAAGAAACTTGATTTAACTTCTTATTTGGTCCCTACATCAACATTAATATACAGGAAAACCACCTACAGTACCACTAGAGTCTTCAACTGTTTTCTGCTTTATTTTTTTCATGTAAATGGTGAGTAACCTACGTAAATACAGGTACACAGGGCAGACCACCACCAGCAAGACAGGCACTAATACAGCTAGCGCTAGCAACATGTCTGAGCAGACCAGCATGACGGACATGAATGCTGAGCTGCTGTCCTCACTCAAAACGCAAATAGCTGGTCTTTTCCAAAAAGAGCTGAAGGATGCGCTGGCTGTGGAATTTGGTGTGATTAAATTGGAACTACAAGTGGTTAAAATGGAAATTGCAAGGAACACCGACATGGAAACGATTAAAATGACTCTATCGGATATGGAGTGCGGGCTTTCCGCTTGTTTGGATGATATAACATCTCTACAGAACACCGTACACAAGCTCGAGAAGAATGTGGAGAACCTACAGGAAAAATGCTTGGACTTGGAACGAGGATGCAAAGATCAAACATTCATATACTGAATGTGGCGGAGGAGCCCGGCTTAAAGGGCCACCGAAGGCAAATTTTTTTTAATTATCAAAATTCTATTTATCTCATTTTATTAAATATAGGAATTCATTTTTATAGCTATTTTGTCACTGCTATAATAAGTTATGAGTGTTTGAAATATGCTATGTAATATATCAGTCCATATGCCAAAGAAATGGCCGAAATCGCTCACTCGTTCACTACTCCCTACTCCCTATATAGGTAATTACTCTATAGAGGACTATATTGTAAGCTCATTGGTAAATTGAAAAACCACTTTCGGACACTACTCCATCGCGCTGGCATTTACGTCATCACTGTCGTACAATTAAAATGTGTCAAATCAGGCGGCTGGTCGGTTTTCAAAATAATAAATACATGCATGCGTTTTTGTGATAAATACATATTATACTGAGCGTTTTTCCCACATTAATAAATACAAAGTAACTGTACATTTTAGTTCTTTTTTTAAATCAAGGCTGAATACTTTCTCCTTTGCCACTTCCTTTTATTAAATCAAATTTGAGACTTTTAATTTGATTTCTTTCAGCATGACCGCAACGCATGATGGGATATATCGCTTTGGTTAGTGACCATAGTTGTACACTTTGAGTGCACTATATAGGGTGTTAATAATCCTCACTAAGGTTTCGGACAGCACTACAAAATGGCGTCCCCACTATATAGTGAGTCGGGAGTGATTTCAGACACAGGGGTTGTCAAAAGACGCATGCACACTCTTTGAATGCTGATGTAATCAAGCTGGAAATTTTGTTTGTTTTGATAGCAATCAGGAAAGTTTGAAAAAAGTAGGCAGTAATCATTATTTAGACTCGTTTTTGTGCAATATTCCGTTTGGAAAACAGTTTTCAAAATGGCGGCACTGACACCTGGCTGACACTTCACGTTTTGAAGTCTCGTACAAGTCTCGTGAAG
Organism: Neoarius graeffei; assembly: GCF_027579695.1. Classification (NCBI taxonomy): domain Eukaryota; kingdom Metazoa; phylum Chordata; class Actinopteri; order Siluriformes; family Ariidae; genus Neoarius; species Neoarius graeffei. The sequence continues at coordinate 78,555,004 of NC_083575.1, forward strand.
ATCGCGCAGATAAGTGACGCCTGCCGTGGACCAAATGAACTAAATTCAACATGGCTAAAAAATGAATAGGCAGGGGCATAGCTGGAGGGGTCCTGGGGTGCCCGTGACCCCCCCTTTGTCGGACCATACACTTTTGCAATAGCCGCATAAGAATATTAGAAAAGCGCCCACTGTAATTTTTCGAACTTTTTTTTTTTAAACTAGATTGTCACCTCAGCCTCATTAGGGTTTCTATAACCTTGTATGGACTTCCTGTGGTTTGGGCGTGAAAACCCAGTTTGTCAGAGTGTGTGCGGGAGAGGCGGATGTAAATGCAGATATGTTAAATAATACACAGTGCGATATGAGCATAAAGTGCGTGAAATGCACACAACAGGCAAACAGTCCGAAACAGCAGACAAAGTCGTAATCGAGGAAACAGGCAGGAGGTCAATCGAGGCACGGACAGAATATCAGAGGCAAAACTATACAAGATCAAGGGACGAGAAACAGGAGTCGAAAAACCAGGAGGTCAACAAGGACAGGAAACAAGGCTCAGTAAGGCACACTAGATGTGGTGTAATACTTTGGATCATCCTTGCATGGGCGCAGTCCTTAAATAGACCAAACATAGTTCATTGAGTAAAAGACAGGTGTTCTTCGTTAACGGCACGCGTGCCGGAGCTCGTCAGGCGCATGCGCAGGAGGCGCGCCTTCAGGTGCATGAGCCAAGGTGCGCAGGACTGACACAGTTCTGCGCAAGCGCAACACGATCGCACCAGAAAGCATGGTCAAGCTGCCAGTGTAGCTGCAGTCTTTTTAGTTGCGAATTACAAGTATTTCCTCTTGTGTTAATAATTCGCCATGTCGAAACAAGCAAAACTTTCCTCCTTCTTTTGATGTGAAGAGAGGTAAGCAATTTATTATATATTTTTTTCCATCAAAGTTGCATTTTGTGGCTTCAAAGCTAAGTTTTAGTGTGCCATTTCTAGAACACAACATCAAGAAAACGTGGAAGAAACAGCAATAATGGAAGAGCCGGTTTTTAAGCTACCTAAAACTAGCAATGGTAATTATTTTTTGTTACATAATGTACTCAGGCTGCCAGTCAGTGTGTGACCCCTCCTTTGAAAAAGCCTAACTACGCCCCTGATAGGCCGATAAGTATAATATTTAATTGCAATTAGTTGCCAAAACGAGTCATGATATAAGGTTACTAAAACTGAAAACGTAATTGAATAACACGTTAATTAGATTAGATAAAACTTTATTGATGCCTTTAGGAGGGTTCCCTCAGGGAAATTAAGAACTCAGGCAATTAAGAAATAAAGCAAGTTTAAAAATGGCTTCAGTTCTCCTTTAAGCTCTCCAGTCTCTGTTTCAAAGTTGATTAGAGAGACTCTGAAAATTAATAAAGTAGTGCTGATTGACAGATCTCACCGAACTCTCCAACCAAAGAGATCAGATGGCAAACCCCAAGCCATAATAGCAAAGCTGCACTACTATCAAGACTGCGTCGAAGTCCTCCGCCGGACCGGGGAGGCTGGTCCACTGCAGTACAACGGAACTGAGTGGAACAATGGAACAAAGTGGAACAATGTAAGGTATGGACTGTCCTGGGGAGACTCGTGTAAACAGGATCACTTGCTGTTGCTGATAACCGCAGTTTAGAATCTAATTTGCTGTATTAGTCGTTTACACATTCGGTCACATTTAGAAAGAAGTTTATTCAAGTGTGCTTCTATTATACTTATTTTGAATTAAGAGTATATGCTTTCAGTTTACTTTTTATTTACTTATCAGAGATATACTTAATAAAGTTATACATATACTTGGCTTATACTGAAAAGTATATAGAAAAGTCTAAGTATATTAAGCTTAAAGTTTTGATCAAGGTAAACTTTACAAAAGTGTAATAAAGTATGAAAATATTTGTGCCTTATGTTTAAGTGTACTTGCCCTGTAGTTGTGCTTCAGCATTGTTGACTCTTAGGTATTTCTGTGGTTCCATATAAGATTTATTTTGTTTGCTTTTTATTTGTTTTCTCCTGAGTGGGATAATTATTATTATTATTATTTTTTTCTTTAGAGCTTGGATGTCAATTTCAGTTGTCATTGCCATGTTTTTGTACTTTGGCATTTAATACAATGTTGCTTTAAATTTTGATTTTTAAAGAAAATGAATATGTTTTTAATCCTGAGCATCTGTTGTTATTTTGTGAATTCTTACCTTTATAATTTCATTGTAACTTAAGGTACAAAACACTTAAGTTGTCTACTGGTAGTGTGCATGAGGTAAGGGTTAGGGCTAGAAAACTAATAGTATACCCAGAAGGGTAATTGCAGTATACTTCAAAATTAAAAAGTGGACTAAATGTCTATAACCAGTAACTAATAGTATATTTCCAATATGTTATAAAGTATACTTTTATAAACTAAAAATTGGACTAGGAGTGTGTCACGAGTAAACCAATAGTATATTTCCAGTATACTACAGTACAAAGTATACTTTAGTAAACTAAAAAGTGGACTAGAAGTATAAAACAAGTAAACCAATAGTATATTTCCAGTACACTATGAAGTATGCTTTTTTAAACTAAAGAGTGGACTACAAGTATAAAACTAGTAAACTATTAGTATATAATTTTACTTGTGGTATACTTGCAGTACAAAATAAAAAATACTAGTTGTATACTCAAAGTTTACTTCTCTTAGACTTAAAGTATATTTTTTATAAACTAAGAGTGGGCCAGCTTAGTCCTAAGAAGTATTAGATTAGTTTACTTATAAGTATACTGTAAGTACATTGTACTGTACTGTAAGTACTGTAAGTATGCTTGGTACACAAAAGTATACTTTAACTTTACTTCAGTATACTTAATAAAATGAACTTGAAGTATATATACTTCTTTTTGATAAGGGAGGGCTTGAGGCAGATCCTGCTGGTCACTACATAATAGTTGTGGATAGATTAAATCACATCCCTGTCATCCTGGCAAATGTGTATGCACCAAATTGGGATGACAGTACATTTTTTACGAGGTTTTTCTCACATCTACCCAATATGGACACACATTACCTCATACTAGGGGGAGATATGAATTGTACACTGTCACCTTCACTGGATCGTAGCTCACCCAAAACCACGACCCCATCTACAACAGCACTGGCAATTCAACTGTTTCTTAATGTATATGGGATGGCTGATACTTGGCACTTCCAGAACCCTAAAAGTAAAAGTTTTTCTTTCTACTTGCCAGTTCATAAAACATAGTTGCGCATAGATTTTTTTTTTTTCGAGACAATCAATCACTTCCATTAATTAAAGAATGTGAATATCAGGCAATAGTAATATCAGATCATGCTCCATTCTTGATGACTCTATGCATACCAACTATACACTTTAGCTACCGTCCATGGCGTTTCAATACGTCACTACTCTCTGATAGCGGATTTGTCAAATTTGTCTCAACTGAAATAACTGAGTATCTAGCACATAAACTCCAGGAATGTTCTCTTCAGTAATCTGGGAATCAATGAAAGCATATCTTATGGGACAAATTATATCGTATAGTGCCCACATAAAAAACAAACACACCAAATGAACGCCTTAAAAAAATTAACCATTACTACAACTTGATGAAACATTAGCCCATTCCCCATCACCTGATCTATTTAAGCAACGACTAATCCTTCAAACTGAATTCAACCTTTTATCCACAAAACTTGCTGAAAATCTTAGAAACAAATCAAGACATACGAATATGGTGAAAATGCTGGGAAGATTTTGGCCCACCAGTTACGTCAAAGGAATGCAGACCAATCCATACTGTAGCTGCAATAAACAATGAGATGGGTATTCAACTTACAGACCCGTTAGAGATCAATCAATCAGTGCTTCCATCCGTATTATTCAAAGCTCTATGCCTCAGAATCCAGTAATGATGAATCTTTATTTAATTATTTTTTTCGCACCCTTAACATCCCTATAATCAATAAGGAAACCACCACAGAATTAGATAGTCCCTTTTCGAAAGACGACTTTATTGCCGCAACCAGGTCCATGCAAAACGGGAAATTCCCTGGACCAGACGGGTATCCGAGTGAATTCTTTAAAAAATTTGCTCCTGAACTTGCTCCCATATTGCATTCAGTCTGTGAAGAATCACTTATCTCCAGCTCACTACCTGAAACAATGAGACAAGCAGTCATCTCATTAATCCCTAAAAAAGCTAAAAACCTGTTAGAATGCAGCTCATTTCGACCCATCTCCTTACTGCATGTTGATAGTAAACTACTTGCAAAAATGTTAGCCGGCCATTTAGAAACTGCTTTACCCTCTATCATAGCTGATGATCAAACGGGATTCATTACAAATCATCATTCCTTTTCTAATATACGCAGACTAATCTGCATATAATCTCTCCTTCTTCCCTCAACACACCTACCCCCAGTCATCGCAGCAGCCCCCTCCTCCTCCCCCACCTCAACACAGACTCCTCCATGCATCACTGCAGACCAGGTCAGAGGTCAACTGAGGAAGCTTCACCCCAGGAAAACAGCAGGCCTGGAGAAGGTGTGTCCCCAACTACTGAAGACCTGCGCTGCTGAACTGGGTGAACCACTCCAATGCATCTTCAACCTCAGCCTGCAGCTGGGAAAAGTGCCAACCCTCTGGAAGACATCATGCATCGTTCCAGTTCCCAAGAACCAGCCCAGCGAGCTGAACGACTTCCGACTGGTGGCACTCACTTCACATCTGATGAAGACGTTGGAGCGGCTCTTCCTCAGCCTCCTCAGACCCCAGGTGCAACACGCCCAGGACTGTCTGCAGTTTGCATACTGGGCAGGTGTTGGTGTGGAAGATGCCATCCTCTACCTGCTACACTGAGTTCACTCGCATCTGGATAAGGGAAATGGCACAGTGAGGATCCTCTTCTTGGGCTTCTCGAGTGCCTTCAACACCATTCAGCCCCTTAGGCTTCAGGACAAACTGAATAGGATGCAAGTGGACCCCTGTCTGGTCACCTGGATCTCCAGCTACCTCACTGACAGGCCACAGTACGTCAGGCTGAAGGACATCACATCAGACACTGTGATTAGCAGCACCAGAGCACCCCAGGGGACGGTGCTGGCCCCTCTCCTCTTCATCCTGTACACTGCGGACTTCTGCTACAACTCGGAGCTGTGTCACGTTCAGAAGTTCGCTGATGACACAGCCATCGTGGGGTGTATCAGGGATGACAGAGAGGAGGAGTATAGGAGCCTGGTGAGGGACTTTGCCGTTTGGTGCAACAGGAACCATCTGCAGCTCAACACCTCGAAGACCAAGGAGCTGGTCATTGACTTTGGGAGGTCCAGACCAAGGTCACGACCAGTTCTGATCGAGGGAGACGAGGTGGAAGCTGTGGATTCCTAAAAGTACCTTGGGCTGTGGCTGGACAGCAAGCTGAACTGGACTTGCAACACCAACCACTTGTACAGGCAGGGACAGAGCAGGCTCTACTTCCTGAGGAGGCTGCAGTCCTTTAACATCTGCAGGAAACTCCTGTGGATGTTCTATCAGTCCGTGGTCACCAGTGTCCTATTTTACACCGTGGTGTGCTGGGGGGGGCAGTACATCCAAGAAGGACACATCCAGGCTGGACAAACTGATCAGGCGGGCCGGCTCTCTGGTCGGCATGAAGCTGGACTCTCTGGTGATGGTGGCAGAGAAGAGGACTATGAACAAACTACTGAACATCATGGACGATGCCAGTCACCCTCTGCACAGGAGCCTGTTCAGTGACAGAATGCTCCTTCCCAAATGCAGGACTAACGGACTTAAAAACTCCTTTATCCCTCAAGCCATCAGACTGCACAACTCCTCTCTGGGGGGGAGAAAGGGTAACAGGAGGACAGAGGACGGGAAAGAGCAGTAGCCTAGCCTGACAAAAAGCAATACTGGATAATCTCATCTCATCTCATTATCTCTAGCCGCTTTATCCTTCTACAGGGTCGCAGGCAAGCTGGAGCCTATCCCAGCTGACTACGGGCGAAAGGCGGGGTACACCCTGGACAAGTCGCCAGGTCATCACAGGGCTGACACATAGACACAGACAACCATTCATACTCACATTCACACCTACGGTCAATTTAGAGTCACCAGTTAACCTAACCTGCATGTCTTTGGACTGTGGGGGAAACCGGAGCACCCGGAGGAAACCCACGCGGACACGGGGAGAACATGCAAACTCCACACAGAAAGGCCCTCGCCGGCCCCGGGGCTCGAACCCAGGACCTTCTTGCTGTGAGGCGACAGTGCTAACCACTACACCACCGTGCCGCCCCGCAATACTGGATAATGTACAATATAAATGTGCAATACCTCTCCTGCTGGACTTTTTTTATATTTTATTTTGTATATTTGTATCTGTAAATACTTAATTTATCTAGAAGTTTTCTCTATTTTCTGTTCTCTGTTTATCCTGTAACGATGCTGCTGGAATTTTAATTTCCCTGAGGAAACCCTCCCAAAGGGACCAATAAAGTTCTATCTAATCTAATGAATATCCTTTACAATCCCACTCCACATGATATACCTGAAATAGCATGCCATGAACACTTTCCTTACTAGATACATTTGGGAGAATATCGGGTTATAAAGTAAACACACAAAAAAGTGAACTGATGCCCATAAACCCTACAGCCGAACAGACTGTGTTTAGTTCATTGCCCTTTAAAGTAAGTAAAAATGAATTTAAATACTTTGGAATTTGGATCACTCATAATTTTAAACACCTTTATATAGTTAATTTCCTTCCACTTACAGAGTCTCTGAAACAAGACTTTGAACACTGGAACTGATCACTATCATTAGGAGTTTCAATATTATTATTGGGCAGCCAAGAAACGCGCTATGTTATATTGGCTTAATCTATCACATGAAAGTGAACCAAAATGGTTACAGTTAGAGAACTTGTCATGTGGGCCTGCCTCCCTACACGCTTTACTGTGCTCCAAGCTTCCACCGCCTGAACCTACACTCAGGCACTCTATGAACTCAGTGGTTAAGCATTCCATGAAGATCTGGGCACAGTTTAGACGAGCATTTTCACTTAACAGTCTCTCAATTAATGCCCCTATAGCAAGAAACATTATGTTTAAACCCTCTATTACAGATGGATCTTTCAGTGCTTGGACCAAGAATGGTCTGGTCACATTAAAGGACTTGTATTTTGATGATAGTTTTGCATCATTTCAGCAGCTGAGATCCAAATTCAAAATCCCGAACTCTCATTTTTTCAAATACTTGCAACTTCGCAGCTTTGTATCATCAAATTCAGCTAATTTTCCATCACTACCATCCAGTACTCTGCTTGAATTGGTTTTAGAACTCAGTCCCAACTCTAAAAAGAGTATTGGAGAAATCTATACTTTACTCAACTCATACAATTTAGAATCCCTGACACGTTTAAAAAGACAATGAGAGGAAGAATGAGATACAGAACTTTCTGAAGACATATGGCAATCAATATTAGATAAGATACACTCATCCTCAATTTGTTTAAAACATCTCATCTCATCATCTCTAGCCACTTTATCCCATTCTACAGGGTCACAGGCAAGCTGGAGCCTATCTCAGCTGACTATGGGCAAAAGGCGGGGTACACCCTGGACAAGTCACAGGGCTGACACATAGACAACCATTCACACTCACAGTCAATTTAGAGTCACCAGTTAACCTAACCTGCATGTCTTTGGACTGTGGGGGAAACCAGAGCACCCGGAGGAAACCCACGTGGACAACATGCAAACTCCACACAGAAAGGCCCTCACCGACCACGGGGCTCGAACCCAGACCTTCTTGCTGTGAGGCGACAGCGCTAACCACTACACCACCGAGCCACCCCTCTTAACAGTAATTACAACTGTAAAACAATACTGGTGGTAAGTGAACCAGCCACACCACTCAGCCCAGAAAAATAGTTTCTTACACATACACATTTGCAGTAGTAGTGAGCGAAGAACAAGAACAGTGGGCTCTCCTTAGTGTTGTAGTTTTCAAGCTTTGGGCCTTTCTTGGTAGTTCAGCTGCCTCTAACTCCATAATTACCTTTTGAATGACTTCAAAAGTGTAGCGGTCCAAAAGGCCATAAATTAATGGAAAATCAATAAGATCAGCCGATTTTCACAGAATCTGCCGAGACTGAACCGAAAGATCCCAAAGGGGTGCGTGACATAAAAGGTGTAACAATTCATTAAGAAGATATGGGACCCAATTCTGCAGTCCATCAAAGCCAGCATCGGCATATTTTATGTCCCAGGCCATGCAGGTATCCGGTATAATGAAAGAGCAGATAGACTCACCAACAGATCACTGTCGCCTCACAGCAAGAGGGTTCTGGGTTCAAGCCCAGTGGCCAGCATCGGCATATTTTATGTCCCAGGCCATGCAGGTATCCGGTATAATGAAAGAGCAGATAGACTCGCCAACAGATCACTGTCGCCTCACAGCAAGAAGGTTCTGGGTTCAAGCCCAGTGGCCAGCATCAGCATATTTTATGTCCCAGGCCATGCAGGTATCCGGTATAATGAAAGAGCAGATAGACTCGCCAACAGATCACTGTCGCCTCACAGCAAGAAGGTTCTGGGTTCAAGCCCAGTGGCCGACGGGGAGTTTCTGTGTGGAGTTTGCATGTTCTCCCAATGTCTGTGTGGGTTTCCTCTGGGTGCTCCGGTGTCCCCCACAGTCCAAAGACATGCAGGTTAGGCTAACTGGCTACTCTAAATTGTCCATGGGTGTGAATGTGTGTGTGTGTGTGTGTGAGAGTGTGGTTGGTTCCCAAACCCAGAAACTGGAGGGGTTTGGCAGGAAGGGCTCTAATTAATATGACCTGTGGATCAATAGGGACCACATGGACCTTGAGCTGGCAACAGTGCTGGACAAGGGAGAAGAAGAAGGAGAAGAAGGAGAAGTGCTCTTATAAGAAAACAACTAGCTCCAGAGTGTTATGTGTTATATTATATTCTTTACATTAAAAAAACAGTCTGTTTAATTCTAAGAGTTGAATGTTTGAGAGGATAAATAAACCACGAGAGGTTTTCACACATTTAAAACATAGGTTTAAATGTGTAATTACAAGAAGTGCACAAGCGCAGAAAGGTTTCCGCTCATGAGGTGGTGCTGAGCACTGAGCTCGAGATCAAATCTGGAGAGCTCAGAGGCTCGTCAGTGTGAAGCCTTCTGGCTGCCATGTTACCACTCCCATTGCGTGGATTTGGTTTATGCGTTAAACTGTCGTATCCGATCAAATTTGCCCCAAGAAAAGTATCTCCTGGCTTTTTCCCCTTTCATTACCTCCTCTTATTTTCTCAACTTTTACCCCCATACCTTACATATCTTTATAGTGCTCCCCTTCGCTGTTATTGTTTTTTTCTTTTCCAGTCCAGTCTCTGATCATTTAAAAAAGCTATTTTTTACATCTATAATTATTTTTATGGAGATTATTTCAGTTTTTCTCTTCTACAGTGTATCTTTCTCTTTCATATATTTCTTCTATCTATCTATCTATCTATCTATCTATCTAGCTATCTAGCTATCTAGCTAGCTAGCGATTTATTTATTATACCAACACACAGGCTATACAATACTTCCTTTGTATTTGGGACAGTTTTTGAAACAGGATTATTTTCTCATGTTATTTGCCATTTTCACTTCATTCTCACAGTCATGTCTTTACAGTCTTAAAGTGATCGGTCACATAATTCACTGTCACAATATTCATGCAGCTTGCAACCAATAAATACTGTTAAGACATGACTGTGAGAATAAAGTGAAAATTGCAAATAATGTGAGATAATGATACTGTTTCAACAACTGTCCTCAATAGAAAGGGAGTATTGTACAGCCTTTGTGTTGGTATAATAGATAGATAGATAGATAGATAGATAGATAGATAGATAGATAGATAGATAGATAGATAGATAGAAGAAATACCTGTATATGAAAGAGAAACATACATTGTATAAGAGAAAAACTGAAATAATCTCTCTAAAAATAATTATCATGGTAAAAGAGCCATTCAAAAAAAATATCAGAGAGTGGACTGGAAAAAAAAAAACATTTACAGTGGAGGGGAGCGCCAAAAAGATATGTAAGGAATGTGGGTAAAAGTTGAGAAAACAAGAGGAGGTAATGAAAGGGGGGGGAAAGTGAGGATATACTTTTCTTGGGGCAAATTTCATCAGCTATGATGGTTTAATACATAAGCCAAATACATGAGATGTGAGTGGTAAGATGGCAGCCAGATGGCTTCACTCATCTCTACAGTGGGGAATAGGTTTTGCTACAGAACACGAAACAACTGTATTAAAGGCATAAAAATGCTCACATACATCTAACAGGTGGCCAGCCTCATTTTTTTAAAATTAAGAATAGCCAAAGCAAGACAATATAGCTTTCATGTACTCAAGTAAAAGTTGGCCATTTGGACCCCCGTTCTTGTAATCAAGTATTTTTGATGGATCTTTATCTATTTTTTTGTGAATTTGAGAGAAGGTGGGAAGGCTGTAGGGAAAGTGGTGGCTGAGCAGACCTTTCCTATCCGGCTAACTGACTGCAGTAACATCAATCTGACAAAAACCAGCATGGGGAGAAGAGAAACCCAAGAACATGAATTCACACTGTTATTATTCAAAATCAGTTAATCTTGACATTCACTGAGATATGTAGGTCATGATTAAAGCATAAAGACACCAATGTGAAAAATGTTTTAGGGCATTTAGACAGCTTGAAAAGGAAAGACAGCTTGAAAATGTTAGGGTTTTGCTGGGATTCGAACCTGGTTCATTGGTGTGATAATCCAGCAAACCCCCACTAGGCCACCAGGGGGATGACTCAAGCGTAGAGGCATGAGGCGGAAGTAGAAAAGTATCAAAAAGTTTATTTACAATATTTACAGTCCAAACAAAAATATAATCCAAAAAACGCTCAGAAGATGAAGGGAAAAATAAAATATCCAAAAGGTCAAAGTTAAATACAAAAGCAAAAAACTAGAAAAGAAAAGGCAAAATACCAGTGCTCAGAAGATCAAAAAACAGTAAACGCAAAGTCCAAAAAGTCCAAAAAGAAAAGCAAAGTGCAAAACCAAAGAGACAACGGCAAGGAACACAGAACAAAGGTAACTGGAGCTAAACATAACAGCACAAAGACTCTGTGACAAGAGGACTGAACTCAGGGGGTATAAATACACAAAATAAATTGGAAACAGGTGACACTAATGAAAACAGGCAATCAACACCAACACAAAACACAGGACACAGTGGCGACCTCTAGAGGCCAAAACAAACATAGACAAAAAACAGGAAATAACAGCGGCCTCTAGAGGCCAAAACAGTCCCAGTCCTAACAGGACCCCCCCCCCCCCAGGACCGTCTCCTGACGTTCCCAGGGCGATCCGGATGGGCCGAATGGAAGTCCCGACACAGTTCTTTATCTAAGACGTCCCGAGCGGGAACCCAGCAGCGCTCCTGAGGACCATAGCCCTCCCAGTCCACAAGATATTGCAGCCCGCCGCGGACCCGGTGGGAGTCAAGCAGGCGATGCACGGTGAACACAGTCTGACCCTGGAAGATGCGGAGGGGTGGGGGGGTTCCTAGGGGCAGGGGCATACGTGGACGTCAGTACGGGCCGCAACAGGGAAACATGGAATGTGGGGTTGATCCTCAGAGTCCGGGGCAACTGGAGCCGGTAGGAGACAGGGTTCACCCTGCGCACCACCTTGAAGGGGCCAATGTAGTGAGGAGCAAGCTTGCGGTTCTCCACCCGCAGCGGAAGGTCCTTGGTGGACAGCCAAACCCGCTGCCCAGGGCGGAAAGCGTGGGCAGGTCTTCTATGGTGGTTGGACTGAGTCTGGTTGGTTCTGGAGGTCTGGATGAGGGTCTTCCTGACCTTGCTCCAGGTCTTGCGACACCGTCTCACATATTGGTTGACCGAGGGCACCCCCGCGTCCTCCTCCTGGTCCGGGAACAGAGGTGGCTGGAACCCGAATTGGCACTGGAATGGCGACAGCTTGGTGGCCGATGACTGCAGGGTGTTGTGGGCGTACTCTGCCCATGGCAGTCAGGTGCTCCATGATGTCGGGTTATCCATAGCCAGGCCTCGCAGGGTGGTTTCCAGGTCCTGGTTGAGCCTCTCCGTCTGACCATTGGACTGTGGGTGAAACCCAGAGGAGAGGCTGGCAGTGGTTCCGATGACCTTGCAGAACCCGTGCCACACTCGGGAGGAGAACTGGGGCCCTCGGTCTGAGACGATGTCCTGTGGAAGACCAAAGACTCGGAAGACATGATTAAAAATAAGTTTGGCTGTTTCAAGAGCAGAAAGGAGTTTGCACAGTGGTATGAAGCGGCAGGCCTTCGAGAATCTGTTGACAATAACCAAAATGACAGTGTTACCTTGAGACTCAGGGAGACCCGTGATGAAGTCGACTGCCACGTGGGACCAGGGACGCCGGGGAATGGTCAGAGGATGCAGGAGACCCTGGGGACGCTGTCGCAGGTTCTTGGTTCTGGTGCAGACCTCACAGGACAGGACAAATTACCTTACTTCCTTCTCCATGTTAGGCCACCAGAAGAGTCTTTTCAGGAAGTCCAGGGTCCTCCAAGCTCCCGGGTGGGTGGTGAGAGGAGAAGAGTGACCCCACTGGAGAACCTTGGCCCGGGCTTGATGTGGGACATACAAGAGGCCCAGTGGCCCCGTCCCAGGACCGGGGTCCTGGCGTTGGGCTCGTCGGACGGCCTCCTCAATACCCCAGCGGACAGGGGCCACAATCCGGGACACAGGGATAATAGGCCCAACTTCACTCTCCCTGTTAGTGGCAGAGAACAGCCTGGACAGTGCGTCAGGTTTGGTGTTCTTGGAGCCGGGGCAGTACGAGAGGGTGAAGTCAAACCGACTGAAAAACAGGGCCCACCTAGCCTATCGTGGGTTCAGTCTCTTGGCTTGCTGAAGGTACTCCAGGTTCTTGTGGTCAGTCCAAACCAGGAATGGATGTTGCGCTCCCTCCAGCCAGTGCCTCCACTCCTCAAGGGCCAATTTGACCGCTAGCAGTTCTCGATCCCCCACATCGTACCGGGACTCCGCAGGACTCAGGCGGTGGGAGAAGTAAGCGCAGGGGTGCAGCTTTCCTTCCGAACGTTGAGAGAGCACCGTGCCGACACCACTGTCCGAGGCATCCACCTCCACGATGAATGGTTGGGAGGTGTCCGGGAGGACCAGAATGGGTGCCATGCAGAAGCGGTCCTTGAGGTCTTTGAACACCTTTACCGCCTGAGGAGACCAGACATAAGATCCACCTGACCCTTTGGTGAGGTCCGACATGGGTGCTGCTACAGAACTAAAGTTCCTGATAAACTTGCGGTAGAAGTTAGCAAATCCTAAGAACTGCTGAACCTCTTTGACGGACTTGGGAGTGGGCCAGTCCCGGATGGCCAGGGTCTTGGCTGGGTCCATTTGGAGTTGGCCTGTCCATACAATAAAACCCAGAAAGGAGACCTCGGGAACATGAAATTCGCATTTCTGGGCCTTGGCGAACAGATTGTTCTGTAGCAGCCTCTGGAGAACCTGGCGGACATGGTGGTGGTGCTCCTGCATGGTCTTGGAAAAGATAAGGATGTCGTCGAGGTAGACAAAAACATACAGGTTAATCATGTCCCTCAAGACGTCGTTGATTAGGGCCTGAAAAACAGCTGGTGCATTGGTGAGTCCGAAGGGCATCACCTGGTATTCGTAGTGCCCAGACGGGGTGTTAAAGGCAGTCTTCCACTCATCTCCCTGTCGGATACGGATGAGGTGGTATGCGTTCCGTAGGTCCAACTTGGTGAAGATGGTGGCGCCTTGGAGCAGGTCGAAAGCTGTGGACATCAGTGGAAGGGGATATCGGTTGCGCACAGTGATCTTGTTCAGGCCCCTGTAGTCAATACATGGTCGGAGCCCCCCATCCTTCTTGCCGACAAAGAAGAAGCCGTCACCAGCAGGTGAGGTGGAGGGTCGAATGAACCCAGAGACCAGGGCGTCTTTGAGGTATTCCTCCATGGCCTTGCGTTCTGGCTGAGAGAGGGAAAACAGTCTGCCACGAGGAGGGGTAGTCCCAGGGAGCAAGTCGATGGCACAGTCATAGGCCCGGTGCGGAGGAAGAACGGCGGCCCTGCTCTTGCTGAAGACCTCCTTGAGATCCCAGTACTCTGTGGGAACTTGAGATAACTCGGTGAGATCAGGGGGCTCAACAGGAGACACAGGAGAGCTAGAGAGCAGACAAGAGGCATGGCATGCAGGGCCCCATTCCACAACCTGGCTTGTTACCCAGTCTATGCGAGGGTTGTGGCGAGTAAGCCAAGGAAGGCCTAGAATAACTGGGAACTCAGGTGAAGGAATCAGGTGCAGGGATATTTCTTCCTTGTGACCTTGAGACTGGAGGAAGACTGGAGAAGTAACTTGGGTGACTCTTCCATCACCTAACGCTTGGCCATCGAGGGCAGACACAGACAGTGGGACTTCAAGAGGTGCAGTCGGGACATTGATACTTTGGGCGAAGTGAATATCCATAAAGTTCCCAGCCGCCCCTGAGTCTAACAAAGCTTGACAAGAGTGGACAGACTCACCCCAGGAGATGGAGACCGGGATGTAGATTCCTTGGCCAGGGAGTCCGGGAGAGAGGGTAGGCCCCGTCACAACCCTCCCTCAGCTGGACGGGGCGGTCCTTTTCCCGAGAGTTCGGGACATGATGCTCGGAAGTGACCAGGCTTGCCACAGTAGATGCAGCACTTGCCCCTCCTTCTGCGCTCCCTCTCACTTGCATGGGTTCTGGACAGTCACTGGAGGAGGTAGACGGGCTCCAGGTAGAGGTAGGGAGGCTGGGGAGGCTCAGGACTTGGCGGCGTTCTCTCATCCTGTTGTCCAGACGAGTAGAATGTGAGATGAGAGTTTCGAGGTCACTTGGGCATCCAATAGAGGCCAGGCCGTCCTTGATGGGGTCAGACAGACCATGGTGGAAGGCTGACACCAGGGCAGTCTCGTTCCATCCACTTACTGCTGTGAGCGTCCGGAACGAGATGGCATAATCTGCGACGCTTCCTCCTTGCCGGATGGACATGAGCTTTCTGGCTGCGTTGGTACTGATGTCCGCCTGGTCGAAGACCCGAAGCATCTCTTCAGTAAATAGTTCAAAATCAGAGCACTCGGGTCCCCATCTCTGCCAGATAGCTGTTGCCCAAGCTCGTGCCTTACCAGCTAACAAGGTTATCACAAAGGTGATCTTGCGGCAATCCGTAGTGTAGGTGGTAGGCTGTAGCTCAAAGGTGAGTTGGCACTGGGTAAGGAACTCCCAGCACTCACCGTGCTTGCCGTCATACCTCTGTGGTGCAGGAAGGCTGGGTTCGCGAGGTGAAGGAGACAGTGTGGCAGGAGGCACTGGAGCAGGAACAGGAGCAGGATGAGGAGATGCAGGCAGAGGTGTCAGCTGTGCCAGGGTTTTCCCAATTTGCTGAAGCAGTTCCTCAGGGTGAGCAAGGGCCTCACGTTGGCTGGTGAGCATTCATCCATGAGCGTCCATGGTCGCTCCGAAGCGTGTCAAAGCTGCCATAATTCCCTGAAGGTTGGCCAGGTAGACAGTAGAAGCAGCCTCTGCTGAGTCGGTCATGACGGAGTCTTTCTGTTAGGGTTTTGCTGGGATTCAAACCTGGTTCGTTGGTGTGATAATCCAGCAAACCCCCACTAGGCCACCAGGGGGATGACTCAAGTGCAGAGGCATGAGGCGGAAGTAGAAAAGTATCAAAAAGTTTATTTACAATATTTACAGTCCAAACAAAAATATAATCCAAAAAATGCTCAGAAGATGAAGGGAAAAATAAAATATCCAAAAGGTCAAAGTTAAATACAAAAGCAAAAAACTAGAAAAGAAAAGGCAAAATACCAACGCTCAGAAGATAAAAAAACAGTAAACACAAAGTCCAAAAAGTCCAAAAAGAAAAGCAAAGTGCAAAACCAAAGAGACAACGGCAAGGAACACAGAACAGAGGTAACTGGAGCTAAACATAACAGCACAAAGACTCCGTGACAAGAGGACTGAACTCGGGGTATAAATACACAAAATAAATTGGAAACAGGTGACACTAATGAAAACAGGCAATCAACAACACAAAACACAGGACACAGTGGCGACCTCTAGAGGCCAAAACAAACATAGACAAAAAACAGGAAATAACAGCTGCCTCTAGAGGCCAAAACAGTCCCAGTCCTAACAGAAAAGGTTGCCGGTTCAATGTGAGGGGAGTTGAATGAATGAACAGCACTTTCCCCTCCCTCTGTATCATGGCTAAAGTGCCCTTGAGCAAGGCACCTAACCACCAACTGCTCCCTGGGCGCTGCAGCATAGCTGCCCACTGCTCTGGGCGTGCGTGTGTGTGCGCTCATTGTTCACTTGTGTGTACATGCGTGTGTTCCCTGCTTCACATGGGTTAAATACAGAGGAGGAGTTTCACTGGGTTTGAGTGTACATGTGACATATAAAGGCTTCTAAAACATTGACTATAGCAGGGGTCAGGTGCCATGGTAACTGGAATATGGAAGGTTTTGAACATAAACAATGGAATACAAAATGGTACAATTTTAAAACATCACAGAATGGGACCAGGTATAAAAAGGCAACACTGGCAATCACTCAACACAAACTGTCCTCACAAACACCGTGTCTGACCAGCTACAGTTAACATCCAGCGAGCGACTTTATTTCAGAGATTATTTCACATTTAACTGCAAATACTTCCCATTTCACAGCATCTTCTTCGGAGAATGGTAAGTTTTCACCACATCCCTGTTCTGACTATCTGATTATCTGAATATGGCTGTTAATTTGTAAGTTTGATGGTCAGGATTAATCTTATGGAACCCTGAGTAGTTTTTACATTATGGCATTTTTCCCTTATCCAGAGAAACTTACAATACAACAGAGCAGTTCAGGGTTAAGGGTCTTGCTCAAAACCCCAGTCCTGGCAGCTTGGCGTTTAAACTCGTGGTTTTTTTTTTATCAGTAGTGTAACATCTTAACCACTGAGTTATTTTATAGTTTAATAAGCATTAAAGCATTGGACACAATTATTTAATACTGAAGCATTAGTCACAGTACAATAAGTAATATATCCAGACCGGTTTCTTCAGAGAAATTTAATTATTTCATCAGTAGGCCTCAGGATGGACATGTTCATTTCTTTTTGTAATTTCTTGCTGAAATAATTTGTTTCTCTAAAAGCCAACTCTGTTTTTTTTCTTCAGTTTCAGACTCAGGCAAACGTCTACCCCTCGTCCTACCCCATCCCTCAACCCCACGTCTACCCCTCGTCCTACCCCATCCCTCAACCCCACATCTACCCCTCGTCCTACCCCATCCCTCAACCCCAATTCTACCCCTTGTCCTACTCTGTCCCACCCTACTTCTACCCCCAACCCTCAGTGATGGAGGTAGAACACAACTCTTGGATGCCATATGTTCAGGTATAACACTGTTTCTATTGCAGTCAAAGAGCTATGAATCATTTGGTTGTGTTATATAAACATCTCTTTATTTCTTCAGTAATTAATACTGAAAACTATAATAGAAAATATTGATTTTTGCAGTCTTTCATGTTTTTCCTGAACAGTACTTTTGATTTTTATCATAAATCATACTATGATTTTTATCATTTTATCATACATCATGACTCTCATTCTGTTCATCAGCAGTATCCAGTGACCACACCTGCTGGATGGTTGGGTGGACCTGATGGTGGCTACATGTATGGTAAGTGTCTTTTAACTGTTTTATTTTCTCAATATTCTTTTGCACGGAGGTGGCACAGTGGTGTAGTGGGTAGCGATGCTACCTCACGGCTCCTTGGTTCGATCCTGAGCTCGGGTTACTGTCCGTGTGAAGTTTCACATGTTCTCCCAGTGTCCACGGGCTGCCTCCTTTTATCTCCTTCTTGTGCTACATTTTGTTCAGATGAACATGTGACACTTGTAATCATGTCACCACCTATGATGGAGCCTGAGCTTCAACTGGCAGTGACAAGGGGTGACATTATGGAGACAGAGGAGGCCATGCTGTACCCACCCCAGACTACAGCTCTCAACTGGGGTGACATTACAGAGGCAGAGGAGGCCATGCTGTACCCACCCCAGACGACAACTCTCAACTGGGGTGACATTACAGAGGCAGAGGAGGCCGAGCTGTACTCACCCCTCACTACAACTCACACCTGTGGTGAGGTTATGGAGGCAGAGGAGGCCAAGCCGTACCCACCACTCACTACAACTCACACCTGTGGTGACTTTACAGAGGCAGAGGAGGCCGAGCTGTACTCACCCCTCACTACAACTCACACCTGTGGTGATATTTCGGAGGCAGAGGAGGCCGAGCTGTACTCACCCCTCACTACAACTCACAGCTGTGGTGACTTTACAGAGGCAGAGGAGGCCGAGCTGTACTCACCCCTCACTACAACTCACACCTGTGGTGATATTTCGGAGGCAGAGGAGGCCGAGCTGTACTCTACCCTCACTACAAGTCACACCTGTCGTGACATTTCGGAGGCAGAGGAGGCCGAGCTGTACTCTACCCTAACTACAACTCACACCTGTGGTGACGTTACGGAGGCAGAGAAGGCCGAGCTGTACTCACCTTTCACTACAACTCACACCTGGGGTGACATTACGGAGGCAGAAGAAGCTGAACTGTACTCACCACTCACTACAACTCACACCTGTGGTGACATTACGGAAGCAGAGGAGGCCGAGCTGTACCCACTCCAGACTAAAACTCTCACCTTTGGTGACTTTACGGAGGCAGAAGTGGCCAAGCTGTCCTCACCCCAAAGTAAAACTCTCAGCTTTGGTGACTTTACGAAGGCAGAAGAGGCCGAGCTGTACTCACCCCAGACTAAAACTCTCACCTGTGGTGATGTTACGAAGGCAGAGGAGGCAGAGCTGTACTCACCCCAGACTAAAACTCTCACGTTTGGTGACTTTACGGAGGCAGAAGTGGCCGAGCTGTACTCACCCCAGACTAAAACTCTCACCTTTGGTGACTTTATGGAGGCAGAAGTGGCCAAGCTGTACTCACCCCAAACTAAAACTCTCACCTTTGGTGACTTTATGGAGGCAGAAGTGGCCGACCTGTCTTCACCCCAGAGTAAAACTCTCACCTGTAAAGAACAGACTGAGGAGGGCGAAGAACAGAAGGAAAATGTTAAGGAGAAGAGGGAGCAGAAGGACGAGAGGCACCACAGCAAGAACACCAAGGTACAGCAGTCAAGTCATTTAAAATTATGTTCATGCTTTTAGACAAGGTCTTGTACAGCTGTGTTATGCTATATCACATTTTCAGATTTTTGATTGGCTTAATTAACACACTGGATGTTGACTTTGCCCTTTGACTTTACTCACTCTATTACATCAAAACCAGTGAGCACGTAGCACAAGCAGACAAGTGTGCAGTGGGGTGTTTATTTCATATACTGTATTTTGTATAGCTGCTGCCTGAAATTACCTTTAACAAAGATGACGTACGTATGGACTATGGGGAGATGCAATACCAGTACCATTATATGAACATAACATCGCTGTTCTCGTTAGAGTTTAGTGCGAGTGTACACTGTAAAAAAAAAAAGTTACGCCAACTTAAAAATTCAAGGTAACTTACTGCACAGGATTTTTGAGTTTATATGACAACTAAGATTTTTAAGTTTTGAAGAAAGTTGTGGCAACTTATACTTTTGGCCTCAGATAACTTAGCCTTCATATTCACACAAACTTACTGTATTTTTTTCAGTTTTACATGATAAGAATTCGACTTTAAGGCCACTAATCTTTCATCCACGTAAAAACTAATTTGACAAACGAAATGTGCAAACAATTCAGTATACTGAATTGTCAAATTAGCTTCAGGCTTAAAATAAGTGAATGTGTGACTTAACAAAAAAGCACTGCCACTCCAGTTGTAAAGCAGTTTTGCTACCATCATGTTAAAATAAACATGCTATTTGAACTGGATTGTTATTTGTTAGTTTTTTTCTTTTTTATCAGACATCTAATTTTTTAGGTTTGTTTACCTGACATGTTTCGACGTACGACTGTCGTCTTCCTCAGAGTATCACCGGATGTTATTGGTGACGCATCTTTTATCAGCTGATGTTTCCGAAGGCGTGGCCTTCCTGTCTGGATTGACGTCAATCCAGACAGGAAGGCCACGCCTTCGGAAACATCAGCTGATAAAAGATGCATCACCAATAACATCCGGTGACACTCTGAGGAAGACAAGAGTCGTACGTCGAAACATGTCAGGTAAACAAACCTAAAAAATTAGATGTCTGATAAAAAAGAAAAAAACTAACAATATTCAATATAAGACATAATGAACGTAATCGATGGATTGTTATTTGTTTTATTGTGGTATAAAAAGAAAATTGAACTCAAATTTTGAAGTTTTTACTTGGATGAAAGATTAGTGGCCTTAAAGTTGAATTCTTATCATGTAAAACTGAAAAAATTAAGTTTGCGTGAATATGAAGACCAAAAGTATAAGTTGGCACAACTTTCTTCAAAACTTAAAAATCTTAGTTGTCACATAAACTCAAAAATCCTGTATAGTAAGTTGCCTTGAATTTTTAAGTTGGCGTAACTTTTTTTTTTTTTTTACAGCTCATTCTTTGTTTTTAGACAGGGTCTTGCACAGCTACGGAACCCGAGAGAGGCCCTTCATATAATCCTTTTTTTTATTCACCTTGTTATCCCGAGATAATGACAATTAATTCAGGATCTCGAGAAAACAACACAACTAATTCGAGATCTCGAGAAAACAAAACCGTTATTTCGAGATCTCGAGAAAACAAAACAATTATTTCATGATCTCGAGCAAACAGCTGAGAAATGGTTCATTCAGGTGCGCCAAGAGACTTGTGATATGCTGACTTTGGGGCTATTTCTCATTCTGTATAGACGCAACTTTGGTCATTAGAATGTCTGGAATAATCGATCACCTAATAAGGCAATATTTTGATCAGGGGTTGACACGGAGAGATTGCATTAAGCCTTTTAATAAGGGATAATTTCAAAATTAGTCCGCGGCACCTCCGCAGAAGACTGGCCCGGCTTCGTCTCTACCGACGGAGATACAGTGATCCAGCTGAGATCATCAAATAATTGTTTTGTTTTCCCGGGATCTCGAAATAATGGTTTTGTTTTCTCGAGATCTCGAATTAGTTGTGTTATTTTCTCAAGATCCTGAATTAATTATGTCGTTATCTCGGGATAACAAGGTGAATAAAAAAAGATTATATGAAGGGCCTTTCGCGGCTTCCGTACACAGCTGTGTTATGCTGTATCACATTTTCAGCTGTTTTGATTTTTCCAAGATGGCAGCGCGCACACACGCAGCGGCTCCTCTCTGTCCCAACAGAACGGTGTTTTCGTGTTTTAAACCAGTGTGTATCTGTTTGTCTTTGTCGCGTCCATCAGTCTTAAGTCGCACATACTCCCGTGAGTTTCTGCTCGACATCCACAGAACTATATTCACGGATATAAATCCAGCGGACGCGGAAGTACTATGTGGCTACGGTTTGCTCCAGAGGCCTGCTCAAGCACCGACCCCCCACTCCTGCATCCAGCCCACAGTGGAAGCACCACAGGAGGAACATGCGGAAGCAGAAGAGAGGCAAGCGCTGAGGTATCCAGGCTAGGCTAGTGGCTAACCCTCACCGGCCGGCTATCCCTACCATCACTCTGGCCAACGTACGCTCGCTGAACAACATGCTGGATTATGTCTGCCTGCTCCGCTCATCTTCTAAGCCTGTGAGTGAGTGTTGTGTCCTCGTGTTTGTGGAAACATGGCTTAACGACAGCATCCCAGACTGTGCCATTCAGCTAGCCCGGCTAACATGCTACCGGTCAGACAGAGCGCTAGCCGAGGGGGGGGAAGACTCGTGGTGGAGGACTCTGTGTTTACATCAGTGATGCCTGGTGCCGCGATGCTGTTGTGGTCTGCAAACACTGCTCACCTCTGGTGGAGTTTATGATCATTAAATGCTGGCCATTCTACCTGCCAAGGGAATTTACAGTCATATTGCTGGTAGCAATATACATCCCTCCTGGCTCCAATAACAACAGGAGTGAAGCACTGAATGTACTCTATCAGCACATCAGTGAGCAGCAGACAGCCCACCCAGATGCTTTCCTCATCCTGGCTGGAGATTTCAACCATGCAAACCCCAAGAGCGTGTTTCCAAAACTCTATGGACATATCAACTTTCCCACATGTGTAAACGATACTCTGGACAATGTTTACACCATGCATAAAGACGCCTACAAAGCCCTACTCCTCCCCCACCTTGGGGCCTCAGATCACTCCACTGTTATGCTAATGCCAGCATACAGGCTGCTGGTTAAAGTCACCAAACCAGCTACAAAGCAGATACGTGTGTGGCCAGAGGGTTCATCAGAGGCACTCCAGGACTGTTTTTCCACCACTGACTGGAGCATGTTCAGACAGGCAGCCACCTACAACAACATCACAGATCTCCAGGAGTATACGGAGACCGTCACTGCCTACATGAGGAAGTGCATGGACGATGTTACAGTCACCAGAACCATCTCCATTCAGGCCAATCAGAAGCCATGGCTGACAAGGGAAGTCCGCAGGCTCCTGAGGGCTCGGAATGCCGCCTTCAGAGCTGGGGACAAGGTGGGCCTGAGGACAGCTAGGGCCAACCTGTCACGAGGCATCAGGGTGGCCAAGAGACAGTATTCCAGGAACATTGCTGCCTACTTGAATGACAGCAGAGACACCAGGAACCTGTGGCGGGGGATTCAGACCATCACAGACTACAAGCCCTCGCCACAGACCTGTGACAACTCCATGTCTCTGCTAAATCAGTTGAACGACTTCTTCGCTCGCTTTGAGGCAGACAACAGCACCACATCACAGAAGACCCCACCACCTCCCGGTGACCAGGTGTTGACGCTGTCCCCAGACAGCGTGAGGAGAGCTCTCAGGATGACAAATGCATGGAAAGCCCTGGGTCCTGATAACATTCCTGGTCGTGTCCTGAGAAACTGTGCCGAGGAGCTCACAGATGTCTTTACAGACATCTTCAACATCTTGTTGAGCCAGGCTGTTGTCCCCACGTGCCTCAAAGCCACCACCATCATCCCGGTCCCGAAGAAGCCATCTCCCTCCTGCTTCAATGACTACCGCCCTGTCGCACTCACTCCCATCCTCATGAAGTGCTTCGAGCAGCTAGTCATGTGGCATATCAAGTCTGACCTCCCCCCTGCCCTGGACCCTTTCCAGTTTGCATATCAGTCCAACCGTTCGACCAATGATGCCATCTCCACTGCCCTCCACTCAGCCCTCACCCACCTGGAGACAAAAGACTCGTATGTCAGAATGCTGTTCATAGACTTTAGCTCAGCATTCAACACAATCATTCCTCAGCAGCTCATTCATAAACTGGACCAGCTGGGACTCAACACCTCCCTGTGCAACTGGCTGCTGGACTTCCTGACGGGGAGACCACAGGCTGTACGGGTCGGCAGCAACTCCTCCAGCACCATCACATTGAACACGGGGGCCCCCCAAGGATGTGTGCTGAGCCCCCTCCTCTTCACTCTGCTGACCCACGACTGCACACCAACATCCAGCTCTAATCTCTTCATTAAGTTTGCGGACAACATGACTGTGGTGGGTCTCATCAACAATGGCGATGAGACAATCTACAGGAGTGAAGTGAGCCACTTGGCCATGTGGTGCAAGGACAACAATCTCCGTCTGAATGTGGAGAAGACGAAGGAGATTGTTGTGGACTTCAGGAGAGCGCACACCCAGCATGTTCCACTAACTATCAACGGTGCTGCAGTGGAGAGGGTGAGCAGCACCAAGTTTCTGGGTGTGCATATCTCTGAAGACCTGTCCTGGAGCAAACAACACTGCATCACTGGCCAAAAAAGCCCAACAGCTTCTGTACTTCCTCTGCAAACTGAGGAGAGCAAGAGCCCCGGCCCCCATCATGTACACGTTCTACAGAGGCACCATCGAGAACATCCTGACCAGCTGCATCACCGTGTTGTGGGTGCATTTGGGTAATTGAGTGATCAATCTCATTAAATCAGTCTCATATTAAATTTGAAGGTTAATAATGAAATTGTCCCCGTGTCCGCGTGGGTTTCCTCCGGGTGCTCCGGTTTCCCCCACAGTCCAAAGACATGCAGGTTAGGTTAACTGGTGACTCTAAATTGACCGTAGGTATGAATGTGAGTGTGAATGGTTGTCTGTGTCTATGTGTCAGCCCTGTGATGACCTGGCGACTTGTCCAGGGTGTACCCCGCCTTTCACCCGTAGTCAGCTGGGATAGGCTCCAGCTTGCCTGCAACCCTGTCGAAGGATAAAGCAGCTAGAGATAATGAGATGAGATGAGATAATTAAATTGAATCAGTCTCATATTATCATTACAACATTCATGGAATCAGTCTCATTTGAATCATTTAAATTGAATCATTCAAAGTGAATCATCCAAGTGAATCATTCAAATGAATCATTTAAAGTGAACCATACCGTTAATTTTGGTGCTTAATAATAAATTACCAAACAGCCAAATTATGGTATATTCCAAATTATTATGATCACTTACCATATTACATAAACTATATGCACCTTTTTGAATTCTTTGGGAGATTGGGGACTTAAGATATTGTTGGAACACAAATAAAACACACAGTTTCAATAATAAATGAATTTATTATAACAAAGATAAAAATGAATAATAGCAGATTAAATATATACAAACAGTGAGGTGTGTGTGTGTAGATGTGTGTGTGTGTGTGTGTGTGTGTGTGTGTGTGTGTATATATATATATATATATATGTGTGTGTGTGTGTGTGTGAGAGAGAGAGAGAGAGAGAGAGAGAGACCTTGTGTGGGTGTGGCTTACAAGAGGGTTAGCTTTGTAGCTAACTCCACATGTGTTTGTAAGAGGCCATTGTAGGCCTAGATTAGCCTTGTGATGCTAAGTAAAGGAATGCTATCTAAGTAGAACAAAAGGATTAGCATGTGTTGCTAATGTGTGCTTGTGTGTGTGGCCTGTGTGTGTGAAAGGCCCTAGATTAGCCTCGTGTGGCGAAGCTAAGAAGGGTGTGTCACCACGTGGGGTTTGAGGAGAACAAAAGAGTTAGCATGGATTGCTATCTAAGGTGTGTGTGAGTGTGGGGGAGGAGTTGACCACGTGGCTAGGCTAAGACAAAGGAATGCTAGCTAACATGTGTTTGTGTATGTAAGCAACTGATTAGCTTTGTGTGCTAACTAGACAAAGGAAAGCTAGCTGACATGTGCTTTTGAGGCCGTGTGTAAGGCCTAAATGTCCTTTGGGGACAATACCGTTATCTCTGGATGTTAATAAGATAGAAGAATTAGCCGTGGCAGCTAATCCACTAGCTTTATAACATTACCAAATTCACTGAAACCTTGATAAGGTCAAAATGTGTGATAAGGAAATTAAAGTGTTAGTCAGGGATAGAGAGGAGCATGCACAGCCTATCTATTAAAACAATTGAGAGAACATAGAACAAAATAAATCAACACGCTGCGTGTTTAACAGTGTAACAAATAAACCTGGGTTTAATTTCACGCTATTTCAATAAAAGCTAAATTCCTAAGACTGATCTTTATGCCCAAAATGTTTCAGTCTTACTTCCAGTATCATGCTTATATGCAAGATTAGGGAGATGTTCTAAAACTTCTGAGTCTTGCCATTGTGGAGCACATGAGTCGATTCCGTGAGTCGATTCTGTGGAGCAGAGAACTTCTTGATCCGACGACGGTCGTGATGAAAAGAAAGTCTCTGATCAAAATAATGTGCACAGCGCTTCAATCAGGAGGAATTCTGGTCGCTCCTAATTATAAATTAACTGCTTTGGGCTGCAGTCATACGTACTTAATGAATGAATGAAAAACCAGTTGTAACTCACTGAGTTTAAAATCGCGCGATCTTAGTTTTTACCGTGGCCAGTGGTAAACAAAGAAATTGCGCTAACTCGTGGATCTTGCAAGAAAGAAAGAAAAAAGAAAAGACGTCTTTATCTGGTTTGCTCACGGAGCGTATCTCTTTGTGCATCCAGATGGCTTGGAATCCGGACACGAGAGAGGAAGAGCGGAAGTGTCGTTCCATTATTCATGTCTTCATAGAGGACGTGGTGTTGGTGATCCCGCCCCGGCGTGACGCAGGCCAACGCAGAAAGGGGCTGATGGGAAATGTAGTTTTTAAAGGGGACTGTACCTACAGTGTGGTACGGTGCCTGCACCGTGTTCTGCTGCAAGACTCTGCAGCGCATCGTGAGAGCAGCTGAGAGGATCATTGGTGTCTCTCTCCCTTCTCTTATGGATATCTATAACTCCCGCCTCACCCGCAAACCCATCAGGATTGCAGGTGACCCCACCCACCCATCTCACAGCCTCTTCAGTCTGCTGCTGTCAGGGAGGAGACTGCGGAGTCTCCGGGCCAAAACCAGCAGGCTCAAGGACAGTTTCTTTCACCAGGCGGTCAGGAGGCTCAACTCCCTCCCTGTTCTGCCCCTCCTCCCCCCTCTGCCCCCTGCCACAGATTCTGCACGCACACACCCCTGCCCCCCCTTCAGCATCTGACATGTCACCCTCACAGTTCCCCCCCAACACACACACACACACACATATATATATATATATATATATATATATATATATATATATATATACTCTTAACATTCATTCACACACTGAACTCAGGGACTGCACATTTCACTTTACCTCGCTCATTTGCACTATTCCGTACTACCTCACCTAAACAGCTATTAGTTTATTGTTTATACTGCTTATTTCATGTTTACCTGCTATACCTCAAGTGCCCTTGACTGTTTATTTGCTCCAATTTATATATATATATATATATATATATATATATATATATATATATATATATATATATATAATACACACACACACA
Source organism: Neoarius graeffei (assembly GCF_027579695.1). Lineage (NCBI taxonomy): Eukaryota > Metazoa > Chordata > Actinopteri > Siluriformes > Ariidae > Neoarius > Neoarius graeffei. The sequence goes on from NC_083575.1 coordinate 78,582,020, forward strand.
TACATTATTATATGTATGTATATATGTATATATATATATATATACACACATATTATGTGTGTGTATATATATATATATATATATATATATATATATATATATATATATACACACACACACACACACATATACCGTAAAATACCAAATAATAGCCGAGTTCCAATTAACCGCCGAGTTCCCTTTAACGGCCGGGTGTACGCGTGTGTTGTGACAAATAAAGGCCGGTTCCGAATACTCGCCGGGGTCTAAAAAAAAAAAAAAAAGCGTCCGAACGTTCTATCTAGAATCTTGAGGCCCAGCACTTTTCTGGTTTTCTGGTGTTTAAACGATTTTGCATTGCATAGTTTTCTACCGAAACAGTATGAATGAATGAATGAATGAATGAATGAAATTATTTCTATAATACTGTTTACAACATTTTGTTACGTGATAATAAACATGCCATTTCAATGTTATAATCTTGGTCTACCGTAATATTTCTTGAGGAATGCAACTCCGTAACTTTTGACAGATGTCTTAGCCACCCCTTTGGGTATACCCAACGAAAGCCAGCGTGTGTGGTGACATTGAGGACTGCGGGTTTCCAAGGTTGGACTGCTGCTTCTGTTAAACGACCTAAATTGCCGAATGCATGCGTCAAAGCACACACTGAGTTTTATTAAAGACCTTATACCATTTCACTTGCCCTTACCCATTCGGATCTGGAAGACGCTTTACAAAAAAGGTGAGAGCGTTCTAACATGCATTTCAGTCTGCTCGCGGCCAATCTAATCCAAGGGGCCTTTTCAACAAGTAATCTGTCGTGCAAGTTGGGCAGAAGCACGCGTCAGGCAGGCAACATGTAGGCCTACAAGTCAGTAACCTATTCAACTAACTTTCATCCGAACTTTAAGTTTTCTACGGGGTCGAGCCACCGTACCAACTCACTCGGGGAATAGGCTCATATCGGCCAAATAGGGAGACGTCTTGGAGAGAAACGTGATGCAAGATGACAGTATGTAGCCACTGCAGGTCACTTATTTTTCAGCATAAGAAAAAACCCTTTGGTTTGACACTTCGCACCCTAATTATGTTGCTTCAACGTCGCGCCCTCCATGCAATTTCAGATTGACAGACATCGCGAAGCGCAAAGGGTGGAGGCTGCATGGGTGAGGGTGATAGCAAGTGACCATAACTTTGCAGAGTAATTAAATCACAGTGCTGCGCACAGACAATGGTGTGGTTTCTTGATTATTTTGTAAAGCATGCACTTAACTAGTCATTAACAGGAAAAGGTGTGTGATTTATCCTTTATCCACCCCGACTGTGCCATGCGAAGATGCATTCTGCGTCTTCAAAATTCCCCGAAGTCGGCACCGTGCTATCTGTAATCTAACTCTAAACAAACTGTAAGTTATACTGGTTAAAAGTAGGCCTATCTGAGAATGATTTTTTCCCCCGTTTTGAGGTAGATTTTGGGGAAGGTATTTGTGAAGAAGGAATTAATCGCCTGTTCCAAATAGCCGCCTAGTCTCTAATACGCGCCGGGTCTCTTACGTGATTGAGACAAATAATCGCCCGGGCTATTATTTGGTATTTTACGGTACACACACGTGTGTATATATATATATATATATATATATATATATATATATATATATATATATATATATATGTGTGTGTGTGTGTGTTTGTATCGAGTGTTTAGTCTATGTCTAGTTCTTATCTAGAGTGTTTATATTGTTTATTTCAATAATTTTATTTTTATTTATTGCATAGCCTGTTTGCACTGTGGGTCAGAGAGGACTGAAATTCCATCTGTGCTGTATGTCGAGCATGTATAGCATATTTGACAATAAAGTTGGCTTGACTTGACTTTCTGTATCTCCTCGCTGTCCTCTACAGGTGATGATGGAGAACAACCGCTCGAGACACTTCGGCTATGTGACCCATTTGTCGACCTCAGAAGCTTTAACGGCACCGACAGGAACGGACAGCAAAATGGTGGGCAGGAAACCAGCATTTCTAACTCTGTACAACAGCAGGGAGGAACAGAAACCACACCTCACTCGATCAGGACAGAGGAACTGCCCTACCAAGCCCCGGCAGAGTCAGTGGAAGAACGCACGGAGGGTCCTGGTCTTCCCTCTGTCACACCAATTCACCACATAAAAATTAATAAATAAAACATTTTAAAATGCTACACAAATGTCTGCATCTTTATCATAGTCAATAAATGTTGGTGTAAACGACTCACACAGCAGCAGCAGTAAAGGTTCTGTGCTAGAAATCTGGTTTAATAATCAGCTCTAAAATTCCACCTCAATAAAAATTAGACTAAACACCATTAAAACTTTAATTATTGACATAGATTAATGATAACCGAGTGTTGTTTGTTTAGATAAATACAGATCATGTGTGTAAGAGTAAACAGCTCAGAAAACACCACAGACTCAGGGTAAGAACACACATGAGATTTTCTTTGCTGGTGTGCTCATTCCCTTTGGGACAGTCAGTGTGCAGTAACGTAACATTTTCATCATTATGTTTTTGAAGGTTTGTATTTAAAAAAGGGTGATGTGCTGCATCAACTGTCTCCCGTCCGACTCGTATCTTAACTCGCTCAGACTCCTGAGCTCTTATCTGCCCTTTATACAGAGTTTCTGTGTGTGTTCTTCCCAGTGTTTGTGTGGGTTTCCTCTGGTTTTTATATAAATAATTTATATTATTTTCTCCCCTGCTTTTTTATTCATTTTGGTTGTTACTAATGATATATATTCATTTTAATGCATTACAATAAAGCATTACATAGACTTCAAGGTATAAAAAAGGCCAAACGGCATGGCAGATGCAAAGGCCACATACTCCAGATCATGAAGCTCCACCACACCCTCGATGATGGCTTCCACATCAGAATTCTTACTGCTGGGAGTCTCTCTGGCGACAGAAATTTCCATTGTTGCTCTCTCTATGGCACTCAGTGTGTTGGCCTCAGTCATGTCCTGGTGAAAGATGAATTATTTTACAGCTTTTTAAAAAACCTCAAACTGCATTTTTTTATTTCAATCATTACCTCAGGGCTGTGAAATTTAAACAAATTAAGGTCTTATAATTTGGGCAATTTATTTTTTGCAGCATGTTTTCACAAACTTATTTTGTAAAATGTGGCAAAGGTGCCACCTATTTTTGCACACACGCACCTTGTACTCCTGCACCAGAACGTCAGGATCCTCAATGAGGTAGATGCAGAGTCCTTTTATGATGCACTCCCTGCCAGCATCATCGATGTCATTGTCAAGATTCAACAAAGAACAGAGTGTAGTGCACTCATGAATGTATGCATAATTCACCTTCATAACTGTGTTTGTTACAGCATTGCCATGCAGGTTTTGCTCAGCTGTTTGTTACAGCATTGCCATGCAGGTTTTGCTCAGCTCTTTGTTAAGCACTTGTTTATAGATTCACCGTCTTGATTGTTGTGCTTCCGATAATAGTTGCGATCCCTTTAAGGAACCGGGTGATGTTTTGACACGCTGCTTTTCTGTTCATGCGCAGCGCCATGTTTTGAGATATATGCGCCGTTTACACATACCCGGGTATTTTTAAAAATGCATATTTTCTAAACTCCGTTTTCCAAAATAACTTCGTGCACACAGCTGTGTTTTTTTTTTTTTTAATTACGTTTATATTGATCCGCATAAATACGCTGTCAAGAGCTGTTAAACTATGCCAAGACTGTGGTGCTGTACAGATTCCTCCGATGTGGGCAACTTTATGTACATGGGGCCAATGTGGATGGTAATTGCTCGACACTGTTGAGCGAGCAAGGCCGAACGCATTAGCTGTCTTGCGCAGTCTACCCTCGTCAGCCAGGTAATAGAGTGTGCAGGCAACTTTTTTGACGACATCGACAGAAGTGCGCATGTGAGTACACTCACCCTGTATGTACGGACATACCAACTCTGCGAGTGACAGGAGTGAGGATCGTGACATTCTGAAATTTTCCTGCCATTCCTCCGGGACGACAACGCCATTCTCGAAATTCTCCCACCAGATAGCAGTCCGTCCAGGTCGAACCCAAAATCGCCGATGCTGGCAGTGGTATGGTCGGGCTCTTTTGGTCACCAGAAGCTCCGCAATTGCTGCCCTCTGAGCCCTAATGCGTCTCTGCTGGTCAATGAGCTTTATGAGCTTTATTCTCAAAAGCAAACTGGCGAATATAGCTCTTAATAACAGAAATGCTGCTACTCTGAGTGTTTCCATGCTTGTCATATGTACAATGGTTGCTCTTTTGTGGCGTGAAGATTGCCTAAAACTCCATTTTGGTCTCTTTACACACAAACGCAAAACGGAGTTTTAAAAAAATCTCCACTTTTGCCGGGGTTTTTAGAAAGAATCGTTTTCAGAGGAAAAAACTCCGTTTGTGTATAAACGAAAGGCACAAACGAAGGCAAAGGTCTGCGTTTTTAAAAATACCCAGGTATGTGTAAACGGTGCCATACTTGTAGTGTTAATAAAAATGACTCACGGCTCTGAGTCTGAAATGTGAGAAGTTATCAGTTTTCTCATTACAAACGCAACTTCAACACTGGTGACCCCGACGTGATCCAGAACGACATGGCCGCCAACGCTGTGTCTCTAAAGCTCCCCGAATTTTGGGAATCTTCGGCATCAGTGTGGTTCGCACAGACTGAGGCACAGTTCGCCTTGCGTGAGATCCAGAGGTGGAAAAACCCGGGTGCAGAAAGTAAAAACCCTGCCACATTTTTGCTCCAGCCAATTCAATGAACCAGCTGATCCTAATTACCACATCCCCTAAGCCAGGTTGATGAGCTAATTGGTGAAATCACCTGTGTTGAGAGCACAGGCAGAAGGAAAACCTAAGCAGGACTTTTACTTTGTCAATCCAGTTTTTCCACCTCTGGTGAGATCACCGCCGATGACACTAAATATTACTACGTGGTGTCTGCCCTCGGGAGTTCTACTGCATCGAGAGTGGTGAGCCTTCTTAAACGTCCTCCTGCAGAAAGGAAATATGATACACTGAAGGAACATTTACTTAAAACGTTCGAGCTGTCTGATGCTGAGAGGGCCAGCAGGCTTTTCTCCCTTCATGGGCTGGGTGACAGCAAGCCCTCCGAACTCATGGACAGAATGCTTGATCTGCTCGGTGAACACAAACCGGATTTTCTTTTCCTGCACCTTTTCCTGTGCCAACTGCCTACTCAAGTGAGGGCTGCTTTAGCCAACACTGCCATCACTGATTGCCGAGAACTGGCAGCAGAGGCTGACAAATTTTTCCTGGCTAGTCAGCAGCACTGCGCAGCCGCCCTTCCTGCAGGTGCAGTGCCAGAAACGCCAAATGACCATATGCTCGCTGCAGCAGCAACCCCTCATCGGCAGCAGTCTTCAGGTTTATGTTTCTACCATGCCAAGTTTGGCCCCAAGGCTAAACGATGCCATTCTCCGTGCAGCTTCAGTGGAGTGGAAAACGCCAAAGCCGGCGCTCACTAGTGGCCGTGAGCATCGGCCATGCTGGCAGGCTGCTCTTCATCCGCGACTCCATCTCCGGCCGACGATTCCTCTGCGACACAGGGGCACAGCGGAGTCTACTACCTGCCTCACAGTTGGACGTGGTGGCTGACACTCATGGCCCCCCCATGGAAGCCGCCAATGGCAGCCCCATTCACACATACGGCACTAGACACGTTGCACTGTGTTTTGGAGGCCAACGATTTGGCTGGGACTTTGTTACTGCCAAGGTTGCTGTTCCCTTCCTAGGGTCAGATTTTTTGTGTGCATACGGACTGTTGGTGGACGTGAAAAACCACCGCTTGATCGACACTGTCACTTTTTGTTCTTATGCATGCATGCTCAGTGACTCTGACTCCATACATCTCTCTAGCATGCTGTCTGTCACAGACCGTTTCCAGCGGCTGCTCGCCGAGTTTCCAGCACTCACGCAGCCCACCTTCTCCGCCACTACTGCCAAACATGGTGTGGAGCACCACATCGCCACCACTGGTCCGCCTGTGTATGCCCGCGCGCGACGCCTCGAGCCGACCAAGCTTGCTGTGGCAAAGGCGGAGTTCGAGGCCATGGAGCGCCTAGGGATTGTTCGTCGCTCCAACAGTCCTTGGGCCTCTCCCTTGGGCCTCTCCCCACCTCGTCCCCAAACCTGGGGGTGGCTGGCGGCCTTGTGGAGACTACCGACGACTCAACGACGTGACAACGCCTGACCGCTACCCAGTTCCACACATACAGGATGTGTCAGCTCACCTGGCTGGCAAGATCATTTTTTCAAAGGTGGACCTAATCAGAGGATACCATCAGGTGTCCGTACGCCCCCTTGACATCCCGAAAACAGCAGTGATCATGCCGTTTGGTTTGTTTGAGTACTTGCGTACACCGTTCGGACTCAAGAATGCAGCTCAAACTTTCCAAGGGCTCATGGACTCAGTGTTACGGGATCTCCCCTTCGTTTTCGTATACCTTGATGACATTCTCGTGGCAAGTTCATCGCTTTCTGAACACCTGTCGCACCTTTGCACTCTGTTCGAGCGACTCAGCAAGCATGGACTCATCATCAATACAGCGAAGAGCCAGTTCGGGCTCTCCACCATAGACTTTCTGGGACACAGAGTCACAAGGGACGGGCTCGTCCCTCTTCCATCAAAGGTGGAGGCCTTCACCGCTTTCCCACGCCCAGTCACAGTCAAAGCCCTACAGGAGTTTCTCGGCATGGTGAACTTTTACCATCGTTTTCTCCCCAGGGCCGCCCAAATCATGCGACCCTTGTACGAGGCCCTGAAAGGTGGCAAGCCTAAGCATGCTGTGAACTGGACCCCGGACAGAGACAAGGCCTTTGTTGACACTAAAGTGGCCCTGGCTAAGGCTGCCATGCTGGCCCATCCTGCCGCCTCTGCCCCAATCGCACTTACCACAGATGCCTCGGACTACGCGGTGGGTGCGGTTTATTAACAGTGGGTTGGTCACGCCTGGCAGCCTCTTGCTTTTTTCAGCAGGCAGTTGCGCCCCAGTGAACGGAAGTATAGCACCTTCGACCGGGAGTTGCTTGGTGTGTACCTCGCCATCCGATACTTTCGTTCAATGCTGGAGGGGCGCCGGTTCACCGTTTTTGTGGACCACAAGCCACCGACTTTTGCCATGTCTAAAGTCACTGAGCCATGGTCTGGTCGGCAACAGCGGCAGCTGACTTACATTTCCAAGTTCATGACAGACATTGCACACGTCGCTGGAAAAAGCAACCATATCACAGACTGCCTCTCCCGTGCTGTTGCAGGGGCAGTCCACCTCGGCCTGGACTACAGCAGCATGGCAGCGGAGCAGGCTACAGACCCAGATGTGCAGGCTCTCCGGTCATCCGCTATGGGACTGCGACTGTGGGAGGTATCATTTAATGATGCTGGCACCACCCTGCTTTGCGACATCTCCATGGGCCCTCCTAGGCCTGTCGTCCCTGCAAAGTGGAGGCGGCCTGTTTTTGATGCCATACATGGTCTTTTACACCCAGGGACCAAGGCCTCACAACGGCTGGTGGCAGCCAAGTTTGTGTGGCATGGACTTAAAAAGGATGTGAGGGATTGGGCAAACACCTGCGTGGAGTGCCAACGTGCCAAAGTCCACTGACACACCAAAGCTCCACTACAACAGTCTGAGGTACCGGAACGACATTTCGACCATGTGAACATCGACCTGGTCGGCCCACTGCCTCCCTCACAGGGTTACACTCATTTGCTGACTATGGTCGACAGGACCACACGGTGGACAGAAGCTGTTCCACTGTCGTCCATAACATCGGCTGACGTAGCACGGGCATTTATTAGCACTTGGGTATCCCGTTTCGGCACCCCCTCAGACATTTCCTCAGACCGCGGCGTACATGTGACAGTTCGTGTAAGTGGGTGAAGGACGGCAGGACAGAACTGAGTTCACAAAACTCTTTTATTTCCACTTTTCAGTGCAAATCTTTCTCTCTCAGCCATGCACGCACACACATTCCAGTCGTCTGGTTCGGGAGAGAGCTCCCTCTGCTCTCGCTCTCTCTCCTTAAATAGGGCACAGTCACTGGGAAGACACAAACACATTAATTAATGACAGGTGTAGTGATTCTGCCACTTACCTTCCCTGACTCTGCCCTCCTGTCACAGACCGATGCTTGACCATGCCCCCGCTGCCACATATCCCCACCGCCCGACTCAGGCCGGGCGGCCGTCCGGCCTGCAGCCAACTCCCCCCCCCGACGGGAAAGGAAGTCCGCCACGACCATCTGTGCCCCCGGCCTGTGGATCACCTTGAAGTTAAAGGGTTGGAGTGCCAGATACCAACAGGTGATCCGCGTGTTGGCATCCTTCATGCGGTGGAGCCACTGGAGGGGCGCGTGGTCCGAACAGAGGGTGAAAGGGCATCCCAGCAGGTAGTACCGGAGGGTGAGGACCGCCCATTTGATCGCCAGGCACTCCTTCTCGATGGTGCTGTAGCGCCCCTCACGCACCGACAGCTTACGACTAATGTACAAGACTGGGCAATCCTCCCCCTCCACCTGCTAGGACAAAACAGTGCCCAGCCCTCTGTCCGACGCATCCGTCTGCAACATAAAGGGGAGAGAAAAGTCAGGGGAGTGTAAAAGTGGCCCCCCACACAGTGCAGCCTTTACCTTAGAGAAAGCCCGCTGGCATTGCTCCGTCCACTGGACTGGATCTGGTGCCCCCTTTTTAGTGAGATCAGTCAGCAGGCTGGTGACGTCCGAATAATTAGGTATAAACCTACGATAGTAGCCAGCCAGCCCCAGGAACTGTCTCACCCCCTTTTTGGTCTTGGGCCTCGGGCAGGCCACAATTGCTGCTGTCTTGTTAATTTGGGGACGCACCTGCCCGTTGCCCAAGTGGAAGCCCAGATACCGTACTTCCACCCGCCCAATCGCACACTTCATTGGGTTGGCTGTGAGACCCGCTCGCCTCAGCGACTTAAAGATGGCCCTCAGGTGTTGTAAGTGCCGCTGCCAGTCATTACTATAAATAATGATATTGTCAAGGTATGCGGCCGCATAGGTGGCGTGGGGGCGGAGGACCCTGTCCATCAGCCGCTGAAACGTAGCGGGCACCCCAAACAGCCCAAAAGGAAGTGTGACGAATTGGTGTAAGCCGAACGGTGTGGAAAAGGCCGTCTTTTCCCGGGATAATGGAGTCAAGGGGATCTGCCAATAACCCTTTGTTAAATCCAGTGTCGAGTAAAAATGAGCCATGCCTAGCCGATCGAGCAACTCATCAATACGAGGCATTGGGTATGCATCGAATTTAGACACCGAATGTAGTGACTTTTCTATAGTCTGCACAGAACCGGACCGACCCTTCGGCCTTGGGTACCAAGACCACCGGGCTGCTCCGGTCACTGTGGGACTCCTCGACGATGCCCATTTCGAGCATGGCCTCGAGTTCTTCCCGAACCACTTTTTTCTTGTGCTCGGGTAACCTGTAAGGGCGGCTACACACTACCACCCCCGGGGGCGTCCCGATGTGGTGCTCTATGAGGTTGGTGCAGCCGGGCAGGGGCGAGAACATGTCCGAAAACTCGGTCTGCAACTGGGCAACCTCCGCGAGTTGGGTCGGGGAGAGGTGGTCTCCACAGGGGACCGGAGAGGTATGCGATGCCAATGTTCCCTTTTGCACCTCCGGCCCCAGCTCCGTCTTCTCCGGAACCACTGACACCAATGCCACGGGGACCTCCTCGTTCCAGAGTTTGAGCAGGTTGAGGTGGTAAATCTGTAGAGCCCCACCCCTATCCGTTCGCCTTACCTCATAGTCAACGTCCCCGACTCGCCATGTGACCTCAAAGGGTCCTTGCCACTTGGCGACTAATTTGGAGCTTGATGTGGGCAACAGTACGAGTACTTTCTCTCCCGGTGCGAACTCCCTAAGGCGCATACCCCTGTCATACAGGCGGGTCTTTCGTTTTTGGGCCTGCCGCAAATTCTCCTGAGTTAGGTGCGTGAGTGTGTGGAGTTTTGCGCGCAGGTCCATAATGTATTGGATTTCGTTTTTACATGGTGAAGGTTCCTCCTCCCAATTTTCCCACAGCACATCTAGGATGCCGCGCGGCTTACGCCTGTATAACAATTCAAACGGGGAGAACCCCGTAGAGGCTTGGGGGACCTCTCGCACTGCAAAGAGCAAGGGTTCAAGCCATCTATCCCAATTACGTTCGTCCTCACTTACGAATTTTTTAATTATGTTCTTGAGGGTGCGACTGAACCGTTCAACTAAACCGTCCGTTTGTGGGTGATACACGCTGGTGCAGATCGGCTTAATACCCAACAACCCATACAGTTCGTTCAGTGTACGTGACATAAACGAGGTGCCTTGGTCAGTCAGAATCTCTTTCGGGATTCCAACTCGGGAGATAACGTGGAAGAGTGCCTCCGCAATACTGCGTGCTGAGATATTGCGAAGAGGCACTGCTTCCGGGTATCATGTTGCATAGTCCACTAGAACTAATATAAAGCGGTACCCTCGTGTTGACCGATCTAATGGCCCGACGAGATCTATCCCAATTCTTTTGAACGGGGTCTCGATTAATGGTAGAGGGCGCAAAGGCGCTTTTGGAATGGCCGCTGGATTTACTAACTGGCATTTGCGGCATGCCGTACACCACCTACGGACATCGCCGCGAATCCCTGGCCAATAGAACCGGGCCATTATTCGGGCTAGTGTTTTATCCTGCCCTAAGTGTCCAGCCATGGGATTAAAGTGAGCCGCCTGGAATACCAATTCCCGGCGGCTCTTCAGAATTAAAAGCTGCGTGACTCGCTCTTTAGTTTGAGTGTCCTGCGTCACTCGGTATAATCTATCCTTCATAATTGCGAAGTAGGGGAAGGATGGGGTGGCAATCGGCGGGAGCGATTGACCATCGATTACTCTCACTTGGTCAAACGCATGCCGCAGAGTCTCGTGAGGGATTCCCCGAGAGAGGGAGGAGGAGCCGGTGGCTCCTCACTCTGATGCGAAGATGACGTAGACGGCTCTGTGACAGCTGCTCCTGCCAAAGCGACACCGGGACCTCCCCCTGTTAAATGACAGGACCCACTCTTCACTAAATGTGTCATTAAATCCTGAAATCCCGGCCAATCAGTCCCCAAAATTAGAGAGTGGGTAAGGCGAGGATTAACCGCCACCTTCACTACAAATTTTTCCCCTCGAAAAAAATGTGGACCGACACTAAAGGGTAGTTGTGAACATCCCCGTGCACACACAACACCTTCACCAATTGTGCTCCCCCCAATGCCTCGTCCTGCACCAGGCTTTGGTGGATTGAGGTCTGATTACAGCCAGAATCCACCAACGCCTGATATGTATCCCCTTGGATACTCACCGGTATGCAATACGCTCCAGCCCGATCGAGGGCGGCTCCCGGTGCGTCGGGGATCCGAACCACCGCACCCACCTCCATTACCGAGCACTGCTGTTGGAGGTGGCCCGGCTCCCTGCCTCGCCAGCGAACCGGCCTGGGCTTCCTTTCTGCACTAGTGCTCTGGGGCTCACTCACCTGAGGGGGGAGAGAGACGGACACAGAAGGGAGACACGGGAGGGCACTGCGGGTGCGGCGGGCCGGCTGAGGTGGTGCCGGCCCCCGCCTCCGCGGTGGGGGAATAGGGCGAGGAGGAGACACAGGAGGAGGGGAGAGAGAGAGAGAGAGGAGAGAAGAGAAGAGGTCATCTGCTGTCCTGTCGTCGGGACAGCCACCAGATGGTCCTCCGCCAGCTCGATTGCCTGATCCAGCGACACCGGGCGGTGGCACTGGACCCACTCTGCGGTTCCCACTGGTAAACGCGCGACGAACTGCTCCAGTACCACCTGGTCGATGAGTCCCTCGGCGTCGCAGCTGTCGGCCCTCAACCACCGCCAGCAGGCGTCCCGGAGTTGCTGGCCAAATGCGAACGGCCGGCCGACTTCCTCCAAGCGCAGAGCGCGGAAACGATCTTGTCTTAGAAAGTGGCCAATCATCATCCATTTGCGCCATTTCACCTCTATGCTCATAGGCTTCATGGTTGTTCTTTGTAGTAGCTCATCTGTGCTCACGTGATCTTCCCAAAGGATCCTTAGTATTTGCCGGAGACATTTGTTCTGGAACGTGTCTATGATCTTGTTATCCCCTTTATTCATTTTCCATGTCTCGCATCCATATAGAAGGACTGGTATGATCATTGTCTTGAAAAGTTTAAGCTTTGTTCTTCTTGATATGTGGCTTGACTTCCAGATCTTTTTTAATCTTACAAATGAGCCTCTCGCCTTCGATACTCTATTCTTTAGATCTTTCATTCCTCCTCCTTCCTTGCATACTATTGCTCCTAGGTAGTTGAACTGTTCCACATTCTCAATATCATGCCCTGCAACAGCTATCTTTTCTTGGTTATGAGGGTTAATTCTCATCATTTTGGTCTTTTCTGCATTGATCTTGAGTCCGACGCATCTGGCTTCTTGATCTAACCTGTTCAATTTGTCCTGCATTTGTTGTCGAGTAGAGGACAGCAGTGCTAAGTCGTCTGCAAAATCGAGATCGTCTAATTTCGACGTGAACTTCCACCGTATACCATTTTCACCACATCCAACTGTTCTTCTCATTACCCAGTCCAGCACAATTACACTGGCAGTCAATGAAAAAGTCCAGGTCAATAATTCAACATATTATGCAATACGGAGTTGGGGAAATGTTTGTTTTGAGATGTTTCTATTGAATAGCGTGCACAGAAGTCATTAATGAGTTCTCCTCAATCCAAACATTTTTCAATAGTCTTCAGGGAGTGGTCTTTAGGAATCAGCTCAAAGTGCTGTTTTGGAGAAAAACAAAAATTTGTACACAGTTGAAAGGATGGGTTGGATAGCCTTTATTAAGGCCATGAAAAAGCCGACTTTTGTATTCCTTATGTCCAAGATGCCACGGTTAAATCCAGATGACAGATGGCGGGCCCTCGGCATGGTGCAAGCCGGCCTAAGTTTTTCAGAAGTTGGGTGTCGATTAAATGTCCAAACCCTGCCATGGCCTGCGTATTCACCTGATCTCAATCCCATTGAGTATTTATGGGATCACCTTGGTGTTCAGATCCAGAACCGTGTTCCTCGTCCCATGAACAGAGGTCAACTGATCCAGGCTCTTCAAGAGGAGTGGCAGGCCATTCCACAAGACAGGATTCGCCGTTTGATACGCAGTATGCGTCGCAGACTGACGGCTTGTATTGCTGTTGGTGGGGACAATACTCGGTACTGAAGCTGCAACTTTCCAATTACAGGGTATCCATTTTGTTCAGACTGTACATTATCAAAGCTCACAACAATTGTGATTTTTTGTTTATTCATCTCGAGTTAAATGTCAGTATATTGATCTGTAAGCTTCTAGTACATGATTTCATAGCTTATGAATAAAATTATTTTCATAAATGTCACCTGGACATTTTCATTGACTGTCAGTGTAGAAATAGGAAACCCGACATGTTACATCCTTGCTTAACACCTGTTTTGACATCAAACCACTCTCCTCTTTCTCCTTGATCTTCTACAGCGCATTTAAAGCATTCGTAAAATAGCCTTACCATCTTAATGATCTTCTCTGGGATACCATATCTTCTCAATATTATCCACAAACTATTCCAATGGATCGAGTCGAACGCTTTCTCGAAATCTACAAATCCTACATATATTGTCGCTTGCCATTCATTTACTTGCTCAAGGATGTTTCTTAGTACAAATACTTGCTCTGTCGTTCCTCTTCCCCTCCTATATCCTGCTTGTTCATCTCTCAACCTTTTGTCCACACCATTCCGCACACGATCAATAATTATCCTACCAAGTATTTTCCCCACTACGGACAGTAAGGTTATCCCTCTAGAGTTCTTGCATTCTTTGAAGTTTCCTTTCTTCGGTAATTTGATGATGATCCCCTGCTTCCACTTTGATGGGAGCTCTTCCTGTCTCCATACATTCTGGAGCAACTGATGGACTTTGTTGATTGAAAATTCTCCGCCTGCTTTCAGCATCTCAGCCGTTATTGAGTCAATGCCTGGTGTCTTTCCATTTTTTAAAGCTCCTATCGCTGACTGTACTTCTTCCTTTGTTGGTTCTTCTATTCCTATTTCACTGATGACATCAGAGAAATCGAATCCGTTCTCTTCTTCTACTGTTATTGGGTTGGGTGGTTCCCCTCGATCGAGTACTTCCTCAAAATGCTCAGTCCATCTAGCTAAGATCTCTTCCTTGCCACTTAGGGTGTTTCCATTTTTATCGAGGATGGCAAAGGTTTTCCTCACTTTTTCGTTACACAAAGTCTTTGTTAGTCCATATAATGTTCTCATTTGGTGACTACTGGCTGCTGCTTCTGCATCCTTTGCAATATCGTCTATCCATTTCCTCTTATCAGATCTTAAACTTGACTTTACTTCCCTCTTTTGGTCGGCATATTTCTTTCTAAGTTTCTTCTTTATTCTCTCGGAGTGGGTCCCCAAGATCTTTTTGTGGGTATCTTCTCTCTCGCTAATGAGTTTCCAAGATTTTTCGCTGATCCATGGTTTCTTCTTCCTGCGTGGTTTTCCCAGTACTATTTCGGCTGTCTCTGTGTATGCCTTTTCCATCATTTGGAATTCCCCTTCTATACCATCTTCGCTTGGGTGTTCTAGCTCCTCTTCCTCCAGTACTTGATATCTGTTCTTCAAGGCGATGCTGAATGCTTTTCCAATGCTTTTTTCTCTTAGTTTCTCCATATCATACTTCCTTCTTGTGTTGCATTTGTCTTTCGGCTGGTTTCTAAGACTGAGCTTGACTTTCATACACACTAGATAATGGTCACTTCCAATGTCTGCTGATCTAAATACTCTGGTATCTTTCACTGAATTCCTGAATCTTCTGTTGATAAGGATGTGGTCTATCTGGTTTTTTGTTTTTCCATTCGGGGATAACCAGGTGGCTTTATGAATCTCTTTGTGGGGGAATAATGTGCCAGTTATCACAAGGCCGTTCATATCGCTTAGTGCACATAACCTTTCTCCATTATCATTCCGTTGCCCTAAACCGTGCCTTCCCATCACCCTCTCATAATGCTCGTTGTTTTCACCAACTTTAGCGTTCATATCACCAGTTATTACCAGCATGTCATGGGTTTTACATCCATCTAACACGTCTTGCAGTCTTGTGTAGAACTCGTCTTTCTCTTCTTCGTTTGCATCTTCTGTTGGTGCATATACGTGTACCATCATCATCTTAATGTACACTGAATAAAGTCTTGCTTTGATGATCTGTTCGCTGATTGGGTTCCAATCCATCAGGGCTCTTGCTGCTGCCTTGGACATCAGTATCCCTACTCCTCTCCTATGAGTGTCGTCATCTCATCCAGTGTAAATAATGGTCTTGCTGCTTTGAAGTTGCATTTTTCCTTGGCCAGTCCAATGGGTTTCACTTAGGCCCATCACATCTATGTTCCTCCTACCTGCGCAATGTTTCCACTTTGATATAGCATCCGCACGTTCCAGTTACCGATCTTAGTGTTTTTCCTCGGGTGTACCAGTTGACTGTTCAGCCTGAAGGGGTCCTGTCAGCTTTGTCCCTCCTGCGTCATAGGCTCTCCTTTGTCCGGACGAGTAGCCACTGAACATCCGAGATTGAATGAATTCTCTCTGCTTCTGGTTTCGGTAATAAAGTGGTTTTACAGTAGCTGGATATTAGCCCTCTGACCAACCCCCAACCTGGAGGACCAGCGAACCACTTTTTGTCTGGCTTCGACCTTCTCGGCATGGGTGGCCCTACCAGGAGTTCAAGAACTCCAGCCGATATAGCTCTCGGGGTCACAGGAGCACGCAAGCCGTACCACCACGAGCAAGGTAGTGATCTGAACGGTACGGGTGAGGCGAAAGTAGAGTATCAAAAAAAAAAGTTTATTTACACTATTTACAATCCAATGGAAAAAAAACAAAAGAAAATCCAAAAGCTCAGAAGATCAACCAAAATAAAAATATCCAAAGGTAAAATGTCCAAAAACAAAAGGAAAGGCAAAATGCTGAATGCTCAGAAGATCAAAAAGGTACAAAGTCCAAAGAAAGCAAAAATATCAAAAACACAAGGGCACAGGCAAGATACGTGGGACAGAGGAAACTAGCACTAGACAGCATAGCATAAAGACTCCGTGACAAGGGAACAAACAGAGGGGTATTTATACACAAACTAATTAAGGAACAGGGCGGGGCAGGAAACAGGCAATCAAGACAAACACAAAACACAGTGGCGGCCTCTAGAGGCCAAAACAAACATGACAAGATAAACATAACAGCGGCCTCTAGAGGCCAAAACAGTCCCAGTCCTAACAGCAACCAATTCAGACAAAAATATAAACGGAGTATTCTGTTTATTGAACTCAAATTCAAGCCCCTTACAATATGAAATATCGTATAATATGAAAAATAACATTCAGTACAACTGAACTGATTCTAATATTAAAAATCCAATTCAAAACATTTATCATTGAAAAACTTTTGATGTTTTGATATGCAAGTATTGTGTATTATCAAGTATTATTATGCATATTATGTATTATCTTTTAAGAGTGTGTGTGAACATGTGTAGAGAGAGACATTATATCCTCATTACAATCAGGGGAGTTAGCTCAAGTGGTAGAGTGCTTGCTTAGCATCATAGACGTCGCCAGACCCATTTTAGGGTAGCTCCAGCCACCCTATCTTATGGCAAAGCCACCCTATATTTTTTGCCCTTTTTTTTAAATTATTTATATTTTTATTTTTTTTCCCAAAAAAACAAAGGCAGTAAAGCACTGAACATGAGCCATCAAGAACGCAAGTTAATCCGAACAACAGTTTCTGCTTGCTTATTTATTGTTTAATGCAATATTATTAATATCGTTATGATTCCTCCTCATTGGCTCTGTGTCAAGCGTCACGTCGAGTGGTAGGCTAGTAGGACTTAAAAACTACGCGGGCATTCTGCAGCGGGCGCGGTGCGGGCTTCCATTGAGTTGGGTTTGCAGAGAGTCAGAATTCTATGCTTTCATTTGCAGACACACACGGTGAGATTGTAATTTGATGTCAGTGGTTTGCATTTGCTTAACTTTACCTAGGCTATATTGAGTCTTCTGTAGAATGTTTACATGATGATTTGTGAAGCACTTGCCCTCTTCAGTTTGCGCAGGAATGCATGACACCTACCATTGATTTTTTCACATTTTTGTAGTTTAGCTGGTGAAGTTGCTTCAGCAAGCATTTAAATGATGAAAGCAATTTTAAAATAGAATAGAAATGGTGGGAAGTGTGTCCCCAAGGTGTGATGCTCTTGAAATAATGAATTGATTGACAGCCTTAGTAGGTGCTCTGAAAAATGTTCGGCGTGCGCTGCGCGCGCACAATACCTTTTCTCCTCTGGGTGCTAAGCTACCCCTGTCTCTCAAACCTAGTGACGTCCCTGCTTAGCATATAAGAGGTAGTGGGATTGATGCCCACATTCTCCAAAACAGCAACTGCCCCCTTGCTTGCATTTTCTTAATTTCTTGAGGGAACCCGCCCAAAGGGATCAATAAAGTTTTATTTAATCTAATCTAATCTAATCTAATCTAATCATTAGATGAGTCTGAATGGTCCATGAAAAATGGTCTTCGTGACCTGAGGCTTCCAGCATGCCATAAGTTGATAGCTGGGGCGAGATCAACTTCTTTACAATCGCGTGAACATTTCTAAACAGCAGCTCCATCCTCTCCAGCTCAGCCAACTTCATGACAGCCAGGAACTTGAAAGCAGTGCTGTCCTGTAGTGAACCAGCCGTCTTCGCCAATTTTGATGTTATAGTACAGATGTGTGCATTTAACTTTTCGTGGTCCTTTTATAGTTTCGAGTTTAAAATTGCTGGTGCTTGTCTTTGCCAGACTTTCTACAGTCTTTGCAGTACATGGTATTTTCGGTTTTGCTATGAACTAGCCAATCTCACCCGAACTTCCATTTGTCATTGAACTGTCTTATCTTCCTATTAGTGTCTTGTTCATCTCCATGGCCACAGCCAGCTCTGAGGTCCCTGCGGTCCGGACCTCGGTCATTTTTAAGAGCTGAAAATACATTTGTATGCTAAATATTCAACTGGATAAAAAAATAAAAAACATTAAAATGTCTCCGTAAAAAGTGCATTGTTAATTATGTTAAATGTTGATTCTGTCTTCTGTGTCTGTTTCGTGCGCGCGGCTCTGAGACCAAGAACAGAAAAAAGAATGAGTGTGCGACTCGGGGGAGGAACGCAGTGCAGGAGACATGGGGTTTCCATGGTAACCATCAGTGCACTTTCATGAAGCTGTTAAATTTACATTTTCGAAGCAGCGCAGTTGTAGCCTACCTTGTTTGAGATTTTAAAAATAAATCATTCAATAAGCCAAAGTAATAGAGGGGAAAGTTTCAACTTATGTTTGCCTTGGATAACTTTGCCTAAAACATGGTGGTGTATACTGATTTTTTTCCCAGAATGTTTTTTTTTTTTTTGTGTAGGTGTAACGGATGCCAGATTGTTAATGTAAGGTATCTTTTGTCCTCATTGCTTGGGCCAGATCAAACCATTAA
This sequence comes from Neoarius graeffei, assembly GCF_027579695.1. Classification (NCBI taxonomy): domain Eukaryota; kingdom Metazoa; phylum Chordata; class Actinopteri; order Siluriformes; family Ariidae; genus Neoarius; species Neoarius graeffei. Next base: position 78,600,603 of record NC_083575.1, read on the forward strand.
ACAAGCTTAAATTATTCTTACTCTTGCCACATACATGATTTTTTTTTTCAAAACTGATGATATTCAGTTCAAACACCATTAAAAGTAATTTCAGGAATAGATCTCTTGTATGACGTGTAATTCACCCCTCTCATTTAAATATGTCGAAAATTGTTCGGTGCGTTCTTTGTGCATCATGGACCTCTGTGATTTTAAAATGCTGCTCCGGCCCTGATCATCTCTGCCCCTTTTTTTCTGAGCAGCAGGGTTTGAAACTCCAGCTATATGCCTCCACATCGTGCGCTTGTCAGTCATCAGCAACTTTGTTGCTTTGTTCATTAACCGCAGGTTACTGTATCATTGATTTTATCTGAGACGTTAACGAACGTTCTAAACAATTCTAACATGTTGTATCAGAATGTTTATGCAGGTACTCATAGGAGTTGTAGGCGCATAATATCACATTGCAATGCGTTTATTATATCAGATGCCTTCAGAGAAAACTACAATTAAAATATATTGTCATACCACAAAATAAACTACCCGCCAAAGTGGCTAGTGGGACTAAAGTTATTACCCGCCAAAGCCAAATTTTACCCGCATTTGGCGGGTGGGCAGGTGCTAATGTAAAGCCCTGGTTGCCCAGCCTTATTCCCTGTTACTGTCTTAAGCATATGAATTAACAACGCATTCCTTGTTCGAAAACTGCACAGGCAACTTAAACACACACACAGGAACCGATTATTATTCCGATGCTACAGTTATCGACAGTCCATAATTATCGACACCTTTTCAGATTTACCAGTAAAAACAATTTTACAAATGTGAGTTTCAGTTACAACAGTTATTACTGGTTAATTAATCAACCGGAAGACCCGCCTCGCCCTTTGAGCTTGTCGTCTGATGACACAGCTCGTTACCTGAGATGGATTTTTTTTTAGCAATTTGAGGAAAACCTGGACGTTATTATCGCAGGTAAGCATGGTGGAAAGATCATGGAGATGTTTTTACTTCTCAAATTCAATTTGATATTTCATGATATCCTTGTCCAAACCTACTTTGTTTCTTACTCTTTCATTTATCAGTCGCCATTTTGTATCTAAATATGCGTTGGAGAAGTCACGTGAGGTGTCACTAATAGTGATCACTTTCACCGGTGTCCGATCACTTTAAACGGTGACACCCTGTGGAATTAAGTGACATTTACAACTGTTATGGCTCAATCTTTGTGTAACATTGTTGAAGTATATGAAGTACTTAAAAAAAAAAGTGCTGTGATTTATAATATTTTTTTTCTGTTTGATAACAGAATGGAATGTTTATAGAGTATTTGGAATCCGATTGCAATAAATAGAATTAGACCAGAATTAAATTCCTCGCATATAAAAAAATACATGCTTGAAATATTCAGATTTTTCTATTCCTTTAGAAAATATTTTTTTTGCAGTTTGTTGTAAATATCTACCACATATTACAATATCAGTCAACATTTTATATTTTGGTTCAAAGAATGATATGCGACCTTTGACCTGGATTTTCATGTGGTTACAATGTCAACTGCCTGTTGACATTTATTGGTAAACTACATCCATCCAGCTATCTATGAGCGAGAGGCGGGGTACACCCTGGACAAGTCGCCAGGTCATCGCAGGGTAAACTACAAAACTAGAAATTAATACAAACAACAACGAATGATTAACAAAATGTGATCTACGCAAATATTTAGAAAGTGGGTAGAAAGTGGAACAAAAAGATTTCCTGACAGATTAAATATTATTAGTTCATTTGTTTACAAACATTAGAATTACTTCCTCATTTACGTAAGCACCGACATCGATATATTTATATAAAAGTTATTTTGTACTAAATATAAGTCTATGTAAAACAAATTTTAAGTTAAACTATGTTTTGTTAACTTAATACCACATACTGATTTTAAAAAAAAAAATCATCTGGATGTCGATAATTGTGGAACGGTGTTGATAATTGTGGACAAAGGTGTCGATAATTGTGGAATGGTGTCATGTGATCTGATACGCTAAGTAATCGGGAATCAACTCATTTTTTCCCAGTGGAAGTTTGAATAATTATTCATGCACAATTTATATATTGAAAGCCTTTTCTCCGTTTGCAATGGCCAAAAGATCGTTAAGGTATCGATAATTGTAGCCACCGCTCTAGTAATAAAAAGGTCGAATGATTCTGGCAGTTTATGGAGAATATTGCAGAAAGGGTTGCAGGGGGCTGTGGAGGGTCATCCTGTTGTTGACCACGATACTCTGATTATTGCTGTCCTCGTTGCGACATGCTTGCTAGGTTAGCTCGGCTAAACATATCCACTATCCATCCGCTTTTTAAAACTTTCTGTTCCTATCACTTCTCTTATAATTTTCCCTTATCCTTTCATTCACCGCAGCACCACTTCTAACACCATGTCCTATTGGATTCTTTTAGTGAACAAAGACGTGACCAGGAGGTTAGCTTTCAGTGGCTTTACTTACAACCACTGAGCTCTATATAAAATCTGGAGAGCTCATAAGCTAGTCAGAGTGAAGCCATCCGGCCGCCATCTTACCAGTCCCAACGCGTGTATTTGGCTTGTGTGTTAACCCATGGTATCGATCAAACTTGCCCCAAAAAAGTATCTCCTTACTTTCTTCCCCTTTCATTACCTCCTCTTATTTTCTGAACTTTACCCACATTCCTTACATGTCTTTTTAGTGCTCCCGTTCACTGTTTTTTCTTTTCCAGTTCAGTCTCTGATCATTTTTATATAGTTCTATCTATCTATCTATCTATCTATCTATCTATCTATCTATCTATCTATCTATCTATCTATCTATCTGTCTGTCTGTCTGTCTGTCTGTCTGTCTGTCTGTCTGTCTATCTATCTATCTATCTATCTATCTATCTATCTATCTATCTATCTATCATACCAACACAAAGGCTGTACAATACCACATTCCTTACATGTCTTTTTAGTGCTCCCGTTCACTGTTTTTTCTTTTCCAGTTCAGTCTCTGATCATTTTTATATAGTTCTATCTATCTATCTATCTATCTATCTATCTATCTATCTATCTATCTATCTATCTATCTATCTATCTATCTATCTATCTATCTGTCTGTCTGTCTGTCTGTCTGTCTGTCTATCTATCTATCTATCTATCTATCTATCATACCAACACAAAGGCTGTACAATACTCCCTTTCTATTTAGGACAGTTTTTGAAACAGGATCATTTTCTCATGTTATTTGCCATTTTCACTTCATTCTCACAGTCATGTCTTTACAGTCTTAAAGTGATCAGTCATATAATTCACTGTCACAATATTCATGCAGCTTGCAATCAACATAACCAATAAATACTGTTAAGACATGACTGTGAGAATGAAGTGAAAATGGCAAATAACATGAGAAAATGATCCTGTTTCAAAAACTGTCCTAAATAGAAAGGGAGTATTGTACAGCCTTTGTGTTGGTATAGGATCGATCGATTGATTGATTGATTGATTGATTGATTGATTGATTGATTGATTGATTGATTGATTGATTGATTGATTAATAGAAAGGAAGAAATATATGAAAGAGAAAGATACACTGTAGAAGATAAAAACTGAAATAATATCCACTGAAATAAGTATAGTAGTAAAAGAGCCGTTCAAAAAAAAAATCAGAGATTGGACTGGAAAAGAAAAAAAACAATAACAGTGAAGGGGAGGGCTATAAAGATATGCAAGGAATGTGGGTAAAAGTTGAGAAAATAAGAGGAGGTGATGAAAGGGGAAAAAAGTCAGGAGATACTTTTCTTGGGGCAAATTTGATTGGATACGACAGTTTAATACATAAACCAAATACACGCGATGAGAGTGGTAAGATGGCGGCCAGATGGCTTCACATGTCTCTACAGCGGGGAATAAGCTATGAGCTCTCCAGATTATTTCTCATCTCATCATCTCTAGCCACTTTATCCTGTTCTACAGGGTCGCAGGCAAGCTGGAGCCTGTCTCAGCTGACTACGGGCGAAAGGTGGGGTACACCCTGGACAAATCACCAGGTCATCACAGGGCTGACACATAGACACAGACAACCATTCACACTCACATTCACACCTACGGTCAATTTAGAGTCACCAGTTAACCTAACCTGCATGTCTTTGGACTGTGGGGGAAACCGGAGCACCCGGAGGAAACCCACGTGGACAACATGCAAACTCCGCACAAAAAGGCCTTCGTCAGTCACGGGGCTCGAACCCGGACCTTCTTGCTGTAAGGAGATAGCACTAACCACTACACCACCGGGCCGCCCCTCCAGGTTTTAATTTTTTTTTTTTTTTTTTTGACAAAAGAGACAAATTAAATGCAATAAAAAATAAAATAAAATAAATGAATAGATTAATAATAATAATAGGGTGGCATGGTGGTGTAGTGGTTAGTGCTATCGCCTCACGGCAAGAAGGTCCGGGTTCGAGCTCCGTGGCCGGCGAGGCCCTTTCTGTGCGGAATTTGCATGTTCTTCCCGTGTCCGTGTGGGTTTCCTCCGGGTGCTCCGGTTTCCCCCACAGTCCAAAAACATGCAGGTTAGGTTAATTGGTGGCTCTAAATTGACCATAGGTGTGAATGTGAGTGTGAACGGTTGTTTGTCTCTATGTGTCAGCCCTGTGATAACCTGGCAACTTGTTCAGGGTGTACACCGCCTCTCGCCCATAGTCAGCTGGCATAGGCTCCAGCTTGCCTGCGACCCTGTACAGGATAAGCGGTTAATGATAATAGATATAATAATAATAATTATAATAATACATAAACACGGGGCGGCACGGTGGTGTAGTGGTTAGCGCTGTCGCCTCACAGCAAGAAGGTCCGGGTTTGAGCCCCGCGGCCGGCAAGGGCCCTTCTGTGCGGAGTTTGCATGTTCTCCCCATGTCCGCGTGGGTTTCCGCCGGGTGCTCCGGTTTCCCCCACAGTCCAAAGACATGCAGGTTAGGTTAACTGGTGATTCTAAATTGACCGTAGGTGTGAGTGTGAATGTGAGTGTGAATGGTTGTCTGTGTCTATGTGTCAGCCCTGTGATGACCTGGCGACTTGTCCAGGGTGTACCCCGCCTTTCGCCCGTAGTCGGCTGGGATAGGCTCCAGCTTGCCTGCGACCCTGTAGAACAGGATAAAGCGGCTAGAGATAATGAGATGAGATGGTAACCATGGCTGTCTGTAATAAGTCTCTGGGACCACAATGGAAACAAGTGTTCACACTTTTTTTGTGTGTAATCCTGGTTTTTATGCCATGTTCATACTGTATTTTGTATGTACTGCATTTTAACCTAATAAATCAAATCAAAATCAAATACATTACAGCCAAGCTTGACTCTGATTTTTCTCTGTATTGGAAATATGTACTGTTTGCTTTCCATAACAACAAAAGCAAAAAACAGAGTTATATATACCCAGATAGCAATAGGTCAGTGGCCCACTGGCGGCCCACCAGTGGCAGAGTTGTCGGTCCAACGGCGGCTCCCACCAGTGGCCCACTGGCGTTTTGCTCATCGGTTCTTTGGCGGTCCGCCGGCGGCTCAAAAGCGGTTTCAGATAAAGGGCCGCCTTTTTACCGATTGTTACCCACCATTTTTTTAATAGCCTTATTATGGCCATATAATTCAAACAAGGCATTAAAATGAATATAAATGGAATTCAATTTATGATCTAAATTAATATAAATGTATACATGTAAACATATTATCCCACAGACTGACCACACATAAGGTTCAATACATTTTGTTTATTTTTAATGTGTTAACGGTTTTTATATGAATAAATAAATAACTAAATAACAATTAATAATTTATAATATCACATTTAAAGACCAGCCAGGTTCAATACATTTTTGTTTTTTCAATGTGTCTACGGTTTTAAATAAATAAATAAACAAACAAATAAATAACAATTAACAACGTCACATTTAAAGATCAGCCAGGTTCAATATTTTTTTTATGTTTTTACAGTTTGAAGTAAGTAAATAAATAAATATGAACAATTTATAATAAATATATAATACATAAATATAAAATGACTAGTTCAAATATTCCCCCATCTCCCCATTGCCCACTTTTTTCTGCCTGTCTTTTCTCCCTCCCTCTCGGTCAGCCGCCCCCTTTAGGTACTTCGCAACTTCTTTTTGCAGGTCCTCTTCTGTTGCTGTGTGCACCACTCTCCTAACAGCTCCTGTTGTAAAACAAGGAGTAAGTAAGAAAAAAATGCTTTTGCCAGGGGTTGTAAATACTTCACAATAATGATTCAAAATGTAAAAAAAAAAGTTTTTTTTTTTAGCTTACTGTGTAACACATTCTTCAGGTGTAAAGACTTGAATGCCACCTTTCCTCCAGCACCAGTCCAATTTATTTGAAGCGCCAGGGACTTCCTCAAAATACGGCCCAACATCCTCTTCACCGCGTCTTTGGTGGTTTTCCCCCCCAAAACAGCAAGTATGTTCACCTGGAATACAAAGACCAAAATTACAATGGCATAACATTCAGTCAAACATCTTAGCTGTTTGATAGTTCATCTGTAACCTTCAAATACAGTGGGTATGATGTTGAAAATTGGAAACATATATATGATTTATTGTGCACACATCGCTCCCCTTGGGAATGGGATCAATTTTAGCAATGCTCAATCAGTGGGATCACCTGGCTCTCGCCAGATCTGTGTGTTTCCTCACAGTTTTATGAGCTACTCGTGGATCTGGGTGGATTTTCAGATTTACCCAGGCAGCCTGACCAATCCGGCTCGCAGGGCTTTCATAGATGTAACATTGTCGACAAATCACTTAATTCAGGGAGAGGTGTAAAATGAACTCATTTCCAGAAATGTTACAGTAGTGCTTTAATTGTCAGACAAGTGTTTTTTCCAATCATGTGCAAGGATTTTTAATAAAACATTTGGAGAGCTAAGCCAGAGACGGTATTTTAAGACAGGAACTTTGGCTAAGCGCACTACGGCCATAGTTACAGATAAATGTTTGTGGAGCAACTCAGAGCAACATTCATCATGAGAGCCAGGTTAAGACTTGTATGCCTTCAAATTCATATTGCAACATTTTAAAATCCAGACTTACCAGTTGGTTTTTCAGGTCAATGTCAGACCCAAGCTGCCTCTCCAGCTCCTCCAGTTCCTCCAGGTTACTGAGGGGCATGTTGGTTTCCTGGACGAGGCAAAGGTCTGCCACACCAGCACCCCCTAGCTTCTGCAGAATGGCCGTATTTGCAGCCACCTGCTGCTTAACCTCCTTAACCTCCTCCTCAATCGTCCGGAGGTGCTGCAGAACAAGTCTGCAAAAATCTATGAATCAAAGACAACAGATTAGAAATGGTATAAGTATAGATGTAGTAATTCAGATACTTAGTTTCCATTTACACAGCTTTCAAACAACATCAACATCAGTGTTACTGAAATTGACATAATCAAGGATGAATGTATGGTGTCCTTCTCAAAACAAAAACAAACAAAACTTTTATAGCCCCTTAACACACGCCATTCCACCAAAAGGACGCTGTAATGGCCACTGAGAAAAACTTTACTGCCATAGTACCACTATGACAGTGCATAGGGCCTTTAGTAATACATTACGACTTGGTCATTGCCATTCTGGTAACAGCTATTCAGCTAATTTATAACAGGGGCTGTATCTTAAGGGGTTAGTCTGCTTCTCCTTTAATATTGGTGCCAGATGAATGATAATTCAGTTCTACCTTGCTGGATGCTGATTTGCTGATTTGATGGATGATGCTGTGCCTGACTGGTAAACTCTGTTGAACAGATTGGAAATGTGGTTAGTAAATAGTGAGATGGTGCAATGCTATGATTACACTGAATGCAATGTTATGGCATTATACTTAACTGATACTTTTGTCCAAAGCAACTTATAAAATAGAAAATGAACAAAGTAACATACACTGCGTTCCAAATTATTATGCAAATGACATTTTTCACTGGTTTTCCAAAATAAATAACTAAATGACAAGTCATCATAATTTTCCAAGTCATCAACCGTTAGAGTACAAAGCAAATGTTTTTGAACGAACCTTCCAACTCGCAGCTTCAAAAGTGACTTGTTTGTTGCTTTGTAATAGTATTTTATCATTTACTCTCTTGTTCTGATGTATTTATCTGGAAGAACCTTTCTTAATGTGCCTTTATCTGCACAAACCTGTGTGCGCTCTGAATCAGCTACACATCCAGTAATGCAACTTGAACTGTAAGATTTTTTGATTGAACTAGGTTTTGATTCCAGTAATTATCACCTGCTAATGCTTCAAATTTCATAAATGGCCATTTTCAGTTCTTTACAAGAACAACATCTTTTGAAACTCTGCTTTGCATAATAATTTGGAACAGTGCATTTTCAGTTTTTCAATTTTTAAAAAAATACCGTTATCATTGGAAGGTTCGTTCAAAAATATTTGCTTTGTACTCTAACGGTTGATGACTTGAAAATTATGATGACTTGTCATCTAGTTATTTATTTAGGAAAACCAGTGAAAAATGTCATTTGCATAATAATTTGGAACGCAGTGTACAGTGGGTATGATAAGTTTACATACCCCTGTTCAAATGCCAGGTTCATGACATAAAATAGTTTGTCTTTTTTGTCATTTTTTTACATCATGAACACCTGGCATTTGAACAGGGGTGTGTACATTTTCAATAGGCACTGTATTATGTATTTACCTCCATGGCTGGATGTTCGAAAAAGAGGTGACTTCGATGGAAGCTGTGGTGGTGCTGGCAGAGGTGAAATCGTTGGAAGCTGTGGTAGTGGTGGTAGAGGTGATGGTGGTGGTAGAGGCAGGGTGGTGGTGGTGGGGAGCTGTGGTGCCTGACTGGTAAACTCTGTTGAACAGATTGGAAATGAAAAGGCGTGTTTAGTGAGATTATTACGGCAATGATTATTATTGATTATTACTGCAACTTTTGTCCAAACCCAAAGCAACTTATAAAGTACACATATGAGTTTACATACCCCTGTTCAAGTGCCAGGTTGTCATGACGTTAAATAGTTTCTTTTTGTCATTTTTTTTTACATCATGAACACCTGGCATTTGAACAGGGGTGTAGACTTTCAATAGCCAATGTATTATGTGTATACCTCCATGGCTGGATGTCAGAAAAAGATGTGAGGTTTCCAACGGGGGACTGGCTGCTTGGTTGGACAACACTGCAAACAGAGTGAAAAGACACATGATATACAAGTATTCATGGTAATTAGAAGACCAAATCATGGTACTAAGTACACAGTGGCCAATATTACCTGCAGGGTAAGTACTGGTCCTGGTGACTGAAGGGGTTCTGTGTGATTGACTGTACACTGTTTGAAAGAGATTAAGACTTAAATGGTTATCTAAGAAGCATATTCATTGCAGTACATTAATTACCAATTACTAATTAATTTATGAGCATTAGCAGTGGTTGTACCACCTGATATCAGAGCACAATAAATGACATTGACAATGACATTGACCCATTTACCTTCATGGCTGGGTGGGCGCTGCGGTAGTGGTGGTAGAGGTGGGAGTTGTGGTGGTGGTGGTAGAGGCAGGGTGGTGGTGGTTGGGACCTGTGGTGCCTGACTGGTAAACTCTGTTGAATAGATTGGAAATGAAAAGGCGTGTTTAGTGAGATGATACAATGCTATGATTACACTTAATGCAATGGTATGACATTATACTTAACTGACACTTTTGTCCAAATGCAACATAAAAAATAAACAAAGGAAGATATGCAGAAGGCCTGTGTCAAATGTGGGTGCATGAAATGTAAGGCAACACAAAATGAAAAGTAACAGAGACCATGAAAAAAGAAAAATGAATTTCTTTTCAGAGATATCACTAACCTGAATTTGGTACAGAAATTTTCTCTGGCAGTCGCCGAATTTTTGGAGCCGGAGGGAAATAGGGACGGTCATCTTCTTCATCACTGGATTGGATGAATTTCATGTTTGGCCTAGAGATTACACAAGTTACAAAATGTTAAAGAATGTGACACTGAGGGCAATATCATTGGTACAAATAATATTTATGGTTAGTTAAAAATATAGAAAAGGCTATATAAACCAGACAAGTAGTCTGGTTTATATAGTCCACTTCCTTAGTTCACCTTGAAGAACCCTTATGTTGATATTTCTAGTTTCAGGATATGACCTCATGTCTGCCAAGCAATGTAGGTTGATGTAGAACATCGAACAGGAGGCTCCTGCATGTTGGTTACTTACTCAGATGCCATGATTCAGCTTCACCTCACTTTGAGAAGTTTGTTACCTCATCTAAGCGAATCCAGTATTTCTTTGCATAAATGACCAAAGTAATTAAATATTGTTGTATTGATTGAGTTGACTTAGTATTTATGCATATTTTGATATATTTGTGAGTAATTCAGTAGTTATTTGGTAGATTGTGTCAAACCTGTCTAGATCACATGCTGCCTATGTAATTCAGTCAATCTACCTCCGTTTATATATTAGTGACTAGTATGATGCAAATATTATCTTACTTTCTTTTTCTTTTCATGGTCTCCTCATCTGTCTCCAGCTTCTCTCCTCTTTTTGCTTTAAGGTAGTGGCCGTGGGCCTTTTCGTATGTGTCTACATAAAAAAAAAAAACAACAATAGCAAACAAGCAAAATTCAAATAGTTGAATTGTCTCCTTTTCTCCCAAATCAAAATGCTGCATTATGATATTTAAATATACAACCGAGCCTACCTTTAACTTTAAGCACCTCAACTGGATGAAGTGTCCAACAGTTGGGGTCAGGGGTTTCATTTTGTAGGGCAGCCTTTTTTACCTTGTCCAGCGTTTTAAAGGGAGGCCAGTAACATTTATCTTCTATGAGCCATGAAACAGGCACCACAAAAAACAAGCCCTCCGCGGGGAAGGAAACGACTACATACATTTCTGTGGAAAGAAGAAATAGTTACACTTAAGTGGGCTTGCCAAGGCATCTTAATAATCAATTCCTACAGCTACAGCATTTCCTAAATGAGATGGGAAACCTGAATATATCACCTGAACAAAATTGTGATTTGAACACTTACACCAACATAAAAAACAGCAATCCTACTGATGCAACATTGGTAGCCCAGCAAAGCCATCCTTAACTGGAAGGAGGACATATTTTCTCTCTATGTGTGCAGCTAGAGTGTGATGCAGTTGAGGTGTCAGGGCAGACAGATGGTAGATGCCAACTTCAGATGACTCGAGTGGGTAGTCAAAGAGGTTGCAGAGCTTTGAGAAGGACCTAAACACTATGTGCACTTCTGCCTTGTTGTCAACTATGATGTTTTCGATGACCACTATCCTTCCCCCCACTAACTCCACACAACTGTCACTTGTTGAGACCTGAATGATGACCCTCTGAACATGCATTCTTTTAAATTGTTTTATGGCAGTAAGATGCGGTGGTACAGGGCCACTGTAATGTTCCATTGTTAGGCCTGACTCGATACTTAGACACTCACTGGACTTAAACCTTTTTTCAGACAAGCGACGAATGACCTGCTCTAGGGGCTTGTTGGGTTTCCGGATCGTTGTTTTTAGCTGGCCAAGGAAATTTTCGAAAGGGAAGCAGGATATGTTGTCTAACGCTCCATATGTCTTTGTTTCCTCACTGAGGTGGAGTAAGGCATGCATATTGTACCCAATGTACTCCCTACCATACAGTTGGTTGCAGTGTTTCACAAATGCCAAGAGTAGACTGTGTGCATAGTCAGCATAATCTCCCACTAAAGATACACTAAGTAAAATAGTCATGGCCACAGACAGCAACATGAAGTTGAAGTTGAAGAAGAACGTTCTAAACAATTCTAACATGTTGTGTCAGAATGTTTATGCAGGTACTCATGGGAGTTGTAGGCGCATAATATCACATTGCAATGCGTTTATTATATCAGATGCCTTCAGAGAAAACTACAATTAAAATATATTGTCATACCACAAAATAAACCACCCACCAAAGTGGCTAGTGGGACTAAAGTTATTACCCGCCAAAGCCAAATTTTACCCGCATTTGGCGGGTGGGCAGGTGCTAATGTAAAGCCCTGGTTGCCCAGCCTTATTCCCTGTTACTGTCTTAAGCATATGAATTAACAACGCATTCCTTGTTCGAAAACTGCACAGGCAACTTAAACACACACACAGGAACCGATTATTATTCCGATGCTACAGTTATCGACAGTCCATAATTATCGACACCTTTTCAGATTTACCAGTAAAAACAATTTTACAAATGTGAGTTTCAGTTACAACAGTTATTACTGGTTAATTAATCAACCGGAAGACCCGCCTCGCCCTTTGAGCTTGTCGTCTGATGACACAGCTCGTTACCTGAGATGGATTTTTTTTTTAGCAATTTGAGGAAAACCTGGACGTTATTATCGCAGGTAAGCATGGTGGAAAGATCATGGACATGTTTTTACTTCTCAAATTCAATTTGATATTTCATGATATCCTTGTCGAAACCTACTTTGTTTCTTACTCTTTCATTTATCAGTCGCCATTTTGTATCTAAATATGCGTTTGAGAAGTCAAGTGAGGTGTCACTAATAGTGATCACTTTCACCGGTGTCCACCATTATCGACACCCTGTGGAATTAAGTGACATTTACAACTGTTATGGCTCAATCTTTGTGTAACATTGTTGAAGTATATGAAGTACTTAAAAAAATAAAAGTGCTGTGATTTATAATATATTTTTTCTGTTTGATAACAGACTGGAATGTTTATAGAGTATTTGGAATCCGATCGCAATAAATAGAATTAGACCAGAATTAAATTCCTCGCATATAAAAAAATACATGCTTGAAATATTCAGATTTTTCTATTCCTTTAGAAAATATTTTTTTGCAGTTTGTTGTAAATATCTACCACATATTACAATATCAGTCAACATTTTATATTTTGGTTCAAAGAATGATATGCGACCTTTGACCTGGATTTTCATGTGGTTACAATGTCAACTGCCTGTTGACATTTATTGGTAAACTACATCCATCCAGCTATCTATGAGCGAGAGGCGGGGTACACCCTGGACAAGTCGCCAGGTCATCGCAGGGTAAACTACAAAACTAGAAATTAATACAAACAACAACGAATGATTAACAAAATGTGATCTACGAAAATATTTAGAAAGTGGGTAGAAAGTGGAACAAAAAGATTTCCTGACAGGTTAAATATTATTAGTTCATTTGTTTACAAACATTAGAATTACTTCCTCATTTATGTAAGCACCGACATCGATATATTTATATAAAAGTTATTTTGTACTAAATATAAGTCTATGTAAAACAAATTTTAAGTTAAACTATGTTTTGTTAACTTAATACCACATACTGATTTAAAAAAAAAAATCATCTGGATGTCGATAATTGTGGAACAGTGTTGATAATTGTGGACAAAGGTGTCGATAATTGTGGAATGGTGTCATGTGATCTGATACGCTAAGTAATCGGGAATCAACTCATTTTTTCCCAGTGGAAGTTTGAATAATTATTCATGCACAATTTATATATTGAAAGCCTTTTCTCCATTTGCAATGGCCAAAAGATCGTTAAGGTATCGATAATTGTAGCCACCGCTCTAGTAATAAAAAGGTCGAATGATTCTGGCGGTTTATGGAGAATGTTGCAGAAAGGGTTGCAGGGGGCTGTGGAGGGTCATCCTGTTGTTGACCACGATACTCTGATTATTGTGGTCCTCATTGCGACATGCTTGCTAGGTTAGCTCGGCTAAACATATCCACTATCCATCCGCTTTTTAAAACTTTCTGTTCCTATCACTTCTCTTATAATTTTCCCTTATCCTTTCATTCACCGCAGCACCACTTCTAACACCATGTCCTATTGGATTCTTTTAGTGAACAAAGACGTGACCAGGAGGTTATCTTTCAGTGGCTTTACTTACAACCACTGAGCTCTATATAAAATCTGGAGAGCTCATAAGCTAGTCAGAGTGAAGCCATCCGGCCGCCATCTTACCAGCCCCAACGCGTGTATTTGGCTTGTGTGTTAACCCATGGTATCGATCAAACTTGCCCCAAAAAAGTATCTCCTTACTTTCTTCCCCTTTCATTACCTCCTCTTATTTTCTGAACTTTACCCACATTCCTTACATGTCTTTTTAGTGCTCCCGTTCACTGTTTTTTCTTTTCCAGTTCAGTCTCTGATCATTTTTATATAGTTCTATCTATCTATCTATCTATCTATCTATCTATCTATCTATCTATCTATCTATCTATCTATCTATCTGTCTGTCTGTCTGTCTGTCTGTCTATCTATCTATCTATCTATCTATCTATCTATCTATCTATCTATCTATCATACCAACACAAAGGCTGTACAATACCACATTCCTTACATGTCTTTTTAGTGCTCCCGTTCACTGTTTTTTCTTTTCCAGTTCAGTCTCTGATCATTTTTATATAGTTCTATCTATCTATCTATCTATCTATCTATCTATCTATCTATCTATCTATCTATCTATCTATCTATCTATCTATCTATCTATCTATCTATCTATCTATCTATCTATCTATCTATCTATCTATCATACCAACACAAAGGCTGTACAATACTCCCTTTCTATTTAGGACAGTTTTTGAAACAGGATCATTTTCTCATGTTATTTGCCATTTTCACTTCATTCTCACAGTCATGTCTTTACAGTCTTAAAGTGATCAGTCATATAATTCACTGTCACAATATTCATGCAGCTTGCAACCAACATAACCAATAAATACTGTTAAGACATGACTGTGAGAATGAAGTGAAAATGGCAAATAACATGAGAAAATGATCCTGTTTCAAAAACTGTCCTAAATAGAAAGGGAGTATTGTACAGCCTTTGTGTTGGTATAGGATCGATTGATTGATTGATTGATTGATTGATTGATTGATTGATTGATTGATTGATTGATAGAAAGGAAGAAATATATGAAAGAGAAAGATACACTGTAGAAGATAAAAACTGAAATAATATCCACTGAAATAAGTATAGTAGTAAAAGAGCCGTTCAAAAAAAAAATCAGAGATTGGACTGGAAAAGAAAAAAAACAATAACAGTGAAGGGGAGGGCTATAAAGATATGCAAGGAATGTGGGTAAAAGTTGAGAAAATAAGAGGAGGTGATGAAAGGGGAAAAAAGTCAGGAGATACTTTTCTTGGGGCAAATTTGATTGGATACGACAGTTTAATACATAAACCAAATACACGCGATGAGAGTGGTAAGATGGCGGCCAGATGGCTTCACATGTCTCTACAGCGGGGAATAAGCTATGAGCTCTCCAGATTATTTCTCATCTCATCATCTCTAGCCACTTTATCCTGTTCTACAGGGTCGCAGGCAAGCTGGAGCCTGTCTCAGCTGACTACGGGCGAAAGGTGGGGTACACCCTGGACAAATCACCAGGTCATCACAGGGCTGACACATAGACACAGACAACCATTCACACTCACATTCACACCTACGGTCAATTTAGAGTCACCAGTTAACCTAACCTGCATGTCTTTGGACTGTGGGGGAAACCGGAGCACCCGGAGGAAACCCACGTGGACAACATGCAAACTCCGCACAAAAAGGCCTTCGTCAGTCACGGGGCTCGAACCCAGACCTTCTTGCTGTAAGGAGATAGCACTAACCACTACACCACCGGGCCGCCCCTCCAGGTTTTAATTTTTTTTTTTTTTTTTAATTTTGACAAAAGAGACAAATTAAATGCAATAAAAAATAAAATAAAATAAATGAATAGATTAATAATAATAATAGGGTGGCATGGTGGTGTAGTGGTTAGTGCTATCGCCTCACGGCAAGAAGGTCCGGGTTCGAGCTCCGTGGCCGGCGAGGCCCTTTCTGTGTGGAATTTGCATGTTCTTCCCGTGTCCGTGTGGGTTTCCTCCAGGTGCTCCGGTTTCCCCCACAGTCCAAAGACATGCAGGTTAGGTTAATTGGTGGCTCTAAATTGACCGTAGGTGTGAATGTGAGTGTGAATGGTTGTTTGTCTCTATGTGTCAGCCCTGTGATAACCTGGCAACTTGTTCAGGGTGTACACCGCCTCTCGCCCATAGTCAGCTGGCATAGGCTCCAGCTTGCCTGCGACCCTGTACAGGATAAGCGGTTAATGATAATAGATATAATAATAATAATTATAATAATACATAAACACGGGGCGGCACGGTGGTGTAGTGGTTAGCGCTGTCGCCTCACAGCAAGAAGGTCCGGGTTTGAGCCCCGCGGCCGGCAAGGGCCCTTCTGTGCGGAGTTTGCATGTTCTCCCCGTGTCCGCGTGGGTTTCCGCCGGGTGCTCCGGTTTCCCCCACAGTCCAAAGACATGCAGGTTAGGTTAACTGGTGACTCTAAATTGACCGTAGGTGTGAATGTGAGTGTGAATGGTTGTCTGTGTCTATGTGTCAGCCCTGTGATGACCTGGCGACTTGTCCAGGGTGTACCCCGCCTTTCGCCCGTAGTCGGCTGGGATAGGCTCCAGCTTGCCTGCGACCCTGTAGAAGGATAAAGCGGCTAGAGATAATGAGATGAGATGGTAACCATGGCTGTCTGTAATAAGTCTCTGGGACCACAATGGAAACAAGTGTTCACACTTTTTTTGTGTGTAATCCTGGTTTTTATGCCATGTTCATATTGTATTTTGTATGTACTGCATTTTAACCTAATAAATCAAATCAAAATCAAATACATTACAGCCAAGCTTGACTCTGATTTTTCTCTGTATTGGAAATATGTACTGTTTGCTTTCCATAACAACAAAAGCAAAAAACAGAGTTATATATATATAATAAATTAGTTGATCATTTTAGGAAAATACCATATTCATAAAGCCAAGTTTAGTCGTTCAAAACCTTCCTTTATAGCCTTCGAAAAGGAAATTGAACAGCATATAAAATAATCTCTGACTCTAAAAACAAGAAAGATGCTAAAACTTTTCATTTTTGCTCATTGTTTAATGTCTTTATTTAAAAACTCCCCCTGGCTCTTGATTTGTTGTTTGTGTGTGTATTAATAACTGTATTTGTATTTTTGTTGCTGCGATTTTCAATAAAGATTATTTAAAAAAATTTTAAAAAGAGTGGTGCTGACATAGATTTACACAGAAGACTAGATTCCTCACCGCGTATTCCAGAACGTCCGCACAGGGCGGCCATCTTACCACAGACAAGGGGTATGAAGACTTACACAAGCACAGCACAGCACTCACATTATGATTTACAGGAAATCAAAGTACTGACTTTGATGACAAGATGATGTGTGTGTCTGTGTGTGTTTTAATTGTAGATGTTTATATAAGTATGTTTAGTTTTATTTTAACTGCACATTGGAGCCTAGTCAAATGAAATTTCAATCTTCTGTGCTAACATATATTGACTTTGACATGATAATCAGCTTTGAATGTTCTTTTTGTAAATGTAAAGATATCTTTTTATCCTTGGAAGTATAACCACATGTGATTAATTAAATGCTTTTTTTTTGTCACAAACTACCGTGAGTCGCTGTCACTGTTTTATACTATTACTTACTCAGGCAGTGCATTTGTTATTATGCTATGATGTGAGTTTGCATTTGTTATTATGCTATGATGTGAGTTTACATTTATTATGCTATGATGTGAGTTTACATTTGTTATTATGCTATGATGTGAGTTTACATTTATTATGCTATGATGTGAGTTTACATTTGTTATTATACTATGATGTGAGTTTACATTTGTTATTATGCTATGATGTGAGTTTACATTTGTTATTATGCTATGATGTGAGTTTACATTTGTTATTATGCTATGATGTGAGTTTACATTTGTTATTATGCTATGATGTGAGTTTACATTTATTATGCTATGATGTGAGTTTACATTTGTTATTATACTATGATGTGAGTTTACATTTGTTATTATGCTATGATGTGAGTTTACATTTGTTATTATGCTATGATGTGAGTTTACATTTGTTATTATGCTATGATGTGAGTTTACATTTGTTATTATGCTATGATGTGAGTTTACATTTGTTATTATGCTATGATGTGAGTTTATATTTGTTATTATGCTATGATGTGAGTTTACATTTGTTATTATGCTATGATGTGAGTTTATATTTGTTATTATGCTATGATGTGAGTTTACATTTGTTATTATGCTATGATGTGAGTTTACATTTGTTATTATACTATGATGTGAGTTTACATTTGTTATTATGCTATGATGTGAGTTTATATTTGTTATTATGCTATGATGTGAGTTTACATTTGTTATTATGCTATGATGTGAGTTTACATTTGTTATTATACTATGATGTGAGTTTACATTTGTTATTATACTATGATGTGAGTTTACATTTGTTATTATGCTATGATGTGAGTTTACATTTGTTATTATGCTATGATGTGAGTTTACATTTGTTATTATGCTATGATGTGAGTTTACATTTGTTATTATGCTATGATGTGAGTTTACATTTGTTATTATGCTATGATGTGAGTTTATATTTGTTATTATGCTATGATGTGAGTTTACATTTGTTATTATGCTATGATGTGAGTTTATATTTGTTATTATGCTATGATGTGAGTTTACATTTGTTATTATGCTATGATGTGAGTTTACATTTGTTATTATACTATGATGTGAGTTTACATTTGTTATTATGCTATGATGTGAGTTTACATTTGTTATTATACTATGATGTGAGTTTACATTTGTTATTATGCTATGATGTGAGTTTACATTTGTTATTATGCTATGATGTGAGTTTACATTTGTTATTATGCTATGATGTGAGTTTACATTTGTTATTATGCTATGATGTGAGTTTATATTTGTTATTATGCTATGATGTGAGTTTACATTTGTTATTATGCTATGATGTGAGTTTATATTTGTTATTATGCTATGATGTGAGTTTATATTTGTTATTATGCTATGCTGTGAGTGCATTAGGTTTTTGAGGTGGATGAAGTATTTCTGAAGTTTCAGAAGTGAGTAAGCTGTTTATTTAACTTTAGCTTCCCCTATGGCCCTATCACATGTAAAAATATTTTCACTAAAAATTATAAATAAATTGTATGGTTATTTGTCCTAAGGCCGCAGTTATCCATAAGTATGCAGTGTTAGGCTTCTCACAGCATAGGAATTTCAGCATGCATCCTGTCTTACAGTCTGTAGTATACTGAAATATTTTCGCCAAGCTATGCGTATTTTTTTAAAACATAAAATGATTATTCATCATTAATATCATAAATACATACTTCCGTTTGCTTTTTTTATATAACAAACCAAACCGTTTGAATATCGATTGAAATTTGAGGAAGTTACGGTCATCTGAAAAGTACATATCGCTACCAACACAACGTAATGGGTAAGCCAGCTGTCTGAGGTAAGATGGCCGCCATGTGCGGACGTTCGACTTCGTTGACGGGCAACGGGGACGAGGCATCTAGTCTTCTATGTAAATCTATGGGTGCTGAGACGCACGGCGAGGTTTTTACGCGTCACTTCCTGTGACGTGGCGTAAGAGTTGTGTGACGTTGGCTTGCTCTTGTCGGCTACCACCCCGGCTTGGAGAGACGTTTTATTTTCGTGTAATTTGATAAATGACGGATATGGAGCCTTCTGCAGTCTCGCACAAGAAACAGAAATTGAGCAACGCGATTCAGAACTGGGTGAGAGAAGTTTCTGAGCTGTTAGCGAGTTACTGGGCCACTTTACATTCAGAGTCTATGGAGTGATGCATGTAACTAACACTAAATACAGCTTGTGTACACAGGCTAGAGTGGGCGTTTATAATAGATTTATGCATATTTCTATCGGCTATTCATAAATATAAGCTATTATTAGTAACTAGTTCTATTCCAGTTTTCAGTTTAAACTCTTGTCTTATAATGAATAAGTCTAGGATTTATGATTTGTCACTTAATTTTTTTTTAATGGTTAATTTCCTGTTCCCACTAACATTATCTGTAATGCATTATGACTTTTACCCCTTAGGGATTCAAAATAGGGGAAAATTTTGCCATGACACATCAACCATAACGTTATGACCACTGAGATGTGAAGTGAATAGCATTGATTGATTGATTGATTGATTGATTGATTTATGTCATTGCAGTGGCATCTGTCAAGGTGTGGGATACACTACCGTTCAAAAGTTTGGGGTCACCCAGACAATTTTGTGTTTTCCATGAAAAGTCACACTTTTATTTACCACCATAAGTTGTAAAATGAATAGAAAATATAGTCAAGACATTTTTCTGGCCATTTTGAGCATTTAATCGACCCCACAAATGTGATGCTCCAAAAACTCAATCTGCTCAAAGGAAGGTCAGTTTTATAGCTTCTCTAAAGAGCTCAACTGTTTTCAGCTGTGCTAACATGATTGTACAAGGGTTTTCTAATCATCCATTAGCCTTCTGAGGCAATGAGCAAACACATCGTTAGCCTGGGCCCGCCCATCCTAAGTGTGACGCAACACGAGGGCCTGTTGCGAGCTTAGGCTACGTTTACATTACGTCGAATCAGCGGATCATCAGATTAACGTTCTTAAAACGATTCGCGTTTACACTAAAACCGTTAGCCGTGCACACAGCAACACCAATACACGGATACGCTCGGCTCCGCAGGCATCCTGCGCTCCAAATCACTCCGCCCTGAACAGCGAGTGCCCTCTGGAGGGTGCGCACTCCGGCCCTGCGCAGCTCACAGAGCGCGCGAGTGAAGTGCACAAGCCGCGATTCGGGACTGAGCCGCTGTGTGTGTGATCCCAGCACATATCACTTACTACTTGCAAGTGGAAGGATGGCAAGCCTAAAGACAATCATAACTACACAATGGGCAGTATTTGCATCAGTATTTGCAGTATTTTCATACTTTTATACTCTTTAATGAAAGGTGATACAAGGCGGAAGTCCGCGCCGTTTTTCAGCAGTCGCGTCACATGACCAACGCCAGCGAATCAGGAAGGTGGATGTCACAGTGACGTTGTCCAATGAGGACGCCAGCTAGAGCTCAGCACAGCGTATTCGCGTATCTCAATGTTTACACAGCACCGGACCAGATACGATCTAGATTGAATACGTGGACCCTGGCGGATTCCCGTTTCCCGGCTTTTCCAGGTGGTTTAATGTAAACGGACAGTGCATCCGCGAAGAAAACGAGACAGATACTGGCAAGGCAAGCTATCTCCAGCTCTTCCAAGCTCCCGAAAAATCACGAGCCAATCAACTTTGAGCATCTCCAACGGCCCTGGGTAGAGGCGTGTTCAAGGCAGTGACATAGTAGAACTGCGACTGGAAGCCATAGATTGTTTACAGAATCTATGCCGGAAGCACTTCATTCACTAGAAACATTACGAACATGGAGCAGCGGCAAGCCTTTGACACAGCGGTAGATGCTGTATTGAAAGCATTCAACGGGAAGTTCTCATTGAAAACGGAGCAAAGAGCAGCCCTGGAGGTATTTATCTTCTTCCTGTTACTCAAGCAGTTTCCGTCGTGTCACATACGTCAGAGGAAAGAGTGATGTGATTGGTTTAAGCTTCGTCACAGCCTTTTCTGGCTTCGACCAGTAGCAAACTGAGGCATTTCAGGGAGGCGGGTCAACCACGTCTTTGGAAAATGGTTGGGCTTAATATCTTTGCCAGACCAAATGCTCGCAGAGCTTTGAAGTCGCGTTAGCCAGACTAACACATTGTACCATTAGAACACTGGAGTGATAGTTGCTGGAAATGGGCCTCTATACACCTATGTAGATATTGCACCAAAAACCAGACATTTAGTAGAATTTAGCTAGAATAGTCATTTACCACATTAGCAATGTATAGAGTGTATTTCTGATTAGTTTAAAGTGATCTTCATTGAAAAGAACAGTGCTTTTCTTTCAAAAATAAGGACATTTCAAAGTGACCCCAAACTTTTGAACGGTAGTGTATATTAGACAGCAAGACAAGAGAACAGTCAGTTCTTGAAGTTGATGTGTTGGAAGCAGGAAAAATGGGCCAGTGTAAGGATCTGGGTGACTTTAACAAGGGCCACGTTGTGATGGCTAGATGACTGGCCCTGTGTCCAAAATCACTCCCTACTCACTATGAGGTTGCCATTTTGTAGTGCTGTCCGAATGTATCGTGAGCATTATTACACCCTATATAGTGCACTCAAAGTATCCCACAAGGCATCACGAAAAGTAGTGTACAAACGATGGTCAATAACCAAGCAATATATCCCATCATGCATTGCGGTCGCGCTGAAAGAAATCAAATCAAAAGCCTCAAATTTGATTTAATAAAAAGCAGCGACAAAGAAGAAAGTATTCAGCCTTGATTTAAGAGCTGAAAGATGCAGGTACTTTGTATTTATTAAAGGGGAACTGAAGTCATTTTTAAACTTGCTTTATTTCTTAATTAGCGTGTTATTTAATTCTGTTTTCGGTTTTAGTCACCTTATATCGTGACTCGTTTTGGCAACTAATTGCAATTAAATGTTCTACTTATCGGCCTATTCGGTTTTTAGCCATGTTGAATGTAGGTCGTTTGGTCCACGGCAGGCGTCGCTTATCCGTGTGATCTTCACGAGACTTGTGCCAGACTTCGAAACGTGAAGAAGTGTCAGCCAGGTGTCAGTGCCGCCATTTTGAAAACTGTTTTCCAAACGAAATATTGCACAAAAATGAGTTTAAATGACGATTACTGCCTACTTTTTTCAAACTTTCCTGACTGCTATCAAAACAAACAAAAGTTCCGGCTTGATTACATCAGCATTCGAAAGAGGATGCGCGCGTCTTTTGACAACGTTGGCAGATGTTGCCCTGTGTCCGAAATCGCTCCCTACTCACTATATAGTGGGGATGCCATTTTGTAGTGCTGTCTGAAACCTTAGTGAGGATTATTTACATCCTATATAGTGCACTCAAAGTGTCCCACAATGCATCACGAAAAGTAGTGTACAACGATGGTCACTAACCAAAGCAATATATCCCATAATGCACTGCGGTCACACTGAAAGAAATCAAAAGCCTCAAATTTGATTTAATAAAAGGCAGTGACAAAGAAGAATGTATTCAGCCTTGATTTAAAAAAAAACAAAACTGAAAGATGCAGGTACTTTGTATTTATTAATGTGGGAAATACGCTCAGTATAATATGAATTTATCACAAAAATATATGCATGTATTTTATTTTGAAAACCCACCAGCCGACTGATCTGGCATGTTTTAATTGTGTGACAGTAATGACGTAAATAACGGCGCAACGAACTAGTGTCTGAAAGTGTTTTTTCATTTTATCAGTGAGCTCACTATTCAGTCCTCTATATAGTAATTCCCTGTATAGTGAGTAGTGAATGAGTGATCGATTTCATACACAGGGTGAATCTGAGCATCTCCAAAATGGCACATCTTGTGAGGTGTTCCCGGTATGCAGTGGTTAGTACCTACCAAAAGTGGTCCAAGGAAGGACAGTAGGGTTATGGGTGTCAAAGGCTCATTGATTTACATGGGGCACGAAGGCTAGCCCATATGATCCAATCCTACAGAAGAACTGCTGTAGCACAAACTGCTGAAAAAGGTAATGCTGACACCTTTGTTTTAGCAAGCATCAAGTTTTTCAGTAGTTTGTGCTACAGTAGCTCTTCTGTGGGACTGGACCATATGGGCTAGCCTTTGTGCCCCATGACCCCGTCACCGGTTGTCTTTCCTTGGATCACTTTTGTTCGGTTTGAACCACTGCATACTGGGAACACCCCCACAAAATGTACCATTTTGGAGATGCTCAGACCCAGTCATCACAATTTGACCCTTGTCAAAATCACTCAGATCCTTACACTGGCCCATTTTTCCTGCTTCCAACACATCAACAACTGACTGTTCTCTTGTCTTGCTGCTTAGTATATCCCACCCCTTGATAGGTGTCATTATAACGAGATAATCAATGTTATTCCCATCACCTCTCAGTGGTCATAATGTTAAGGCTGATCAGTATACCTTCTTGGCAAGACGATTAAAAAAAAATACTTGGCCTGTTACACTATATGGTCATAAATGTGTTTACACCTGACCATCACACTTATGCTCCATGAGCACCGCATTCCAGATTTAGTCTCACTTTGCAGTGATAGTAACCTCCACTCTTCTGGGAAGGCTTTGCGTTAGATTTTAAAGTGTGGCTGTGGGGATTTGTGGTCATTCAGCCATGAGTGTAAGTGAGGTCAGGCACTGATGGGAGGCCTGGTGTGCAGTCAGTGATCCAGTTCTTCCCGAAGGCGTTCATTGGGGTTGAGGTCAGGGCTTGGGGGGGTTTTTTCCCACTCCAACCTTGGCAAACCATGTCTTCATGGAGCTTGCTTTGTGCACCGGAACATTGTCCTGTTGGAACGGATGGTTCCAGTAAAGGGAAATTGTAATGCTTTAGCATAGAAAGACATTCTAGACAATTGTATGCCTACAGCTTAGTGGGAACAGTTTGAAAAAGGCCAACATAAACAATACTGGACAATGTGCAATATGATGTGCAATACCTCTTCCGTTGGCCCCCCCGGTATCTTATTCTTTTTTATATTTGGAAATGCAAATACCTCATTTAATTTAATTTATCTAGAAGTTTTTTCTCTATTTCTATTCTCTGTTTATCCTGTAATGATGCTACTGGAATTTTAATTTCCCTGAGGGAACCTGCCCAAAGGGATCAATAAAGTTCTATCTAATCTAAGCATATGGGTGTGATGGTCAGGTGTCCACACATTTTTGCTATACAGTGTAAAAAATATATTAAAAAAAAATGTTGTAGTATTTTTTAAAATATGACCAGGTTTCTGTACGATTTGAACTTGGCTACAGAGGTTGTATAATTAAGGCATTTTAATGATGATGAAAGCCTATTGGCTGTTGAAGATGTCCCTCATAATTCCTGCCCAATCAAGAAAATGGGGGTGGGTTGAACAATGACTGTTGCCTAGCAACAGCAGAAACCAGCAAACGGAGATTAAGCAATCTTTTAATGGTTGAATTTCAATTTACACTAAAAGTGCACTTCATAGGATATGAAATAATGCGACAAATGTAATAAGTAAAGAATCAGAATCAAGTTTACATTCTCACATACAAGAGATTTGCTTTGGTGATTGTTCTTGAACAGTTAAGATAGACTTAAAAAAAAATGGGCAAAAGTAGTTATAAATAATTTAAAAAAAAGAATCCTAAAATGTATAAATTTGAAAAGTGGACATATTATTTAAGGGGTATGTAGGTGTATGGGTTGTTTGGAAGTCCCAGCTGTACAGCATGTCCCGCAATAATGTGCAAAAATAGGTCATGTAATTATAGTGTAACTGAAATATCCTTATGATTAAAGAGAAAAAGCAAAAACCTGTTGGTTAAGTAAATGGGACATTAATTAGAACCTTAAGGAGTAAAAAAAAAAAAGCTACCATGAAAACTTTGCATATTAATCTTTATAATTATCCTCAGGCTGATTTAAGATTTAATGAGATTCTGAGTTGACTTTTTGTTTAAACATCTTTCATGGACATATTGGATGACTTTCACTTTAACAGTATCCTAAATTAGAAATTAGCCACATTGCTCAGTGTTTTTCCCTTAAGGTTACTGTGTGGTTTTTTTTTTTAAATTGGGAGTGGCGGTGGGGTGCTGGATGAGGATGCTCGCCTACCTACAGGACCCCTCCCTGTGGCTCCTATTATGCAGCATTTGGATCTGAACGAACAGTTAAAGGAGTCATATTTAAAGCTGTACTGCCTTTCAGATTTTTCAGGTGTAAGTCATAAAAAGAATTTTCCCCAACACCTAATTATCAACACCAAATGAATTTCCCTCTGGGGATTAATAAAGTAATTCTGGTTTTTGTTTAGTGGACCGAAAGCTACTGAATTCAAGTCACAGACTTCCAATTTTATTAGTTTTTTTTTCTAATAGAACAAATAAGTCCACGTGGCCCTAAATTCTCTGCTATTTTTTCCTGCTTCACCATGACCCAATTCAAGATACTACATCATGCATCACGTGGTGGGCTTTCCCTGTTCGCCCAAGGCATTGTGGGATACAAATTTGAAACAGGAGAGAAAAATGGAGGATGTGAGTGTGCGAATCAAGTGTGAAAGACCTACTCCGTCGCGCTGGTATTTGTCATTACTGTCACGCAATTAAAACGTGCCAGATCAGGCGGCTGGTGGGTTTTCAAAATAATGAATACATGCATTTGTTTTTGTGATAAATCCGTATTATACTGAGCGTATTTCCCACATTAATAAATACAAAGTAGTTGCATCTTTCATTTTTTTTTTTTTAAATCAAGGCTGAATACTGTCTCTTTTTTTGCCGCTGCCTTTTATTAAATCAAATTTGAGACTTTTAATTAGATTTCTCAGTGTGACCGCAGTGCATTATGGGATATATTGCTTTGGTTAGTGACCATCGTTGTACACTACTTTTCGTGATGCATTGTGGGATACTTTGAGTGCACTATTGAGGTTTTTCACCCACGTGACCAAGTCATGTGATGCATCGTTAGGCTGCCATTTTGGACGGCATGGCTCGAATCAGTTTGAATGCGAGGAAGGCGACAAACGAAAAACATAAAAGAAAAAGGAGCGAGATGCAGAAAACACCTTCACTATCTAGCGACGTAGGGCATTTACAGGGCGAGCAGAAGGAGAGGTATTTGCAAAAATTGAGGTTAGCAGGCTTGGAGAACGACGTTTACCTGCTTCCACCAGGATTGTTCACTGACATACAGAAGTACACGAAGCCCTCGTCTTTACCTGACTTCGGCCCACATGATCTGTATACCTATGTTGTTAAAAACCCATCGCCATACACAGGTATTGATCTGAAAGCGTATAAGAGTTTGGATGCGTACAAATATTTTGTGTCAGGCTGGGTAACATGCCTACATCAGCGGGTCGTCCCTGGAGCCCGTGGTCGCCATCTTATTACAGCTAAGATTTGTTCACATTTTCATTTACTTTCGGTCCTCAGGATAAACAAAATGTTATTAAATGTCATTGAAATAACTTCTTAGTCTGTTTAGACATGGCCCGTTATAAATTTGCTGTTAGCAGGCAATGACCAAGAACTGTATTATTAGGGTCGGTGTCTGTGTTGTAGCAGTGTACTAGCAGCTAGCTGTTAGCAGCTAATGTCAACAACATAGTAGCTAGTATGTTACTGTAGCAATGTTTACGTTCAGTTATTTGGATGACTGTTAAAACCTTTCAGTCTCAAGTTTTTCCTCTACTGTATTTACTAGTTTATTGTAATTATGATCCGGTAGCTATTTACACCGGATCCAGTGTAAATAGCTGCCGGAGCGCGCTCCGGCTTGCTCCCCCTCAAATTAAGCAGCGCGCTCTAGCTTGCTCCCGGAGTACTCGGAGCAAGCCGGAGCGCGCTGCTTAATTTGAGGGGGAGCAAGCCGGAGTGCGCTCCGGAACCTCGGCCGGAGCACTCCGGGAGCAAGCCGGAGCGTGCTGCTTAATTTGAGGGGGAGCAAGCCGGAGCGCGCTCTGGAACCTCAGCCGGAGCACTCCGGGAGCAAGCTGGAGCGTGCTGCTTAATTTGAGGGGGAGCAAGCCAGAGCGTGCTCCGGCAGCTATTTACACTGGATCCGGTGTAAATAGCTATCGGATCATAATTACAGTAAACTAGTAAATACAGTAAAGGAAAAACTTGAGACTGAAAGGTTTTAACAGTCATCCAAATGACTGAACGTAAACATTGCTACAGTAACATACTAGCTACTATGTTGTTGACATTAGCTAGCTTGACCTTCAAAATGGCGGACACCGGGGTGTCACGTGACCCTGTGACATCAGGTGAAATACCTCAATATAGGGTGTAAATAATCCTCACTAAGGTTTCGGACAGCACTACAAAATGGCGTCCTCACTATATAGTGATTAGGGAGCGATTTCGGACACAGGGTTAAAATATGGGTGGGGTGGGGGTTGCACCCTCCTCAATATAATGATGGGGAAAGACTGATGCTTTTCGACTACAGTACCTGTAACAAGTTTGGACGTACCTTGTTCTAATTCAGTGGCTTTCCTTTATTTTTTTTTAAAATTGTCATTTCATGTCTTAAAGCAATGATGGATGTCGTTTCTCTTTATTTAGTTGAGCGGTTCTTGACATAATATGGATTACTATAGTTGTGGTGTTGAATACAGTTATTTACTGTACTTTATTTACTATTTCATCTCAACGCATTAAGGCGAGAAACTCGTCCACTAATTAACTTTTTACGAGACACCTGTTAATTGAAAAGCGAGCTTGGGAGTTAAGCTAAGAGAGATGAGACTGAGATGGCATGGGTGCGTCCTGAGAAGAGATGCAGAGCATGTTGGAAGGAGAATGTTGAGGATGGAGCTGCCAGGCCCACCAAAAGGAGGAAGGCCAAAGAGGAGATCCATGGATGTGGTGAGAGAGGACATGAAAGTGGCAGGTGTGGTAGAGAAGCATGCGGAAGACAGGGAGCAACGGAGACGAAAGATCCGCTGTGGCGACCCGTAATCGGGAGCAGCCGAAAGAAGAAGACCTGTTAATTGAAAAGCATTCCAGGTGACTACCTCATGAAGCCGGTTAAGATAATGACAATAGTGTACAAAGCGTCATCAAGGGAAATGCTGGATACGCTGAAGAATCTAAATTATGAAACATTTAAATTTTTTTGAATACGTTTTGAATTCTGTATGTTCCCTATGTTATTCCATAGTTTTGATGTCCTCAGTATTGTAGAAAATAGTAAAAATTCAGAAAACCCTATGAATGAGTGGTGCAGTGGGATTCATCCCTTGCTTCATCTCTCCCTAAAGACAGCAGTGCAGCAGCACTTTAGTCCTTCATTCTGTCCAGCTCTCTCACTTCCTCATCTGTACACACTGCTCAAACAACTCGGCTTTAACTTTCCTGCTAATACCGCCGTCGGCACCATAACACTCGTCATCTCATAGGTCACTAACTACATTAGGAAATGGTGAGGCGTTCTTGCTGTTTTGTTTCTTTAGGAGCAAACAGCAAAACCTAATGGTTATCCTCTGTGTGTGAGGTTGCCGAATTTAAAGGGGAACTGAAGGCAAATTTTTTTTTTTATCATCAAAATTCTATATAATTTTATTAAATATAGGAGTGCATTTTTGAGAGCTGTTTTGTCACTGCTATAGCAAGTTATGAGTGTTTGAAATATGCTCTGTAATACATCAGTCCATATGTCAAAGCGATGGCCGTAAACGAGATTCGTTGAGACCTGTGCGAAACACCGTAGGACGGAAGTAAAACGTACAGCGGAAATCAAAGTGACCAACATTGTCAAAAGACGCGTGCGCCATCTTTCGAATGCTGATGGAATCAAGCCGGAAGTTTTGTTTGTTTTGATGGCAATCAGGAAAGCTTGAAAAAAGTAGGCAGTAATCGTCTCGTGAAGATTGCGCGGATAAGCGACGCCTGCCGTGGACCAAACAAACTAAATTCAACATGGCTAAAAACCAAATAGGCCGATAAGTATAATATTTAATGGCAATTAGTTGCCAGTACGAGTCACGATATAAGGTGACTAAAACCGAAAACGTAATTGAATAACACGTTAATTAAGAAATAAAGCAAGTTTTAAAAAATGACTTCAGTTCTCCTTTAAACCTTTCATGCGTCATGTCCACACTTGGATATGGTCAATTTTTTTTTTCCTTTTTTTTTTTTTTTAAAGATTTTTTTTGGGCTTTTTTCACCTTTATTTGGATAGGACAGTGTAGAGACAGGAAATGAGCAGGAGAGAGAGACGGGGAGGGATCGGGAAATGACCTCAGGTTGGAATCGAACCCGGGTCCCCGGATTTATGGTATGGCGCCTTATCCACCTGAGCCATGACGCCCCCCCCCCCTTTTTTTTTTAAATATGTTGTAAATTTATTGGATGATCATTAAAATACTGCTGTTTCATCAGAAAGTGACCTGAAGAATGAATCAGGAGACCAAAAACCAGGCTATAATGAGAGAGATGGTTTATTGTGTGCGCACACAACCTGGGCATTCAGTAGTCTTCGTCAAAACAAAAGTTGTACACAGCCAGCTTGTATACTGATGTGTACATGCAGAAGAAACACTGTGGACCAGATGGATAACGCTGAAGGCTGAGATAAGGGAGAAACATGAGCAAGGACAAAAATATCATGACCTTTTACTGAAATAACATTCCTGACTTTTTTTTTTTTGGTTGACTTCCAACACACACACGCGTGCTCCAAGTAATTAAAAAAAGTCAAAATTCATTCATCATGTATCATATTATTTTTAAGTAGTAATAAGACCTCTAAATAAGGTCTATAGGCTTATGAATTAATTTATGCATGAAATTAAGGGTTAATGTTATCAGGTAAAAGCAGTGGGTTTGCAGGATTAGTAAGCTCGAGCCTAGTAGAAGTTTTTCTGTTAGCCTTTATGTATTTGACCCAGTCTTCCATTTTGAGTAGTTAATCTTGTTGTATATTAGTATTTAGTATAAATACGCAGGTGATTATAGGAAATCGTGCGCACTAATTGGTCGATAAATTCTGACTCTTTCTTGATAATCACCTCGAGTGACTCAACAAAACGGTGGCCAGTCACTTCGTCACCGTAAGCGAGGAAGAATTACACATTCTGAAAGAAAATGCTGTTCCTAAAAGCACTAAAGATGCTACAAAGTTTGGTCTAAAACTATTCAAAGGTAAGGTGGAATTGTGATTTTATTTTACCAATTTGATGCGACTCGGCGTAGATAAGTGACAAGTCTGCGTGCGTCATTATTACATTTGCAGGTCGCTTATGAAGTTTGAAATAAATGATTTTTTTTTTCAAGATTAAAATTTTTTTTTTAAATAATCACCTGTGTGTTTATACTAAAACAATTATCCACCTCAGGCTCAGTGAATATCAGTGATTACATTCTATCCACATTCACTGGATATGAGCAATCGTGCGCTCTGATTGGCGAATCTACGACTAGGATATCAGCTCATATACGATGAGTAGAGGAAAAAAAAATGGTGCTGAACCAACTGAGAACAAAATAAATACTTGAAGACAACCCCCCCCCCCCCCCCCAAAAAAAAGCAACAAAATATGGAATAAACGTATTTGATGCTGAGAGCGTATCTCTTTTTTGTTTTTCAAGAATTATTATTGCATTTTTCATAAATTGCTACTGTCATTTTGCTGGTTTGTTTACATTCTCAGTGGAAATTATTTTATTGGACGTTTTGTATAAAGTTTTTATTTATCGAATTTGCAAAAAGTAATAATGCTCCGTTTCTCAAAATCCAGTGAATGTGGATAGAATAAAAGTTATTCCACTCAATCTCGTTGTACATGACTTATAGCCAACTCTGCTCTACGCACCTTGTCGGCTGTCAGCTCATGTACGATTCGATTTCTTGGAATAACTGTTAAATGATTATTCACCAGTATTCACTTCACCTTTGGTGAATAATTGTTAAACGATGTGTATTATCAGCATAGAAGATGAAATGAAATTTGTTTCTACAGTACATGTCCAAGAAGCTGGATATAGACTCCATATTGCACTTCATTTTTTTATTTTTTAGTTTTTTTAAGATCGTTGGGTATCATTTATCGAGCTGGATACAAATGGATTTATGCGTAACGAGCGTGTACACAAATTTGGTATTCATAAAAATCCTGAAATTTAGGGGGGAAAAAAAGTTTGTATCCTACTCATGCTCTTGAGTATGTGTAAAAGTTTACGCATAAGACAACGAACTAATGTCAAGCTTGACTTGATGCATTTCAGATCATGCACTCACCGGCCACTTTAATAGGAACTTGTTCTTGATTCTAAGATCCCTGTTCTTGGCTGCAGGAGTGGAACCCAATGTGGTCTTCTACTGTTGCATGCTGAGATGCTTTTCTGCTCACCATGGTTGTAAAGAGGTGCTATGAGTTAACGGTAGACTGCCTTTCAGATTTTTCAAGCGTAGGCCATAACAAGAATTTTCCTGACACCTGATTATTTTTGTTTAGTGGACTGAAAGCTACTGAATTCGAATCACAGACTTCCAATTTTTTTTTTTAAATAGAACAAATAATGAATGTAGAGCCACGTGGCCCTAAATTATCTGCTATTTTTTTCCTGCTTCATCATGACACAATACAAGATACTACGTCATGCATGACGTGGTGGGCTTTCCCCGGTCATCCAAGGCATTGTGGGATACAAATTTGAAACAGGAGAGAAAAATGGAGGATGAGAGTGTGAGAATGAAACATGAAAGGGCGACTACAGTAACGGAAAGCAAGAAGAAAAGATGTTATGCAGGGCTCGACATTAACGCTTGTCCGGGACAAGTGATACTTTATGTCGGACAAGTTCATCGTCTCGGTTACTTGTCTGATCGGACAAGTGCCAAAATACGCTGATATTCGGGTTACACATCAAATTTATCAGTTTATTCACATGATTTCCAAAGCATCTCACTCGACATATTGTTTTGATGAATCGCCGGATGTTTCTATTTGGAAAGAGCGATGTGCGTATGCGCAATATTCCACTTGCGAAACCGGCCAATACCGCTTCGTGTATTTGAGCTGAAAAGTAAACGGTCGTTTATGATTGGTTTTAATCGTGTCATACACGTGGATTTGTTGACGTTTCTGTTGGTCGGATCATTATTCAACTGTGTATTTACGTTGAGTATGTGGTAATTTCCAAATTTTTGAATTGTTGTTGATGGTGTTCATTATATAGCCGAGCGTGTGTGGCGGGGTGCGCTGGGCTTGGAATGTGCGCCTGCATGCGTGTGGATTGACAGGGAGTGAGGTAGGAGTGGGGAAAGTTATCTATGAAATACCAAGCTGTCAAATGGCTGCTAATTAGGTTACTGGCTGTATTAATTAACTAATTAGTAATGGGAGTTTAGGGCTCTATACATTTAGATATAATTATGGATTATTTGAAATTCTTTTTTTTGACCATTAAATACCATACAGGAGCCACACTGAATAATTAGACAACAATTAATCAGTGGAGGATATATATTCAAAGTTAATAATTTTAAAAATGAAAAAAATATATAATTTTAATTTTCTGGTTTTCAATTTCTCATAAATAAATTAATGATTGATGGAGTCCAATTTTTTTTCTGCAGTGAATAGATTTTTGTGTTAGTTTATTTGTATCATTATTTGTTTCTCTTGTCCAAACTAGTGATATCAAGTCATAAATTTTATGATAATGTTTATTTTTTGTGATATTTGTTACTGAACTGCAGAGTACTGATCTGTGTGTATATAATGGTTAGTGTTTCTGGATCTCATAGTATAGTTATTTTGTTCTTAAAATTTTATGTTCATAATTTCTACTCTATTGGAATATATTGCTTCTGAACTTCAGCATAATAGTTGGTGAATTATGGTATCAGTCTGTCTTACTATATTTTTGAACTTTTGCTTCGGTATATCAAGTATTGATTACTTTTGATTCATAGATATTGTGCATATGTTGTGAATTCGGAAACAAATGTAGTAAAGATTGTTGGGTTACAAATATGTTTGTGTTTTTTTTTTTTTTTCTCAAATATTTCTTCGGACAAGTCAACTTCACATTAGGACAAGTAAATTTCCTTTCAATTTGCCCGACAGGACAAGTGGTTTCAAAAGTTAATGTAGAGCCCTGTTATGCTATTGAGGTATTTCACCTGACGTCACAGGGTCACGTGACGCCCCGGTGTCCACCATTTTGGACGGCAAGCTAGTTAATGTCAACAACAGTAGCTAGTATGTTACTGTAGCAATATTTACGTTCAGTCATTTGGATGACTGTTAAAACCTTTCAGTCTCAAGTTTTTCCTTTACTGGATTTACTAGTTTACTGAGCGAGCGCGCGATGGCTCCCGGCTCGGCCGGAGAGCGCGCGATGGCTCCCGGCTCGGCCGGAGAGCGCGCGATGGCTCCCGGCTCGGCCGGAGAGCGCGCGATGGCTCCCGGCTCGGCCGGAGAGCGCGCGATGGCTCCCGGCTCGGCCGGAGAGCGCGCGATGGCTCCCGGCTCGGCCGGAGAGCGCGCGATGGCTCCCGGCTCGGCCGGAGAGCGCGCGATGGCTCCCGGCTCGGCCGGAGAGCGCGCGATGGCTCCCGGCTCGGCCGGAGAGCGCGCGATGGCTCCCGGCTCGGCCGGAGAGCGCGCGATGGCTCCCGGCTCGGCCGGAGAGCGCGCGATGGCTCCCGGCTCGGCCGCCGAGCGCGCTAGCTCAGTAAACTAGTAAATCCAGTAAAGGAAAAACTTGAGACTGAAAGGTTTTAACAGTCATCCAAATGACTGAACATAAACATTGCTACAGTAACATACTAGCTATGATGTTGTTGACATTAGCTAGTGCTAACAGCTAGTTGCTAATACACTGCTACAACTACACCGACCCTAATAATACAGTTCTTAGTCATTGCCTGGTAACAGCAAATTTATAACGGGCCATGTCTCAACAGACTAAGAAGTTATTTCAATGCCATTTAATAACATTTTGTTTATCCTGAGGACCGAAAGTAAATGAAAATGTGAACAAACCTTAGCTGTAATCAGATGGCGACCACCGGCTCCAGGGACGACCCACTGATGTAGGCATGTTACCCAGCCTGACACAAAATATTTGTAGGCATCCAAACTCGTATACGCTTTCAGATCAATACCTGTGTATGGCGATGGGTTTTTAACAACATAGGTATACAGATCATGTGGGCCGAAGTCAGGTAAAGACGAGGGCTTCGTGTACTTCCGTACGTCAGTGAACAATCCTGGTGGAAGCAGGTAAACGTCGTTCTCTAAGCCTGCTAACCTCAATTTTTGCAAATACCTCTCCCTGTGCTCGCCCTGTAAATGCCCTACGTCGCTGGATAGTGAAGGTGTTTTCTGCATCTCGCTCCTTTTTCTTTTATGTTTTTCGTTTGTCGCCTTCCTCGCATTCAAACTGATTCGAGCCGTGCCGTCCAAAATGGCAGCATCACATGACTTGGTCACGTGAGTGAAATACCTCAATATACGAAGGAAAGGAAACACAGGACCAAACTAATAAATGTCAGCGAGCACCTCAGTGTGATCAGCTGTTTGTTTAGTGTCAGTGCATGGTCAGAAGTAAGTGTGCGCATGCGCACATGGACTTCCTCTGTGTGCTGACTGCGCAAAGTGAGTGATTTCATGCACATTATTTGCTCGGGAATCCCCTCAAATTAAATAACTTCCCAGCCAGAGAATGGTTTGTGGTTTTTTTTTTTTTGGGGGGGGGGGGGGATTACAGAAACGCATCACAATGACCAAATTTCAAAGGGAACTAAATTTCACTGATTTTATGAAATGGAATGGCTGTCTACTTTTAATATATATCCTTCCTGGCAGCTCAAACCAATCTGGGCTGGGTTTCCCGAAAGCCTCTTAAAGCTAAGAGCGTCTTTAATTACCTCTTAAACGCCATCATTAAGCTAACATGGGTTTCCCGAACAACATCGTAGCCAAAGTAGTCCTTTAGTTCGCTCTCAATTTACGATGGACCTGGATCATGCTTTCACAACAAAGAGCGATTCGCTCACAGCCGAACACACAGAATGTGCATGCGCCTCCAAGGGACTCTCGCAATCAACGGGGGAAACTGGTGCTGAATCTGCTGCAGGTTTTCAATTATTTTTCTTGTACTTTGCAAGTACATCGAGTTAATTATTAAATAAATGTGCACAAAACGTTGTGAATATATTTCAGTGTTATAGAATTATCACTAAATTTTAATGATGAGTAGCATGCTATAGATGCACAATGGTGTAACATAGGGAAAAAAATTAAAAATTCAGGTTTTGATTTTATGTACTGAAATAACTATTAGGCACAATTTTTACAATATCTATATAAATTAGTTGTTTTTACCCATTTTAAAATTGAAATCAGCATTTTAGTGATTACCCATAATGCATTGTTTATCGCGCTAAAACAAGCAAAAACGTCATAAGACAGTGGAAATACTACCTTTACTACCTTCACGTGGCGTCTTTCTCGATCGCGCGTACCTTCTAGAACATTCCTGGGTGGTCATGGACTGTCACGTAGCCTAGTTCGGTTGTGAAACTCGCTAGGATGGAGTATTTTCATGAGTTTAGTGGCAAACTTTTGTGCCGCAATTTCTCTATTCTCGAAATTTGTAACCTGAAACCCTACAAGAAATGTTTCATAATGTTTGGGATTTTGAAAAATGCTTCTAGCAAGTTTATTTCGCTGTATTTTTCCGTGAAACTTGGCATAAATCATCCTTAAGTGATGAGCGTGACATTGTTATTTTGGTCTGGGTCACGAAGTTAGTTGGAAGCGGGAGAAATGAGAGTTTCTCAACTACAGCAGCACTTCTCACCATAGATGGCTGGCGTGTTTCACAGCATTTGGGATTTACTAAATCTCTAGATCTACTGAAGCTACGAGGATATAAATCACCAGGATTCTAATTTACTGGGTGAGAAGTATTATATATTTTTTTTTGAAAGGTTTATTCACGCTACAAGTCCATGAAAGTTGGAATTGTTCGTGAAGGGCTTAGTTAGATTTTGGTAGCGTGACACGCACAAC
Organism: Neoarius graeffei; assembly: GCF_027579695.1. Classification (NCBI taxonomy): domain Eukaryota; kingdom Metazoa; phylum Chordata; class Actinopteri; order Siluriformes; family Ariidae; genus Neoarius; species Neoarius graeffei. The sequence goes on from NC_083575.1 coordinate 78,637,205, forward strand.
AAGCAAAAGAAAAAAATTTTCTTCTGAATTTCCTTGCTTTATCAAAATTATTTTTTGATACATTAAAAGACTGTGTCTATAATATTTAAGCGTTTTTTTTTTTTTATTATTATAGAGAATATTTGATAACTTTCAAAACAGCATTCAAAGTGATTTTTCACGGGTGTAAATGTTATGCATGACATCCATAATTACGTTAAATTTTAAGAACTAAAATTCTGTTAAATTCTAGATTTGTGCTATCATTCTGGGGTTTTGCTGAATAATACTTTAGGGAGTTCTCTTACAGTGCTGAAAATTCAATGAGTTTTGGTGAAATTCTAGAAAAGTTATTTACATTTTAATGCGCCTGATGGCGATTGTGCTCACACAGCGTGCTACTCATATAATCAAATTTAGCTCCATTCGGCGAGTGATTATCTCATGTAATGTCAAATATGAGACATTTCTGGTATCTGTGTGTGTGTGTGTGTGTGTGAGAGAGAGAGAGAGAGAGAGAGAGAGAGAGAGACACGTTTTGATGTGTGTACCGAAGGAGGAGGTTGAATATGTTTGGCAAACATCAGTGACTGTTTGAGGCAGAATGCAAATGAGAAATGTCTCATTTGACATTAAATGAGAGAATCGCTCGCCCAGTGGCGTTAAACTTGATTAAAATATAGCGATATCAATGTGACATTCTGATATCCATACGTAATTCTATAACGCTGAAATATATTCATAACATTTTGTGTATATTTATTTAATAATTAACTCGATGCCTCAAACAGTCACTGATGCTTGCCAAACATATACTTCTATCATATATAATATAATGCATTTACTTAATTATTTAGCTGATGATTTGCTCATTCTTTTGTGTGAACATTAATCATTTTAATTAAAAACACGCTTGGAATAAAGTGTTTTGTCCAAATAGTTTTGCAAAATAGTTTCAGTTATTACCATATTATATATGTAATGCTTACGACCCTGTAGAACAGGATAAAGCTACTAGAGATGAGATGAGATGCTTAATGTTGATACAATATATTAACGTATTTTAATGCTTTATATTTTTTTTTTTGTTAAAAACGACAGTCATGTGACCTCATCGACTGGATTTAACAGCTACCAATGTCTATATCGAGGACTCGCGTTGCAAAGACGCTCTTCATAAAGTTGCTCTTAAGACTCCTTAAGAGTGAGTTTGGGAAAACCACGTAGAGACAACGTTCGTTGCTTCAAAGATTCTCTCAACTCGCTCTTTAGCCCTAAAGTGCAATGTTATTGGGAAACCCACCCGTGGCCATTTTCCTCTGACCTCTCTTATCAACAAGGCGTTTGCTTTCACCCACAGAACTGTCCCTCACTAAACTCCAACTTTTTTTTTTTTGCTTTTTTTTGTTGTTCACGCCATTCTGTCTGTTACCCCTTTTCCACCAAATCAGTTCCAGGGCTGGTTCGGGGCCAGTGCTGGTGCTGGTTCACAACTCGTTCAACTTGCGAGCCAGCTGAGAACCAGTTTGTTTTTCCATAGCTCGCGGTGCTAAGGGAAGCCATGTCATTACGTCGCTGTATACGTCAGTTATGTCGCTACGTTTGCATAAACCTTGGCGCGAATATCGAAGCAAAAACAACACAGAAGAAGCAGCAGCAGCAACAACAATAATAATAATGGATGACTTCACGTTTGTACAGCTGCTGCTTCTCGTCGCTTAAAAACGGCGATCTTTCACGGTCTTGTTATTGTTGTTGGTCTTAACAACTCTGCCCCCCGCTGACGTAAGCGGTTCTTTCCTCTGGCCCAGCAGAGAGTTGGTGCTAGCCTGGAACCGGTTTTTCTGGCCCCAGAGCCAGTTCTTTGTCAGTGGAAACAGAAAACCCGGTTCCAAACTAAGCACTGGCCCCGAACCAGCCCTGGAACTGCTTTGGTGGAAAAGGGGCATGTGTAAGCTTTAGAGACTGATGTGTGTGAAACCCCAAGTGATAAGCAGTTTCTGAAGTAGTCAAACCAGTCCATCTGGCTCAAACCAACACCCATTTCCACAATGAAAGTCAGTCACACTTAGTTTGAGATCACAGTTTTTCCCATTCTGATGTTTGAAGTGAACATTAACTGAAGCTCTTGATTTGTATCTGTGTGATTTTATGTATCTGGCTGATTAGATAACTGCATGAAACAACAGCAGGTGGATGGTTATCCCTAATAAAGCTGGTGAGTGTATATTTACCTGGATTTAAGTCGCATTTTTAAATCGTTTGTTTTACTTTATCATGTTTACAGTATGTAGTAGCAGACTCGCTTATTGAGAGCGATTTTTTTTTTTTTTTTTTTTTTTTTTTAAGAAGAGCTTTTGGGTCTTGACCAAAAACATGTTCTCATGTTAGGCCACTAGGTCAGGGATTAAAAGTACCATTGAGAACACTTTGTAACACAGTAGTTTAATCTTATTGGCTTGAGTTAAATAAAGTAAAAAATAAAGTGAGGCAAGATAAACAGAACAAATCAGTATGATAAAAGAAATGGCACTGTGGAAAAAGGACAGACTGGTTTGTCTTTCTGTAAACAAATACCTCAACTAAAGGAACGCCTCTCCTTCACCCCTCCACCCATGTTCAATATGAAGAACTGTAGGTATCATGCTGCCATTCTGTGTCTAAGAACTACAACGCCCAGTCCTCTTCCGCGTGACCTACGTCACGCATGGGCGGGATCATCTACGTCAGTCCGCCATGCGCGCATAAGTCCAGGCGAAAGCTCCGCTCTTTGTCTCTCGTGTCCGGATTCCAAGGAATCTAGACGCATAAAAGAGATGCTCTCAAACCCAAAAACACCTCTTTCTTGCAAGATCCATCATTCAGCGCGATTTCTTACCCTTGGCCAAGATAAACTCTAGAGTCGCGCGATCTTTAAACTCAACCTGAGTTACAACCGGTTTATTCGTATTAGAAGTGACGTCACGACTGCCGCTCAAACGCAGTTTTAATTTGTAATTAGGAGCGACCAGAATTCCTCCTGATTGAAGTTCTGTGCACATTAATCAGAGACTTTCCTTTCATCACGAACGACGCGTCGGATCAAGAGAAGTTCTCTGTCCACGGAATCGACTCGCGTGCTTCATGAACAGCGAAGCTCTGCAACGGCGAACATCTTCTCAGAACTTTGCTAGAGGCAAGATATTGAGTAAAATATATTTGGGCATAATAATTACGCTAGTCTTAGGAATTTAGCTTTATTGAAAGTGTGAATTTAAACCCAGGTTTATCTGTTACACTGTTAAACGCAGCGTGTTGAATTGTTCTGTTTTTGTTTTAATCTCAATTGTTTTAATAGACAGGCTGTGCATGCTTCTCTCTCTTATTCTTATTAACATTTTAATTTCATTATTATACATCTTGATCTCATCAAGATTTCAGTGGATTCAGTATGGTTATGAGCTAGTGGGTTAGCTACTGCTTCCCTTTGTCTGCTTAGCAACACAAAGCTAATCAAGGCCTACCATGTGCTCAGTAGGCCTCACCAGGCCTAACAAACACACTTTAGCTAGGCCATAGGGCCTTTCACAAACACACACTAGCAACACAAGGCTAATCTAGGCCTCCACCACGTGTAGTTAGCTACACGAGGCTAAACACATGGTCAAGTCCTTCCCACACACACAAGCACACATTAGCAACAGAGCTAATCCTTTGTTCTATTTAGATAACATTCCTTTGTTTTAGCTAGCAACAAGCTAGGCCATACACACACACACACCATATCATATTTGTATATATTGATTATCCATTTTTATCTTTGTTATAATAAATCCATTTATTATCAAAGCTGTGTGTATTCATCTTGTTGGTGAACAATATCTGAAGTCCCCAATCTCTCAAAGAATTCAAAAAGGTGCATATATGGTAAGTGATCGTAATAATTTGGAAATATACTGTAATTTAGCTGTTTGGTAATTTATTATTAAGCACCAGGATTAATGGTATGATTCACTAAATGATTCATTGAACGATTCACTAAATGATTCACTTCAAATGAGACTGATTCTATGGTATGATTCAATTCAAATGAGTCAAAGTAAACGATTCAATGGGATTGATTCATTTTAATTATTAACCTTCAAATTTAATGAGACTGATTTAATGAGATTGATCACTTAATTTCAATAATTAACTGATTGCACCCACAAGAACAATTGTTTCGGAAATGTTTGTAAATCCAGTGGAAACTTTTAGTTCAGCTCGTTCTACACAAAACTTTGATTAATTTTGACTAAAATCCCAATAGCAGCCTGTCAAGTAAGAACTAAACCAGAAATAACTTCTGTCTAAATGGACCATCTTTTTACACTTGTCCATTAAGCAGGCTTGTAGTACTCGAGTCCAGGACTTGGACTCGAGTCTGACTCATGCCCTGATTTTAAGGACTCGTGACTTGACTCAGATTCGTGCATTAACTGCATTTGGACTCGTAAATTGGAGACGAGTACTTGGATTTTTCTTTATTTTTTGTAACGTCATAATAATTTGGCATAAGATATTTATATTTACATTTATTTTGTACTAATTTCATTCAAGAGTGTCACACCTGCGTGCCTTGGCGCGTGCATCAGAGAGACTCTCGGGCGTTCTCCGGACAGCGCACGCACCAAGCGGACTCTTGCGCTCACGCTGTAAACAACTCGCACCTGCACAATCAAGTGCAATCAGTGCACTGATATAAAAACTGTGAAAACACACTCACTTTACAAAGTCTTTCGATTACGTTCATTATGTCTTATATTAAATATAGTTAGTTTTTGTTTTTTTCTTTTTTATCAGACATCTAATTTTTGGGTTTGTTTACCTGACATGTTTCGACGTACAACTTCCGTCTTCCTCAGAGTGTCCCCGGATGTTATTGGTGACGCATCTTTTATCAGCTGCTGTTTCTGAAGGCGTGGCCTTCCTGTCTGGTTTGACAGGTCGGTCACGCCTTCTACTGTCTGTTCGTCCCCTGCAAGATGTCACTCCAGGTATGGGAGAGCATGTATGCTCCCTCATCCCGGTTGATGGTCCTCGGGCTTCGCTTACGGATCTCCATGGCCTCCCTGATCCAGCGCTGATGTTTGTTATCTTCTGTGCGGATGACTCTGGCATTCCCCCAGTCCATAATGTGATTTTCCCTTTTGCAATGATCTGTTATAGCTGACTTATAATTTTCCTGTTGTGCCTTTTCTTTTATTGTTCGGGTTTGTCTTGTAGCTGTCTCCTTTTCGCACTCTTTCTTATGTTCATTTTTTCTTGTGTTGAAACTCCTTCCTGTCTCCCCAATATAAGTTTTATTGCATAATTGACATGGAATCTCATATATGGTGTTGCATCTATTGTCCGGATGTATTCTGTCTTTGGGATGAACCAGGATCTTGGGGAGACAGGAAGGAGTTTCAACACAAGAAAAAATGAACATAAGAAAGAGTGCGAAAAGGAGACAGCTACAAGACAAACCCGAACAATAAAAGAAAAGGCACAACAGGAAAATTATAAGTCAGCTATAACCGATCATTGCAAAAGGGAAAATCACATTATGGACTGGGGGAATGCCAGAGTCATCCGCACAGAAGATAACAAACATCAGCGCTGGATCAGGGAGGCCATGGAGATCCGTAAGCGAAGCCCGAGGACCATCAACCGGGATGAGGGAGCATACATGCTCTCCCATACCTGGAGTGACATCTTGCAGGGGACGAACAGACAGTAGAAGGCGTGACCGACCTGTCAAACCAGACAGGAAGGCCACGCCTTCAGAAACAGCAGCTGATAAAAGATGCGTCACCAATAACATCCGGGGACACTCTGAGGAAGACGGAAGTTGTACGTCGAAACATGTCAGGTAAACAAACCCAAAAATTAGATGTCTGATAAAAAAGAAAAAAACAAAAACTAACTACACTTTACAAAGTATTGAGCTGCGTTGCTGACACATTGCCGAGCCTTATTTCCTTGTTTGGTTTCCTGATCCCTGATCTCCTGTTTCTCGTTTTTGATAGCCTGTTTGTGTCTCGCTTGACCTGTTGCCTGTTTCACTGTTTTATGATTTTGCCTGCCGTTCTGGATTGTTTACCGTCTTCACTTGTATTAATAAACACACCTTCTGCAGTTACATCCGTCTCCCAACCATCTCTGACAGAATACTTCACACTCCCTGATAAAGAGAAGCACATTCACCTGTTCATACGTCATGTTCAGGAACAAACTAATGTTAATGGCGATAAAACAGCCGCCGTCAAATGGTGCAGTTGGAGTGTTGGATTTGACTCGGACTCAACTCAATTTTTCATTATTTTTATTTATTTATTTATTTATTTATTAATGACTTCAAGACTGGACTCTGACTCAAGGTTTAGTGACTCAACTACAACACTGCCATTAAACATCATGTTTGGGTGAAACCTGACAATGTTCATGTTTTGATATTGTAAGTTCTAATTGCATGTAGTGTACAGTGTGTTCTTCCTGCATGTTTTGTCCTGATTGCCATTGTCCTGAAGCTTTACAGTGCAGATAATGGGATTGTGTCTCTTTCAGGGGATGCAACGAGCTACTAACGTCACCTACCAAGCTCATCATGTGAGCCGAAACAAACGTGGACAAGCCGTCGGGACAAGAGGAGGATTCCGAGGATGCACCGTGTGGCTCACAGGTATTACAAGGATTGACGTGCTTTGATTTGTCAAACTGCAGCACAACAAAGTTTCACCACTGAACAAAGCCTTCATTATAACAAAATCAGGTGTACAATGTAGAGACAGCTTGAGTTGTTGGTACTACCAGATATGTTACGCATGTAATAAGAAGCTTATGAGATGCATAGTTGCAGGGAATAGACTGCACAATAAGCAATATGAAACTTCTGTCCAAATTGTTGTCTCAAAATGAGCTGCTGGACAGTGAGCGACTCAATAACAGGAGCACTTTCACTCCGGTGAGTCTCCTGAAGCTCTGAGATGTCAGCATTCTCTCCCTGTCTGTCCAAAGGCCTGTCTGGAGCGGGCAAGACGACAGTGAGCATGGCTCTGGAGGAGCACCTGGTGTGTCACGGTATCCCCTGCTATACTCTGGATGGAGACAACATCAGACAGGGCCTGAACAAAAACCTGGGCTTCAGTCCTGAGGACCGAGAGGAGAATATCCGCCGTATAGCCGAGGTGGCCAAGCTGTTCGCCGACGCCGGCCTTGTGTGCATCGCCAGCTTCATCTCCCCGTACAGCAGGGTGAGCGACTGTGTACAAATTGCTTGCATTGGTGTGTCTGAATTTTTGAATTAATTTGCAAATCTACAGGAACCAGTGAGGGTAAACTACTTGTAGGCTTGGCACCCCCAGTGTTTTTTTTTTAAAGGCAAGGCAAGTTTATTTATATAGCGCATTTCATACACAGTGGCAGTTCAGTGTGCTTTACAGAGGTAAAAGCAAAACAGTAAACAATAGAAAATAAAATTACATAAAATAAAGGGGGAAGAAGAGAGAAAAAAATAGAATTAAACAATAGTAGAAATAAAATGAAGTAAAAGTTCAGTAAAAAACAGCAGAATAAAATAGAATAAAAGTTAAGTAAAGTTTAAAACATGCAAAGATGATGATATTTATCAGTTAGCAGAAAACATCTGAGAACAGCTTGGTCTTTAGTCTAGATTTGAAGCTGCCAACAGCAGGAGCATTTTTCATGTACTCTGGCAGTTGGTTCCATAGCTGTACTGCATAGTAGCTAAAAGCTGCTTCACCACACTTTGTTTTAACAACAGGTTTTACCAGTAAATTTTGCTGCTGCGATCTGGTAGATCTGATTGGGTTAGGCCGCTGCAACATATCAGAGAGGTAATTGGGCCCTGTACCATTTAGAGATTTGTACACCAGCAGCAATGCTTTAAAGTCAATTCTGTAGCTTACTGGAAGCCAGTGAAGGGACCTTCGAATTGGAGTAATGTGCTCTGTTCTTTTAAGGTGAAGAACCATGTTTTTGCATGACGTTCTTGACCAAGAATATTTTACTCTGCTGCTCTGGGCTAAATGCCCCAAGGGAACTTTTTTTTACTCGCAAAATACCTTGGATGAAGGTTTAAGAAGGTGCATCACAAAGTGTTAGTTTCGGTCACAGGTTTTATTTATTTATTTATTTATTTAAAAGCAGCTCATTACCTTGCCTGGGATGGAGTCGACCAGGGGGTGAGGTATTGTTTTTGGTGGTGTTTCTTTGCTTGTTTGTTTTTGTGTATTTTTTTGTAAATAATATTACGGGAAAATGGCTGGACCAATTTTCATGAAACTTTCAGGATAGATGGGCATCAGTCTCAAATAGAACCTCCAACATTTTGAGGGTCATCCGGTCAAGGTCACCAAAAAGGTCAATTTTTTTTTTTGCGATATCTTCCTTCATATTCATTCAGATGTGTTCTGATTGGCTGAGAGCAGTACGGTGTGTTCTGATTGGCTGAGAGCAGTACGGTGTGCGAATGAGTATCAGAACCATGTTTATTGGCCAAGTATGTTCACACACAAGGTCAAATCAACGTCACCAAAAAGGTTAAAATCGTTTTTTTTTGCGATATCTTCTTTTATATTTATCATAAGTGCTACCGGGCGAGGTTTGTTTTGCCTGGCAACACTTGTTTAGTTATTTGTTTGTTTTATTTTTAAAATATTGTTTTTGTTGTAATTATTTTTTTATTTATAAAGTAATTGTAATATCTGCTAAAAATGCTTTTGCTATGATATAGCCTCAGGTGCTGATGTGGCATTTAAAAAAAAAAAAAATCACTCGCTCACTGCTTGGACGATTGGTGATGGTGTCAGAAGTTGCTGATAGATGATTTAAATGTCTGTCGGGAAACGTGATCTCTGCAGCTTTAAGATCAACAGAAATAAATTGCATAAAATGTATCCCATAATCCGAGTTTCCTCAATAATCTGCTGTCTGATTTGGGAGCAGAAAGCAAAACATCTTTACTTTTTAGACTTCCTATGTGGGTGTGTAGTTTATAAAATTAAGTAGTTAAAAATGTCTAAATGCCAAAGGTAGCGATTGCAGCGACAGTTGTCTCATATCCAACTGCCGCAGTTTTTCCATTGTTGTGACGTAATGTGTACATGATGCATGTTGGCTATATCAGGCCACAGCCACTTTATTTATTTATTTATTTATTATTATTATTATTTTTTTTAATATTAAACCCTCAGAGCCAGAGGGGTCAATCTGCGATAGTAAGGGGGCCAGACAGGAAGTTGATTCATTACACACGATCTCAGAAGCCTAATGTAGTTAATTTTGCTTTTATTATTTACAGAATATGCCAGACCTGGGCATTTTACAGCTCGCGGGCCGCATTCAGCCCTTTGGTTCATTCTGACCGGCCCGCGTAAGGTTAATTAGAAATTACAAAATAAACGTATTTTCTAATTTTACCTCATGCATGGACTGAATGTGCATTGCTTTTATTTTGAAGTTGTGTTCAACAAAAACGCAATGCGCACGACATGAACATGACATGAAATCCCACGAAACCTAATCCCGCGATAACTACTTCCGTAATTTGTCCAGACCAACCACAAACTTGTACGTCATCCTTCAAACGGTCCAGCCAATCACATAGTGTGACGTCACCAGCAGGTGCCGGAGCCCGAGCCGATCTGTAGATCTAATACCTACACTGAATCGACATTGTTGCGAGCAGGTCACAAGAAGACTTTAGCCCCCAAAATCCAGGTATAGATCCTCTCTCACCGATGATCATCTGTCAGCTGTGCTTCGCATCTCCACCTCAGACATTCAACCTGACTCTGATGCACTCGTTAAAGACCAACAGAGACTAGATTTCTCTCACTGAACAAATAAAAAACTGAAAAACACCAAATGAGGTGATTAGACTACAAATGTGGGCATCATTATTATAATATGATGTATCTTGCTTGATATTTGGAGTAGAAAGACAATATTGTGATGTCTTTATTGTGTTTTGGGGTGAATGTGACCTGAAAAAAAAAAATGGTACAAACGTTCACATTTTGTTAACCATTGTTTTGGGAAATTTGATTGAATAAATGACACATTTTTTGTAAGGCAACCTCGTTTTTTCCATACTCTTACCCGTCTTAGCAGCTTGTAAAAACAATGTTATTTATTGCTTTATATAAAGAAATACAATTAATATTATGCAGAATTTAGTTCAGCCTTTTGGTCCGGCCCTCCACAAAATGTTCTGTTTCTCATGTGGCCCCATGGAAAAAAATAATTGCCCACCCCTGGAATATGCTCTACATATTCACCCTTATGATCTGTGCATTTTCTCAGCCAGCGTATCATGTTTGTACTGATTTTTGTTCAAAATATTCGGATTGACAGATCTACTCAACACACTGTGTTCCCATTACTTGCTCCCAGAGGAAATTTCCAAATCTCTATCAGTATCCATTTTTAAACGTAACTTAAAGTTGCGTTATTTTGAGAGGTCGCTGCACACCTAGTTCTGATAAGTTTGATGATAACATTGTAAATATTACTCATTTAGGTTATTAGGCTTTCTATGCTTCCCAAGAATATTTTCATTCATTTATATTTGTAATTAGAATTATTGATCTTTTTATAAGCACTTGTAAAATCGGTATGAAGACCCCATTTTGAGAACCTAATAAAGATTATTGGATTGTACAAGTATTGTTGCTAAAACTGCTAAGTATCATAGTTCTTTTTGCTTAAATGGGGCTAAAGTGCGGAACACACTTCCGAGTAGTTTGAGAAAGGAAGCATCATTCCTTAAAGCAGTGTTTCTCAATCAGTGGGCTGTGAAGCACCATCTAGTGGGCTGCAATTATTATCTCATCTCATCTCATTATCTCTAGCCGCTTTATCCTTCTACAGGGTCGCAGACAAGCTGGAGCCTATCCCAGCTGACTACGGGCGAAAGGCGGGGTACACCCTGGACAAGTCGCCAGGTCATCACAGGGCTGACACATAGACACAGACAACCATTCACACTCACATTCACACCTACGGTCAATTTAGAGTCACCAGTTAACCTAACCTGCATGTCTTTGGACTGTGGGGGAAACCAGAGCGCAATTATCATTATTTATTTATTTATTTATTTATTTATTTTCCACGTTTGAAGCCAAATAGGGTGGCACGGTGGTGTAGTGGTTAGCGCTGTCGCCTCACAGCAAGAAGGTCCTGGGTTCGAGCCCCGTGGCCGGCGAGGGCCTTTCTGTGTGGAGTTTGCATGTTCTCCCCGTGTCCGCGTGGGTTTCCTCCGGGTGCTCCGGTTTCCCCCACAGTCCAAAGACATGCAGGTTAGGTTAACTGGTGACTCTAAATTGACCGTAGGTGTGAATGTGAGTGTGAATGGTTGTCTGTGTCTGTGTCAGCCCTGTGATGACCTGGCGACTTGTCCAGGGTGTACCCCGCCTTTCGCCCGTAGTCAGCTGGGATAGGCTCCAGCTTGCCTGCGACCCTGTAGAGAAGGATAAAGCGGCTAGAGATAATGAGATGAGATGAAGCCAAATACTACATAATTCAGGATGTCGTTGTGTCCCAAATCCGGTAGCTGGTTTGCTGAACACTTAAGTGGAATAAATACATTTGTGGGTAAATTTAAGATGAACAAGCCTTTTTGTCACATTCCTCCTCTACATTTAACCCGCATGTGTACACACACACATACAGAGAGAGAGCGCTATAAATGAATACATTTGCAGGTAAATTCTCTGGATCTGTGATGCCTGCTGGAAGAGAAGAGCAGGGAGGCTTGATAATCCAGTGGCTGTGGTTTGTTTACACCCGATACTGAAACTTGTAGCATCCTCCCAATGATCACAAAGACGTACAAAAAGCCCAGAAACTCCTGTTTACCCAGCGAAAATGATAAATCCTGTATCTTGTAGTGCTCTGATCCCCAGATCTTTAACCCTGCCACACAAAAAAAGTTGTACTCCTCCATGCTCTTCCAGGTTTTTGTGTGTGTGTCCGTGTAGAACGATGTCTGCAGCACCAGGAAGTTTGAGATTTCGAGGAACTCAACAGATGGATCGTTTTCCAGCTCATAATGAACGAATGAATAACTTTATTTAAACCCAATAAGCTGATCAGCAGAGCTGGTGGAGTCGTGCATATACAGACACACATAATTACAAATACAAAAGACTAAAAATAAACTCAATCTTAAAACCCCTTAAAATCTGTTGATTATCTGTTAATTATCTTCACATTAAGTATAATTAATAGTATGCATAACTATTGTTTTTGTATTTAGTTACAGCTACAATAGGATCAAAATTTATTCTATTTTATGTCAAATTTAGTGAATTTCTTTCATAGATAGGAAAAATCCTTTGTTAGCATGTAAGGATCTCATCCCATTGAGGGGTTTCTGTATCCACTTCTTTTGAGTGTACTTCTTGGTTTTAATAACTTGCTTGTTTGCTGAACACAAACATGGCAATAAGTTCTTGTGTTAATGGACCAGACTCCACTTTTGGATCATTAATCCTTTTTGACTGAGAATGACCTGCATGCAGGGTTTGGCTTCTGGCACATCCATGCAGTTTTAAATACAACACCTACAATCTCTAAATTTGTTTTTATTGCACTTATTTAATTCCCATCTGTAAGAGGGAGTGATGTTGCATCCCATTAATACACTTTACAATAGATTATTAGATTCTAATAGAATAGATGAGCCAAAATAATTGGGGATCTTTTTTTAATGGGCCCCAACTCGGTACAAGTCTGAATAAGTGGGCCTCGAAGCAGAAAAGGTCGAGAACCCCTGCACTAAAGTCAAGAAGAGTCTCAGACTTCATTTCTGTAGTTGGTCTGGATGTATGTGTATTCACAGCCTATAGTTTTCTTCATATGCAGTATATTCACACATTTATATACCTTTTTTTAGGTCTTTGTATGTTCTTTAGTTATATTACAGGCATCCATTTAAACCAGCCTTAGCTGAGTTGGACCGCTTGTTTAAATATTATTCATAAATAAATAAATAGGTTCCTGACTTTTTGGTCATCTTGTAATAGCATATATAAAATTTTTAAACCCATAAAGTGCTATCTTTTAAGTCAGGACAAAATACAGTTCGTTCTCAGCTGTGTGTGCAGCCTCTCCTTTTCTTGGAGATAAAGGAGAGGTTTGATTTTGTCCTGTGGTTGGACAACTGACAGGGCTCAAGGTCAGGGTTTTTAATCAGGGGTTTGATAACTGACTCGTTCTATGATTAAGAGGTTCCTACTTTGTGACATGCCACTCACAATTAAGGAGAGCTTTAAATACGGGTTATAATGAATAGTTATTGTACCCTGGTATATACGTCATAAGGAGGAGAGAACTCTCCCACTGTGCTGTGCAGGAGACCACGTTGAAAACCGTGGAAATCTGGTGTCACGCGTATAACCTGGACACTAATTTTTGAGCCAAAAGATTTACAAAAATAGTTATGATTTCTCATATGGAAATAAGAAGGGAACTCTTTTTAATAGAGAAAAAAAGAATTTTTCAAATATGCAGAAAAAAATTTTAAATGCATAAATTGGCTCCAACCTTTTTAACAATTTCATGTACCCAGGAAAAACTTAGTCAGAGTAAAATGTAATAATGCACTAAAATGTAACTTGTGAGGTTGTTTAACCTGAGAAGTTAAAAAGAACTTTATTCATAAAATATTTGTGAATTGAAACTACAGGAGTCAGTGGTGCTTGTAACACAGTCGTGATTTTGTTGGACAGACTACGGCTTTCACCGACCTTGTCGCCATTGCAAGCATCCCGGATGTCTCGCGCAGTGACCTCACGAGTGTGTCTTGAGATCCCCATGACCTAGTTAGCTCAGTCTTAACATTTCAGAGTAGGAATTAGCAGGCACCTGTTTTGAGCATAACAGTTGGACGGAGGACATTTTAAATCTAAATAAGACAAATTTATCTAAAATTTTTTTTTTCCCCCAAAACCCTATAGAAGTCAGATTTATATCCATTTAACACACACACACCTAATTTTTATTTAATTTTTAAAATAGCCTTTTAAACACTGTCTGAACGATCGTAGCTTAGATGGACGGAGGATGTTATGCGTGTGACGTGACTTTTGATTAGCTCTCGTAGATTTGGGAAGTTTTACAAGGAAAATATTTTTTCACGTTTGAGCCGTTTCATCAGTACACTAGAGTAAAACTTTAATTTTATCTTGGTGACATTGGATTTGAAATATCAGCAACAATTTTGTCACAAAATGGGTCTCTAAAACAGCGCATTATTTGATAAACTGATTTATTATTTTTTTTTAAATCCAACAAGAGACTTTGCTTATTTTATCAATACCATCTAACAGACATATAATAACCACAAAAATTTGGTTTTTATTTCTGTTTCTCACTCATGCTTCACAGCCACAAACCTGGCACATGGCATTTGTAACCCCTTATCACAGAAGGAGCCAACTGCTATTTTAAAGGATTTGCATGCATGGCCAGCGCTTTTTTTTTTTTTAATTTTATTTATTTATTTATTTATTTATTTATTTATTTGAAAAGATGAGTCCTCTCACACAAAACTCCCTGTCCATATCATGTCCCATCTATAATGCTGAGAAGTTGTATCAAATCAAGTTTATTTGTACAGCGCTTTTAACAATAAACTTTGTCGCAAAGCAGCTTTACAGAATTTGAACGACTTAAAACATGAGCTAATTTTATCCCTAATCTATCCCCAATGAGCAAGCCTGTGGCGACGGTGGCAAGGAAAAACTCCCTCAGACGACATGAGGAAGAAACCTCGAGAGGAACCAGACTCAAAAGGGAACCCATCCTCATTTGGGCAACAACAGACAGCCTGACTATAATATTAACAGTTTTAACAGGTATAACCCTCAACTGTCCTCATGGGGCCGTCCGTCACAGGAGCGGTGCGATAAAACTCCGACCAGACACAGGGCACCAGGATGGATCAAGCAGGTCCGAGGGGCAGAAGAGGCCAGCATCTCAATCCCAGGATCAACATGTAACTCAGAGGGACAGATTGGGGGGGGGGAAGAGAGAGAGAAAGAAAACACAGGTTGTTAGGTATGCCCTAAAAATGACAAGTATTAAATCTGTGTGGTAGGCTCGCAGATAAGGCTTGTTTAAGGGTTATATAAGGGTTGTTTCACAATCAGGGTACAAAGTTTGTGTCACAGGGGTCCAAAATAAAAAAAAAAAAACTATCAAATCTGCACTTTCGGAAATTAATACACATGAACATAGGCATGTGTAATAGTTTGTATTATAACAAGATTAAGTGTAGCTTTCTTCTTGACCTTTATTTAACCAGGAAGGTCCCATTGAGGTACAAAGACCTCTTCTTCCAGGGAGTCCTGGCCAAGACAGCATAAAAACAAACAAACAGAAGGGACACATGCACAAGGCTTACAGACAAACAGAGAATGCACATGCAAGGTTACATAAGCCATAGACACAAACAGAAGTACAAACAGACAGACAATCAACAGGGGCTAACAAACGAGGCAGGCAACCAAGCACACAATAGACAAATACAGTGCACCCCAACACTGAACAAAGATGATACAGCAGACATAATAAAGGTGAATTTAAAAACAATGACATTCTTCAATTAAAATTGTTTTTAAAAGATTCTTAAAAACCTCTATAGAAGGCACAGAGTCCAAGTTTAAGGTATTTTGAAGGTTATTCCAAGCATGTGGGGCATATGAGCTAAAGGAAGTTTTGCCTAGTTCAGTGCGTACAGCTGGAATATTTAAGATTATTTTATTTCCTGACCTAGTGCTGTAAGAACTGATTTGACGTAACAACAGACAGTTAATGTATGGTGGGAGTTTACCAACCAATGCCTTGGCAATAAAAATCAGGGAATGGCTTTTTCTCCTGAGTGATAGTGAAGTCCATTTAACCATTTCATACAGTGTACAGTGGTGTGTTCTCGTTTTTGAGTTTGTAATAAAACGCAAGGCTGCATGGTAAACTACATCCAACTTTTTTAAAAAACGTCTTTAAGCTTTAAGCAGGGCTGGGAGAAACAAATTAAGTGATTCTCGGAGAGGACGTTTTTTTTTTTTGACAGTTCAGAATCCACTACTTCCATAGTGCTTTTAAATATAAGGCTGTAAGCTTTGTGTTAGTTGTCTCTAATATTTATGTCCCAATATCTTGACCACATTTTAATGAAAATAATCATTTGAAAATAATGAAATAATCATTTTAGATATGTTATTTTATATTGAAAAATTAGCTGTCTCGGAGAGGACATTTTTTTTGACACAATTGCATACTAATTTGATCAAAATAGTCTGAAAACTTGCTGGCATTCAACATTAAAACTTAACTATGTTTCCAATGATATGGAACCAAATATTTGTTTTATGGTATAAAGAATGATTTAAGTGCATCCCTTTTGGAGCTACCTGTGGTCAAAAAAGCACTTTTTCTAAATGACACATATTGCCATACATTCACCAAAAATAACGTTATCACCAAATTTTTTTTTTTGCATGGTAAATAGAGCTATCACAGGGCTACAATAAACAACCAAGTTTATTTAGTCAAGCCTTTTGATATTGAAGATAAGTGTTAAATGTGATTTTTAGCTTGCGTACCCTGATTGTAAAACAACCCATTATGGAATATGTACACACGTTACTTTAGAGCAGTGTTTCTCAACCACTGGGCCACGGTCCACTAATGGGCCGCGAAGCACCATCTAGTGGGCTGCAAATTTTTTTCAAGTTTGAAGCCAAATACTAAATAGTTCAGGATGTCATAGGATCCCAAATCCGGTAGCTGGTTTGCCGAACACTTTTCAAGGGGAATAAATACAGTACATTTGTGGGTGAATTAAGACGAGCAGGCCTTTTTGTCACATTCCTCCTCCTACATTTAACCCGCGCGCACGCGCGCGCACACACACACAGCACTATAAATAAATACATTTGTGGGTAAATTCTCTGGATCTGTGATGCTTGCTGGAAGAGCAGGGAGGATAGGGAATCGAGCTGCTGTCGTTTGTTTACACCCGATACCAAAATTGTAGCGTCCTACCAACCATCGCAAAGACGTGGACAAAAAGCCCAGAAACTCCTATTTACCTGGGCAAAAACAATACAGGATTTATCTTCTAGTGTCCTCATCCCTAGATCTTTAACCCAGCCACATACAAAAAGTTGTACTCCTCCATACTCTTCCAGGTTTTCATCTGTTTGTCCGTGTAGAACGATGTCTGCAGCACCAGGTAGTTTGAGATGTCGGGAACTTAACGGATGGATAATTTTTCCAAATCATAATGAATGAATAACTTTTATTTAAACCCGATAAGTTGATCAGCAGAGCTGGTGGGGTCGTGCATGTACAGATACAAATAATTACAGATACACAAAAGACTATTAAAAAAATAAATTAATTAATATCTGTTGATTTATCTGTTAATTATCTTCACATTAAGTATAATTAATAGTATGCATAACTATTGTTTTTGTATTTAGTTATGGCTGCAATAGGATAAATTTATTCTATTAATGTCAAATTTAGCGAGTAAATTTTTCTTTCATAGATAGGAAAAAGCCTTTGTTAGCGTGTAAGGATCTAATCCCATTGAGGGGTTTCTGTATCCACTTCTTTTGAGTGTACTTCTTGGTTTTAATAACTTGCTTGTTTGCTGAACACAAACATGGTAATAAGTTCTTGTGTTAATGGACCAGACTCCACTTTTGGATCATTAATCCCTTTTGACTGAGAATGACCTGCATGCATGGTTTGGTTTCTGGCACATCCATGCAGTTTTAAATACAACACCTATAATCTCTAAATTTGTTTTTATTGCACTTATTTAATTCCCATCTGTAAGAGGGAGTGATGTTGCATCCCATTAATACACTTTACAATAGATTATTAGATTCTAATAGAATAGATGAGCCAAAATAATTGGGGATCTTTTTTAATGGGCCCTGACTCGGTATGAGTCTGAATAGGTGGGCCTTAAAGTAGAAAACGTTGAGAACCCCTGCTTTAGAGCGTGTGGTGCTGCATCCTGAACTTGCCAAAGCTCACTTAGAGAGCCGTACAGCCAGCCTGGAACATGTTACGATAGTCTAATCTTCAGTTTCTTATCTAAAGACCTTCATCAAGGGTTGCACCAAGGTCTTTAACCGTACTTTTTGATTTTCTGGCATAGCTATTAAGCACTAGACTGAAATCATAACCTAGGATACCATAGTTGTGCAAGCTTTAATGTATTTTCTACAGGCTTCCTGTTTGTGTCGCTCTGCTGCATTATGTTCATGGTGCTGTATGAAGTAGAAGAATAAAATGAAGCCGAAAACGCATCCTGGTTTGACAACATCAATTCTCTTAGTATCTGTCTCAAATAATCAATAAAGATCAGTCTGTGTCTCTTGATCAGCCTTGCACAGGTCACATCTATAATGCTGAAATATCCTGTCATGTTTACAGCACCGTATCTTATTCCTGCTTATATTTTTGTCATTTTCCTGTGCAGGACCGCCTGAACGCCAGAAAGATTCATGAAGTTGCAGGACTCCCATTCTTCGAAGTTTTTGTGGACGCACCGCTGGATGTGTGCGAGCAAAGAGACGTGAAGGGCCTTTACAAGAGAGCCCGAGCTGGAGAAATCCAAGGTGAAGAACAGGAAGCTCTTTATTCGAACATAATCGTATGCAATGTGTTAATGCGGTGTATTGTCTTATACGAGCCGCTAAGGTCCGATAAGGTTCAGGAAGCTTTTATCCTGCTGATATCACATTTTATTTTTGGTCTTTCTGGTGCATTGCATTCTAATGACCCAAATTTGATTTCTGTGCCAGCTTTAGTTTTTGTGATCACTGGAGCACAAAGTTAAGGTGCTCGACATCCAGTATAATCCACAGACATGCTTGGGTGATTCCAATGCTGTCATGGCTAATGGTCATAAGAACATGTTGATGCAAAAGTTAATCTCCCCTCCCCCTCCTTGCTTTTTTATGAGAAATGTGAGCGGTTTCTAGTGTAGTGTAGTAAGAAAGGGAAGTGGAGTATCGATGTTATCGTTATAAAGATAAAGGAAGTGACTTTTTTTTTTTTTTTTTACAGGATGTTCATTTGCAGTAGTTTGAATCTCCTCCATTGCTGCCATATGTTTCAAATTGAAAGCTACTTTTATGCCAGTTGGCCTTAGCATGTCCTTTTAATCTTTTTTTTTTTTTTTAATGAGACCTGAATTATTTTTGTTTTGCACCAAAGGCCTTTTTTTTTTTTTTAAATTAGATCCCGGCTCCGTGTGTGTGTGTGTATTGGTTTACATCTGTCCGAAACACCCTTTTTGTCAGCAACCACAAATCATAGCCACTTGGTACCAAACTTCAGCTTGGGGTTCTATACTTCAAACTTCTATACTTGGGGTAATTTGTTCATTTGCAAAGCTGATGTGCTTTGAATTTCTTAGTGATCGAGTGCTTCATCACTGGTTGATTCATATCCATCACAGGTTGATCGATTCCTAGTCCTCACCCATCAGAAATTGATTCATAGTCATCACTGATGGTTACGACTCCATCAGGGATTGCTACAGATCACATCACGTACTGATTCGTAACTGACCGATTCGCATCAGTCATTGATTCGTTCATAACCATCACTGGTTGATTTTCATTTCGTAAATCGTAAAATGCAGGATGCTTTTTATCTCGGCAAAACATTTACACACAGGATACACGGTGTGTGCAGCAGCGAAACATCTCAAACCTCCAACAGCAACAGAAGTAGAACATTTTGCTCTGAATTCAACTTTTGCAGTCAGAACCTTGAATTCTTGGGTCATTAACTGATTTCCAGCAAATATTCATCACTGATGAATTCATTAGTCACAGATTGATTGATTCGTTTGTCAGTGACTCAGCTAATACACGTTTATGTTGTCTTTGTAGGGTTCACAGGAATCGACTCTGAGTACGAGAAGCCTGAGGCTCCAGAGCTGGTGCTGAAGACCGACTCCTGCAGCGTGAACGAGTGTATCCAGCAACTGCTCGATCTTCTGCAGGAGAGAGTGAGCTCACACAGCATGCTGATACACCATATAGTGCTAAATATTACTACATTTGATAAGAAGAGTAAGATTTTGGTCATTCTTAGTATCTGCCTCAAATAATCAACTTTGCTTCATGTAAGGCTTCATCACACCCAGCCCATCACTGATTATTCGTTTCCCATAATGCATGCTGGGTTATGTTATAATCCTTAGTATTACTGATGATATCTGTCTCTCTGGAAAATGAGTGCGAGGTCCAGTTTGTCAAACGTGCCAGCAAAAATTAAATGCTTCTTCTAGACAAGTCAAATCAGTTTATTTGTATAACAATTTTAACAATAGACATTTTCGCAAAGTAGCTTTACAGAAAAATAAAGACTTGAAACATGAGCTAATTTTATCCCTGACGAGTAAGCCTGTGGTAATGGTGGCAAGGAAAAACTCCCTCGGATGACACAAGGAAGAAACGTTGAGAGGAACCAGACTCAAAAGGGAACCCATCCTCATTTGGTTGATAACAGATAGCGTGCTTCTATAACTGTGTCCTATAGAGTCAAAGTACAACTGTGTAACCAGGAGATTCATTATAGCATGAAATCTATTTTGTTGAAGCTATCAACTGTTCATTGATGGAGACTTGAGCACAAAACTGTAGGACTGCAGTTGTCGTGAAAAGTTATAATGGCAATTGTAGTCCTCAGCCATCATAGCAAAACTGTAGGTGTCCAAAGCCATCTTCCAGGTGTGACTTTCGACTGTCCATATGGGACTGATGTGATGAAACTCTAGCCAGAAGTAGGGCATTAGGATGAATCGGGCAGGTCTTGTGAGCAGGAGAGGCCAGCGTCACTGGTGTCTCAGGATCGACATGTAACGAGGCAGAGAGAGTACAGGTTGTTGGGTTAGACAAACAATATGTGCATGATTTTCTACACAAGATAAACGTGGTGTTTTTTTTTTGTTTTTTTTTTAAATCTCCCGCTGGCCGAAAGGCCCATAGGGGGATTATGTCGTGGCGATTTCCATCCGTCTGTCCATCCCAGGAAGGGTGCTCACCTTCTGAAATCAACTCCTCTCACAATTTTTGGAGGAATTTCACGATACTTGGCAAGATTCTTTGTTATATGTCAGTAATACGCATATTCTAATTGCGTTCAATTGGGTCACATTTTACCAGAGTTACAGCCCTTGATTTAACAAAATTATGATTTGACAATTTCGAGAGTGTTTGTTTGTTTTTTCCTTCTGAAATCAACTCCTCTCAATTTTTGGAGGAATTTCACCAAACTTGGCAAGAGGCTTTGTCAGTAGTACGCATATTATTTTGTTCAATTTGGTCGCATTTTACCAGAGTTGTGGCCCTTGATTAACAACCTTGTACTTTCACAATTTCATGAAGGTGTGCTCGCCTTCTGACATCAACTCCTCTCACAGTTTTTGGACGAATTTCTCGAAGCTTGGTAAAAGGCCTTGTTATATGACGGTAATACGCTTATTGCGATTTAATTTCGTTTGTGCAAATTTTACCACGGTTTTGACCCTTGATTAAGTAACTTGTATTTTGACAGTTTTCATGAGGGTGTACGTTCTTCTGAAATCAACTCCTCGCACAATTTGTGGAGGAGTTCTACGCATATTGAAATTTCACTTAATTTGGGCAAATTTTACCAGAGTTATGCCCTTGATTATTAACAAACTTTGGCAATTTAATCAAGGTGTGCTTGCTTTGTGAAATCAACTTCCCTCACAATTTCTATCCCCCGCTGGCCAAAAGGCCCAAAGGGGGATTATGTCATGGCGATGTCCGTCCCGGGAAGGGTGCTCACCTTCTGAAATCAACTCCTTTCACAATTTTTGTAGGAATTTCATGAAATTTGACAGGATTCTTTGTTATATGTTCGTAATATGCATATTGTAATTTTGTTCAATTTTTCCCAGAGTTATGGCCTAGTTGCCAGCGGGGGATATTGTGCTCTGAGTACTCCAGTTGTTGGGTATTTATTTATTTATTAAATCAAAGCTCAGATGCAACACACATAAAAGAACATGTAACAAAGATCAGACACACAATTTAAATGCCACTCAAGTATGAGAGTCCCTAAATGTTAAGATTTACAAGCTGTTCATTTGTTATACTGTAATTACACCTATTTATCAGTCTTGAGCAAGTTCTGATGCGTTTTGTTCTTTGCCTGTGGCTAAAAGCGAACGTGAGCTCATGCCGGGTGGCTGTGTATGATCCTTATGGATAATGGATGAATACAGAAGAATGCTAATCCTGGGTGTAATCAGCTAATTGCCCCCGATGTCAAGTATTTTGTCATTGTGGTTAACAAAGTGAGCATTTCTCCGTTGAAACCAACCTTTTCCAATAACCGATCGTCTTCTTTAAGGACATTGTACCTGTTGACGCTTCCTACGAGGTGAAGGAGCTCTACGTGCCTGAGAACAAGCTGGACTTGGCTAAGGCTGATGCAGAGACTCTGCCTGCGATTGAAATTGGAAAGGTAACCCATACAAATGTGTACACACACAACACCGTCCATATGCTTTCCATGTGCACTAGTTGATGAGTTAAGTTAGTGTTTCTCCCATTTTGAGTCTGATGATGATGTTCAAGTATTCAAGGGGTATTCAAGTACCATTTGTAAGACTGATTACTTTACATGACGTTCCCTGTTCATAAAGAACTGGATAAGCAGCTAGCATGACCAAATGGTGACCACAATTACCTTGTACTGCGAAACTCTTAGTTCCTGGTGAGGAATAGTTTATAGTAGTTACATATTGCTTCACGCTGGTGCCTCACGCCACCACTTTTGACTCTAACCAGATGAGGCGTCTGTTGTTGAACCAATTGTCTTTAAACATTCGGTTTTCATTGTCGGTTTGTGGATGTGTTTGGATAAGCCACAACAGAGGGTCTTCTACAGAAGCTGCCATGGGTCATGCTTAAAAAAACTGGACTCGCTGACGTACAGCCAGTGTTTCTCATATGCTCTTACATTCATTCATGGGCTCTGCTGCAATATTTCTTGCTTTGATTCGGTGTAATACTGCACCGAGTCCACCAGTGGGCAGCATCTGGTCTGTTGTAACTTCATGCTGGTTTTTGAGGTTCTTGGAGGTGACCATGTCACAGCTTGTCATGCTTGCTGATCTTAAATAGATGTTTTGGTGAAAAATCAAATGTCTGCTTTCTCAGTTTCGCACTGGAGTTACAAGTCGAATGTGATTTTTAAGAACTAATGGTAGTCTATCATACTTAAATCTTTTCTCAAAAACAATGTCCAAATCTTCATATCCTTGCTTCAATCCATGGCATTAAGCAAGGTGATCATACTTTTAATCAAATTTGCAAGATAGGGAAACTCTCTTGGGAAATTTTCAAGTGGACCTGCTGTACATTTTCATACGCTTAATTTCCAGTTCTGGTCTTCAGACTTTGGGAGGTGGAGCTTTGGGGAGGAAGGATTCCAGATTTGAGGGAAAAGTTATTCTGGTTGTCCAACATGCTGAATTACGCGTCCTGACCGTTACTTCTAAACCGGATTTGTTTTGGGACAAATATTTCCAAATTTTTAAAGTGACACAGGTCAACGTGCTAGTTCAGGAATCATTTTAATCCACTCCCCTTTCTGAATTGTTTGAGCTGATACCCATCCCCATAGCTAGTATGCATCATCTTGTTTCAGTACGTTTTATTTCCTAATGCGGGGCATCCTGACCACGTGCTAGTTTGTTCACAAACCACTCGCTCAGCAGCCAGTTTGGAAAAGTCACGTGAGGTCATGCGTGGGTCAGAGGTCGCGACTGCGGAGGCACAGCAAACATCGCGGATTGAGCGAAGACTAAATCAAGACAAACCCGATGATTAAGGAAGTATCCAACATTTCTAGCGCATTTTGCTTCTGACAAAGGGGGGGGAACCCACGGCAGACAAGCCATTTCCATACCCAAGTGTAAACATTAGCGCGCGGTGTTTTTCCAGCTCGTTCTCCTTCGCAAGCATGACTCAAGTACCTAGGGGTTGTTCTAGCTCCATAGGGTGTACTATTCATCTTTTTAAGATCTCAACCTGTGTCACTTTTAATCTTTTGGGTTCCTTTCAGTACTTGCTCACGACAGTGAAGCTCTTTTCTGCGAGCATGTCTCAGAGATGTGATGTTTTGAGCTGTAGAGTTTACGCTGTCCTGCTTTTAGGTGGATATGCAGTGGGTTCAGGTGCTGGCTGAGGGCTGGGCCACTCCGCTCAATGGCTTCATGAGAGAGAGGGAGTACCTCCAGTGCCTGCATTTTGACTGCCTGCTTGACGGTAAGCCCTTTGGTTTTGAACTTCTGTCTCACCACATCTGATTTTGGTTCAGGCCATAGTGGCAGCTGTGAGCATCCGTAGTAAGTAAGGAGTATTTTAGGTCTCGTCGAAAGACATTAATAATAATAATAATAATAATAATAATACAGTTGAATTTATATAGCGCCTTTCTCAGACCCAAGGTCGCTTTACAATTTAAAAAAAAAAAAAAGGCCACCAAAAGAGGGTCAGGATGTCATTCCAATGGTGTAGCTGCCACACTCCCGCCAAAAGGTGCATGAAGATAAATCCCACACTGCCTGCACAGTTACCGTGATGCCACCAGGCAACATCACTCAGATCACCGCGCCATGGATCCACAAAGCGAGCACAGAAGCACTGCCATGCAGAGTGCCGGTATGTCCCAAACCACCTGCACAGCCACCACAACGCCACCGAGCAACATCGCTTGGAACATTGCGCCAAGCACCAAAGCACTGCCGCACAGAGCGCTGGACAGCCACGATGTTAAAAAGAGCAACAAGCTCACTGCAGTCCATAGCGAGGAGCACAGGCATCACTGACGGTACACCAAGGCCTGGAGGGAACCGACGCCCAAAACTGGGTCCAGAGCTATACCACAACTAGCGGGCAAAACACTCAAACAAAAAACAAATATCAAACTACACAAACACGCAAAAGAAAAACAAAAGGGAAAATAAAAATAAAAAGCTCCGGTGAGAAGCGGCGGCCAGAATGCACACAGTGTACTCTCAACCGGAAAGGAATCAACTTTAGTCGTTTTTTTTTTTTTTTTGCTTTTGTTTTTTTACTTTTTTATTTTCAATTCAAGAAGCCAACTCATTGTCAATTTAGTGGTGTAGTAGTTAACACTGTCACCTCACAGCAAGACAGTTCTGGGTTCGAACCTCACGGCTGTTTTTGGAGTTTGCGTGTTCTCCCTGTGTCTGTGTGGGTTTCCTCCGGGTGCTCCGGTTTCCCCAACAGTCCCAAAGACATGCAGATTAGATAAAATACCCAGCCACTGGGTCTGCACAAGACAGTGCATACTTGGTGCTGGTCACAAGTCTGGATAGATTGGGGAGGGTTGTGTCAGGAAGGGCATCCGGTGTAAAACCTATGCCAAATCAAATATGTGGAACAGATCTCTTGTAGCAACCCCTAACGGAAGCAGCCGAAAGAAGGCAGCGGCTTTCCACCATAATGCGCGTGAGCAGGCCATTATTTGTAGGCTGAGTAGTTTGCTCAGCCAATCAAAATGACGTAAAAAATAATTTGAATGATTATGGCTGTTATATGGTGGTGTGATGCAGCCTGACATGAAATGAAGTTGTATCATAGCAATTATTTGTCAAAAAATTAAATTTGTATCCATCAGTGAATGACCCATCATGCTTTTAAAAGTGTGTAGTTATTTAGTTATATTTCATGTTGTGGAATTTTCATGAGACTGAACCGCTTGTCATCACTTATGTTATCGACTATAATTATAATCATTTGAGCCCTCATCAGCCTGTTGCGTTCTCTCTCTTAAAGGGGGGGAAAAACTTATTGAGAAATCACAAAGCACAAAATCCTCAGTCACCTTTTAACCCATCGACTGGATAACAAATGGACAGCGCGTCATCTGTAAAAAGTCCACGGGTTTAGCGCCCCTGCTGGCTGGTTGCAGTAGTTTTTAGCCCCACCCATCACCCTGTATTCTTGGTGTGCGACCACATGACAAAATAGTGACGTATGCATCTGCCACCATGTTAGATGATGCACAAATTCAGAATGCCGTGTCGTGCGAACAATAACTGTGATGCATCTCTGACTTTCTCAAAATATTATGATTCTCTGGAGTCCTCTGCCAAGTCAAGATTCAAAGGAAAAAGCTGAAATTTGTAGCCTTGACCCGGATATGTTAAAGCCGTCTGATTATACAGAGGATTTCGCCTCATTACCAGCGATTGAATACCCTGATATTGTGAGCTCTCTCGTTCTGCAAACCTCATGGACAACCAACAAACAAACGAAGATTTATAAGAGCCTAGATGTCTATAATTTGTGTGTCTGGCAGGGTTGGTTGGTCATCTTCTCGCCAAACAATTAAAAGATGACAGGTTGCTTGTTTATGCTCGTGTAAACCATTCTCAAAGATCTCAAGAAACACCGCTCATAAGTTCAATTTAATCAGCAGAAAACGCAACTTTAATTAGCAATGAACTCTTCCCAGATACAAAGTGGTGGTCACCACACACACGGGTGTCTTTTAGCTTTTCCTCAGTTAATTCCTTATGATGTCTGTTTTTGAACCACAGCATACGCATGGCGCTCTCTGAACAGTTCATCTGTTTTGTTGCTGTTTTTTAATTATTTTGGGAGTCCTGAACAACGATTTCTCTTTGTCACGAGTAGCAATATTACCGCAGTTATATCCCACATGCAAAGTAGGCATTGTCTTTCTTCAAAGGTAATGAAAACAAAAGATCATGAAAGGTTGCAGCAGCTCACACATGAAGCGCCGCTATCTTGGTTGTTGTTATCGTACAAAATGTCCGACTTCCGGTTTGGAAAATAAGCATGACGTCACGTGTACATGAAGAATACCATGTCTCTCTTGTTGGCTAAATCAAACACTTAATTTTCCTAATGCTGCTATCTGTCTCTTTTATATTTTCCCCCAGAAATTAGCTTTATCCCCTGCTGGCCAAAAGGCCCAAAGGGTGATTGTCATGGCGATTTCTGTCCATCCATCCCAGGAAGGGTGCTCACCTTCTGAAATCAACTCCTCTCACAATTTTTAGAGGAATTTCACGATATTTGGCAGGATTCTTTGTTATATGTCGGTAATATGCATATTGTAATTTTGTTAAATTGGGTCATATTTTACCAGAGTTACAGCCCTTGATTAACAAAATTTATACTTTGACAATATCATGAGTTTTTTTTTTTTTTTTTCCCTTCTGAAATCAACTCCTCTCACAATTTTTGGAGGAATTTCACCAAACTTGGCAAAAGGCCTTGTTATATGTCGGTAGCACGCGTATTATTTTGTTCAATTCGGTCGCATTTTACCAGAGTTACAGCCCTTGATTAACAACCTTGTACTTTCACAATTTCATGAAGGTGTGCTCGCCTTCTGATATCAACTCCTCTCTCAATTTTTTGGACAAATTTCTCGAAGCTTGGCAAAAGGCCTTGTTATATGACGGTAATACACATTGTGATTTTAATTTAGTTTGTGAAAATTTTACCACAGTTTTGACCCTTGATTTAAATAACTTGTATTTTGACAGTTTCATGAGGGTGTACATTCTTCTGAAATCAACTCCTCTCACAATTTATAGAGGAATTTCACCAAACTTGGTAAAAGGCTTTGTTATATAACAGTTATATGCAGATTGAAATATTGTTTAATTTGGGCAAATTTTACGAGAGTTATGCCCTTGATAATTAACAAACTTGTACTTTGGCAATTTCATCAAGGTGTGCTTGCTTTCTGAAATCAACTTCCCTCACAATTTTTATCCCCCACTGGCTGAAAGGCCCGGAGGGGGATTATGTCGTGGTGATGTACATCCATCTGTCTGTCTGTCCTGGGAAGGGTACTCACCTTCTGAAATCAACTCCTCTCACAATTTTTGGAGAAATTTCATGAAACTTAACAGGATTCTTTATGTATGTGTTGATAATATGTATATTGCAATTCTGTTCAATTCAGTTGCATTTTCACAGAGTTATGGTATAGTTGCCAGTGCTCTCTGAGCACTCTTGTTGACATGTTATTTTACTCTAAAGTAGAGTAACATGTGGATGGAAGTGTGGAAACACTTGGGAATAAAATGATTGACAGCTTTCCCCGAAGAGATCGGCTGCAGCCAGCCAGCGAACTTCACCACATAGTTTTCTGACTCTTTTTAAACTTTTCTGGACACGTGCACTAATGCAAACTGTGAGCCATTTCTCTTAAAACAATTTAGAAGCTCGAGAGGTTTAATAAGAAAAAGGCTAGTTTAATTACATTAGCTTAATCACACTAGTGTATATAGCTACAATTATGTAAGCAATATTTCAGTATTAATGACCTCCAGTCAGCCAGCTATTGAAATTTGCGCGAAAGCCATTTGTGAACACGTACACTACCAGCGACATTAGGATAGATTTTATAAGCGGGTGGGTGTCCCAAATAATCCATTTTTGACACTCTGTGCATTGCTGATTTACAGTGTAAACCAGCTTCTCTCTTCCTGAAACCATGATGAATCTCCAGCTGAAACTATTGAAGCTCTCTGGATTGATTACCACCATGAACACATTCCACAATGTGCTAGAAGGGGGTGGGGCTACCAAAAGATTGGGGTGCACTTCACTTCTCTCGTCTCTACTGCACAAACTCAAGAAGGAGAAAGTCTCTACTGTGCAGATGCTGGTTGCAAATTTGACAGTATGGTCGAGGCATTTTGAGTTCATTTAAGAAGCAGGTTGGAATGGATGGACAAGAGGGTCAGAAGTGATTTGTGACAAAGTTGCCAGCAAGAGTGAAAGGGAAAGTGTATAAGACCGTAGTAAGAGCAGCGATGTTGTATGGTTTGGAGACAGCGCCACGGACAAAAAAGACAGGAGGCTGAACTGGAGATAGCAGAGCTGACAATGCTGAGGTTCTCCTTGGGAATGACAAAGTTGGACAGTATTAGAAATGAGAATATTAGACGGACAGCGCATGTACAGTAGGATGGCTTGGAGACAAAGTGAGAGAGGCAAGATTGAGATGGTTTGGACACGTACAGAGGAGAGGTCCACTGTATATTGGGAAAAGAATGCTGGAGATGGAGTTGGCAGGTAGAAAGAAATGAACGAGGAAGACCAAAGATGAGATTTATGGATGTGGTGAAGGAGGATGTGAGGACAGTTGGTGCAGCAGAAAAAGATACAGAGGACAGGAGGAGATGGAGGGACATTATCCATTGTGGCGACCCCTAACGGGAACAACCAGAAGAATATGAAGAGGCGTGAACAGAGTCACAATGTCCATGTTTTCTCTAATCAATGTCTGTTTTAACCAATCAGGTTTGAGAATTCAAGAGTGCTATGGTATAACCCTTGTTCTATCCACATTCACTGGATACGAGCAATCATGCGCCCTGATTGGCTACTCTACTACTAGGATATCAGCTCATACTGTGAGTAGAGAGAAACAAAATGGCGGACCGTTTTGCTGTACCAACCGAGGATGAAATAAAAACTACTCGAACACAACCCCAAAAAATACAAAAAAGCAACAGAATATGGAATGAAAGTATTTAATGGTATGTAAGAACACATCTTTTTTATTTTTCAGGAATTATAGCATTTTCCACTAATTGCTACTGTCATTTCGTCAGTTTGTTTACATTCATTTTTAAGCGTTAAAATATATATTTTTTTAAAATAAAAGACTGGTACAAAAGCTCGAAGTTTGAAAATTAAGTCACTGAAACATCCAAGGAATAATACAGAAGCCGCAAGAGGCCCTTCATATAATCCTTTTTTTATTCACCTTGTTATTCCGAGATAACGACATAATTAATTCAGGATGTCGAGAAAACAACACAACTAATTCGAGATCTTGAGAAAACAAAACAATTATTCCGTGATCTCGAAAAAGCAAAATTATTTCTAGTGCTGTCAAAAATGTCGCGTTATTAACGCGTTAACTTGACTCAATTTTAACGGCGATAATTTTTTTTATCGCGAGATTAACGCTCTGTGACATGATGTAGGTTTTTCATAAGCTTTTGAAACTGCCAGGAACTTGAAACAGAGACTTTGCTTAGAAAAACGATAGCAGCTAGCCACGCCCCGCACAGCCAGAGTCCTCTGCCCTCCTCCCTCAAAGAACCAGCGCGGGCAGGGCGCGCTAGTAGAGATGGGATTTATGGCTCTTTGATGGGATCTGCATCTTTGTGATCCGTTCTTTGAAAAGAGCCGTTCAAAAGACTGGCTCATTTGGCTCTTTTTAAATATTTATTCAGTTTTAAGAAGACAGCGTCTAAAGAAGCCAGATCCCTCTGAACTGTAAACTCAATGCTATCCCAGAAATCCTTCCTGTAATATGCAAATTTGGCCGCCTCTGATTGGACAGCGCGACGCATCAACAGGCAGAAAGTGTAAAAGTACAAAATGTGTTAAGTGAGCTGAAACAGTAAAGATCAGATTCAATGCCATATTTATCAACGAACAACTTAAAGTTAATATAATAGTGTACTTTATATTATAATCAAGCATGTCAAGCCTACCATCACTGTGTAACCTGTCTCTCTGATAGATTAACTCAAGCAGTAGATTACAAAGAGCCCCGGTGCTCAGCTTAGGTTTCAGTTTGCAGTGGCTGTGTCAAGACGTGTTATGCTTTGCAATAAGAAAAACATTGGTACAAAACAAGCCCATTCACTTTTTTATGCTGGTAAGAGAATTACAATGGTTTTTCGTGTGACAAAAATGTGCGATTAAATTGCGATTAATCGCGAGTTAACTATGACATTCGCGACATTAATCGCGATTAAATATTTTAATCGCTTGACAGCACTAATTATTTCATGATCTCGAGAAAACAGCTGAGATTTCTAGCAGAGCTGCGCCCCCCTGTGGGTCAGACAACGAAGACTTAGAAATTGGCGGACATATTTAATTATTAATAATTTTGAAATTATCCCTTATTAAAAGACTTAATGCAATCTCTCCCTGTGTCAACCCCTGATCAAAATATTGCCTTATTAGGTGATCGATTATTCCAGACATTCTAATGACCAAAGTTGCGTCTATACAGAATGAGAAATAGCCCCAAAGTCAGCATATCACAAGTCTCTTGGCGCACCTGAATGAACCATTTCTCAGCTGTTTACTCGATCATGAAATAATTTTGTTTTCTCGAGATCACGGAATAATTTTGTTTTCTCGAGATCTCGAAATAACGGCTTTGTTTTCTCGAGATCCTGAATTAATTATGTCGTTATCTCGGGATAACAAGGTGAATAAAAAAAAATTATTATATGAAGGGCCTCTCTCAGCTTCCATAGAATAATTAAATGAGCGTCTATAGCTTTTCTATACCTTGACACGACAGCAAGGTGGCACTTTCTACAAAAAAACAAAACACAAGTCAATTTGTGCAATCATCGATAGGTTTTTAAGAAGTCCGCCTAAGCGGAAATTATTTTGTTGGATGTTTTGTATGAAGTTTTTACTTATCAAATTTGAAAAAAATAAAAATGCTCTGTTTCTCAAAATCCAGTGAATGTGGATGGAATAAAAGTTATTCCACTTAATCTCGTTGTACATGGCTTATAGCCAACTCGGTGCTATGCGCCTCATCTACTGTCATCTTATGTACGACTTGATTTTGTGGAATAACTGTTAAATATTCAACAGTTAGTTCTGGTCCACTCGGTGTTCCAAGAGTGTCTATATTTCCTATTACCACACTGGGACATTTCAGTGTGTGCATCACTCCACTCGTCTGTGTTCGCCATGCGAAATTGCACTTCCTAGTTTGAATCAGTTACTACAGTAGTGCTAGCAGCATCAGTACTTTTCAGGAATATAAGTTTTGCCTTAAAATGTGAAAGGAACACGGACGCTGATCTTGCCAGAAGCACCTTGCTGACATGCTATAAAGCAAGTGTGACTTCTTTGAAATCTTATTAGCGAAGTAAAAATACATTTGGTTTAGATTTGGATTGAATTTTTTGAGATTTAATTAGCTTTGCCATAGCAAGATTTTTATGTACATACATTAAGGCTGGGAAACCACTAAAGCTTGCGCCAATTACAGTGGCCCCGTTGTACCGAATCTGCATGTCTTTGAACTGCGGGGGGAAACCGGAGCACCCAGAGGAAACCCACGCAGACATGGGGAGAATATGCAAACTCCACACAGGAAGGCCCCTGTCGGCCATGAGGTTCAAACCCAGAACCTTCTTGCTGTGAGGCGACGGTGATGAGCACTACACCACCGTGCTGCCGCACATGCATTTGGCCATGTTCTTTCAGAAATATCACTTAATTGATATTCATTTTTTGTCTACAACAAACCTACAGCCTTTACCTACACCGTTCTTTATATAAAACTCTCTAATAGCAAATTTTGTCTTCCAGCAAACTGAACCTACAATATCCATCCGTCAATTATCTGTAGCCGCTTATCCTGTGCAGGGTCACGGGCAAGCTGGAGCCTATCCCAGCTGACTATGGGCGAGAGGCGGGGTACACCCTGGACAAGTTACCAGGTCATCACAGGGCTGACACACAGAGAGACACAACCATTCACACCTACGGTCAGTTTAGAGCCTCTGCATGTCTTTGGACTGTGGGGGAAACCAGAGCACCTGGAGGAAACCCACACAGATACGGGGAGAACATGCAAACTCCACACAGTGGAGTTTGAACCCAGAACCTTCTTGCTGTGAGGCGACAGTGCGAACCACTACACCACCATGCCGCCCTGAACCTACAATATTTTGCTGCAAATTCAGACTAGGAAGACTTTCAGACCCTGATAATGAATTTTTTTTTGACTAAAGCACAGCACTAGAGGGTGCTGTTGATAAGCAGTATACACACAGTAGGCTCATATTCGCTCACGGGTTATGCGGCATGGTCAGAGCTGAGGGAAGTGAGCAACTTGAACACACACAAATTGCATTTAACGCAGTATAAAAGTGAATTAGGACTGGAAACTCAAGTCTCGCATTCTTTCCTTCCCTTCAGGCCCGAGTCACATCGATCTGTTGCATCCGGAGCTTCGTGAAGGTTCTTGAACTTATTCGAGCCGGGATAAAAGGAACATTGTGTGTATGTGCGTGTGTGTTGATTTGATTTTCCATTATGGATACAGCAGATATACTGAGGAGCTTTTAGGAGTAATCTGCTTCTTTCGTTTCTAAAGCTGTGTAATTACAACAATTCCCTACATTGAGTTTGAGTTTCCAAAAAAGAGTCAATTTAATTTTATTGCTCCAAGAACATTGACTTTTTGATGTGCGTTGTGTTGCCAAGTGTTCCAGCACGCACCGCTAATACAGACACGAAGGTACCTTTTGGATATAAATTTCTTTCCTGATGGTCATTATCTTTTTTTTTTTTTTAAAAAGTCATCTGTATATTTGAGTAGCCAATATGGCAAAGCAATCATCTCACAATCATTATTGATGATCTCGATTCTCTAGAGCACACACCACCTACGGAGCCACAGGATGAAACAATGTACGAACATGAATGTTTTAACATCCTGTTGATTTGCTTCTTATTCAAGTAACAGTCCAGTTTAGTCATTGATACCGAAGTGCTAATAATCCAGGATTCTCTTCGGAAAGTGTTTTGTAAGTAAATAATTAATTATTGTGATCGTCTTGCAGTCTCGTGTTGCCCATACCTACATATTATTCTTTTTGATCCCAGGCTTTGTGATTTCTTCTCACTTTTTTGTATGATGGCTCAAAGAAAACTTGGTCCTCTTCTCCTACTTTTTTCATCACACTATCAACAGCTGACGACATTATTTTCCTGCTTATTTATTGATTGCTTTTCCTGCTTTATAAAACCTCCAGCTTCATATGATTTGATTGTGCTTTGCTTGGTATTTATGATTTCAGCCTGCTTCCTGATGGTGTGTGTGTGTTGCTTGGCCATTGCCAGGATGCTCAGAGGCTTTTGTCTTATTGGAACCAGCTGCTTTAGCTACTTTGTGACGCAGAGGGCAGCTTTGCTGATGATCCTAAGGTCCAATTAAAAAAAAAAAAAGTCCCCAGCTCATGTTGATTTCATTCCAAGTGTAGAAGTTGATGAATCAGCCAGAATACTAGCATTGCAGGCCTTCACATAAGCTAATATAGCCTTCACATTCAATCCTCAAATAAAGATATTCTCCCATATATCCGTAACCATATCTACAGTACCTTTTTGCTTTTTTAATCCCCCGCTGGCTGAAAGACCCAAAGGGGGATTATGTCATGGCGATGTCTGTCCGTCCGTTCGTTCCAGGAAGGGTGCTCACCTTCTGAAATAAACTCCTCTCAATTTTTGGAGGAATTTCACGAAACTTGACAGGATTCTTTATGTCGGTAATACGCATATTGTAATTTTCGTTAAACTGGGTCACTTTTTACCAGAGTTACAGCCCTTGATTAACAAAATTATAATTTGACAATTTCATGAGTGTGTTTTCTTTCTGACATCAACTCCTCTCAGTTTTTGGACGAATTTCTCGAAGCTTGGTAAAAGGCCTTGTTATATGACCAGTAATACGCATATTGTGATTTAATTTTGTTTGTGAAAATTTTACCAGAGTTTTGACCGTTGATTAAATAACTTGTACTTTGACAATTTCATGAGTGTACGTTCTTCTGAAATCAACTCCTCTCACAATTTGTGGAGGAATTTCACCAAACTTGGCAAAAGGCTTTGTTATATGACAGTTATACGCAGATTTAAATTTCTTTTAATTTGGGCAAATTTTTACCAGAGTTATGCCCTTGACTATTAACAAACTTGTACTTTGGCAATTTCATCAAGGTGTGCTTGCTTTCTGAAATCAACTTCCCTCACAATCTTTGTCCCCTGCCGTCCATCCCGGGAAGGGTACTCACCTTCTGAAATCATCTCCTCTCACAATTTTTGGAGGAATTTCACGAAACTTAACAGGATTCTTTATGTCGGTAATACGCATATTGCAATTGCGTTCAATTCAGTCACATTTCCCCAGAGTTATGGCCTCGTTGCCAGCGGGGGATATTGTGCTCTCAGAAGATTTTTTTTTTTTTTTTTTAAACTCTGAGCTTTTTCACTGAAGCGCCGGAGCTTGCTGTGTGCTGCTGATCTATGAGGCTAGTGCTTGACCTTTACCCTCTTTTTCCACAGGAGGAGTTATTAACTTGTCTGTGCCGGTGGTCCTGCCTGTCTCAAGCACAGACAAGGAGCGTCTAGACGGCTGCACTGCGTTGGCGCTGGTCTATAGTGGGCGGCGCGTGGCCATCCTGCGCAACCCCGAGTTCTATGAGCATCGCAAGGAGGAGCGCTGTGCCCGCCAGTGGGGCACCACCTGCAAGGACCACCCCTATATCAAGGTCAGGAAAGTTCACACTGTACATATCCAAGAACAGTGGGTCAGTCAGGGCATATGCTGTAATGGTGGGTAGAGTAACTCTACCTCATGAGCTAATGAAAATTACATATCAGAATCAACATCAGTGTGAAGGCATGGATAAGGGAGTAAACCTATACACACACGTACAGTGGTAAATTGTACAGATGATAGCAGGGCTCCATACTTAAGAAAATATGGTAACCCTTCGAGTTGATTTTTCATGGACACACAGGGATCCCAGCCGTGTCCGTCCGTCCATCCATGCCCCTTGCGATTCTGGTTGGCTGTTTGATTTTGACAGGAACTAGAAGCGTGAGCGCTCCTACATAACTTATTTTTGTCTACAGATAATTTCATGTTTATCGGGTTTTTCCACTGAGGAGAACTCAAATAGCGCAACAAAATAATAATCATTTTTACAAACTTTAATACAAACTTTAAAAAG
Source organism: Neoarius graeffei (assembly GCF_027579695.1). Classification (NCBI taxonomy): domain Eukaryota; kingdom Metazoa; phylum Chordata; class Actinopteri; order Siluriformes; family Ariidae; genus Neoarius; species Neoarius graeffei. Next base: position 78,673,098 of record NC_083575.1, read on the forward strand.
ATGTCAGAACAAGTTAACCAAGGAGAGAAAAATGAAGTCAAAACCGGGAAGAGAGAGAGAGTTTTGACAGAGGAAGAAAAGGAAAAAGACATGAAAGAGCGAGAGAAAGGCAAAGAAATCTTTCACAAGAAAAGGGACAAGCTGAAAGAGAAAATGTGTCAAAAATGAATTAATAGAAATAGAGTTATAGGAATTTAATTCTAAATCGTGATGTTGATTTTTGAAATCACTGTGAAATCCTTCGGGACCTGACAAGTTGACCTGAATCCAGTCAGTGTTTTCATGAATCGTGTATCTTTTTTTGTTTTCAAAACATTTTGCTATAAATCCCTAAAGCACACTGTAGTTTATAGTAATAAAAAGAATATACGTGTGAGTTTGGAGAAATTTATCTTCTCGTGATGAAATTGAAACACCTCAAAGTACATCTGTTGCATGTTTGCTTTCATTTGAATGGAAGGCCCGCTATTAGGTAGTACCTAATTTTATATTATTATAATACATAGGGCCAAATTACTCAATTCTGATTGGTCAATCACGGAGGGCTTTTTTTCCTTAACACGGGGCCGTATTTCTGAAATGCTATTGGCTAGTTCGTTGGAATGGGTAAAAAGCCAAACAAGTCCAAAAGCCTGACGAAACAAGAAGATATTCGGTGGAAATTCGGTCCACGTGTCGCCTCGCCTCACCGTGTCATGATGAAAGACGCTTTAGAAACTGATTCAAACGTACAAGGTAGTCTTGCACCCTGATTGGTTCAGAAAACATGAATGACAAATATTGTGAACTTGAATGGCTTCTGAAGTATGAATTTGGCCCTATATATTATAAACAGGTAATCGTATGGTTCCTCATAAAAATAAGGATGAATTTCACTTGTGATTTTGAAATTTTGAAAATTGCCCGAGTTGCAAAGCGACGAAGAGGGAGAAAACAAAGCGAAGCAAAATCACTCGTGAAATTAATCCTTAATTTTGCTCGGGTTCATACGATTACCTATACTATACTGTAGTGGGGTTTGCGGTTTTGTTTTGTTTTTTTGGTAAAATGTACATTTTGGCTACTGGAATAGTGACCCCTGTGGCCCTGTTCGTTTATGGGCAATTCTTCAGCAGAGGGGCCAAAATTATGAAATTATTAAGATTGCCTTAACTTGTCAGCTCGGTGATATTGCTAAAGTATGGAATCCAAGGCAAAATGTACTGAAAACCATATTTTAAAAATCAATCAACCCAATTAGAGCAATGTTGCTTCAGAGAAATCTTGGTTTGAATTTTCAGAAATGAAAAGTTTTTTTGACACAATTCTGTTATTGACTTATTTTTTTCTTTGCTCATAAAAGATCTTGTGTTCAGAGTTAAACACAGCCAATTTTTCTATGCCTTTTTTTTAAGGGTCAAAAGAGACCCCATACAGCGTGAAATTTTTATTTAATACCATTTATCTTGAATACTGCAAATAAAAAAAAAAAAATTGCCACATTTTGCTGTGAATGTAATTCTGTTACCGAAAAGCTACCTATATGCAATTTGGCAATTGGTCAATCGTGTGGCTGCTGATGCAGGTCAGGAGCTTCAGTTAATATCTCATCTCTAGCCGCTTTATCCTGTTCTACAGGGTCGCAGGCAAGCTGGAGCCTATCCCAGCTGACTACAGGCAAAAGCTTCAGTTAATATTCACATAAAAAACAAACCAACAAAAAACATTAGAATGGGGGGAAAAATGTGGGGTGTGTTAAATAAAAACCATGGTATGCCTGTCAGTACTGGATGCTAGCTTGGTGCTGGCTTACCAGGCTGTCAAGGGGTTAGAGCCAGCATACCTCCAGAGTCTGATCCGCTCGCTCAAGACTGCTGTCTATCCTGGTTCCCCGTTGTTGGAATGACCTTCCCATTGAGGTCAGAACCCCTGACTTCCTGACCACCTTCAAGCGCAGACTGAAGACTCAGCCTCTTCAGGCTGAACCTCTCCCCTTCTTCCCTGCCTGCTGTGTAACTGTGTTTTGGTCTAGACCAACCCAGGCTTGGGGTTAACTGTTTGAGTTCTCCATTTAGTTGTACTTTTATATGGTTGGTTTGTTTCCTTGGCTGTTTGCTGAGTATTGATACCTCAACAGAATATTACACTAAGTATTATTGTCACTTTTTCAGTTGACATTAGAATGTTCTTGTCCAGAAGTTCAACACTTTGTGTACCTAACTTTTGCACTCGTATGTCACTCTGAATAAGAGCATCTGTGAAATGCTATGTAATATAATATAATGGATGGGCTAGTTTGAGTGTTTCCTGGTGGTTTCCTGGGATTTGAAGTCTCTGAAGTTTATACAGAATGATGAAGGAAAAAAAAATCCCGTGACTTGCAGTTCTGTAGGTGAAAACGCTTTCAGGATGCATGGTCAGAGGAGAATGGCAATAACCGTTGAATATATAGTTTATGGAGTTAAATAACACAAATGCCCAGATAACTACTCTTTACAAACATGGTACCTAGTGGTTAGCGTGTCTGCCTCTCGATCAGGAGATAGCGAGTTCTACTCACGGGTGGGTCATACCAAAGACCATCATAAAAATGGTGCCCACTGCCATCTGGCAAGGCATGCTGCAATACAGATGTGAGTGGGGAGTCAAACTCTCGCGTTTACCAGAGGACTAGCCCCCCCCCGGTAACCCTAGCTATGTAATGGGCAAGAGGCCGAGGGCTACGAAATGGAGGTCAGTGCCGCCAAATGTGCCATGCATGGTGCAGGAAGGACTTCGACAAACATGGTGAGCAGAAAAGCATCTCCGAATGCACTGAAACCTTGAGGTAGATGGGTACAGTGGCAGAAGACCACATCGAGATCATAGTTATGGTGCCCTAGCCTGGATAACAATCTGAAAATTGACCTGTTCAGATCCATCGTAGAGCCCATCCTCCTTTATGAAGCCGAGACCTGGACGCTGATAGTCAAACCACAGCAGCGACTAGATGGAACCTATACTAACTTACTACGTCATGTCTGAAATGTCCACTGGTCCGCTCATGCTACCCTAGAGGAAATTTATCGGGACTTGCCTCCTGTCTCTCTATGACTTCAACAAAGAAGGGTGCTCTTTGCCGGGCACTGCTTCCATGCTCGGGAGGAACTGATTTCTCTCCTCCTGTTGTGGAGCCCGAGTCACTGACCAGTAAGGTCAAGAAAACTCACTTTCCCTGCATCTATATTGAAGGATACTGGGGTCAATTCGAATGGCCTGCCAAACGCAATGGCTGATAGAGAGGTGTGGCAAAGGGTTGTGTGGGGCATCTCGGCCGAAGCCGAATAAGCAGCAGCTATCGGTCAAGAATAGGAAGCTGAAAACTGGAAAAAGGCCAAGCAATGTCTATCCAAGCTTAAACTGTCCAGGAAAGAGTGTTCGGCTAGTGTGTCTGTATGTCTATCTGTGTAGTCAGCACTTTCTCATGTCGGAAAACTTTGCCTCCGAATGTTAGACTTCATGACCTGACTTTCTGCTTTCCTGTTTCTCTGGAACATGACAAGCGATCCCTTTTTTGAGGAGAGAAATAATAGAGGCTGGTTAGTGAACAACTGTTTATAGCTGCTCTAAAGTAAGTGAAAACAGGAACTCTGTTTCGTGGGCTTACCACAACATTAAACGTATATATATAAAGGGACACAAGTACAAAGTATTGTTCTTTTAATAACGCGAAATTGTCGTTAGCAAATTCCTGTGGTTAGGGAGGAATAAACGACCTCAGGGGGAAAATGATCTCTAGGGTGGCAAGAGCAACTCAATTTCCTGGTCATTTGATTATTTTTCCATAAACAGCACATCAAATGTGGTGGTCTTTCACTATTTATTTGTTTAATATTTCTTTAGGAGACTCGTTTTGGTCCGGATGTGATGTTTCGGGACGTGACCCGACTGTTCCAGGGCATCTATGGGAATCACTGTCTTAACTTTGCTCTGTTGTCATATTTACAGTCAGATTTGCTGTCGCCGGTAATGACATGTTTCTGTAAAGATCTTTTTCATTCTGTGAGGAAGCATACCTGCTGTGCCCTCATTCTGAGCTCCTACACTCCTAATCCTCTTATCCCTTACCTTCCTCCATTTCACACATCTGTTTTACTTGGAAATCTTCCTCAGCATTCTATTTACCCAGCATTAAGCCAGATCCCTCACTCCTCCCCTTTCACCCCTCGCACCTTCCTCCTCTAAATATATCTGGGCAATTATTTCCATCTGTGTGCAAAGACAAAGGGCTCAGGTAGATTCGAATGCCTTTGAAGCAAAATAAAGGCGAGCCGGTGGAGAAAAGCAGTCACCCAGACCATAATAGCACCATTTACATGACCAGTATCGGTATCAAACTCGCAAAAATATAATGACTTTTCAGTCCCAGAGCTTTGCTTCGGCATTGTGAGACTGCACTGGAGTGTGCATCGAGGTGATTTAGGGTGGTGGAGAGGAGAGAATGTGGCGCTGCTGAATTTCACTGGCACTGACTGTCTCTCCTCGTGTTTAAATGAAAGTGATGGTTTGTTAATATCTCAAACCTAAATTCGTGCAGATTGTAGTTATAATGTTTGGCTGGGTGTTTAATGATCTGCGGTTGAACTGTATCACGGTTCTGTGGTCTGGCAGAGGAATGTGTACACGCCTTAGTGTTAGACGTGCCTTAGATCTGTTTGACATTTCTGCATGACTGTACCGATGGTTATTGGAACGTGTGTGTATGGGTTGAATTCCCGTGGCTGAAGTGTGTCTGTCATCAGGACCAGGGTTTTGTAACCTGGGTTTAATTGCATGTGGTAAATTCGCTTTTTCCTGTTTATTCTCATTGCTTGTGTGACTGACTTATTCACAGGGAAAGCAGCAGCATGCCTAAGGTTCCACCGAACTGTGCAAAGACATGGGAAACTTCAGCTGGTCACCTGCAAGAGAGACACACACACAGTGTTTAAAGCTACGGTCACACTACAGTTTGCGATGGTTATCGATGAAAAATGAGGAGTTTTGGTGACTATGCGTGGCGATATACGGCCAAGCTAAAAGTTGTGGTCACACAGCAGGCAAACGCTTGACTGTCACGCCTTTGCGCACTCAAGCAGCCACGCTCGCTCACAGGACACGCTGTTATGGGAAATACCTGATGCTGATTTGAGTGCAATCAGCACACGCATATAAGGACACAGGCTTTTGGAAGTATTATCGTTTGTTTTTTGTTTTGTAAATATCATGCCTGCTAAAAAAAACACTCTTCCTGCACTTAGGCCACATCCACACGACAACGGCAACGTGATGTTATTTAAAAAAAATATCGCCTCCAAATGGGCAACGATCAGTAGAAATCAGGTCCATATGGCAACGCAACGCTTGCTGAAAACGATGCAATACACATGCCACACCTCTAGGGGCGCTGTAAGACGGTCCCTTCGGACACACCAGAACAACCCATACGAAAAAGAACAGTAAAGAACTTATAAGAGTTTACCACTGTCTTAATAGTAAATCCTTATAAATATAAATAAATATATATGCCATGTATGATTTACTCCTGAAAGTGGCCCATTTTGCATTTTCCTCATACAAATTTTTTATGAAAATCTAGTATGTATGAAGTGAACATTGTGCATGGTTTTTACAGATAATGTGTATGATGAATTACACTGTCTTTGTATGCTTCATGTAATGTTTGTAGTTTTAAATTATATTTTACAGTTTAAAATGTATATGCCTTTTATATGTAAATCCAACACAAACATATGTGGATTTACATATAAAAGGCATATACATTTTAAACTGTAAAATATAATTTAAAACTACAAACATTACATGAAGCATACAAAGACAGTGTAATTCATCATACACATTATCTGTAAAAACCATGCACAATGTTCACTTCATACATACTAGATTTTCATAAAAAATTTGTATGAGGAAAATGCAAAATGGGCCACTTTCAGGAGTAAATCATACATGGCATATATATTTATTTATAAATCCTTATAAGGATTTATCCTTATATTTATAAGGATTTACTACTAAGACAGTGGTAAACTCTTATAAGTTCTTTACTGTTCTTTTTCGTATGGGAATAGAAGTAAGGACGCATGCGCATAAACTATTATGCGCGAGACTTCATATTAGCCACAAAGTCAGGAAAATCTGTTCGTAAAATTACATTATAATGACCAAATACAATGAAAAGTATTTTTCCAGTCTCACCTGTGAAAGGTAATCCCATGTGATCTCGTTTGGACGGTAAACCTGTTGGTACAGTTAAACGCAGCTAATCTTTATTCTCCGCTTTGACCTTTCCAATATGGCGGCGAGGATGACGTACACGGAAGGCGGCATCTTTAATGGTCCGGAATAAATTGAATACTACACGTTGATGGATTAATTTGCTGTTTCTCACCTGTGAAAGGTAATCCCATGTGATCTCCTTTGGACGGTAAACCTGTTGGTACAGTTAAACGCAGCTAATCTTTATTCTCCGCTTTGACCTTTCCAAAATGGCGATGAGGATGACGTACGCGGAAGGCGGCGTCTTTAATTGTCCGGAATAAATTGAATGATACACGTTGATGGATTAATTTGCTTTTCTACGTCCTTTTTTGAGGAATGTATTGTAGGACTTAAACCATCATCTGAAGAGGTGAGATCGCTCCTTTTTTCACCTTATTTTTGTTGGCGGGATTGACTCTGCCCTAAGGGCTATTCTCTCTCTCACTTTGCACCAGGCATTACACAATAAATATTCACAGTGAAAATATTTTGTAAGCGCGTTTCATGAACCAAGTTATAGGATTTCTTGACAACTCGCATCGCATCGCAATGAGATCATTGGCACTACTGGTGTTAAGAATCAGACCATTTTATAAATGAATATTTTGCTGTAGAGCTGCAGTGTTTGTACAATTGCATGTTTTTGCTTCACTATTACTGTCACTATTCTGCTTCTTGCATTACTACTGTGAACTAACACTGAACATAATAATAATAATAATAATAATATCCAAGCTCCTGTTTCACTCTCACTAGTGCTCTGTAAGGCTTTTTCCTGGTGATATTCGTTACACTTCTACCCGGCGTGAAGCATTCACAGTCATGTGGTTGTGACGTCATCGTAAACAAATCCGTTTTACTCATCCAGACGACTTCACAACGGCAACGTTGCCAGATCTTTCCACTCTGGAACCCGTTCTCAAAAAGATTGCGTTTTGGGCACCCAAAACGCCGGCGCCGTGTGGACGCCAGGCCTAAACGATAAGCAATTGTATCGGAGTCACCTGAATCCGTTGCCGTGTGGACAGGGCCTTAGAGCCGTCTGCTGACGCATGCCTGACAGAATACTTCACAAAGCCTCTGTGAAAACAGCGTCCTTCTGTATATGCGCATGCTGATTGCACTCAAATCAGCATCAGGCATTTCCCATAACGACTGGGTCCCAAGTGTGTGCACAACGTGCTCTGAAGGATCCCCAAATGTAAAGGCATTTTAAGTCTTGGAGAAGGTTGGGCTATATGGAGCCGTTCTGTTGTTGAGGCTCCCATGAGTATTGGGGACATGGATTCAAGACAAATACATCTCAAGAGGCTCAGTGAAGATTCCCCAAGCTTCTGGAAGTATTCCCAAACTCCTCTGCGAGTATCCGCCGCTTAGTTTACCAATGAAATGCATTGAAATTTGGTGGCGATGTTGTGTTGAAATTTCTTCATGAGACAGAGAGACTCCAAAAAACAACTCTTGAAGCTCAGAGAACGTTCGCCATGCATCGCATGATTGGTGGCGATGGTGCCAAGTATTCGCAAACCCATCACGAGCTGTAGTGTGACCCAGGGCCTAAGACGACAGGAGTAGTCAGTTGTCTACCACTCCAGTAAAGGAAAACGCAAAACAATAAAGAGGGCCAAGCAGATCGAGCTTTTGAATGGAGAAGATAGTGTGTTTGCTCAGGAGTAGCCGTACCCACTTCACTATGAAATTTTGGTGGATTCAGTGCATGATCTTGGAAACTTTGAGGCTCAGGGCCAATAATTGCACACATTACCGCTTCCATCCCAACAAAACATATTTCCCTAAGCATGATGTACCTAATCTCAAAAAGGAGGCAACTTTCCTGTTATCCATTTGACATGATTTTATTGCTTATACAAGTTTCTAATTATTAGACCGAAATATGTCAAGTGAACATGATCAATTCAAGTAGTATTAATGAAAACCACTTTATAGTTTAATAATAATTTATTACATTTTATATAGCGCTATATACTGTATGTACACACTAGCGCTTTACAACTTTTTTTAAAAAAATGCAAACAACCAGTATTATACTTCAATTCTAAAATCAGTACAGAATAAAAATAATTTTTTTTTTTTTTCTGTGTTTGATGTTTGAGTGTTTTTTTCCCCCGCCGGTTGTGGTGTAGCTCCGGACCCAGTTTTGGGCGTCGGTTCCCTCCAGGCCTTGGTTTGCTGTGGGTGATGCCTGTGCTCCCAGCTATGGACTGCAGTGAGCTCGTTGCTCATTTTAACATCCTGGTTGTCCAGCACTCTGTGCTTTAATGCTTGGCGTGATGTTCCAAGCGATGTTGCTCGGTGCCGTTGCGGCAGCTGTGCAGGCGGTTTGGGACACATCAGCACTCTGCATGGCGGTGCTTCTGTGCTTGCTTTGTGGATCCATGGCGTAGTGTTTGAGCGATGTTGTTGACGGCGGCTGTGCTGGAGATGTGGGACTTGTTTTCGTGCACCTTTTGGTGGGACTGTGGCCGCTACACCACTGGAATGATATCCTGACCTCTATTTGGTGGCCTTTTTTTTTTTCTTCTGCTTATTATTGTAAAGCGACCTTGGGTTTTGAGAAAGGTGCTATATAAATTTATATTATTATTATTATTATTATTAAACTAGATCGATACGGTCACTAAAGTCACAGTGATTTGTGCTAGCTGTTACAAACCAGGATGTCTGGTCACCGTACCCTATAGATCCGGAATGGTGAGCTAGAGAATGATGCTTAGTGAAGGGAAAAATTCCTGTTCTTCATGGACCATTCTGGTTTGGTGATCCAGATCAGCACCAAAAGTCATAGTAGCATAATACAGCCCAGAGGTATTCATCATGTGAAATTTGGTGATTATTGGTTGAAAACTGAAGGAGAAATGGCGTCCTAAAAAAAAATGTTAGGATCATAATAAAGTAGAAAGATCCTGAGTGAGAGTAACAATTTGCACCAGTGCTGCTAGTGCAAATTAAAAATCATTAAAATCAATAAACAAGTCAGAATCTAAGAAGCATAAGTTGATTTTTAAATAGGAAGGTTTTAAATTGTTTCTTGAAATTGTTAATGTTTACACATTGACTTAAGTCTCTCTGCAAGATATTCCATAACTTGGGACCTGCGTAGGCTAGCGTTCTTCCATCAAATGAACTTCTCTCGATACTCGGAACCATCAGATCATTATCGTTGTCTGCTCTAGTTCTCTTTAGGGGTCTTTGTTATAAGTTTTTCAAGCTATGGTGGAGAAAGGCCATTCAGAGACTTGAATATCATGACCAGGACTTTGTACTGGATCCGCTGATGTATAGGCATTCAGTGGAGTTGTTTCATGACTGGTGTTACGTGCTTATATTTGCCATGTTGTGAAATGAAATGTACAGGCATCTTCAGTACCCTTATGAGGTGCTTTAGTGGACACTCTGGTAAGCTATGAAGGATAATGTCGCAGTTACGTTATGAAATCTTGCAAGGATGTTGGCACTGACAGGAACTGTGACTAAAGCACGTAATAAAATGCAGGTGCGGTAAAATCACCATCTGAACCAGCACTAACGTTGGACCTGGGTTCGATCATCCTCCATTCAGATGAGAGCACAGTGTGATTCCACTCACGGCTCTGAAAATACATGATCGTATTATGTTATTGGCTGTACGAAAACAAATTGTTTTAGGACTTTGCTTGGTCCTAAATGAACCGTGGGCTGCAAAATTGAACTTTTTGTTCCAAGTTTGATGTGGTGTTTTCTCATTTTGTGATGTAATTAGCGATCTATAATCAAATGTCTAGTCTACTCCAGTTATCTTCCATTATATCTGGGCATTTGTATGCAAGTCTTCTGAAAAGGTTATGCTTCTTAGACACTGCTGATAGGCGTGTGTGTGTGTGTGTTTTGGTTCAGATGGTGATGGAGAGTGGTGACTGGCTGGTGGGAGGAGATCTGCAGGTGCTGGACCGAATCTACTGGAACGACGGCCTGGATGCCTACCGCCTCACCCCTGATGAACTCAAACAGAAGTTTAAAGAACTGAACGCAGGTAACAACTGGAGACGTTGACTTGTCATGTTTTACATTTTCTACAGATAATATGTAGAGTTAGAATGTGTAATTCTATAGCTTTGGCTGTTTTTGCTAATTTTTATGGACACGTGTGTGTTTTTTTTTTTTTTTTTTTTAAAGTTGGTTACATGTGGTGATTTGATGGGCTATTGCTCAATTTGAACTGATTTGTCAATTTCAGGAAAAGGACACCACAGGGGAAAAAAAATCTATTGTTTTGAGATGGAAAAAAGGTTCTTAACAATTATTCACTGAAGGCGAGCTGAATATCGGTGAATAATAACGGAGATTAAGTCACCATTTTATTATTTATGATATTCATTTTATTATGAATATTATATTCATATTTACACAGCCTGAGGCGGATAGTTGTTTTAGTATAAATATGCAAGTGATTTATTTTTAAAAAAGAGAGAAAAATTGTATTAAAAATAATTTATTTCAAACTTCTAAAGCGGAAAGCAAATATAACGGTGTGGCGCAGACCTACGTCACTTATCTATGCCGACTCGCATAAAATACTTTGTTTTGAAATCGATAAAATAAACCACAATTCCACTTTACCTTTGAATAGTTTTAGACTAAACTTTGTATCATCTTTAGTGCTTTTAGAAACAACATTTTCTTTCATAATTTTGCCTCACTTACGGTGACTGTGATTGGCCGTCATTTTGCCGAGTCACTTGAGGTGATTGGTCAAAAAACTCAGACTATTTCTCAATCAGTGTGCACAATTTTCTATAATCACTTCTGTATTTGGACTAACATCGTTTCATGCTCTTTATCTGGATTTATTTGTGACTCACAACATTGTAATGACAGTCTCTGCATTTATGTGCACTGCTAACATTAGCTAGTTCTAACAAGATAAGATCCATTTTGGTATTTTCCTAAATTGAAAAACTTGTGTAGTACATCTCATTGTTGGAGCAAAAGATGGAGCTCCTGACTTTCCAACAGTAAACTGTATGTAGAAGAAGGGCCTGTTTTATTAATGATCACTGAAACCATCTTTTTCTCCACCGTCTTGATCAGTTGAAAGTCAAAATTTGAAAGTCAGCTGATTTCCAAATTCACCCAACTCGAATTACAACTTTGCAACTTGTAGCTCAGAAATATGAAGTACACCATTGTAACAGCTTTGCACCACCTCTCTTCCCGCATCAGACGCTGTATTTGCGTTCCAGCTGAGGAACCCAATCCATAACGGTCACGCGTTGCTGATGCAGGACACACGCAGACGCCTGATGGAGCGTGGCTATCGCCGACCTGTGCTGCTGCTGCACCCGCTGGGCGGCTGGACCAAAGATGATGACGTGCCGCTGCCGTGGCGCATGAAGCAACATGCTGCTGTGCTTGAGGAGGGCCTGCTGGACCCCGCCTCCACTGTGGTGGCCATCTTCCCCTCACCCATGATGTATGCCGGGCCCACCGAGGTGAGAAATTTAACACGACAAGCTTAGATTTACTTGCTGCTTGGCTTAATTAATAAACATTAGCGTCTATGGGTGAAGTGTTGCGTTAAGAACGAGGTACTTTCTTTCCTGTATACTGTGCTGATGTTTCTTCCACCTTCAGCATCATCCTGGTTCATCACACGTGATCAGTGGGATTTGATGTATGCTGCTCTGCACGGTCTTTAAACACAACCAGCTTTCCTAGACATGATTCCTCAATGGTCTCATACACACACTTCAGAGAGAGAGACAGACAGACATTCCCCCTGACAGATTGCCACTGATGTCACTGATTGTGTATTTGTTTTTAAGTGTGCTGTCCTTTAATGTCCCCATCCGAATGATTAAGGCTTTATTAGGAGCAGACAGGGATCTGGTGCTCAAACAGCTCAGAGGAAGCAGCCATTATACTCGGCATGAGATACTAGTTATGAGTGAGGGATCCGCCCACTCGTACAACAGCATATCTCGTCCGATACAAAGCAGTCCTGATGGTTTGTCTCTGTTCAGTCTGGCAGGTGCCTGCACATACTGCCCTACATACACAAGTTTCCAGTTTGTATTTCTGGCACTGCTTCTTGCCTTCACTGTTCTTTCTCAAAGCTACTTATGATCTGCTTATGTCTTTTTTTTTTTTTTTCCTCTTTTCGTTTTGAAATGTCCCCTTTAATCAGTAACACAAAAGTGCCACAATTGTTAGCAGGCTTTCGTCTAAACGGGGGAACAGGGGCGCTGCGCCCTCTTACTCTCGGCGTGCGCCCCCTTACCGACTCCGTGAAAACATCCCAGCAACACTACGTGACAATGTGTCTGATCATCAAATACGTTATAATTGCTCCAAAAATATTCCAATCATAGTAGATACACCGCCAGACGGTGCAAAAACAATCCGAAATGGCGTTTTCCAGACTGAGGCGCCATGTTTAGTTGTTTACTTGTCGCGGCTGCTCTCGCGAGATTTGACGTGGGTTACATACAAGGTCAGCTGACTTGTAGCGCGAGATTTCTCGAGACTGAATGACCTTTCACCCACCGGCGTGGGAGCTTTTGACAGAAGTAGTTCGCGAGTTGTTTTTGTTGACACTTGGGCATTTAAAGATGTCATCCCGCGGCACGAAGCGGAAGAAAGCCAAAGACTGTCCGGGGCAGAAGATTAGGCCAAATAAAAAAAATAAAAAAAGTGTGTTTCCAGTAACCCGACCGATCGAGAATTTCCGCGTCGAAATTGCCGACCGTAAAGTTTTTATTACAAATTTCCCTCGATATTTTAGTGTAAGCGGCATTAGTTTGTCATAATTTTTTGTTTCAACGCATTCAAGTTGTGAAAGAAACGATAAAAAGTAAAATGTTTCGCCACTTCTATCAGCCCTCCTCCATAAACTGAGCCGAGCCGCCATTTTGAATCCTCATTCAAGGCTGTAATGCAAATTGCTTCCTTTTCAGTATACAAGTGCACTTCCATGGCAGGGAAAAACACTACATTTTGCCGCCTATGTAGTCCCCTATTTATACAAATAGGAGTCATTCAGGATTCAGCCATGTTTTTGCTCGACCCAAGTTCTACAGTAGGCTAGGCTAGGCCGTCTGCTTTTAATGGAAGTAGCCTAGGACGTTATTTTCACGTTATTTCTTGATAAGGTGTTTTCACGTTATTACATGAAAATATCATGAAATATCGCTTCCGTAGATCATAACTCGAACTCTCGCGATTTTTTTTTTTTATTCGTTTAAAGATTTAAAACACTTATTTTATTATGATGTGTGGTATAAAGGATTCTGTGCCAAAATACTATTTTGTAAGATGTTTACTTGTGTTAATTTTTTTTGAACAAAATTTAAAAAAAAAGAAAAAAAAAAAACCTTTCCTACCTACAGACCTTATTTTAGTATTTCAGGTTACCGGAAACACACTATTTTTTATTTTTTTGGCCTTCTTTCTTTTTCAATGTTGACAGACAATTTGTTACAATTTCCCTCTCAGATAGCCTCAGAATGTCCCATTGGAGCATTTTTCAAAGGCTTTGCACGGCGGGGGGGGGGACAACCGGCACCATCCCCCCCGCTTCGCTCCCTCGCCATGGTGAGCGCCCTCATACTAAATTTTTCTAGAAAAAACCCTGGTTAGTTTAGCTGTAGCATTTATGATTTTTGACTTCTTGCGACAGTGATACAAGCGCCACCTGAAAATGACACTTCTGCATTTTTAGATAAAATTCACCCAGCATATGAAAAGCCAGAATTATTTACTGGAAGGAGAAGCACATGGGATGTGAAAGAGACACATTTCCTTTTAGAAGTGGTTATTTTCTGTCATTTCACAGACCTCGGCCTTGTGAGCCAACACAAACCAAGTGGGAGGAAGTGTGGTCTGTCTGGTGGGTAAAAAAGTGGAGGAGAATTTCTCTCACTGTTTCTTACTGTTGCCTGTCAGACACCTTCAAGAAAAAATTAGCCGTCTCGCCCACCGCTAGGGTTTTTGTGGTTAACCCCCCCCCCCCCCCCCCCCCCAAAAAAAAAAATCTGTCTCTCACACTGTATCTGTGGGTCTCTCTCTCTCTCTCTCTCTCTCTCTCTCTGTGTGTCTGTGTCTTTCTCTCTCTCTGTGTCTTTCTCTCGGTGTCTGTCTCTCTGTGTGCGTTGCCACCTCTGCGTAATGCACCTCTTTCTCAGTTGTAAGATGTTTACTGATGACGTTTCCCTGTACTTTCTCCTCAGGTGCAGTGGCACTGCAGAGCCCGAATGGTAGCCAGTGCCAACTTCTATATCGTAGGCCGTGACCCAGCTGGCATGCCTCACCCAGACACAGGCAAGGACCTGTACGATCCTACTCATGGTGCCAAGGTCCTTACAATGGCCCCTGGGCTCATCTCTCTGGAAATTGTGCCCTTCAGAGTGGCAGCCTACAACAAAGTCAAGAAGGCCATGGACTTTTATGACTCTAAAAAGTAAGATATTTTTTTCCCTTCTTCTTCTTACCGTTCCATTACTTTGTGGTGCTTATCTGGAGCTTTTGAGAGGTCAAAAGACTGTAACAGTAAGTTTAGTAAGTTTTTAGTTTTAATGAATGCTTGGCGTTCTTCAAATGTGCCTTTATTGCAGCTTTACCAATATATAACAACTATAATTGTTGCATTATGCCATCCCCCCCCCCTCCCCCCACGCAGTTTTGGCATTAGACAATTAGACACCATAATGTGTAATGCATCTCATCGTCAGGAGATCGTGAGTTTGTATCCCGATGCCACCACAACCATCTGTTCAGGAGGCAAAGAGTGCATTCTACACTTTCCCTGTCAATCACATGCCTCTTTTCAACCAACAGGGAATGGGTTCTTGAACCGGTTCTGTTCAGAATTCTTTGAACTTTGGTGTCACCTAGTGAACCAACCCATGTTATCACCAGTTTTGAGTGGAGCCATTGTAATTAAGGATGTCATGAATGGAGGGTGTTGCACAATTCGTGCCGGGAGTAAACAGTCGTAGCAAGATGGCAGAGCGCATTGATTACCTGTGAGCTTTTATTCTGTCATTATACATATTTTTGGTCCATTTTTTTCTGAATATGTATCCTTTTCCATTGAGTTCTCTATTGCTGTGCTCTGCTTCTTCTCCAAACTAATGACACGCCTGCTGATGTCATCACGGATCGCACTGAAAAAAACAGCTATGTTTTGGTCCAACTTTTCATGTTCCAAATCAATTTATTTTTGGTTGAAAATGCTCTGAACGGTTAAAAATTTGGTGCATGAACAAGAACCAAATGTTCCCTGTTGGTCGAAAAGGGGTGACAGTGGCTCTAACCAATCCTGGGCATTTGTTAGCTTGAGGAAGTTTGGTAATGCAAAAGAGGGCAGATAGCACTTTTTTCCTGAGTGCATTCAGCATGAGCAGCAGTTTAAAAAGTTGCAATGGGTGGTTTCACGTGTGTTGGAGAAAACTTGTTGGCATTCATTCGTCTTTCCTGGTTGTTAGTTGTCGTTTGATGGAGGAGAGCTAGCTAGTGGGCGGAAACTGGCAAATTGAGAATATGGGGTAAGAAAAAAAGGTTCCTGTTAGAATTTTTCAGTCTTTTTAGACTTGTAATAATCAAAGTACCTCAACTTTGTGACATTGTAATGCAGAGGATCTTGCTAGTTTTGGGCTTCTATTAGTTTTCTACCTTGGGTATTAGCTCCGCCCCAAGCTGAAATGGATCTTCTCAACTCTTGTACGTTTTCCTTTAAAGGCAATCTACAAGGCATGCCCAGTTTGTTGGTGGAAGAGGAAGGTTTGTTACAGTTTTCATTGCAATTGCAGACAAAAGTAGACTTTTAATATGACAACCTGCTCCTTTAAGTCCTCCTCATCATGGCATATGGATGCAATTGTCCACTTTATGCATTTACGCAGTTAGGGATATCATAGGAGCTTTGAGAATCTCTGATCTTCAACCAACCGAAGAAGGGGATCCGTGTGGTTTACTTTGGTGTTCGAAACTGGATCTCACTTTTAATTCCCGGTGTAACTTCCATGTGCGTTTGGCCTTTTCATTTATTTACGGCCAATTGTAGCGCCAAGAATAACAGGAAACCTTCCTCCAGCACTTTGAAGTCCTCTAAGAATCAGAGCTGCCGCTAATTACGGTGCTCTGTACGAGCGCTACGGACGATGACTAACAAATTGTGCCGTGTAATTAATAACGTCCTTCGTTATTAAGCGAAGTGCTTTCTCATGCTAGAAACCATGCCGACTGAGTTGTATCACGGAGGATGTGTGAGAATGACTGCATGAAAACGATGAATGCGCGTTATTTACTGATCAAAGTGTGCCGAAAGATATTTCTGACCATAATTAGTTTGATTTCATATTGGCTCAACTGTTAAAAAAAAATAATAATAAATAATAATGATTAAGCACAGCTCTAATCATCTATCCCATCTGAACATTCTGGAAACACAACAGTCACATGTCTCAACCTACTCAAGCGCTTGGCCTTTGATGCTTTTCATGCACTGCTTGGGAATGTTAGGTCATCCTTCTCAAGTGTTCATGTTCTGACAAGTCATGACATGATGTCCATCCTGGGCTAGCATAAATGCACGTTTCAAACATTTCTCAGTCTTTCAAATACTTAAAGGTCCCATAACATGAAATTTTCACTTTCTGAGGTTTTTTAACGTTAAAATGAGTTCCTCTGACCTTCTTAAGTCACCCCAGTGGCTAGAAATTTCATAATGTGTAAACCAAACTATGCCCAACATTTGAGAATGGCGCGTTGATAAGCTCTTCCCTTTACTACGTCAGCAAGGGAGATGATCCCCACGCCGCCCCTCTGGATTCCCACCCACTGTATGAATTGCCCGCCCAGTTGTAGTGAGGAGACCATAGAGGACACAACATGGCATCACCTAAGCGAGTGAAACATGGAAATTGCGCTGTACATGGATGTGACAACACAGAAAAGAGTCTGTTTTTACTGCCGACGGGAGAGCCCCTGAAGACGCAGTGGCTTAATTTTATTTACTTCAATAATACGCTGTCGAGTCTACCTAAGACGGTGTATGTTTGTCGGAAGCATTTTCCTGATGAATGTTTCCACAACTTGGGACAGTACAGGGCAGGTTTTGCACATCAACTGTCACTGAAGCCTGGGTCCGTACCAAGCATCCCTGCCGCATCAGCCACAAACACCAAACAAGTAAGTGTATAACTGTTAAGTCGTTTTGCCATGTTTTAAAATCGGTGCCACGTTAGCCTTGCAATGGCTACATTAGCTGTGCAGCTAACCGCTTCCTGCAGTTAGCCAGGTACTCTGCGCTACAAAACCAAAAAGCATGCAGCATGCTCTGTTATAATAGCCAATCAAAGCAGTTTTTACAAAGACACCCATGTTCTTTTTTTTTTTTAAGTCACTCGTTCATTTTATTTGTTTGTTTGTTCAGTAAAAACCCAAACATTTGTTGAATTGATTTTATTTCCTCGCGTCGTGCCTTAATGACGTCAGCGCGCGGTATTTTTCCCTTCGCGGTTTGTTCCTTCTCTCTCGCCATAGTAAGACACCCACATCCGCTTGTTCTGACCCACTGGAGGTAGCGTCACAGTGCTGTTAGCCAATCAGAGGTAACACATTTACATGTCATGAATATTAATAAGACCCATCCCCACCCTCTACCCTTCCCCGCCTCCTGCTTCTCATTAGCAAAACGACGCACTGGGAAAAGCGCTGAAATGGGGCTTTCTCCCAGGAGGCTATATCTACGTGCCAAGGGTTCATTTTGAGAAAGGCTGCGGATATAACATCCGGAAACCTCCACGAGCCCGTTTAAAGCATCAACAAACCACCATGCCATGGGCCCTTTAATGTTTCAAAAGGTGGACTTTAGAAACAAGACTCTTAACAAGGACTGTACATTTATCAAGTACAGAGGTGCTAATATTTATGCATTTTACAAAGGAGTTTCAAATTTTAACCTAAAAGTACACTAGTACAAGTTATCACTCAAAAATGAGACAGAAGTGCAGGCGACCCCCGCCCCACAAAAATGTCACCCCTGGAAGCTCCGCCCCTTCCTCCTATCTCACATTAGTAATGTTGAGGCCAGTGCTCTCATCTTGACTCAGTTTTTCCACTTGAAAGATGTGCTGACGTGGCAGCTTCACTTTCTGTCAAGGGAAATGGTAAATGTTTCGAGTCCATTCATGTGAAAATCAAATTTATCAATGTATACAATCTCTGACCAAAAGTATGTGGACACCCGAGCACCACAGCCATGTGTGGGCTTTTCCCCCAAACTGCTGCCACAAACTTGGAAGGATTTGTCTTTGTATATTTTTGGCCATATGGTGTATGTTTGACTTGGCTGTCTTCAGATACATTGGTTAACTAAACATACACCAACATCGAAACTTTTCAGATGAAAAATGGTTACAAACGGCACTTTGTTTTTCGAGAAAAAAGGATTAAACAATAAATTTAAAAAAAAAAAAAAGTCAGCCCTGTGGAACCATTTCACAGTTTCTATGAGGTACATGTAGATAAGCGATTTGAGAAAGGAATATATAAAAATTTAAACCACTGTTTAATGATTTTGGACTCCTTCTTACTACGATGATACAGGAGACACCTGAATACTGTACTTTCCTAGCCTAGTAAACTAGACCCACCTGCCTAGCGGCCAAATATTTTTGCCTACGAGTGGGTCTAGCCTCGCACCATATCAACAAAACACCCCGGGCATCAAATCGTGCCCGCCAATCACAACGCAAGGTTTTTGTTTGGATTCTTTGGGCGGGCTTTTGCAGGAGTGACGACAAGGCTGCGCGACGCTGGAGAAAGCGCAGCAGGAAAGATGGCTACCGCTAGAGAACAGCGCTCGTTTGACTCCGCTTTGGAATCAGTTTTAGAAGAATTAGACTTGGAGTTTTCATTGAAACATGAGCAGGAAGAGGCTCTCCGCTCATTCCTTTTCAAGAAGGACGTTTTCGCTGTTTTGCCGACCGGCTATGGCAAAAGTCTGACCTACCAGCTGGCTCCGCTCGTAGCCAAAAGGATGGGCTAGTTTGTGCAGTACGAAGAATTAATAAACAGCTTTGAAACATTACTTTTTGATTATTTTTTTTATTTTCCAGTTATTTTAAATTTAAGGGAAATTATTTCACCAAACACCACTAAATAAAAATAAAAACTCTCAAAAACAGTTTAAGCAAACCCTTGAAAAACACTTGAAAAAAAATGTGTTTGTTAAGTATGTGGTACAGACTCCAAACTTGTGGTCATTATCTCCAAACTTCTTAATATCTAGAACCTGTTTATTAATTAATGCGCATTTTGAAAAATTATTTATTTCAAGGCCTCCCCCACTGCTTTCTGTCGCTCTGACTACGTCACAGTCACTGTTGCGCTGATTGGTCAGAGCGTTGGCCTATACGCACAGAGACAGTTTGAAAGACAACAGGTTGTTCCTCCCACACCCTTCGGAAATGTCTACGACCGAGACCAGACTAAATATTCACATTTAGTCTGGCTTGCCAGGCTAGTACTTTCCTGTTTTTGTCAGCTAAAGCTTTGGTCAGAACCAGTGTTGTAGTCAAGTCACTAAACCTCGAGTCTGAGTCCAGTCTCAAGTATCCAGTGTTCAAGTCAGTCATTTAAGAAAATTTCGAGTCGAGTCCGAGGACAAGACTCCAACCGCACCATTTGACAGTGGCTGTTGCTGCCTTTATGTGAAACAGTCTTTGTTGCTGTGTTGGACTAACGTTACTGCTCGACTGCCCCATTTTACTTAATAGGCTACAGATAAAAAACTTGTTCATCGCTCAGCAAACCCCGCCCACTATCAACAGGGCAAATAACATGAGAGGGGGTTAACGCTAGCTAGTTCGTCGCTCAGCAAGCAAACCCCGCTATCAACAGAGCAGTGAACATAACGTGTCACTTCCTTCTCTGGGTGTAGTCTTGCCAAATGACGATTGAAGTTCGAGGTCGTCTCCTCGATAGTTCTTCTGCATGTGGAACACATAGCAGTGCATTTTTTTCCCACTGCACGAGAAGTCTGTATAAGCAAAGTGGACAATCCTAGGGGCTTCTCTCCAGGCATTTTAGCGCCGTTAACGTTAGTTTGTTCCTGAACATGACGTATGAACTGGTGAATGTGCATTCTCTTGCACAAAAGTAGTATAAATATTAATGTAGATATAAATATCTTATGCTAAAGTATGATGGCATGTGGGCGGCACGGTGGTGTAGTGGTTAGCTCTGTCGCCTCACAGCAAGAAGGTCCGGGTTCAAGCCCCGTGGCTGGCGAGGGCCTTTCTGTGTGGAGTTTGCATGTTCTCCCCGTGTCCGTGTGGGTTTCCTCCGGGTGCTCCGGTTTCCCCCACAGTCCAAAGACATGCAGGTTAGGTTAACTGGTGACTCTAAATTGACCGTAGGTGTGAATGTGAGTGTGAATGGTTGTCTGTGTCTATGTGTCAGCCCTGTGATGACCTGGCGACTTGTCCAGGGTGTACCCCGCCTTTCGCCCGTAGTCAGCTGGGATAGGCTCCAGCTTGCCTGTGACCCTGTAGAACAGGATAAAGCGGCTAGAGATAATGAGATGAGATGATGGCATGTTACAAAAAAAAAGAAAAAATCAGAGTCCTTGTCTCCAATTTACGAGTCCGAATGCAGTTAATGCAAAAAAAAAAAAAGGAAAGCAAAGCCAGGCTTGCAGTCTCATTGGTCAATTTAAAAATAAATTAAATAAATAAATGGCCTTTTAATTTAAAAAAGAAAATGTTGCGACATCTGCACACTATTTTTCCCCCTACATCTTAATCTGTTTCTTTTCTGCAGTTAACACACTTATTACATTAAAATGATAAGTGAGCTCATTTTTTTAACGTAACCAAGCAACATAATCTTCTAAAGTGTGTACAGATTGTGAAGGATGGCTCATGAGCTTTACACCAACACCAGATCTATCACACGCTGGATGCTGCTTGACATTCCCTTCTCTCTCTCCCTTCCTCCCTCCAACCTCCCTCTCCTCCTTTGCTCTGTCTTCCATCCTGGAGTGAGCGAGTGATTGGGGAGGGGAGCCATGAGAGCAGTGCCCCATCTGATTTCAAAGGGCCCCGCTTGGCGCCTTTGCAAATTTATGGTGTTGCGTCTGTTCCTGAAGCATGGTGACGCTGGGCCGGCCCAAATCCGAGACCAGTACGGATGCTGTGCTTAATTGCCTGTGATCTCCCTTAAAGACTCCTTCAGGCCAAGCTGTTTCTCATTTTACTGTACAGAATGAGTCAGAAGTTTGTACACCCTGACTCATTCATAGGTTTTTCTGTATTTTGACTCTCTTCAGTATTGTTCTACAATGTAGAAGATATAAAAACTATGAAATGACATATGGAATATGTATGGAATTATGTAGTAAAAACAAAATGTTTCATAGTTTAGAGTCTTCAGCGTAGCCAGCGTTTACCTTGACACTTTGCACACTACTGGCATTATCTTAACCGGCTTCATAAAGACCTGGAATGCTTTTCAATTAACAGGTGTGTCTCCTCAAAAGTTAATTAGTGGACGAGTTTCTTGCCTTCTTAATGTGCTTGTTTGAGATCAAAAAGTAAATAATAAAAATACAGCAAATAGCCCTCCACAACTGTAGTAATCCATATTATTCTGTCCACATTCACCAGATGTGAGCAACCGTGTGTTCTGATTGGCTACCCAGCTACTAGGATATCAGCTCATGTACCGTGAGTAGAGAAAAACAAAATGGTGGCTTTATCAAATATTTAAAAGAAACAGAAATGGCAAAAAGAATAGCGCCCCCCCCCCCCCCCAAAAAAAAAAAAAAAAACACTCCACACTCCAGCCCAGTTGGTGGCGGTAATGCACCTTTAAGTTGGTTTGCCAACTGTGGAAAAAACCTTAAAGAACAACAAAATAATGGCGGAACATGTTGCTGAACCAACCAAGGATGAAATGAAAACTCTACTTGAAAACAAAACCCCAAAACACGTGAAATAAAAGTATTTGATGGTAAGAACATCTTTTATTTATTTATTTTATTTTTATATTTGTCAAGAATTATCGCATTTTTCACAAATTGCTCCTGTCATTTCGCCGGTTTGTTTACATTCTAAGTGGAAATGATTTTGTCGGACATTCTGTATAGATGACTTGCAACAATGTGATCAAAATGTGCTACGTTATGAGCATCCGCCATGATGGTGGATATACAAAGCAACTAGGATGGCAGCCACTGAAAGCTATCTGTAAACAATGCTGAATTTTCTCAGTATTACTACGATTTGAACGGTTGAGCAAAGATTCGATACAAAGAGAAAATAGATGTGTGGGTTTTGACCCATATTTAAAAAAGTCAGACTTTTCTGAAGATAAGACTCTTCTACCAACCATCGAGTACCCAGATATCGCGTTCTATCTGGTTTGGCTGCCGAAGAATCAACTCTGACCTTGGACGAAACATAGCCCATGTTCTGAGTGGGAGCCCAGTCTGGATTGTTTGTATAGTATAATTTTGCTGGCGCTCCTAGAAGCGAAACGGTAATACACGTGTTAAAATTATAACAATGACTGAGTGAACCATGACAAGAGAACACTCATTTTATAGCAAGATTTTAGCAACACGAAATAAAATCCTTCCCTGATATTATTGAGAGAGCTTTTGAATCTCACCTGAGATAAAATGATTACTGCAAACACGAGCTGTTTTGGTTTTAGTCTGTTAGATCAGCCCTGCCGATGTTGTTCAGCCGTGCTCATCTCCTCTTTGTACTAAGCCTCAGAGTTTTCTCGCCCTCTTTCTGAATCATGGACAGAATTCTAAAAAATCAGAACATGTCACGGTCATGAATACTGTTGTGACCACAGCACAAAGATATGGCAGAGCTAAAAGAACGCCGTGGAAAAACGAGAGTTGTGCACACGTGACTGTTTTGTATGGAATGTCGCATGACCCCCGCATTTGTATGTCCACCAAACATGGCCGACATCCAGGTTTCTATTTTGCTTTGGCATCACTTGCAAGTCAAGGATAAAGTTCTTATTTAATTTGCAAAAAACAAATGCTGGTTCTCAAAATCCAGTGAACATGGATAGAATAAAACAGTTATTCCACTCAATCTCCTTGTACATGGCTTATAGCCAATTCGGTGCTACACGCCTCATCAGCTATCAGCTCACGTACGACTCGATTTCATGGAATAACTGTTAATTATGTCAAGAATCGCTCAGCTAAGTAAAGAGAAACAACATCCATCATTGCTTTAAGACATGAAGTGACTTTTTTAATTAAGAAAAATAAATAAAAACCATTGAATTAGGAGGCGTGTCCAAATTTTGACTGGTGCTGTATGTTAACTTTCTCATCAGAGTTCGAGTTTATGCCTGCCATTTGATTTGACTGTGTGTCCATCCATAAATCTGTGCGTTTCACAATATCATTTTACCGTAGTGTCTTTGCATATTCTGCTGAACTACCTGTGCTGCTTTCTTCCTATTTTATTCGTTATGGCTTTGTTCTTGGTAAATTTACATTCTTTGACTCAATGTAGCATAAATCGCGCTTAGCGATTCCCTCGTTCCGATGATTTAAGAGCTATGCAACTGTATCCGCTTAAGCATTTTAGGAAAATCTTTACTGTTCTAAAATATCCAACATGGCCTGCAGGTCAGCCCGATCGCAAGCATAATGAATTCGCAATGAGCATGAATAAACATGGAAGAAGTCAAATAAATAGATGACCATGTTGGATGCTTTGGAAGAGTAAAAACACATGAAAGAAATCTGTGACTGTCAGAGTTTACACAAGACTGGTTCAGGTCCCAGGTTTGTGGTGGTGTGTATTCTTTCCTCTCCTTGGTGGCTCTGAATGTTTGACGTTTTTGTGGAGTTACCGACAGTGAAGCCATCTGAAACACTTCACTTGTGTGGATAAATGACATCCGAGCAGAACGACAGCAAAACGAACGCCACGTTTTTACAAAATGCACGACTCCGGTACAGAAGGAACACACGACAGTGTATTTGTGTTCCTAACATCGTTCTATAAATATAGGAATCTCTGATATGTCACATGCATCTTGTTCACTTCCTCGGTTCAGCACAGATGCCACAGGAGATTCTGTTTACACTGGGTTAGAGTTATTTATCAGATAGCTGATCCTCGGTTTATTTCTTCGTAGCATTTGTTTAAATGGAGAAAGTGTATTTAAATAGTGTTTAGACATTTCCCTGGAAGCACGATTGATTTGCTTTCAGGAGTTGCTTAAATTTTATAAATGATATAAAGTTCGCTTTACAGTAGAGCGCTCCACATGAAGCTGCATGCTTAAGAGAATACGGTAATGCAGCGACTTGATTTCTGATGCCTTTTGTGATCGTATAATGTCTGTGTACCGCCACAGGGAGCCTGATTGTAAATGCAAGGCAACGTATCTCAAACACTTGACCACCAGATAATGACATTAGTATCTTTTATTGACACATGCGCTTTTTTTTAAATGTGGGATTATTTACGAACACATTTTACACTCATCGAGAGCTCCACTTTTCAGCAGTGCCTAAGTACAGCTGTGGGAAAAAAAATATTAAGAGACTGCGAAATGATCAGTTTCATTGGTTTTGCTATTTATAGGCATGTGTTTGAGGAGCATGAACATTTGTTTTATTCCATAAACTACCGACAACATTTCCCCCAAATTCCGCATAAAAATATCGTTACTTAGAGCATTTAATTGCAGAAAATGACAAAAGTGAAGTGTTTTCAGATATAATAATGTGTAGAAATCAAGATCATATTTAAACAAAGTCAAAAGTCCTTCCTGCACCATCCATGGTGCGTTTTTGGCACCGCCGATCTCCGTTTCATAGCCCTCGGCCCCTCGCCTATATTACATAGCTAGGGTTACAGTGGGGGGCGGGTTCTCTGGTAACCGCGAGAGTTTGACTCCCCACTTGCATCTGTATTGCAGCGTGCCTTGCCAGATGGCAGTAGGCACCATTTTTATGATGGTCTTTGGTATGACCCGACTGCGAGTAGATCTCACGATCGAGAGGCGGGCACGCTAACCACTAGGCCACTCGCTGGTATATTCAAACAACACAATACTAATGTTTGAACTTGGGATGAGTTCAGAAATCATTATTTATTGGAATAACACTGATGTTTAATCCCAGCTTTCATACATCTTGGCATGCTCTCCATCGGTCTTTCACATTGCTCGTGGATGACTTTATGCCACTCCTGGCACAAAAATTCAGTCAGCTCAGCTTTGTTTGAAGGCTTGTGACCATCCATCTTCCTCTTGATCACATTCCAGAGGTTTTCATTGGAGTTCAGGTCTGGAGATTGGGCTGGCCATGACAGGGTCTTGATTTTGTGGTCCTCCGTATACACCTTGATTGGCATGGAGAATTGTCCTGCTGGAGAACCCAATTCTCAGAGTCAGGGAACATTGTTGGAGCAAAAGGAAGGAAGCAAGTTTTCTTTCCAGGAGAACCTTGTACATGGCTCGATTCATGTGTCCTTCACAAATGCACATCTGCCCCATTCAAGTTTTGCTGAAGCACCCACAGATCATCACCGATCCTCCACCAAATTTCACAATGAGCGTGAGACACTGTGGCTTGTAGGCCTCTCCAGGTCTCTGTCTAACCAGATGACCAAGTGATGGGGGAAACCTGAAAATTGAACTCATCAGAGATGATGACCTTACTCCAGTCTTCTACGGTCCAATCCTTATGGTCTTTGGCAAACCTCAGCCTGGCTGTTCTTTGCTTCTCATTGATGAAGGTTTTTTTTTTTTTTTCTTTTTTTTTTCCTTCAAGCTTTGCATGACTTCAACCCTGCCCAGAGGAGCCTGTTAAGCCAGGGAAGAGGTTGAACAGGCAGATAAGAGGCTCGAATGCAACTGATAACACAAGTTAACTCATCTTATGGACTTAACTATAAATTGTGGGGGGTGTAAGATAGATGGATAAAAAGTTACAACATGGGGCATACTGTTATAGGAAAATCAACTTTGGGGTGGTAATAGTAACTCCAATCATGTTGAGTTGTATCATTCATGGGGAAGCCATGGCCTAATGGTTAGAGAAGCAGCTTTGGGGCCATAAGGTCACTGGTTCAATTCCCTGGACCAGCAGGAATGGCTGGAGTGCCCTTGAGCAAGGCACCTAACTCCCAACTGCTCTCCAGGCTGCTCTGGGCATGTTGTACATCACTCTGGATAGGAGCGTCTGCTAAATGAATGAATGTAATGTAATTCCACCCAATTATTGATTATTTTCCTATAAAAGAATGCCCTATCATAATTTATTCCTTTTTAAATGGAGTAAACGTTACATTACATTACATTACAGGCATTTAGCAGACACACTTATCCAGTGCAAAAGTCAATTAAATGAATGTTAATTAAGGAAACCTTAAGGAAAATCATTACTAAGAGTGATTAAGCTGTGG
This sequence comes from Neoarius graeffei, assembly GCF_027579695.1. Taxonomy (NCBI): domain Eukaryota; kingdom Metazoa; phylum Chordata; class Actinopteri; order Siluriformes; family Ariidae; genus Neoarius; species Neoarius graeffei. The sequence goes on from NC_083575.1 coordinate 78,699,836, forward strand.
TAGAAAGATTTAATCAGGGACCTGGGACAAATATTAATTTGTTTAATGTCTTTTTGTCTTGTTTTGTGTTCATTATTGCAACCATGCTGTTTTAAGTCTCTCCTGTGTTTCTAATCTCCCCTTCCTTCCTTCTGCTCTTTGTGTTCTGCAGCCACCAGGACTACGAGTTCATTTCAGGCACGCGCATGAGGAAGATGGCACGAGAGGGCGAGAACCCACCGGATGGCTTCATGGCTCCGAAAGCCTGGACTGTCCTGAAGGAGTACTATAAATCCCTGGAGAAGGCATAAGTCACCACGTGAATGGAGTGGAGAAAGGAGGACTAACGGCGGTTCTGTTAGTCCTAAGAAAGGAAAAGTTGATGCAAGTAAAGGGAAAAAACATGATCAAACACAGGGACCACTCAAACCTATCTGGCTTTGCATATGGAAATGGTGTATTAAGTGTTAGCTTGTTGCTTACAACACGCATCTCTCTGGTTCTTTAAGTTACTGTCAGATTTTCTTCCTCTTAGATGGGTTTTGTGTCTTTTTACACTTAACTTGTTCACTCCACATGGAAAATTATCACATTGGTTTCATGTGAAAAGCTTCGTCAAAGGAGGACAAAATATTAAGCAGTTAGAAGTTTAAAGGGTTACAAGTTTAAACTGTAAAATATAATTCTTACAAATGATATCCTAATTTTCACAACTACTTTGATATTACTGTTACCAAACATACGGTCATTATTTAAGCTTGAATTGCAGATTTCAGAAACGAAAGAATGAAGAATACTGTACGTCTTAATCAGCTGTTTTGCCTTAATATAATACCGTTTATCTCAGTTAGGGATGCATCGATACCAAATTGTCAACCCTGGAGAGCAAGCATGTCTCAGTGCTCGGTGTTGACGGAAATGAAGTGCTCTCACGTACAAATGTTTTTGTGTATCCTTGTTTTAGTGTTCCACACGCCCGAATACCTCTGTGCAATCAGGTTAGCCATCTTCACACTCTGGGTTAAATATTTTAACAGCGTAAAGTGTTTAAACACCATAAGATGATTTATAAGCATGTAACAATTCGATTTGAATCCCGATACTGGTTTCATGATTCAGTTTTTCCCACAATATTTTTTGGGAAAAAAAAATTGAGTAAATTTTATTTAAAAAAAAAAAAAGAAGAAGAAAAGTAACATTAATCTTAATTTTTTTTAAATCAATTTTAAATATTCCTTTAATTAAGAACAAACCAACTAAACGTTTAATTTTCTTAACCAACAATAATTTGCCTACATTTGTAACGGTTGGAGTAAAATATAATGGCCTGTTTACCAAAATATTCCTTTTATTAAAAATGAAAAGTCTTAAACACTTGTATCATCGTTTTTCTTCAGTTTTCTTTAGTGTTCAGCAGGCTGTAAAAAGAGAGCTCAATTTCTTGTTAAATCTATTTGTAGTCAGTTACGCAAGAGCTCTTTCCCATTTTGACCCTTTTTGTGCATTTTTGCAGCATTTAGAGCTGTTACTTCATCCTATAGTGAAGTCATGTGTGTTCCCTCTATTGTATGCCCTCTGCTTTATAAATGATGCAATTACAGCTAGGAAAAACTAAGATTCTGCAGCCTGATAATCATGATTAATTTTTAGCTCATCTGGCCGTAGGCCAGGCCAGATGAGCTTATGCAGTCACGCGTCGTCCATCCGTCGTCGGTCATTGTCCGTCCACAATTTACAAAAATCACTCCTCCTCCTACAGAATTGATCGGATTTCAATTAAACTCGCATACAATGCTCCCCAGGTGGGCGTGCATAAAAGTTGTCAAGACGGTGGCGCCACCGGTCATATTTACAATTTTATGGGCGTCTGAAATATTTGGGTGACTCGTAACATTAAACACTACTCTTCGTAAACTGCTGGGATGTTTTCACTGCAACTCACCCAGAAGACTCTAAAGACGTATACCAACAGGAGTTGTTCACCAGGTGGTGCCACCTGCCATGGATGTGGCTACACAGGGGTCATATGTAATTTCACAAAAATTGCTACTCCTCCCTAGTCTGGTTAACACCAGACCATATCACAAGTGAAATATGGTCTGGAATCCGCCTATTAAATTTCTCGTAGGGGAGGTGTGGTTTACGATTGTCAACGGCCGTTTATTGGGCGTTGCGAATGTCTATCATTTGGCGTATACGTAGCCCATGGCCAATCATGGCAGTTGTACCCGGTGACGTAGTTAGAGCAACGAAGAGGCGAAGAAGAGAAGGAAAGAGAAAGAGAAGGCAAAACAAAAATAATTTTAAAAATTCAGAACGGTGTCTAAAGCTTGATCGAAAGTTTGGTTCGTATCGCTCGCCGCCATGTTAAATGTGATCCGTAAACAGTCCCAAATAAACTACAAGCGTCCGTTTGTCGAGTAGTACGCGTCACCGTCTTTCCACCCCTCCCCACTCTCTGATTGGCTCCCTAACTCAGGCGAGCCTTTAGACCATAGTTTCCATGCTGTCTTTTCAGATCGGAGCGATTGTGCAAAGCAGCATGGGATTTCCCAGGCTAACTCCTCCCCATAGGATTGATCGGATTTCAAACTCGCACACAACAGTGGTTGATGTGAGCTACAGCCTCATTGAGGCCATTTTAATTTCACTGATTTGAATCATAAATTTGTATCGCAATTTATCGTCTCATGATGTATTGTTACATCCTGAATGATTTGTCAAGTTACTTATTTTGTTTTGTGTTGGAAGCTGTGATACCAAGGGGAAGAGCTATAGCTATTTTCACAGAGCACAGTTTGCCGTCTGCTTTGCTTTGATTGCCGTAATTAATCATGAAATACTTCCTGTCATCTGTTCATGAAACACTAGGATTACATCAAATAGTATCAGATGTTGGTATGAGAGCATTTTACGAGTAAATGAGAACTGTATCAGACTGATACGAGTATCTGTAATGATGCATCCCTAATCTGAGGTAGTTAAACAGGTCCGGTCAAACGCTGCCAAGGTTACTTTATCCTGTAACCATCACAGTGCAGATGTTCTTTCGTGATCTGTACTATACAACCATATGTTTGTGGACACCTGACCATCATACCCATATGTCCATGTTGAACATCCCATTCCATATTGAGTCCTCCCTTTGAGCTCATCACTCCAACCTTGGCAAACCATGTCTTCATGGTGAACAGGTTCATTGTCATGCTGGAACAGGTTTTAGCTCCTGACAGGCTTGTAGTACTCGAGTCCAGGACTCGGACCCGAGTCTAACTCGTGCCCTAATTTTAAGGACTTGTGACTCGACTCTGACTCGTGCATTAACTGCATTAGGACTTGGAAAATGGAAACGAGGACTCGGATTTTTTTTGGTAACATGCCATAATTTTGGCATAAGATATTTATATCTAGATTAATTCTGTACTAATTTCGTGTTGGAGTGTCACACCTGCGTGCCATAGACTCTTGGGTGTGCTCTGGACAGCGCGTGTGCCAAGCGGACTCTCACGCATGCCGTAAACCACTTGCATCTGCATAGGATTAAGGCGTAAACAGCACAGCTATATAAAAACTGTGAAAACACACTTTACGAAGTATTGTTACTGACACATTTCTGACCCTTATTTCCTTGTTTGGTTTCCTGATCCCTGATTTCCTGTTTCTCACCTTTGATTCTTCCGAGTCTACGATAGCCTGTTTGTGCCTTGCTCGACCTATTGTCTTTCACCGTTTTTACAATTTTGCCTGCCGTTCTGGATCGTTTACCTGTCTTCACTTGTATTAATAAACACACCTTCTGCAGTTACATCCGTCTCCCAACCATCTCTGACAGAATACTTCACACTCCCTGATGAAGAGAAGCACATTCACCTGTTCATACGTCATGTTCAGGAACAAACTAATGTTAATGGGGCTGAAACAGCCACCGTCACATGGTGCAGTTGGAGTGTTGGACTCAACTCAGATCAATAGCGGATTTGACTCAAATTTTTATTTATTTATTTTTTTAAATGATTTGAACACTGGGGACTTGAGACTGGACTCGGGCTCGAGGTTTAGTGACTCGACTACAACACTGGCTCCTGATTTCCAGTGAAAGGAAATTGTAATGCTACAGCATGCCAAGACTTTTTTTTTTTTTTAATGGCTACAGCATACAAAGACCAACAATAACGACTTGCAACTTTGTGGAAAGTTTGGGGAAATCCTACATATTGGTGTGATGGTCATTTTCCACCATGGAGTGTATCTCTGATGTATTTATGTCAACTTTGGATATTGGAAACCTGTTTTTTGTTTTTTCTGTGATGGAAAATCAAGATGGTCAAGCTAGTGGAGTAATGTCTTTAATAATGTAAGGTTGATTGAAATACCTTTTACCAATGGTGGTTTAGTTTATGGGTCTAACTATCTTTTAGCTTCTCTCTGTCACATACACACTGTTGTTTTACCTGACTGAGATGGGTGGTTCCTATACATGTATGTTATTGTTTTAGCCTGTAGTTGGATCTTTTTCTTATTAGTCAATCACAGATATATATGTGGCTTAGTCGTCAGTTTCTAATCTGTTACTTGAACCTTTCTTACTTTTTCAGCATTATATTTTTTACTACATTACTACATCGTCTCCAATAAAGCATTCCAAGCAAACTGACCAAGTGAGATGTAATAATTGTTGTTCTATGAGCAGTCTTAAAGGAAATGATCACTGAAAACTAACTGAATTTGAATCACCATGTCGATTCTAGGACCGTGTTTCTGTAATGGTTTTATGTGCCTAAAGTGGAATAAACAGAGAAAATGCATAATTTATAAAGAACTTTCGTTCAACTGTCAGCCATCATGACCTCAGAGTTGCTTCCCATGAGCTAATGGAGAGCCATGCCATGACGATCCTGGTGGACAAATTGACCAACCAGTACTGTTTATACAACCAAATGCTGTGCAATATGGCATTATCTTCACAGAACACAGCTCACAGAGATAATACAACAGAGTTTGCAATGAAAATAACTGCACTAAATGTGAGAGAAGTCACGAGCAAAGTCACCACAGTAAACCATGCAGTAAGCAAATGGTGGGGTCTCGCCTGGATCCGGCTTCAGCGATTTCTACGCTGATTTCCCGCAGCCTCCTTTTGCCTTTTCACAGTATCCTTATAGACCCCTTGCACTGACATCGCATTTATGTTAGCAACTGTCGCGACCCTATACCTGGGGGACAAGTGAACTTTGTTTACAGACTGTTCACATACTGAAGCCAAGCGCAGATGTCCATCTGTTGCTGTTTGAAGAAAAGTCTACTACCGGATTACTTGGATAATATTCATCAGAAAGAAGCGAAGGATAGATATGCGCGGAAATTAGTTTATTAGCAGTTCTGATCCGTACAAAAGTCCTTGAAACGACTGGAGTGACAGTGCAGATTTGTAGCCTAGCATTAGCTACATGTTGGAATATACCTTCTTTTTCCCTATATGGAAGAACAGTTAAACTATACAAAAGCAAAAAAAAACCTTCTTTGTATAAAGAATTTTTCCCAACATGAGCTTTTGAGAACAGAATGTTGCGACAGCCAAATCATTTACTCTCAAAGGTCTCCGACCTGAACTGTGGACTAGATGGTATCCCTGCGTTCCATGACTTGGCAACCCCAAGGCCATCTAGTTACACAGCTATTTGTACTCTATCATTTATACACCGATGCCTATTATTGTTAAAACAATATCTGGAGTGTTTGTAAAATAAGGAAATATCTTGCTCTAGACTTTCAAAACAATGTTGTAAGATTTTATTTTAATTTTACCTAATAGCTAGTGGATAGTACAATAACAACGCTAACAGAATCCACAATTCCAGTTGTAGCTGTAGTCATATAGTAACTATGATCACCCTTGTAATAATAATTTCAATAAACGGTTAATGTTCAGTTCCCTCTTCATTTATTCTCGATTCAAAAGGCACAACTGAGTCACACAGGTTGATCAGTGTGTAATGGACAGTAACAATTTTATCCAAAATAGTTTTTCCTGCCTTAGTCGATTTATTTCCATTTCACATGCACAATTTTCACAAATGGTGACATTTTGCACAGGACTGGATTCATCTGATAACAGAAATAAAGCTCCAGCTCTCTCTGCTCTTAATTTTTTCTGTTCTTTCAGGATTTATCGCACATGTCGCTCCTTGTTGGGTTTTTCACGGAGTTATGTCAGAGTTGTATGAAACCAATCAGGGTTTTCCATGTTGAATAAGGAAGCTGCTTCACCTGTAAGAAAATCAAACACTTTCATGAAGAAGCTAACTCGAATGTCAGCAGAAAAAAATAAAACAAGATTCTTAAAGCAGATACGCAGAACCTTTTTAAATAAATTTCTGAGTGGATAGTATCTCCATCCTTGACTCTTGTATGCTGCATAAATGGGAATAAAAAAATATATTTTTGAGAGTTAGAATCGACTGCAAAGTTGGCATTTGAGCTGAGCCAGCCAGCCCTGAGTGTGTGACATCACAGCAGGAACCGGTTTTAAGGCTGAGGCCTTTTACAGCTATAGACCAAAGTCATATAAATAAAAATTTATGGTGAAAGTAAGAAATACCGTTACTGACTTGCTCAACTAAGACTGATTTGACTTCATTGATTGTGGGTTGACTCTCATTAAAACAGGATGGGTGTTATAACTTATGCAACATACATGTACATGCATGCATTTTCACTGATAAAACATAAAAGGCTATTTAAATAATCAGATGAACTGAGACAATCACATTCTGAAGCAAATTAAATAATCTTATACCAGTAACTTAAACACACAATACAAGTTACATGTATTAATCTAAATGCAGGTAAGCGACGTGTTGTTTTTGTTGTTTGGTATCCAAATGAGAGTTGGAGCTTACCCGTCCGTGTTCTCGCTTCTTGAAGGCCGACCTTGTGGCCAATTGTTTTGAAACAATCTGACGTTTGGTTGTTCGTTTAGTTCTCCGTTCATTCACTTCTTCCACATAAGGGAGAGATGGCAGCAATATCCAGTGGAGGAATCAGACGGCTGGTCCACTCTCTCTCTTTTCTCCATACGGAGTACTCCGCCATTACTGCTCGGCTCAGGCAATTACTAAAATCGGGGATAAGACATCACTGGTATTAGCAACAACCGTGGGGAGGTCACTGCCCAAGTGATAATATGTCACATCCTGTTCCGTCCCGGGTTTTAGCAACAACCCTCGGCTCACACTCCAGGAAGACTGGTGCAACTGAACTTCTCATTCATCTCATTATCTCTAGCCGCTTTATCCTTCTACAGGGTCGCAGGCAAGCTGGAGCCTATCCCAGCTGACTACGGGCAAAAGGCGGGGTACACCCTGGACAAGTCGCCAGGTCATCACAGGGCTGACACATAGACACAGACAACCACTCACATTCACACCTACGGTCAATTTAGAGCCACCAGTTAACCTAACCTGCATGTCTTTGGACTGTGGGGGAAACTGGAGCACCCGGAGGAAACCCATGCGGACACGGGGAGAACATGCAAACTCCGCACAGAAAGGCCCTCGCCGGCCACGGGGCTCGAACCCGGACCTTCTTGCTGTGAGGCAACAGCGCTAACCACTACACCACCGTGCCGTCCGCAACTGAACTTACTTTCCTTATTAAAAAAATAAATACTTTCCTTTTCTTGTAGTTTTCTTTAATTGTTGGTACTGCACCCTCTTTCAATACGGGCTTATAGCCAATGCTCCTCAACAGGTCAGAGGTTTCATATGAGTCTTCAGTAAAATGTGCAGAGCAGAGGAGAGACCACTTCGTAGGTGCTCAATGTGCCTGTCAACTTCTCACAAAACGCGTCCAAATCTTTGCAGTTTGAACATTCTTGGGCCATGAATGCAGCGTAAATCCACTTTCTGTCATGTTGCTGCACCCACCAGCAACACATCTACAGTGGGGCAAAAAAGTATTTAGTCAGTCACCAATTGTGCAAGTTCTCCCACTTAAAAAGATGAGAGAGGCCTGTAATTTTCATCATAGGTATACCTCAACTATGAGAGACAGAATGAGAAAAAAAATCCAGAAAATCACATTGTCTGATTTTTAAAGAATTTATTTGCAAATTATCGTGGAAAATAAGTATTTGGTCAATAACAAAAGTTCATCTCAATACTTTATCTACCTTTTGTTGGCAATGACAGAGGTCAAACGTTTTCAGTAAGTCTTCACAAGGTTTTCACACACTGTTGCTGGTATTTTGGCCCATTTCTCCATGCAGATCTCCTCTAGAGCAGTGATGTTTTGGGGCTGTCGCTGGGCAACACGGACTTTCAACTCCCTCCAAAGATTTTCTATGGGGTTGAGATCTGGAGACTGGCTAGGCCACTCCAGGACCTTGAAATGCTTCTTACGAAGCCACTCCTTCGTTGCCCGGGCGGTGTGTTTGGGATCATTATCATGCTGAAAGACCCAGCCATGTTTCATCTTCAATGCCCTTGCTGATGGAAGGAGGTTTTCACTCAAAATCTCACGATACATGGCCCCATTCATTCTTTCCTTTACACGGATCAGTCGTCCTGGTCCCTTTGCAGAAAAACAGCCCCAAAGCATGATGTTTCCACCCCCATGCTTCACAGAAGGCATGGTGTTCTTTGGATGCAACTCAGCATTCTTTCTCCTCCAAACACGACAAGTTGAGTTTTTACCAAAAAGTTCTATTTTGGTTTCATCTGACCATATGACATTCTCCCAATCCTCTTCTGGAACATCCAAATGCTCTCTAGCAAACTTCAGACAGGCCTGGACATGTACTAGCTTAAGCAGGGGGACACGTCTGGCACTGCAGGATTTGAGTCCATGGCGGCATAGTGTGTTACTGATGGTAGCCTTTGTTACTTTGGTCCCAGCTCTCTGCAGGTCATTCACTAGGTCCCCCCGTGTGGTTCTGTGATTTTTGCTCACCGTTCTTGTGATCATTTTGACCCCACGGGGTAAGATCTTGCACGGAGCCCCAGATCGAGGGAGATTATCAGTGGTCTTGTACATCTTCCATTTTCTAATAATTGCTCCCACAGTTGATTTCTTCACACCAAGCTGCTTACCTATTGCAGATTCAGTCTTCCCAGCCTAGTGCAGGTCTACAATTTTGTTTCTGGTGTCCTTTGACAGTTCTTTGGTCTTGGCCATAGTGGAGTTTGGAGTGTGACTGTTTGAGGTTGTGGACAGGTATCTTTTATACTGATAAGTTCAAACAGGTGCCATTAATACAGGTAACGCGTTGAGGACAGAGGAGCCTCTTAAAGAAGAAGTTACAGGTCTGTGAGAGCCAGAAATCTTGCTTGTTTGTAGGTGACCAAATACTTATTTTACCGAGGAATTTACCAATTAATTCATTAAAAATCCTACAATGTGATTTCCTGAATTCTTTCCCCCATTCTGTCTCTCATAGTTGAAGTGTACCTATGATGAAAATTACAGGCCTCTCTCATCTTTTTAAGTGGGAGAACTTGCACAATTGGTGGCTGACTAAATACTTTTTTGCCCCACTGTATGTGGCATGGTGATAAATTAGCTCAAAATGGAGGATCGGAGTTGCAGTCAGCTCTGTGTTTTAGTATAATGGAAATGGCGATGAGACCGATAGACTTCCTACTGTGACGTTACAGACGTCAAGGTCATTCACTCAGACTGCTACCTGTATGGATCACTTTAATCGTAAAAATTACTATATTAGATTTATTGTTAATGCTTAAAACTATTCCTGTGCCATTCTTGTCTCAAGGCATTTATAAATGAAAGTGAGGCCATGGTTCTACGTATCTCCTTTAAGCAAACTCTTCCATACTCACTTCTGACTTTCTAATATTTTAAAATGCATTTTAAAGGTCCCATGGCATGGTGGTTTGTTGATGCTTTAAATGGGCTCGTGGAGGCTTCTGGATGTTATATCCACAGCCTTTCTCGAAATGAACCCTCGGCACGTAAATATAGCCTCCTGGGAGAAAGCCCCATTTCAGCGCTTTTCCCAGTGCGTCGTTTTGCTAATGAGAAGCAGGAGGCGGGGAAAGGTAGAGGGTGGGGGCGGGCCATGGGGGGAGGGGGAGGGGCTTGACCAAGCTGCGCGCGCACATACTCGCTGCTATCAGCGCCTGTAGCCATGCTGCTAAGACAAAACCCCGTTCTCCCTCGGACTCCTTTCGTAAACTCAACGTGACACAGAGAACAGAGAGTGAGAGTGTTCGGAGTGGTAGTTCACGAACGTATAATACCCTAGGCTTGAACACGCACTCCATAACCAAAGAGGATAGAAACAGCAACTACAGCAACATATCGCTTATCCAACAGAAGACATGCATTGTGGAGCAATAGTCAAACATAAGCTCATAAGTTACAGTCAATTTCCAGACTAAACTCAGTTTAACAGAGCATGCTGCATGCTCTTTAGTTTGGTAGCGCAGATTACCTGGCTAACTGCAGGAAGCGGTTAGCTGCACAGCTAATGTAGCCATTGCTAGGCTAACGCACCGATTTTAAAACACGGCAAAACGACTTAACAGTTATACACTTACTTGTTCGGTGTTTGTTGCTGATGTGGCAGGGATGCTTGGTACGGACCCAAGCTTCAGTGACAGTTGATGTGCGAAACCTGCCCTGTACTGTCCCAAGTTGTGGAAACATTCCTCAGGAAAATGCTTCCGACAAACATACACCGTCTTAGGTAGACTCGACGGCGTATTATTGAAGTAAATAAAATTAAGCCACTGCGTCTTCAGGGGCTCTCCCGTCGGCAGTAAAAACAGACTCTTTTCTGTGTTGTCACATCCATGTACAGCGCAATTTCCATGTTTCGCTCACTTAGGTGATGCCATGTTGTTGTGTCCTCTATGGTCTCCTCACTACAACTGGGTGGGGCAATCCATACAGTGGGTGGGAATCCAGAGGGGGGGCGTGGGGATCATCTCCCTTGCTGACGTAGTAAAGGGAAGAGCTTATCAACGCGCCGTTTTGACGCGCCATTCTCAAATGTTGTGCATAGTTTGGTTTACACATTATGAAATTTCTAGCCACTGGGGTGACTTAAGAAGGTCAGAGGAACTCATTTTAACGTTAAAAAACCTCAGAAAGTGAAAATTTCATGCCATGGGACCTTTAAACAATCACGAATTTCTCTGAAGTTTTCAGGCTTCGCTCTTCTCATTGTGTTCTCTTTAACCACTCATTTCTTCATTGTTCTTGGAGCATTTGCTTCTCTTTGTTAACATTTTTCTTGATTGAGGCGAGACGGTAATACCTTTTAACTATTTCTCGATTTGAACAACTAGAAACGGCGCAAAAACAAACCATATTGAATATGGATTAAGCCTTGTTTACATGAAAGACGGTGTCTGTTTGACCCCCAGGTGTAATTATCACATGATGCATGGCGTCATGCACAAGGGGTCTATAGCAGTGCAGATGAATATGCCGGTGTACACGTATTTTGACTGATGCTGTAACTTGGCCACTTTTAAATGTGAAAATATATATATATTTTTTTCAGAATTACTACCTCAATTTAGTGCGACTTTGAATTACATGTCAAAGTACTTAATTATAGCGCTGTCGACTCACAGCAAGAAGGTCCAGGTTCGAGCCCCGTGGCCGGCGAGGGCCTTTCTGTGTGGAGTTTGCATGTTCTCCACGTGTCTTTTGGGTTTCCTCTGGGTGCTCCGGTTTCCCCCACAGTCCAAAGACATGCAGGTTAGGTTAACTGGTGACTCTAAATTGACCGTAGGTGTGAATGTGAGTGTGAATGGTTGTCTGTGTCTATGTGTCAGCCCTGTGATGACCTGGCGACTTGTCCAGGGTGTAACCCGCCTTTCGCCCGTAGTCAGCTGGGATAGGCTCCAGCTTGCCTGCGACCCTGTAGGACAGGATAAAGCGGCTAGAGATAATGAGATGAATGAATGAGAATTACTACCTCAATTTAGTGCGACTTTGAATTACATGTCAAAGTACTTAATTATAGCGCTGTCGACTCACAGCAAGAAGGTCTGGGTTCGAGCCCCGTGGCCGGCGAGGGCCTTTCTGTACGGAGTTTGCGTGTTCTCCCTGTGTCCGCGTGGGTTTCCTCCAGGTGCTCCGGTTTCCCCCACAGTCCAAAGACATGCAGGTTAGGTTAACTGGTGACTCTAAATTGACCGTAGGTGTGAATGTGAGTGTGAATGGTTGTCTGTGTCTATGTGTCAGCCCTGTGATGACCCGGCGACTTGTCCAGGGTGTACCCCGCCTCTCGCCCGTAGTCAGCTGGGATAGGCTCCAGCTTGCCTGCGACCCTGTAGAACAGGATAAAGCGGATAGAGATAATGAGATGAGATGAGTAGTTAATTACAAGTAAATTAATATTTTACGATTCATTTCCTTTAATTTTATTCCTGTCTAGACACTCAAGCCCAAAAGGATGCTTGTGAAGTGAATTTCTTTTTCTTTTGCATTCAGACAGTGACTTATTATCATAAACGTGCTCCTATTTGGTTTGAGTGATGGCTAACGTGTGCACCACTGTGAAAACCATTTCGCCCATATGACAGATCCCCCCCCCCCCCCCCCCCCCCAATCTTGTGTTCAACAGCTGTCGAAGCACAGCTCTGGCACTTTATATTGGACAGAGATGACATTTGCTGCACATTCTGACACACACACACACATTTGAAGCAGATGTTTCCCAGATGCATTCAGGACCCTTGTGAAAGTGAAAGGCATTAAGATCATTCCTTGCCCTTTCACAGCTTGCCTTTCTTTTGAATATCGCTCTGCGGTGTAATGTCCAAACCCAGCAGCAATGTCTTTTCCACCCTGTCCCCTCCCCTCCCTTTCCTCAGTCAGATTTCTTTCAGTCCTAAATTACAAACAAAAGTTGCCCTGGAATCGCTTCCAAAACCACAGCAGGACAATACAATCTTCTAAGCATATCTTTATTATCTAGTGCTAAACATAGGATTTGTTTTTCATCTTCCTGAATGATTTAATACCTTGGATCTTGGATGAAAAGCATTCAGGGAACATCAGGTTCATACTGGTGTGTGTGTGTGTGTGTGTGTGTGTGTGTGTGTGTGTGTGTGTGTGTGTATCTTTCTTTTTGTTCAGATCTTCGTTATTTCTAGATATTTAAATAAAGCAGTAAATTTTAAGTGACTGCTTTTACAGGGAGTCTTGAAATGAAGCAGGACAAACTTGTGCTGAAGAAATTCACTATAAAGAAAACTCACCGAGAGCTTCTCATGGTTGATCATTTGCGATGTATGGGACGTTTAGAAGTCTTGCGTTTTCCAGAAATGCATTGAGCTTTATTTGTGTGATCTGTTTGTTCTGTTCTGCTCCTTCCATGTCAGGCTCCGTCATGTCATTCTGTTCTCTGCTCTGAAAGTAAAAATTAAAACCATTAAGTGAAGTGGACATGGTAGTGCAGATGTTTCCTGTTCTGATATTGATTGTCAGATGTTTAAACACGATAGCAGGGATTTCATAGCTGTGTAAACAGTTGGTTTGAAGATAACAGCCATATCTTTCTGGTGCTGTTTAGGCCTTGGAGCTGTTTCCCCTTGTAATGCGTATTATTTTTGTTTGGTTTAATTTATTACTCCAGAAAGGTCATATTCAAAGTCAAGTTTATTTGTATAGCGCTTTTAACAATAGACATTGTCACAAAGCAGCTTTACAGAATTTTAATGACTTTATACATGAGCTAATTTATCTCCATTGAACAAGCCTGTGGCAATGGTGGCAAGGAAAAACTCCCTCAGATGGCATGAGGAAGAAACCTTAAGAGGAATCAGATTCAAAAGGGAACCCATCCTCATTTGGGTGATGACAGATAACATGATCATAAATAACTCACTTCTATAACAGTGTCCTATAGAGTCACAAAGTATAACTGTGAAACCATGAAATTCATTATAGTTTTAAGATGAAGTCTGTTTTGCTGAAGTTATAAACTGTTCATTGATGGAAACTTGAGTGCAAAACTGTTCATGACAACTGCAGTCCTAAAGTTAGCAAGTCAACTGTAGTCCTCAGCCATAAAAGCATTACTGTAATGCCGCTTTTCCACTACCAATGCGGCTGAGCCGTGCCGTGCTGAATCGGGTGAGTCGAGCCGAGCAGGGCTGTTGGAGTTGCATTTTAACTACAACCGTGCTGAACCGTGCTGGCTGGAAGTGGGTGGACACATTGGGTGGAGTTAGCGAAAGTGGGTGGACGTCAGGTGATGTCGTTAGGCGGCGCAAACAGTGACATCAGTGAGCTTTTAAGCGGTAGTCTCACAACCCAGAGAGTAAACAATAAACATGGAGTCGTTAGTGTTGCTGGTCTTGGTGCTGTGGCTTGTTGTCACCGACAACGCCAACAGATACTGGCAAGAGCGTATAGATGAGGCGAGGCGCATAAGGCTTCATAATTCGTAATTCTCCTTCTTCCGGGTTTACGGTGTTTACAGACCCCAGCGTGCTCGCGGGGCGTGTGAGGACACTCCTCCTCACCAATCAGTGCACAGGAGAGTGTCTCCTCATGCCCCTAGCCTCACTCAGCTCGGTTTGGTTCGCTTCAGCCCCACTCCAAAACGGTGCGAGTTTTGGGGGCTAAGCAGGGCTGAAGTGAGCTGAGTCGTGCTGTTTTTAGATAGTCGAAACGCGAGCCGTGTCGGGCTGAAGCGAGCTGAAGCGAGCTGAAAAAGGGTAGTGGAAAAGGGCCATAAGTGTCCAGAGCGTCCTCCAGGTGTGACTTTCAACTGTCCACATGGGGCCGTCCTCCACAGGAGCGATATGATGAGACTCCAGCCAGACGTAGGGCATCAGGATGGATCAGGAAGGTCCGAGGACCAGAAGAGGTCAGCATCTCGATCTCAGGCTCGACATGTAACTCAAAGGGACAGATCGGGGGGGGGGGGGGGGGGGGGGAGCACTAGGTCTTTTGGAATTAACGTTTTTGTTTGCTTTTTGAGATATTAGAGGAACTGTTACAAACTCAGTGACTGATCAGAAGAATGTTTCTTATTCAAATGAACCTAATTACCCTCTTACTGTAGTGTCCATTTGTTCCATAATTCTAAAAGCCATGAAAAATGTTAAAGCCAGGATGGATTAGAACGAACGCTCCTTGATAAAGTCGCAAAAATAATTTATCTGGTCCATTTGCAGCAACAAAAGATGAATTAAAAGTTGTTGTAAATTAGCAAAATTTATATGTAGTGAAAATTCATTATGTCTGATTATTATAACTATTCTTTAAGTTCGTTTCTTAAGACACGTATTTTTTAGTATGTTACCTCGTTTGTTGACAGTTTCGGCGAACACTTCCGCCTTCTTCAAAACAGTCACCAGATGTCGAGTGGTGACGTGACTTATCAGCTGATGTTACTCTATGGAGGCATGAACGTCCCGCCCAATTTGACAGGTAGTCCACACCTCCTGCTGTCAGGTCGCTGCCCCAGGACGGCGCTCCAGGTGTGTGACAGCGCGTACGCTCCCTCATCCCGGTTCATCGTCCTCTGCGCCCGCTTTCGTATCTCCACTGCCTCCAAAATCCAACGCTGGTATCTATTCTCTCCAGCGTGAATGACTCTGGCCTCTTCTCAATTCATAATATGATTTTGTCGTTTGCGGGGCGGCATGGTGGTGTAGTGGTTAGCGCTGTCGCCTCACAGCAAGAAGGTCCGGGTTCGAGCCCCGTGGCCGGCGAGGGCCTTTCTGTGCGGAGTTTGCATGTTCTCCCCGTGTCCGCGTGGGTTTCCTCCGGGTGCTCCGGTTTCCCCCACAGTCCAAAGACATGCAGGTTAGGTTAACTGGTGACTCTAAATTGACCGTAGGTGTGAGTGTGAATGGTTGTCTGTGTCAGCCCTGTGATGACCTGGCAACTTGTCCAGGGTGTACCCCGCCTTTCACCCGTAGTCAGCTGGGATAGGCTCCAGCTTGCTTGCGACCCTGTAGAACAGGATAAAGCGGATAGAGATGATGAGATGAGATTTTGTCGTTTGCAGTGGTCTGAAATGGCTGATTTTAAGTTTTCTTGGTTTGCTTTTTCTTTTTCGGATCTTGTGAGTCTTTTTGTTGTTTCTTTTTCACATTCTAATTGGTGTTCTTTCCTGCGACTGTGGAAGCATCTGCCCGTTTCACCAATATAGACTTTATTGCATGACCGGCAAGGGATTTCATATATGACATTGCATTTATTGTCCAGTTGTATTTTGTCTTTGGGGTGAACTAGCAGCTGTCGGAGGTTCTTGTATGGTTTGACCGGGGTGTTGATGTGGTATTTCCTCATGGATCGTTGGATGCGTTCTGTAACTCCTTTTATGTATGGTAATGTGACAAAGCCCCGGTTTGTCACATTAAACATATTAACAATATGTCACATTAACATATTAAACATTAATATGTTTTAATAAACATATTAAAAATAAGTTATGGAGAAGATTGTGCCAAAGAGGTACGCTACCTGGAAAAACTAAAGAAAAAACTGGCGCGACAAAGAAACCATCTCCGCTTCAGTCTCAGCTGCCGGGATGAAGGCGTCATTCCAGCAAGCCTCTACATAAAAAATCCGATACCAACGCGGAAAGGACCATCGAAAGAGCACGAATGACTCTGGTAAGAGAAAGAATTAGATGCACGACAAACAAAATCAACAATTTAAATACAGAAATAATACAAAGAACACAAGATTTCAAACGCCGGTTCAAACTCAGCAGTGAAATGGAAAAAAGTATGGAAGAACATCTAAATGCAATACAAGAACAAGAATTCTCAAAAACAAAAACACGCCATATTAAAAAACTAAATAGACTTATCAAAAAGAAACAAAATAAATGCAAGGACAAGCAAATAAATGAAAAATGGATATGCAACCTGTCTAGCAGCAGCAGAACGCACTATACTCTCACGGGGACTAAACTATGCCATCACACCAAATAAAATCCCGAATGAAGAATTCATACTGGCTACGGAACTAGCATGCAACATGTTACAGGACCAAGGACAGAAAGCCGCATTAAGGAACGAAATAGCAGGCATCCTCACCTCAGCTAAACCGCCACCCAGAAACACAACTAAACAGGAAATGGAAGCCATCAGAACACTTACAAAGAACAAGAAAATAACAATACTACCGGCTGATAAAGGGAGGACCACGGTTATCATGGACACTAATCAATATGAAAAACAAATGAATGAAATGCTCACGGACCCAAACACATATGAAATACTCAAAAAAGACCCGACAGAGGAAAAGAAAAAAAGACTAAAACTATTACTCAAACCGTTAATGGACGACAACAAAATTGATAAACAAACATACAACCACGGGCGGCACGGTGGTGTAGTGGTTAGCGCTGTCGCCTCACAGCAAGAAGGTCCTGGGTTCGAGCCCCAGGGCCGGCGAGGGCCTTTCTGTGTGGAGTTTGCATGTTCTCCCCGTGTCCGCGTGGGTTTCCTCCGGGTGCCCCGGTTTCCCCCACAGTCCAAAGACATGCAGGTTAGGTTAACTGGTGACTCTAAATTGAGCGTGAGTGTGAATGTGAGTGTGAATGGTTGTCTGTGTCTATGTGTCAGCCCTGTGATGACCTGGCGACTTGTCCAGGGTGTACCCCGCCTTTCGCCCGTAGTCAGCTGGGATAGGCTCCAGCTTGCCTGCGACCCTGTAGAACAGGATAAAGCGGCTACAGATAATGAGATGAGATGGGAGACATACAACCACCTCATCCCCACAGCAGACATCACCCCCCGGATATACGGCACACCGAAAATTCATAAACCCGGAGCACCACCAGTAGACAGTATAGGATCAGTTACTTACAACCTTTCCAAGACACTGGCAGACATAATTAAACCACTCCTCACGGAATACCACTGCAAAAACTCAAAACAACTGGCGAAAGAACTAAAGGAAATCAAGATAAAAAAGGATGAAATCTTTGTATCACATGACGTCATATCCCTCTTTACAAAAACACCGGTCACAAACACTCTCAACATAGTAGAAAACCGGTTAAAAGCAGACAGAACCCTGAAAAAACGTACAAAACTTACAGGACATAACAAAGCTATTACATTTCATTTCCACATCCACATATTTCCAATTCAGAGGTACAATCTACAGACAAAAAGAGGGATTTGCAATGGGGGACCCGCTATCTGCCACTCTATGCAACTTTTTTATGGAGGATCTGGAAACCCAAGCCATAGAAACAGCACCGGATGACTGCAAACCTATCTTCTGGAAAAGATACGTTGATGACATTCTTGAAATAACCAAAACAGGACACACACAACAACTCACGGATCATTTAAACTCCATAGACAAGACAGGCAACATCAAATTCACACACGAAGAGGAAACGGACAAGACAATAGCTTTTCTGGACCTAAAAATACATCCACACAGAAGAAGGTAATATCAGAATTACAACATACAGAAAACCTACACATACCGACCGATATCTTCTCTGGACATCTGAACATCCCATAGCACATAAAATGTCAGTAATCAGAACACTATACGACCAAACACAGAACATCACGGAAGAGAAAGACAGACAGGAGGAGGAACAACACATCCAACAGGCATTAAAAAACTGCCAATATCCACCGTGGGCAATACGAAAAGGAAAATTACAGACACAAAAAAAGGAAAAAAACAAACAAACAAGAAAAAACACAGAAAAATCAAACCGGGGCTTTGTCACATTACCATACATAAAAGGAGTTACAGAATGCATCCAACGATCCATGAGGAAATACCACATCAACACCCCGGTCAAACCATACAAGAACCTCCGACAGCTGCTAGTTCACCCCAAAGACAAAATACAACTGGACAATAAATGCAATGTCATATATGAAATCCCTTGCCGGTCATGCAATAAAGTCTATACTGGTGAAACGGGAAGATGCTTCCACAGTCGCAGGAAAGAACACCAATTAGAATGTGAAAAAGAAACAACAAAAAGACTCACAAGATCCGAATAAGAAAAAGCAAACCAAGAAAACTTAAAATCAGCCATTTCAGACCACTGCAAACGACAAAATCATATTACGAATTGGGAAGAGGCCAGAGTCATTCGCGCTGGAGAGAATAGATACCAGCGTTGGATTTTGGAGGCAGTGGAGATACGAAAGTGGGCGCAGAGGACGATGAACCGGGATGAGGGAGCGTACGCGCTGTTGCACACCTGGAGCGCCGTCCTGGAGGAGCGACCTGACAGCAGGAGCAGTGTTGCCAGATACTGCTGACGTTTTCCAGCCCAAAATATGTTAAAAACCCGCCAAAATGCACTTGAAACCGCCCAACTTGGGAGGGCAACCGCCCAATCTGGCAACACTGAGCAGGAGGCCTGGACTACCTGTCAAATTGGGCGGGACATTCATGCCTCCATAGAGTAACATCAGCTGATAAGGCACGTCACCACTCGACATCTGGTGACTGTTTTGAAGAAGGCGGAAGTGTTCGCCGAAACGGTCAACAAACGAGGTAACATACTAAAAAATACGTGTCTTAAGAAACGAACTTAAAGAATAGCAAAATTTATATTTCACAAAAAAGTGGTAACAAAAGTTCACTCAACAGGTATAAGAAGCATGGTCAAAACAGTGTGTTTCTCCCTGCTACTATTTTTCATCGGCCTCACCAAAAATCTAAGGCCTATGTCACATATACCCTTTGCCCCCTCACGTCACAACAAAGATGGCAAACAGCAAATACAACATTAAGCTGTAAAAACATAAATACAATTAAAACCCATAATCCAAAATCATACTTGGAAAAAAACCAAAAAAAATTATTTTGTATGCCAAGCCCCGAAATGACTAGAACACTTACCCTTAGCTTACATTCTCATTCACATAACTTTATTGAAACCGTGGTAGTTCGAACTTGTATGGAACCCTAGGTGAAAGTTTTGATTTACTGAATTCATCCAGAGCAAGTTACAGTTGAGCTGAGCAGATGAAGGTTACAAGCTTAAAATAAAATGGTAGTCCTGGGATTTGACCTCACAGCCTTCTGATTAATAAGCCAAAGCCTTAACCACTGAACCACCACAAATTTTACTCTTGGCATGCCTAGACAGTCACCACATGCTCATCTGTACCTGTATCACTCAGATCTATTGTAGCTGAGTATTGGTTTGCTGACAATCAATCACTATTTGGAAGCAGATTCCCAGGTAAAACATTTGATCAAACTTTCAGTGACCTTAAACCTCTTGATCAAACTCCAGAACAATAGGAGTGGAAATGAAGAAGAATTGAGGATGATGTCATCTCATTTTTTCCCAACCACATCTTTATCCGGAGTTTGTGTTTTTGCTTCTTATGCCTGTCTGTGCATGAAATGGATTACACTGATTCACTTGAGATTTGGGATTTGACATGTGTATGCCCTTAAGGGGCAAAAGGCTACTTCTGTACACAAGACGTGAAATGCGCTCCATTTTAAAAACATCACAATGTATAGGTGTTATCTGTGTTAAATAAGAATTGTCAGCATGTCTCTCTTGTACAGCCACGACATGGACCATAAACCCTGTGTGGTATATTGAATGACCTCATCTGCCTCTGTGATGGGTTGAGTTTGAAAGTGCATGACCTGCTTGATCTGCTTTTAACTCCTATTCCCTCCATCTGGTTTCACTTTTATTCAAAGCCTTCTATTAAAATGCAGCTCTTGTCTGTAAAAAGACAATACAGCAGTGTCCATCAGATTATACGCAAAGCAGAGTCGAAGCTTTGAAAGAAAACAGAGTGACCTGACATCCTTTCTCGGCCTTAAATTAAGCCCATACTGCCTTGGCGAAGAATTGGGTATTCCACGTAGGTGCAGCATAGACTGGGTGAGATATTGTGATACCTTGTTGGTTCAGTCTTTACTCAACTATTCTATGCAGTATTTTTCATCATTGTCTTTGCCAGGTACAACTATTACAGTCCTGACTTGAGAAATTGTGGCTATCCTGATGTTGGTTTCTCTTAGGCTTGTAAAGCTTTGCCCCATTGCATCTACAAAAAAAAAAACAAGCAACACTCGAGACCGACCTCCCAAATTGTCATAATCCCCACCAAGTACAGCTCTTGTCTTTAATCTGCCACTTTCATAGGTGTTGCATATCAGACGGAGATGAGTCTCCAGTGAGAGAGACAGGGACCTGATATAAAGGGATCATAAGGATATAAGGGTATCATACATCAAATGCAGCAGCTAGGCCTGCTCACATCAAAGAATCACATCTGGTTTGTGACAAGCCTGGGACCCAAGACGCCTGATTATTCTTGCGCCCGAGGGATGGAGGAACTGACAGTTACCCTTTTCCCCTCCCAATTTGGTCCTTAAGGGCGTAGTTGCTCACCTTTTGAGCGGCATCACATGGTGCCAGTGTTCCGGCACAATGCCACCTACCTGGATGCTTGAGACAAGGGCCTTTTTGTAGATGGCTGCTAGGTTTGTGTGAGGTTCCAGCCTGGAACAGGGTGGGATTTCTTGGCAAGCCTTCCTGCTTGTCCAACCCTGCTTGCTTCTGGGGATGCTCTATTCTGCAAAGTAGAGTTGAATTGCAAGCTTTACTTCTGTCACTTTTGACAGTCTTAATGGCCTTGATTAACTAGATCAGGTATATGTTAGGCCTGAAAGTTGGCATGGTGGTAAAACTCCAGAAGCAAGATTAGGTGATTATGTGCTACACTAGCCAAGTCTCGGTCACAGAATCTTACATAATCCTCGCTGCAGGGATCCTTCTTGTCTTTTTGTGTGTCACCTCATGGCTTGTTTTTGACACTTTCTACTTCATTGGCACAGGTAGTGTTTCACTTGCAGGTTTGAGCACATCATCTGAGTGTACGTTAATTAATTCTGATGCATCGTTAATTTTCAGGACTAGTTATATTTGAGCTTTTTAAGCAACTTGATCTGTTAAGACTGCAAAAGACCACTGTTTAAGTGATTTAAACTTCTTTGACAGTTGTAATGCAGTTTTAGCACCTCAAGGTTCTGACTTCAAATTTACAGACTGATATGGAACCGCTATTGAGCAACACCCTAAACTGCTCAGCCTGGATTCAATCAGTTGTAAGGTCATTTCAGACCAAAGAATCCACTAAATTAGACGTTCCCATTATCCTAAACAACAATTGATCAAAACCATAGTCCACAGCATTTTTGACAGAGAAGTTGGGGAGACTCATGAGGGAGGATGATGAGTCGTGATTAATTGTTGACCCCTATCTAGATGATTTCATGATATTGTGGTGCATCATGCTACTACAATGCAACACAGGATTTCTTGGTGTCATGGCAAACAGTTCTGGGTTCCTAAAGGGCTTCGATTTGGAGTCTTGTGTAAAAGGGAAATCTCTGCTGCAGGGTTCTACATATAACCTTTCAGATGAACAAGACAAAAAAACCATTAAAGTTTTAGATATACAACCCTGATTCCAAAAAAGTTGGGACAAAGTACAAATTGTAAATAAAAACGGAATGCAATGATGTGGAAGTTTCAAAATTCCATATTTTATTCAGAATAGAACATAGATGGCATATCAAATGTTTAAAGTGAGAAAATGTATCATTTAAAGAGAAAAATTAGGTGATTTCAAATTTCATGACAACAACACATCTCAAAAAAGTTGGGACAAGGCCATGTTTCCCACTGTGAGACATCCCCTTTTCTCTTTACAACAGTCTGTAAACGTCTGAGGACTGAGGAGACAAGTTGCTCAAGTTTAGGGATAAGAATGTTAACCCATTCTTGTCTAATGTAGGATTCTAGTTGCTCAACTGTCTTAGGTCTTTTTTGTCGTATCTTCCGTTTCATGATGCGCAAAATGTTTTCTACGGGTGAAAGATCTGGACTGCAGGCTAGCCAGTTCAGTACCCGGACCCTTCTTCTACGCAGCCATGATGCTGTAACTGATGCAGTATGTGGTTTGGCATTGTCATGTTGGAAAATGCAAGGTCTTCCCTGAAAGAGACGTCGTCTGGATGGGAGCATATGTTGCTCTAGAACTTCGATATACCTTTCAGCATTGATGGTGTCTTTCCAGATGTGTAAGCTGCCCATGCCACACGCACTAATGCAACCCCATACCATCACAGATGTAGGCTTCTGAGCTGAGCGCTGATAACAACTTGGGTCGTCCTTCTCCTCTTTAGTCCGAATGACATGGCGTCCCTGATTTCCATAAAGAACTTCAAATTTTGATTTGTCTGACCACAGAACAGTTTTCCACTTTGTCACAGTCCATTTTAAATGAGCCTTGGCCCAGAGAAGACGTCTGCACTTCTGGATCATGTTTAGATACGTCTTCTTCTTTGAACTATAGAGTTTTAGCTGGCAATAGCGGATGGCACGGTGAATTGTGTTCATAGATAATGTTCTCTGGAAATATTCCTGAGCCCATTTTGTGATTTCCAATACAGAAGCATGCCTGTATGTGATGCAGTGCCGTCTAAGGACCCAAAGATCACAGGCACCCAGTATGGTTTTCTGGCCTTGACCCTTACGCACAGAGATTCTTCCAGATTCTCTGAATATTTTGATGATATTATGCACTGTAGATGATGATATGTTCAAACTCTTTGCAATTTTACACTGTTGAACTCCTTTCTGATATTGCTCCACTATTTGTCGGCGCAGAATTAGGGGGATTGGTGATCCTCTTCCCATCTTTACTTCTGAGAGCCGCTGCCACTCCAAGATGCTCTTTTTATACCCAGTCATGTTAATGACCTATTGCCAATTGACCTAATGAGTTGCAATTTGGTCCTCCAGCTGTTCCTTTTTTGTACCTTTAACTTTTCCAGCCTCTTATTGCCCCTGTCCCAACTTTTTTGAGATGTGTTGCTGTCATGAAATTTTAAATGAGCCAATATTTGGCATGAAATTTCAAAATGTCTCACTTTCGACATTTGATATGTTGTCTATGTTCTATTGTGAATACAATATCACTTTTTGAGATTTGTAAATTATTGCATTCCATTTTTATTTACAATTTGTACTTTGTCCCAACTTTTTTTGGAATCGGGGTTGTAATCTTTCAAATAGTGTACAATAATTTGTAAAAAGCCAGTGTGTGGAAAATGGCACAGTGAGTACATGGCAGGGTTCTAAGTAACTAGGCCTTCTCAGTGTATCGGGCCGATACGCCCACAATATTGCCAACACACCTGTATAACTTGCCGCTACACTAATAAGACTCGTCAATCTTGAAAATGTGCTCTTTTGTTTAATTTTCCCTTTCGGATGTGCCCCACTCCCCATCCATGTAAGAGCCCAGTGCAGAGCTGCCCAGGTAGTTCCATGTGGAGATGGTCACTGATCATGCTAGTCCCATTTACCTCCTTCCTTATGATGTGTTCATGGTAAAATACCATCTGTTTTAAGAGGCGCTTACATGCTATGCACGTAATATGTGCTGGTCCCCGGCAATTTTTTTAATGACGTAACACAGTGCATTGAAACTGTCGGCGTATCAGTCAGTAGGGGAAGCTTCAACTTTGGAGCTGCTGCTGATTTTTGGGCATCAATGAAAAACCACCACATAGATATGAGTTAGATCTGGATAGTGATGCATTGTAATTGAATGGCTGAAGCTGAAAATAAAGCTGACACTTGGTGAACATCGACTGGTTGTTTTATTCTCATCTCATCTCATTATCTCTAGCTGCTTTATCCTGTTCTACAGGTTCGCAGGCAAGCTGGAGTCTATCCCAGCTGACTACAGGCGAAAGGCGGGGTACACCCTGGACAAGTTGCCAGGTCATCACAGGGCTGACACATAGACACAGACAACCATTCACACTCACACCTACGGTCAATTTAGAGTCACCAGTTAACCTAACCTGCATGTCTTTGGACTGTGGGGGAAACCGGAGCACCCGGAGGAAACCCACGCGAACACTGGGAGAACATGCAAACTCCGCACAGAAAGACCCTCATCAGCCACGGGGCTCGAACCCGGACCTTCTTGCTGTGAGGCGACAGCGCTAACCACTACACCACCGTGCCGCCCCGTAATTATTATTATTAAATGTAATTATTAAGCCACATTCACTGGATATGAGCAATGATGCGCTCTGATTGGCTACTCTACTACCAGGCTATCAGCTCGTATACCATGAGTAGAGAAAAACAAAATGGCGGAGTGTGTTACTGAACCAACCGTAGATGAAATAAAAACTCTACTCATAAGCAAAACCCCAAAAATACAAAAAAGCAACAAAATATGGAATTAAAGCATTTGATGGTAAGAACGTATCTTTTTTTTCAATAATTATTATTTTAGTGTTTTTCACAAATTGCTACTGTCATTTTGCTGGTTTGTTTAAATTCTTCATCTTTAAGCATTAAAATTTGTTGAATTTGTATTTTTTTTTAGACTGGCTCAAAGAAATTTGAAAATTACATCACTGAAATATCCAAGGAAGAATTAAATAAATGTCTAAAGCTATTCTATACCTCGGCACGACAGCTAGACGGCACTTTCTACAAAAAAACAACAACACTAAAGTCAATTTGTGCAGCCATTGATTGGTGGGTTTTTAAGAAGTCCGCCTAAGTGGAAATGATTTTGTTGGACGTTTTGTATAAAGTTTTTATTTATTGAATTTGCAAAAAATAAAAATACTCTGTTTCTCAAAATCCAGTGAATGTGGATAGAATAAAACAGTTATTCCACTCAATCTCGTCATACCTGGCTTATAACCAACTCGGTGCTACACGCCTTGTCGGCTATCAGCTCATGCATGACTCAATTTCGTATTATAAATGTTAAATATAAGGCTTGTAAGGAAGAGTGTAAACTCATTCTATACACAAGGTACTCTTATACTTGTGTCATGATGTAGTAATGAAATTAAAGTAGGAATGAATGCTTCCTAATGCTGGTATTTATAAGAGGTTATAAATACCAGGCGATCTCCCATGTGCACACGTCACTTAGCGAAAGCTGTCGACATGCTCTGAGATTAATATCACTATATGTCAAGACAAATATGCCACTGGTGTTATAAACCGGTTGGAAAGATGAATGGGAACGTTGTATCACTCTGTCATATTTGACGTATTCAGTCATGATAACATGCGTGGTTGTGACTCTTACATCAGGGTAAGTAAACATACCTTTTGTCTTATCCCGGAAATGGGAAACAATGATGTTATCTGCATGCCTGCGGAGGAGCAATAGGGGCTTTTCATTGATGTCATAGATTTTTGTTCATCATGTAGCATCTGCCATATTGCCGGACAAATGTTTTATTATTTATTCTGCCCACTGCTCTGTGTGTGTGTGTGTGTGTGTGTTCACTGCTTCAGATGGGTTAAATGCAGAGGAGGAATTTTGCTATGCTTGAGTGTGTGACAAAAATAAAGATGGCTTCTTCTTAATTTGCCCACAAATGTATTTATTCCACTTGAAAAGCGTTCAGCAAATCAGCTACCGGATTTGGGACACTACGACATCCTGAAGCATTTAGTATTTAAGACTTCTAAATACACCGGAGATGCTACCTTTTGCTAAAGGCGTACAAAAGTACAGATGCCTGCTAATGTTTTGAGGCAGGTTTCGTGCCGGAATGTTGTGGGAAAATCCTGATAAAGAAAAATACCTTATTACGACAAAGATAAGCTCAAATGTGGACTTCTAATAGTACTAAATAAGCCAGGGTCTAGAGCTAGCTTATTTTATGGCATTTAGTAGAATCTACATTATCAGTACATAACAAACATGCTGCTAGTCGAGCCAAGCATCAGGTCTAATAAAATATATTGCATCAAAAGCCCACATCCAGATATACATTTTAATGTTGCACAGAGCTTTCACACTAATCTGATATAAAATGTTCTCCACACACACGGGAATGCATTTCTTCCTGTTGAACTGCAACTCATCATTTTTATCATCTTTCTGGGTTCACTGTGAAGCAGTGAAAAGTTAAACCAGGTTTATCTCCACATCTGTTATTACATCCAAAAGCACTACAGGTCTCTGGCATTGTTCTTTTAGATGTATCTTCTACAAGTTTATCTGTAGATGTTTACTGAATCAGGCTTACAATCACTCGGGTACACTTTTGCCGGTTGCTGGCAAACACACAGCTCACCAGGCAACTTGACCGCGTAAACAAATCCGCAGTTACGATGACGTCATGTGAAAGGCCTCTATAGGCACTCATCTTGGTTTATTTACTCTTGGCCAGTGATTGTGGACCACCCTCAAGGAGAATCTCTCAATATAAACACACAGAAACATGGCTGACCATATGATGCTGTGGTGAACACACATCCACTAATGCACAATTAGCCAGTTAGTAAGCGTGCTATTGGCAGACCAGGTGTTTAAATGGTGTGAAAACCAAAGGAAATATTCAGTAAGCTGTTCTTTGAACATATTGTTACCTATTAAGTGGGTATAATGAGTCTGTCAGCACTGAAACCCAAAGCCTTGCTTTAAACAATTTTATTGGAGTTCGTTTTTGCAAGTAAATATTGCCTCTTAATCTGCCTGGGGAGTTTACAAGCCCTTTGCTATTGTGAGCTTGTGTGGAAATGAAGGGAGAAATGGAGATTCCAGTGCTCCCCTCCATATGCCGGGGTTCACACTGTGTTTTGTGTGAACTGGGGCTTCAAAGGAGAAATTTCTGCTTCTGTGTCCCCCCTTTTTTTAATAGCATGCTAGTTTATCTAAAAATCGAAACAAAGTAGGTATCTGGGTTGTCTTTCATTAACAGGAATATTCTTACATTTTTAAACCTAATCTCTATTTTTAGTGTCTGTAACATGCATTTACGGTACCACGTACACTATGACACATTTATAGTCATTTAAGGCCCAGTCCCATAATATCGATCACTACAACTATAACAATAACTATAAATAAATTGGTTCCCTACAGTTTATATGGTCGGTGGTCACACCAGACCAATAACGATACCTATAGCCCAGGCCTAGGTTTATCCGTATCGGTGAGATTGCTTCTGGAGCGATTTTTCCAGGCCTGGACCTGATCCGATAAAACATCTGACCAATCAGGTAATTGTTGTTATTTACATGTGATGTTGTCTGAGCACGTGCTATTTTCCCCCAGGCATCTTTGTACATCCTTGTTGCATCATGAAGTCACGGAATACGGATTCACGGAAAAAAAAATATGATACAAAACATGGATCTTTTACTCACGGATATGTGATTTTCTGTGAAATATCAGTAGTAAATTAATAAACATATAAATGCAGATAAGATATTTTAATTATGAACTTCGGCAGTCCATAAATTTAATTGTTTTAGACTTATTGATTTTTTTTTTCCGTGATGCATCATCCGTATGAAATCCATAGCCAATCTGTAATATACTGAAATGTCTGTGACCAATCTGTAAATTATTAGCATCCATGATGCATCCGTATTAAAATCCTGTAACCACTCTGTATTTTGTATCCTTTTTTATTATATTTCCATAGTCCATGACCTATCCGTATTTTATCAACCACTGGAGTGTGCGCATGGGTTGTTTTGAAGTCCAAGCTGTACAGTATGACCCGGAATAATGTGCTACTACTTGGAAAAACTTCCATGACTGTTCCTAAGTTGCATGCATTTATTTCCCTGAGTGGCAGGACCAACTGATATTATAGTTGGGATTATAGTTGTGGTGTGACTGCTCCAGACTGGAACTAAATTCAGGCATAGTTATAGTTACTGGTGTTGTGGGACCGGGCCCTTACCCATGCTGTTCTTATGTTATTTTATCCAACCCCAGAATAACAGAGTAATACCCAGCTGTAGCACCTTGCCACACACTTTCAAAGTATAAAATGATGCTTAGATATGCTATATGAGTATATTGAGTTTAGATTTAGTAAACAGTAAAATTGCCAGCAAGAAACTAAATCAAACCCTTGTGATTAAAACTAGATAAATTAACTTCTGTACAATGTCATGCAGTTTTCTAAGGAAATTGGTTGGAAGATTGTTTTCCTGGCTTAGGGGATGATGGCACTGTCACCTCACAGCATGAAGGCTCTGGGTTTGAGCCCAGTGGCTGACGAGGGCCTTTCTGTGTGGAGTTCGCTTGTTCTCCTTGTATCTGCATGGGTTTCTTCCGGGTGCTCCGGTTTCCCCCACAGTCCAAAGACATGCAGTTAGGTTAACTGGCTACTCTAAATTGCCCGTGTGTGTGAATGGTTGGTTGTCTGGGAACCCAGGCACCATTTGGTGCCAGTCCCAAGCCTGGAAATGGGAGAGTTGCGGCAGGAAGGGCATCCAGCATAAAACTATGCTCCAATTAATATGACAAGGCCCTATCAAGGTCCACGTGAAAGTGACCCTACACTCATAAGTGGGACAAGCAGGAAGAAGATTTTCATAGCTTGTTGGAGAACCTGCTCCACTTCTGTATCTGTAGGTACTTTTCTTTTTAAAATCAGATATGTGGTCTATTACTTTTTTTTGGTAAAGATTTCTCCAGCATTGAATTTATTCAACATAATTTTTTTTCAAAAATCTATTTTTTCCCCTTTTCTACTGACATTGATACATTAGGCATAAAATCAGCAAGATAAAGTTTATATTAAAATGCAAGGTGACTAAGACATTTGTACAGTGTTGTACACTGATTATGGACAAAAACATATTCTACCCTCTGAGAAAGTAGTACAATCTCTGAAATATACACACAGAGCTTAATTACCAAATATACGTATTTCAGTGAAGAATGTGTAAAGTGATTTCAAAAGATTTTTGCATTGCGTAAATATTTATTGCTGGATTTCATAAAGGTATCACATTTTTCCTCCTGGTAACCAGCAAGACAAGTACTGCTTTGACGTCATGTGCTTTAGTTTATAGTGACATGTACTGACAAGTCATGTGCTTATGTTTTTTTTTAAACCGTCCTTGCCCCTGTCCTGTCATTGACTTGTCCTGTTGTGTTCACCTGTTCCATGTTTAGTTCTTGATTAGTCGAGATTCTTGATTGTAATAATGACTTGTCTTTGTTTAATGCTGTCTGCTTGTGTTTTGATCCCTACCATAGACACGGCTTATGATTGATTGTATAAAATATAGGATTTGCTCAAGTAAAGCACTTGCATCCTGCCTTGACCCATTGCATTTTAAAAAAGGGTTTCAATATTGGAAATCATGTTGAAATTCTTTGAAGATAGAGATTGTGTGAGGAAATGATTGAGTATCCCATTTAGTTGACATTCAGAAAATGAAAATGGTGAATTTTGGTTCAAACTGGCTTCTTGGGTCAAATATTTGAAACAGAGAAAGAGAGAAAAGCATGACACAAACACTGGAAAAGTAATTCATTTGGGTTATTAAGTTTCAGCTTATTTTATGTTACATACCCTATATTTGGGAGTTTGCATGTTCTCCCCATGTCTGCGTGGGTTTCCTCCGGGTGCTCCGGTTTCCCCCACAGTCCAAAGACATGCAGGTTAGGTTAACTGGTGACTCTAAATTGACTGTAGGTGTGAATGTGAGTGTGAATGGTTGTCTGTGTCTATGTGTCAGCCCTGTGATGACCTGGCGAGTTGTCCAGGGTGTACCCCGCCTTTCGCCCGTAGTCAGCTGGGATAGGCTCCAGCTTGCCTGCGACCCTGTAGAACAGGATAAAGTGGCTAGAGATAATGAGATGAGATAAGATACCCTATATTTGGATTTTGGACTAATTGGTATATGGTATATTTCCCTGGAAGAGAGAGAAGATTTCTGGAGTGAGTTGGATGAGGTAGTGGAGCGTGTACCCAAGGAAGAGGGAGTGGTGATTACAGCAGACTTCAAAGGGCATGTGGCTGAAGGGAACAGAGGTGATGAGGAGGTGATGGGTAGGTATGATGTCAAAGAGAGGAATGTGGAAGGACCAGTGTCAAGTCAAGTCAAGTTTATTTTTATAGCGCTTTTAACAATAGACATTATCGCAAAGCAGCTTTACAGAATTTGAATGATTTAAAACATGAGCTAATTTTATCCCTAATCTATCCCCATTGAGCAAGCCTGTGGCGACGGTGGCAAGGAAAAACTCCCTCAGATGACATGAAGAAGAAACCTTGAGAGGAACCAGACTCAAAAGGGAACCCATCTTCATTTGGACAACAACAGACAACATGACTATTACATTAACGGTTTTAACAATGAAGTCAGTTTCGTTGATGTTATAACTCTTCATTGATGGAAACTTGAGTGCAAAACTGTTCATGACAACTGCAGTCCTAAAGTTAGCAAGTCAACTGTAGTCCTCAGCCATAAAGGCATTACTGTAAGTGTTCAGAGCGTCTTCCAAGTGTGACTTTCAACTGTCCATAGGGGCCCGTCCTCCACAGGAGCGATGTGATGAGACTCCAACCAGACATAGGGCATCAGGATGGATCAGGCAAGTCCGAGGAGCAGAAGAGGTCAGCATCTCAATCTCAGGATTGACATGTAACTCAGAGGAACAGATTGGGGAGGGGAGAGAGAAGAGATAGAAAACACAGGTTGTTAGGTATGCCCAATGTCACCTGAATAAGTAGGAACAGTATACATTTTGTGCTGAGTGCAAGCAGGGACTCCGGCAAAACTAACTATGACAGCATAACTAAAAGGGGAGAGCCAGAAGGTAACACAGTCATGAGGGAGCCCCGGGACATAAAGCAGCCAGCCACTACACCATCAACAAACTCGAGTGAGCAAGCGAGTGGGGGACTGACAGCATCTATACATCCCAGTTTACCAAAACACTCTATATCTGAGGACCCTCCAGATCTACTCCAATGGTGGTGGATTTTGTGGTGAATACATATTTCAAGAAGAGGGAGGAAGACAGGGTGACAAGAGTGGAGGAAGGTGCACACAGGTGGACTATATCCCATGCAGGAGGTCCAATCTGAAAGAGATTGGAGACTGTAAGGTGTTGGCAGGAGAGAACGTAGCTAGGCAGCATCGGATGGTGGTCTGTAGGATGACTTTGGAGACTAAGAAGAGGAAGGGAGTGAAGGCTGAGCTAAGAATTAAATGGTGGAATTTGAAGAAGGAAGACTGTAGCATGGAGTTCAGGGAGGCGTTAAGGCAAGCATTGGATGATAGGGAAGTAACTAGTGCAGAAGTGATGAGGGAGATCACCAGGAAGGTACTTGGTGTATCATCTGGACAGAGGAAAGAAGACAAGGAGAATTGTTGGTGGAATGAGGAAGTACAGGAAATTATATGGAGGAAGATGTTGGTGAAGAAGTGGGATAGTTCGAGAGATGAAGGAAGTAGACTGGACTACTAAGAGATGTGGTGTAAGAATAGAATGCCTTTATTGTCACTGCACAAATGTACAATGAAATATAGTTTGTCATAGGAGAGCAAAGCCGCTGCATACATGTGTGCCGCCACTCTTGGGCACTTCAGCCCAAGGCCATCCCATGTTAACCTAACCACATGTCTTTGAACTGTGGGGAAAAACCAGAGCACCCAAAGGAAACCCATGCAGACATGGGGAGAATATACAAACTCCACACAGAAAGGTCCCTGTCAGCTGCTGGGCTCAAATCCAGAACCTTCTTGCTGTGAAGCAACAGTGCTAACCACTTACACCACCATGCCGCCCAAGGTGAAGAGAGAGGTGACAATGGAAAAGGCATGTGGCAAGTTGTATGAAAGGTTGGCTTCTAAGAAAGCAGAAAAGGACTTGGTTAGATAGTTGAACCGAGCTGGGAAGGATGTGCAGCAGGCTAGGGCGATGAAGGATAAAGATGGAAATGTACTAACAAGTGAGGAGAGTGTGTTGAGAAGATGGAAGGAGTACTTTGAGAGGATGATGAATGAAGGAAATGAGAGAGAGAGAGAGAGAGAGGGAGAGAAGGGTGGATGGTGTGGGGACTGTGAATCAGGAAGTGCACTGGATTAGCAAGGATGAAGTGTGGACAGCTATGAAGAAGATGAAAAATAGGAAGGCAGTTGGTCCAGATGACATACTTATGATGGCTTGCGGATGTTTAGGAGAGATGCAGTGGAGTTTTTAACTAGATTGTTTAACACATTCTTGGAAAGTGTGAGGATGCCTGAGGAGTGGAGACAAAGTAAACTGGGATCAATTTTCAAGAATGAGAGTGATGTGCAGAGCTGTAGTAACTATAGAGGTATAAACTTGATCAGCCACACCATGAAGTTATTGGAAAGAGTAGTAGAATCTAGGTTAAGAAGAGAGGTTGTGATGAGTGAGTAACAATATGATTTCATGCCAGGAAAGAGCACTACAAATGCAATTTTTGCTTTGAGAATGTTGACGGAGAAGTATAGAAAAGGTCAGAAGGAGTTGCATTGTGTCTTTATGGATTCAGAGAAAGCATATGACAGGGTGCCAAGAGAGGAGGTGTGGTATTGTATGAGTAAATCAGGAGTGGCAGAGCAGTATGTAAGAGTGGTACAGGATATGTATGAGGGCAGTCTGACAGTGAAGTGTGTGATAGGAGTGATGGAGGGGTTCAAGGTGGGCGTGGGATTACATCAAGGATTGGCTCTGAGCCCTTTCTTGTTTGCAATGGGGATAGACCGGTTGATGGACAGGATCAGGCAGGGGTCTCAAATTGTGATATGTAGTGAAAGCAGGGAGCAGATTGAGGAGAACCTGGAGGTACACACTGGAGAGAAAAGGAATGAAGGTCAGTAGGAGCAAGACGGAATGTGTGTGTGAATGAGACGGATGATGGTGGAATGATGAGGATACAAGGAGTAGAGGTGGCAAAAGTGGAGGAGTTTAAATACTTGGGGTCAGCTGTTCAAAGTAACTGGGAGTGTGGAAGAGAGGTGAAGAAAAGATTGCAGGCAGGGTGGAGAAGAGTGTCAGGAGTGATTTGCAACAGAAGGGTACCAGCAAGAGTGAAAGGGAAGGTGTACAAGATGGAGGATATATCAGCCATGTTAGATGGGTTGGAGACTGTGGCACTGATGAAAAGACAGGAGGTGGAGCTGGAGGCAGCGGAGTTAAAGATACTAAGATTTGCGTTAGGAGTGACAAAGCTAGACATGGTTAGGAACAAGTATATTAGAGGGACTGCCCAGAGAGATGAGATTGAGTTGGCTTGGACACATGTGGAGGAGAGACACCAAGTATGTTACATTACAGGCATTTAGCAGACACTCTTATCCAGAGCAACATACCCAGAGCAGCCTGGGGGTTAGGTGTCTTGCACAAGGGCACTTCAGCCATTCCTGTTGGTCCAGGGAATTGAACCAGCAACCTTTTGGTCCCTAAGTTGCTTCCCTAACCATTAGGCCATGGCTTCCTAATATTAGGAGAAGGATGCTGAAGGTGGAGCTACCAGGCAAGAGGAAAAGAGGAAGGCCAAAGCAGCGGTTTATGGATGTGGTGAGAGAGGACATGCAGGTGGCTGGCGTGATGGAGGAAGATGCTGAAGATAACATGAGATGGAAATGGATGATCTGCTGTGGTGACCCCTAATGGAAGCAGCTGAAAGTAGAAGAAGGTATATGGTATATTTGACAATTGTGATAATACAGCAGCTTGCATCAAAAAGGCAAATTCAAGTCATCTGAATGATATACAATGTGACATTCAGAATAAAAGTCCAAATTTGTTCTCACATCCAAAAGGTTCATGAATATATCCTCCATCAACAATTTCCATTACAGGCATTTAGCAGATGCCTTTATCCAGAGCAATGTACAACATACCCGGAGCAGTTGGGGGTTAGGTGCTTTGCTCAGAGGAACTTTAACCATTCCTGTTGGTCCAGAGACTCAAACCAGTGACCTTTTGGTCCCAAAGATGCTTCTCTAACCATTTGACCATGGCTTCCCCCTGGAGTTAAAATGTAGAAACCCTGAGGCCACATGCTAATGTTCTGTCTTTGGGTAACTGTTCATAAACGTACACACACAATATGGATACATTATCTCCATTTGGCCCCTAGCATGTTGTAATTCATAGTAAAATTTACTGATATGCTTTTTAATCCTGGTTCTTGGCAGAGCACCTAGCTGGCACCTGGTTGCCGATCTCGAATTCCCATACATCATCAGACACAGCGCTATTCGATGCCTTGATTGTATTTATCTTGGACATTGTTCTGGCTTTGATGGTGAATTGAGGTAATTATTTGAGCCCGTACACTGCACAGGAGACAACCAGTGCAACAAGAGAAGTTTGTTTATGTGTGTATATATATATGTGTGTGTGTGTGAGAGAGAGAGAGAGCGAGAGAGAGAGAAAACCACACTCCTCAAACAAGAGAGGGCACAGCACAGGAGCTAAGCGCAGGATAAATAGCCCAATTAAATGCCTCCTTTATGGTTTTCATCAACAATGCACTTTGCAGGCATTGTACTTCCCTCTTTCAGTTCAGTGAATGAGGCCGGATGTGTAAATGAATCAGGTGAAATAGAAGCAGGGTGCTTTTTTTCCTTCCCCCTCCTTCCCTTTCTCCATCCTTTCATCCTGAAATCACTAAATAAAAATAAACATACGGAGAACACCTGAGAGGTGAATGAGGAGGATTTGTTCATTTATAAACTCCTGGGGGGAAACGGAAGCAATTAAGGATTTAAAACAAGTCTGATTCATTTAGCTTTGTTAAATCATGATGAACTCTTCCTTGTCTGAATTTACTGAATGAATGGGGTTTTTGTCGTGAATGCTTTGTTTATTCTTCTGTGTATTCTGATTGCACTTTGTTTATTTCAGTTGAATGAGGTTTTTAGGGTTTTTGGGTTAATTAACCCATGAGCACTAACATTTTGAATGAGAAAACCAGTCAAATAAAGCCTTTAAAAAAACCAAACAATGAGGTTAAGATAGTTTTGTATCATGCCTAATGTGGTCTCAAAGGACCTAAAATAGTTGTATAGATATTACATTACAGGCATTTAGCAGATGCTCTTATCCAGAGAGATGTACAACATACCCAGAGCAGCCTGGGGAACAGTTGGGGGTTAGGTGCCTTGCTCAAGGGCACTTCAGCCATTCCTGGTGGCCTAGGGAATTGAACCGGTGACCTTTTGGTCCCAAAGCTGCTTCTCTAACTATCAGGCCATATAATAAAGTCCAAAAAAGTGTCATCTTGGAAATTTGATCTTAAATATTTATTAAAACCAAACATCTGCCCTACACATCAATGACTTCTTGATTTTTATTAAAGGTTTTCTCAAAGGTAGATTAGATCATCTCCAGGTTCCTCATAAAGACTTTCCTGCCATAAGAATTACATTCGGATCTTCTTTATGCTTTGCTTATAAAGCTACCCTGGAGCCCAGGTAATCCAGGATTTAACCAAGTGAGCTCTCCGGGCTAAAAGAAGATCTTTGGCTTTATTGCCACTTTCCCCTCTTATTATTATCCCACAGCTAAATGCTTTCTCGCAAGTTTCGGGGCCAAAATGAGAACCAGTTCTATCGGCGAGAAATCCATACCAGAGTGACATCTAAGGAAATGTACTGGTGCGTGTAGTATTTTATTCATCATACCACAATGGTTTGCCAAGGATTTGGAATTTTGTATTTATTAATGAATCATGTTTTTTAACCATTTACCATTACAGTTGTTCCCTCACCAACCTCTGTTTTTTTTTCCCTCCCTCACTCCAGAAGTTATATCTTGAAAGAAGACCAAGAAAGCAGAAAGAGTGAACTAGACCTGGAGTTTTGGAGATATCCTGTGCACATGGAAGTGGAATTGGAAGTACTGTACATGGAAAACTGGAGACTACTTTCATAAATGTTAAATAAACATCTTCCAGAAATCTTCACCATGTTAAATTTTCTTTTTCTTTTAAAAAGCCAGTACTATTGTCACTATCGTCAGAGCTGCTGTTGGAGAAAATTAATCAACACCTTCTAACCAATCAGAACCGAGAGTTCAGCAGCGCTGAGGTAGAGACGCAATCAGCATTCCTGTCAGTCAGATTAATGCCAAGCCAAGATTTCAAGGTTAAGATTTACGCAAAGCGAATACGCAAACGGAGATCCATATCTCTGGGTTTTAATTACACTCAGTGAGAAAACAATAAAGTACACGCATTCCACTCACGCATGGTCCAGCCAAGACAGGAGAGACTCCAGATGTGTTCCTCAGGACCACTCTTAGTGAGGGCCTAATGATCAAGCATGCATGTGCCTGAGCTGTAGATGTGTTATTGTTCAAATGACCAAAGATGTGCCAAGAACATTTTCCATTTATCGGAAATCGCACATTCTCTTTTGAGTGGGCTTTTAACCTTTTCTTTTAATTCTTCCCCTCATTCTCAAACCTATCATTGTGTTTGTCATATGATCAGATTTAGAGTGCAGGAATTGGGTAAATGCTACATTTCAGTTTTGAATGGAACAGTCAAAAGAAAAAAACAGATATGAATAATTCAATTTTTACTGAGATCAGTTCCTTATAATTGAAAACTTGTATATACTGAAGGCCAACAGCTGGCCTCTTCAAAAGCATTCTCTTCTCATGCATTTTGTGTGCTTTTCAATGCATATGAAGTGTGGTGCCTCATGAACTTATAGTTTGATTACATATTTAATTAGATAGATAGACACAGTGGTGCTTGAAAGTTTGTGAACCCTTTAGAATTTTCAATATTTCTGCATAAATATGACCTAAAACAACATCAGATTTTCACACAAGTCCTAAAAGTAGATAAAGAGAATCCAGTTAAACAAATGAGACAAAAATATTATACTTGCTCATTTATTTATTGAGGAAAATGATCCAATATTACATATCTGTGAGTGGCAAAAGTATGTGAACCTTTGCTTTCAGTATCTGGTGTGACCCCCTTGTGTAGCAATAACTGCAACTAAATGTTTCTGGTAACTGTTGATCAGTCCTGCACACCGGCTTGGAGGAATTTTAGCCCATTCCTCCGTACAGAATAGCTTCAACTCTGGGACGTTGGTGGGTTTCCTCACATGAACTGATCGCTTCAGGTCCTTCCACAACATTTCAATTGGATTAAGGTCAGGACTTTGACTTGGCCATTCCAAAACATTAACTTTATTTTTCTTTAGCCATTCTTTGGTAGAATGACTTGTGTGCTTAGGTTCGTTGTCTTGCTGTATGGCCCACCTTCTCTTGAGATTCAGTTCATGGACAGATGTCCTGACATTTTTCCTTTAGAATTCACTGGTATAATTCAGAATTCATTGTTCCATCAATGATGGCAAGCCGTCCTGACCCAGATGCAGCAAAACAGGCCCAAACCATGATACTACCACCACCACGTTTCACAGATGGGATAAGGTTCTTATGCTGGAATGCAGTGTTTTCCTTTGTCCAAAATATAACGCTTCTCATTTAAACCAAAAATTTCTATTTTGGTCTCATCTGTCCACAAAACATTTTTCCAGTAGCCTTCTGGCTTGTCCACGTTATCTTTAGCAAACTGCAGATGAGCAGCAATGTTCTTTTTGGAGAGCAGTGGCTTTCTCCTTGCAACCCTGCCATGCACACCATTGTTGTTCAGTGTGCTCCTGTTGGTGGACGCATGAACATTAACAGCCAATGTGAGAGAGGCCTTCAGTTGCTTAGAAGTTACCCTGGGGTCCTTTGTGACCTCGCCGACTATTACACGCCTTACTCTTGGAGTGATCTTTGTTGGTCGACCACTCCTGGGGAGGGTAACAATGGTCTTGAATTTCCTCCATTTTTACACAATCTGTCTGACTGTGGATTGGTGGAGTCCAAACTCTTTAGAGATGGTTTTGTAACCTTTTCCAGCCTGATGAGCATCAACAACTCTTTTTCTGAGGTCCTCAGAAATGTCCTTTGTTCATGCCATGATACACTTCCACAAACATGTGTTGTGAAGATCAGACTTTGATAGATCCCTTTTCTTTAAATAAAGCAGGGTGCCCACTCACACCTGATTGTCATCCCATTAATTGAAAACACCTGACTCTAATTTCACCTTCAAATTAACTGCTAATCCTAGAGGTTCACATACTTTTGCCACTCACAGATGTGTCATATTGGATCATTTTCCTCAATAAATAAATGACCAAGTATAATATTTTTGTCTCATTTGTTTAACTGTGTTCTCTTTATCTACTTTTAGGACTTGTGTGAAAATCTGATGATGTTTTAGGTCATATTTATGCAGAAAAATAGAAAATTCTAAAGGGTTCACAAACTTTCAAGCACCACTGTGTAGATAACTGTGGCAGCAGGGGCGTGGCCGAGTGTCGGTTTGTGAATGGAGAGCAGGGCCAGGGAAGGTGAGTGGCAAAGTCAGTACACCTGTTATCAGTTAACGTTGTCTGTGTGTTTTGCAGTGACGACAGAGAGTAGAAAAGGAGGGAGAGAGAGAAGAGAGAGGATCTCTCCCGACCACAACGCATGCCTGTGTGTTGTGTGTGTCAAAGCTAAAAGCTGAAAAGCGAAAGAGAAAAAAAACGACCCGCAAAATAAA
The DNA here is from genome assembly GCF_027579695.1 of Neoarius graeffei. Classification (NCBI taxonomy): domain Eukaryota; kingdom Metazoa; phylum Chordata; class Actinopteri; order Siluriformes; family Ariidae; genus Neoarius; species Neoarius graeffei. Next base: position 78,739,211 of record NC_083575.1, read on the forward strand.
GTCAGTGGTGAACCTCATTTTCTGCCTGCTGCGTTTCAGTATTCCATCCACATCAGGGTCATACTACAATAACTTTGTCATTCACCTGTACATTCAAAATGCACATTTGAACAAAATTTCATTCCTACATCAGTATAACTCCTGTATATAATTATTGCACATAATCCTCATCTCATCTCATTATCTCTAGCCGCTTTATCCTTCTACAGGGTCGCAGGCAAGCTGGAGCCTATCCCAGCTGACTACGGGCGAAAGGCGGGGTACACCCTGGACAAGTCGCCAGGTCATCACAGGGCTGACACATAGACACAGACAACCATTCACACTCACATTCACACCTACGGTCAATTTAGAGTCACCAGCTAGCCTAACCTGCATGTCTTTGGACTGTGGGGGAAACCGGAGCACCCGGAGGAAACCCACACGGACATGGGGAGAACATGCAAACTCCACACAGAAAGGCCCTCGTCGGCCCCGGGGCTCGCTGGCCCCGGGGCTCAAACCCAGGACCTTCTTGCTGTTAGGCGACAGCGCTAACCACTACACCACCGTGCCGCCCGCACATAATCCTGTAACCAGAAATACCAAATTTACAAGTAAATGCTACTATTTAAAAAAAAAAAATCAAGTCCATGCTCTGTGTGTCTGCTGGCATCCTCATAGTTGAGGCTCGGCAACACAGGAAGCCATCCACTAGCTTCCTTGAATCCTCTTGAGTCATTAGAGCACACCAGGTGGACCCTGGTGGCGGGTACGGGCAATTTAGAGTGGCTGGTATGGGTAATTTATTGTAGCCAATTAGCCTAAGTGCATGTCTTTGGACTGTGTGAGGAAACCTGAGCACCCAGAGGAAACTCACACAGACATGAGGAGAACATGCAAACTTCACACAGAAAGGCCCCCGTTGACCACTAGGCTCAAACCCAAAACCTTCTTGCTGTGAGGCAACAGTATTAACCACTACACCACTGTGCCACCCAAAGCCATGCTCTACATACATTTAAATGAATTTCGTAAACTCTAATTACTTTCATGAACAAGTTGTAACACTTCGAGGTTTTTTTTTTTAAACTTAGATTCTTAGTCAAGGTATCAGTGGTGCACTTTAAGTAATAAATATCCTAAACTATAAATTTGCTTGTTGCTGAAGTAGAACAGATGATAAAAGGTACAGTTTGGTACATTTAATTCTGAGAATGTCATATTGCTGACTCTCAGCACTAGGGTCCCCGGTGCGATCCTCAATTTGGGTTTGTATGAGTCTTCTCTGGGTTCCTCCTACACTGTCAGAAATAGGGATACAGTAGGAGTCCATTTCCGTCCCCCAAGGTACAGTCTACACCAATGTACCCCCTAGGGCTCATTATTGGACTTCAAGGTCCAATAATAAGCACGTGTTGCTTTTTAGGGCCAAAAAGGTACATATATATTCCCAATCAGTATATAAATGGTACAAATAAGTACCTTAGAAGGGACTGCCCCATGACAAACCATTGTACCCCTAAAGGTACAATGATGTACTTTGTTTTCTGAGACTGTACCTTCTAAAAACAAGCAGATGGGTGAATTGGTGACTTTAAATTGCCCCTAAGTGTGAATGAGTTTGTGAATGTGTGTATACAGTATGGTGCCCTAAGATGGACTGGCTTCCCATTCAGGATGTATTCCCACCTTGAATATTGCAATCATAGGATAGACTCCAGAGCCCTTGTGGCCCTGAAAGGGCTTTCTGATAAATGAATGAATGAAAATATTTGAAGTCTCAGTCTGTTTGCTTTTGAATTTTTCTAATGTTATTAACTTTAGTGCATCCAGTTACCAGAGAAATCTATTACTCAGTCGGTTGGACCTCAATAAAATTTCCCATCAAAATGCTTTATCCTGATCCATCTTGACCTGCTCCCTAAATTTCCATAAATTTAGTTTGACATCTCGTGCATTCTCCAAAAACCTATTAAAACTGTTATTATTTGAAACTATTACATTTTTTTCCAAATCTTTCATATATTGTTGGGCTCACCAATGAAACCCTGGGATCTAAATAGCTAAATATGCTGTGATCAAAAACCAACAGTTCCTGAAGTTATCTTATTTGATTTCCACTTGCATTAAATTCTGCAATCTGGCTTTTCCATCAGTACTTCCATGCAATACAAAAGGATTGGAAATAGAATAGGATTGGAAAAACAGTTCCTTGAGTTAAAATAGGATTGCATTTATAAAGATATTCCCAGTGGGAGCGTCGATCAGGGGTTTACTTTCGCCTAAATGCTGACCTTGGTTCATTTTAGTGGAACCCAACCTCCAGGAAAATGATTCGTATTAAATCTGGTAATGTGCTTCATGTAGCATCAGTGTCGACAAACGGCGTTTAGTGTTAATTCATGATATCTAAAAGAAAAGTTAAGTACTCACACATCTGTCCACAGTGTATGTTGTTTCGGTGGAGTGTAACCAGTGTAAAAAGTGAGTGTTGAGTGCGGAATGGTGAGAGAAGCAGGGCCAGACAGTTCCGGTCTCTGCTAACAAAGACACAATGTCCAGACACTGGGTATCATTCAGTGTCTGGTCTGCGGTTGAGTTCGACTGTCATATGCATTATGTACTGTGCTACCTTGACTGCCTTTAGAAACAGACAGAAGGGCAGGAAATTGGTCACGAACAGAGAGACTGTATGCTAGTAGGAGGAAATCAAAACCAAAGTTTATCTATAGAATCCAAAAGTACGCCCCTTACTGTTCTCATCTTGTGTTACATGACGTGGAGCAGCGTCCTGTACCTGCTTTCATTTTTCTTTTGGGTAAACTTTTCTTGACCACAAAGATTATAATGAAGTGTTTCATTTTTAGTAAACTTTTTTAAAGTTCTGAGACTGAGTGATACCACTGCCCCATGGGAATCTCTGTCTTTTTCTTGCTGATTTTCACCCTGTCTTTTTGTTTCTTACCTCCTCTCTGTCTTTCTGTCCCTTTTATGAAGCTGGGAATGTTGGACTTCCCAGCTTAACCACAGACACTTTGTTCGCTTTCTGCTGGCAAAATTCCTGCTGAGGCCTCACAACAGGGTGAGTGCGTAGCGGGAACATCGTCCCTGTGTTTCATCTGTCCCCTCTAACGGCTCCACTGGGATGTGTGGTTGCCGTGACATCTAAGACATTTCCAAGACTTTCACTATGTGTCTGAGACGTAAACCACCAGCACAAATGTGGCTGTACATCAGAACCAGGCCTCTGAAAGAAGAAAGTGGATGAAGACAAACGGCCTCTGCCGACTTTTTCACATCTACTGCTGTGTGGTATTTGCTATCTAAACCTAAATCACTCCAATCCAGAGCTGTTGTTTGTGTAATGCTGCTTTGTTTGTGGGTGGGGTTGATACTGCAATTAAACAATCTCCTGAAGATGCTTTCGGACCTCCGCGAAGTCAAACATCTGCTATGCAAATCCGTCCATCCTACAGGTTTCACTCATCACATCCTTTCGTCTTTGCAAATCCTTGCCTAGGCTTTTTATCCCTCCAGAAGCTTGTGGTTCTGGTATTAACGAGAGCTAAATCCTGGCATATTCCGCTCCAGCATCGTGGGTGAGATCTCCACATGCGTGTTTTTGTGGACGTCTCGAGATCTACCTGTGTCCGTTTATACCTAATCAGTCTTCAGTGTGAAGAAGCAGCCGAGATGCAGCTCCAGATGGATTGTGTTAGACTGAATATAAACCCTGTGTGGTTGCTAACTCTTGTCAGTGTGATAGTGAGCATTCTAGGTGCATATGGGTTTCATTTTGTGAAGTTAGTGTGAAGATTACCTGCCTTTCATGTCATTTTGTGCTGTTGTGGTTTATTTTTATTTATTTATTTTTTTCGTTTTCTTGCCTGCAACTAGGTTGGAGGTGTTAATTGTTTAGATGTGTTGGAGGTAGAAACTAAAATTGCATTGTTACTGGGAATTAGTAGAAATAATAGGCTACAAAATATTACTATTTTACTGCACATGAGTGCACAATCTGATCTTGAATCCTTTTCAGTTCACAATCATTGCTAACATTTGGAAACAATGTCCTGCAAACCCATCCTGCATCTCAAGTGAGCCAACCTGGTTGAGAGCCTATGCCTTCGACAAAGATTTATTTACAAAAATGGAAACCGAGAAAGCAGTGGTTTGTACCAGGTTGTCACCAGTTCTGCCAATTTGTGGCACCTTTGAGATCTACCTCTATCAGTTTATTTAGTAGCTTATTATTATCATCATCATCTCATTATCTCTAGCTGCTTTATCCTGTTCTACAAGGTCGCAGGCAAGCTGGAGCCTATCCCAGCTGACTATGGGCGAAAGGCGGGGTACACCCTGGACAAGTCGCCAGGTCATCACAGGGCTGACACATAGACACAGACAACCATTCACACTCACGGTCAATTTAGAGTCACCAGTTAACCTAACCTGCATGTCTTTGGACTGTGGGGGAAACCGGAGCACCCGGAGGAAACCCACGTGGACACGGGGAGAACATGCAAACTCTGCACAGAAAGACCCTCGCCGGCCACGGGGCTCGAACCCGGACCTTCTTGCTGTGAGGCGACAGCGCTAACCACTACACCACCGTGCCGCCCCATTATTATTATTATTATTATTATTATTATTATTATATGGTTGCTCATAGCAGAGGGCAATCATGAAAGAAGCAAATGAGCAAGTAAAAGCAAAATTGAAAGTCAAACTTATGTTAAATTACCCTATCAGTGGTGGACAAATCAGTAGCACAAGGGACAAGCATAAGGATAAGTAGGCTTAGTAGGCAACCCCTGCATTTAATATTTTGTACAACCTCCCTTTCCCAGTAAAACAGCACTGAGTTTTCTCCTATAACATGTTCTAAGCTTGGAGAGCCCATTCCTCTTTACACAATCTCTCCAGATCATCCAGGGTCCTCGACCCTCTCTTGTGCTCTCTCCTCTTCAGCTCACCCCACAGGTTTTCACTGGGGTTCAGGTCAGGGGACTGAGGCCCTGTCCACACGGCAATGGATTCAGGTGAATCTGATAAAATTGTTTATCGTTTCAGCCTGGCGTCCACACGGCACCGGCGTTTTGGGTGCCCCAAAACGAAATCCTTTGAGAACGAGTTACAGAGTGGAAAAATCTGGCAACGGCGCCGTTGCGAAGTCGTCTGGATGAGTAGAATGGATTTGTTTACGATGACATCACAACCACATGTGCTTCACGCCGGGTAGAAGTGTAACGAACTCGATGCGAGTTGTCAACAAATCTTATAACTTGGTTCATGAAACGCGCTTACAAAATATTTTCACTGTGAATATTTATTGTGTAATGGTGCAAAGTGAGAGAGAGAGAGAGAGAGAGAGAGAATAGCCCTTAGGGCAGAGTCAATCCTGCCAGCAAAAATAGGGAAAAAAAAGGAGCGATCTCACCTCTTCAGATGTTGGTTTAAGTCTGACAATACATTCCTCAAAAAGGGCGTAGAAGAACAAAGTAATCCATCAACGTGTAGCATTCAATTTATTCCGGACCATTAAAGAATTCTGGAGGATATCAGAATGTTGGCGGCTTCCATCTACCCCCATTCATTCCTCTTTCCGCGTCTCCATTCAAAAAACGAGCATGTGATTTAAGGGAGTGAGAAAGTGTGTGCGTGTGACAGTGACAGGGATAGTCACTGTGCGCATGCGCAGTTATGCGCATGCGTCTACTTCTATTGTTCTGGTGTCTCCGATGGGACCGTCTTACAGCGCACGTAGAGGTGTGGCATGTGTATTGCATCGTTTTCAGCAAGCGTTGCGTTGCCATATGAACCTGATATTTTACTGATCCGTTGCCCATGTGGACGCGATATTTAAAAAAAAAAATCTCGTTGCCGTTGTCGTGTGGATGTAGCCTGAGATGGCCAGGGCAGAAGCTTGATTCTGTTGTCAGTGAACCATTTTTGTGTTGATTTGGACATATGCTTCGGATCATTGTCCTGCTGGAAGATCCAACGATGACCCAGTTTTAGTTTCCTGACAGAGGCAGCCACATTTTGATTTAAAATGTCCTGGTGTTTCATGGAGTCCATGATGCCATGAACCCTAACAAGGTTTCCAGGGCCTTTGGAGGAAAAACAGCCCCAAAGCATCAGAGAACTTCCACCATATTTTACAGTTGGGATCAGGTTCTTTTCATTATAGCCATCCTTCTTTTACACCAAACCCATCTCGAGTGTTTATTGCCAAAAAGCTCCAGTTTTGTTACATCAGACCATAAAACATAGTTCCAGTCAAAGTTGTAGTAGCATTCCGCAAACTTCAGGCACTTAGCTTGTGGTTAACTGACAGAAAAGGCTTTTTTCTGGATTACCTTCCAAATAATCTGTTGGCGTGGAGGTGGAGTCTGATGGTGGTTTTGGAGATTTGGAAACCCTAAGATTTCACTTTTTTTTGTAATTCACCAACAGTGATCCTTGGGGATTTTTTTTTTTTGCCTCTCTTACCCTCCTCCTCACTATACATGGGGGCAAAAATAAACTTGGGTCCTCTTCTCATGTAACAGTTCCAGTTGGTATCCACTTTTTTATTTTTGCCCTAACAGGACATAGGAAATGGACATTTTCAGGCGAGTAGCTATTTTTTATAACCATTCCCTGACTTATGAAGGTCAACACATTTCTCCCTCATTTGGTTTGTGTGTTCTCTTATCTTTCCTATGCTGATGGATGACTAAGGGAATTTGGCCTCTATGTTACCTAATATTTGTTCCCCAGTTAATCAGGAAGTCATGGATTACAGCTGAAAGTTTCCTATACAGGGGCGGCACGGTGGTGTAGTGGTTTGCGCTGTCGCCTCACAGCAAGAAGGTCCGGGTTTGAGCCCCGTGGCCGACGAGGGCCTTTCTGTGCGGAGTTTGCATGTTCTCTCCGTGTCCGCATGGGTTTCCTCCGGGTGCTCCGGTTTCCCCCACAGTCCAAAGACATGCAGGTTAGGTTAACTGGTGACTCTAAATTGACCGTAGATGTGAGTGTGAATGGTTGTCTGTGTCTATGTGTCAGCCCTGTGATGACCTGGCGAGTTGTCCAGGGTGTACCCTGCCTTTCGCCTGTAGTCAGCTGGGATAGGCTCCAGCTTGCCTGTGACCCTGTAGAAGGATAAAGCGGCTAGAGATAATGAGATGAGATGAGTTTCCTATACACTTCAATCAACTCAAAAATACTGTACAATTTAATGGGTAACATGCTTCAGTTGCATTGTGTTCACTATCATTTCCAGGGGTGCCACTAATACAGGATTAGTCAAAATTATGTTAACACTTAAATGGTAGAAACCATTTATTCACAAAACATACATCATACGTGAAAGATGATTTACAGGACGGTCTCAACCTGTTTGCCATCATGTTCAACACACAAAAATCAGCAAGCAACAGTACCATTTAAAGCCCAGACACACATTTCACGGGGAATAGATGATACCACAGTCCTTATTCTGTCCTTGAGGTCATTGATATCACGAACTTTCCTGCTATACATGCGCTCCTTCACCATACCCCATAACTAGAAATCACAGGGCGTCAAATCAGGGGAGTGTGGAGGCCACGACAATGGTTCACCGCGACCTATCCATTGACCTGGAAATGTGTGGTCGAGATGAGCACGAACAGTACAGTCAAAACGCGGTGGTGCGTCATCTTGTTGGAAATACCCCGCCAATCGGATATGTAGTGGAAGTTCATCAATGGTATGCTGCCGTACCATCTGTAAGTAAATGTCTGATGTCACTGTTGGGGTGTCATAAAAGTAGGGCCCAATTACGCCAGCAGCGGTCACAGTACACCACACATTCAGGAGAAAAATAATCTATTAGTGTTAACATAATTTTGACTAACCCTGTAGTGGCATGTGTTTTTTTGTTGAAAATAATATTTCTTGATGAGGGATTTGTTTTCCTCTGAATACATTTTTCAATTAAAGGTCAGATTTTTCTCATTTTTTTTCTAGTGAGATGAAGCGACTTCACCAAAAGGTGGATTGTTTATCTAACCCTTTTTCCCTAAACTTTGCAAGGGGTGCCAATAATTGTGGAGGGCACTGTATATTATGTTAGGGACTAGCTGATGAATGTTTCCACACCTGATGAAGATATTCTACAGGTGTAAACAATATAAGGCACTCACAAAGGTACCCTCTGTGATTTTTGTACAAAAGATTTACCTTTCAGGGTACCAGGCCACCACTGACAAGTGATGACCACTGAAAAGTACAATTTAGTACTCCCCCTGCCCCCAAAGTATCTAATCACTGTCATTCTATAAAACACACAATGTAAAACACCCAACCCCACACCACCCTGACCACCCCCATCCCTTCACCCCCGTCCCCCAAAACAGTGCATTGCCTAAAAGCTCTACTTGACCACATTTGGTCTGTGGCTGACTTATCAAATAAAAACTGCTCAGTGTGAAATATCAGCTCTCAAAATGATCAAGGTCACACACCACTCTGCCATATTGGCTTCAACTGAAACAAAGTGAACAGCTGAAAAGCAGCATGGGATCTGTGGTTTCTTTTATTTCTTCAGAGAACTGAGGTTGCACACCAAAACAGCCGATTTGTATCCATCACATGCCATACGATAACCACACTAAGCTCCAACAGCTTTGGTAAATGCATGCATAATTTATACTGTAAATGAATAACACTGACAATATGACCTGGATCTGTATAGGACAACTTTGTAACCATGCCATGACATCATGCAGTTTTCTTTTTAGCCCATACAAAATGGCTGCTTTATCCACTTATGATTTATACTGCACTCTGGATCAACTTTTGCCACCATGGAATACCCCGATGCCTGTTAAACCTTCAAGGAAGAAACGGTTCCCTTAGAAACATCCATAATCTGGCCTTCTGATCTTCATTGTCACTATTCTGATGGACAAATTGCTTAGGTTTTAACTCATCTGTGACAAAATTGGAAACATATACGGGTCTGTACAGCCTTTCATTTGAAAGTCCTTTAAAGTCGGCTTTCTGAGTAAATGGAGACAAATCAGATTTTTCAAGGTTTAACTAAACACCTCAAACCTTATGGAGTCACAATAACAAAGGAATGGAAATGTCAAAACATGGCTGTTTTTGCAATAATCTCTATTGCGCCACTTTCTTGCCTTTCACTGGGATTTCAGATGGAATATATGATACTGCATTTCCAATGTGGTCTGACATTCTTGCACCAAATGCAGATGTTTCTAAGATATTGATATTTTCATTATGACTGTCTGGAGTCCAAATAATCACATTATTATATTACATTACATTACAGGTATTTAGCAGACGGTCTTATCCAGAGTGACGTACAACACACCCAGAGTAGTCTGGGGAGCAGTTGGGGGTTAAGTACCTTGCTCAAGGGCACTTCAGCCATTCCTGCTGGTCCAGGGAATTGAACTGGCGACCATTTGGCCCTTTGCTTCTCTAACCATTAGGCCATGGCTTCCCATGTAGGTGTTCTATTTTCTTATGCAACATTTAGCTGCAGGTGCTTCAAGCCTGTGGTTGTTAATCATGTCAGAATCTGCAGAGCAGTTTTCCTGGACGAAGATTTCATACACTTTCATGGACTTTCCAAAGAAAATTGTAATGAAGCGTTTAATCTATGTCAGGCCAGACCTGTTTCTGGAAAAAGCTGCCTTTGATGTCATTTTACATGCTTTCAAAATGGTGTCACTTGTACTTCAGTTCCTGTGTGTGTTATTTATGTGAGTCAACCAAATACTTTTTTTTGTTTGTTTTATTCTCTTTAAGCAATTATTCACTACGTGCACTGCATACACAAATTCACCCTGTAGGAAAGCCAGATTCCATTGCGTGTGCCTCTTGCCAAGTTCTGTGAGTAGCCAGACAATTGTTTTACTGTCTGTTCAAAAATTTGTCCCCTTATGAATGCATGCTTACTCATTGAGACGCTAATGTCTAGGCCTGTGACTGATGCCATTGTGATAGGTTATTGTACAGCAGGTTGAAATATATTTCCAGTCATTCAAACCTCAACTATTCTGAGCTTTACCAAGCAGTCCTACCCTACTGAGATTCATGCCTGATCTGAATCAAGAAGATCAAGAAATACTATGGTAAGATGGTTCATGTTAACATCTAATGCTTATGGTGTATTGAAATGAAATGTAGTACATAATAAATTGAGTCCCAGTCCATCCTGTAATACCCAGCGGCCTTTTTGGAATCAGCTATCACCTAAACAGCATGTCAGCACCTTGCAGAAGCTGGCTGCAGCTTACGCTTCTTTCTCCATTCCTGAACAACATGCAGCCCGAGGCATCTGCTAATGGCTCTCATCATGGAGAACACAATCCGTGAACTTCTGACCCAGTGTCTGAGATGGGTCATCTCTCTTTGCAATGGCTTGGAGACACACAAGGTGTTTGTTCCTTTAAAATTGTTTTTCTTTGCACTTTCTGCTTTATACATTTGATCTGTGAAGTGCTTCCATTGTCTTGAGTTTTCAAGTAGGCAAAGGGACGGTGATTGAAACTGACACTGGAAATCAGTATACGGGGCTCCCACCCCTTGCTTTTCCCACTGTGTCTACATCACAGCTTTGGGGACAATGGGGCATTGTGTGGTAGCCATTCAATCCAGTGTGGCGCACTAGCTTTGACAGTGAGTGATCACATAAAAATAATGATGTCACTGCAACCACTTAGCCAGGATTGAACAATGGAGTACCTGATCTGGGTCGGGATTGAGTAAGATCACTGAAGACTTTAGGGGGAGATGGGAAAAGATTAAAAAATACATGGCTTTTTACTGAACTGAGATGTTCTTTAGAATGGTTAGTTATTATTATTATTATTATTATTATTATTATTATTAATAATATTAACTAATGCTTTCATATTGATGAATTAATATATTTACTAATCAGGAAATAATTGTTATTCAATGAAATCCAGTCACACGTGAGTTGATCGTGGCTATAAGCCACGTACGATGAAATTGAGTGGAATAACTGTTTTATTCTATCCACATTCACTGGATTTTGAGAAACAGAACATTTTTATTTTTATTTTTTGCAAATTCAGTAAATAAAACTTTACACAAAATGTCCGACAAAATCATTTCCGCTTAGAATGTAAACAAACCAGCGAAATGACAGTAGCAATTTGTGAAAAAAATGCTATAACAGGGTCTCCGCGGATCCTTAAAAAGTCTTAAAAAGTCTTATTTTTAATATGTGTTTTTTAAGGTCTTAAAAAGCATTATATTTCGCTATTTTTTGAGCTATGGTATTAAATTTCACATGGGAGGTATTAAATTTCATCCGGGTAGCCTACGGTAAATGAAAAAAAAAAAACATATGTCTGGATTTTTTTTCCGCGCTAACGTTATTTATTCAACCAGCGTCGTTTGTTATCAAGATGCTGAACAAGTAGCACAAGAGCCGTTGTGTGTCTAGCACTAGTTCTAATAGCGCAGGAACCACGCCACAGGGGGCAGTGTGTTCTTTTATCCATGTAGTAGAACCATTGAGAGTAGAGCAGACGAGGAAGAAGTGGTTGAACTTGAACATGAACGGAGATGGGGAAGTGTAAGTTTAGTAAGAAGTGGCTTGAGGAGCCAAAATACAAAAGTTGGCTAACAACAGCAACTTCAGAATATGAAGCGAGATGTAAGGTATGTCGGAAAGACATCAAGTTAACAACAATGGGCTGTAAAGCCCTTGACGCTCACTCGAAAGGGGAAAAGCATATGCGCTATGCTGCTAGTCGGGCAACAACAGTCCCCATGCCAATGTTCGCCTCTACGGTCACAAAAAGTGCAACGCCAGCTTTAGCGTCTCTGGGTCCCAGCACAAGTGCTTTCGCGGCATTCGCCCCAACCACTACGCTGAAGGCAGAAATACTGTGGGTTCTGCAGACGATTACCCAACACCACTCATACACTTCAAATGAAGGTGTGAGCTTATGTTCTGTTTTGTTAACTGAAGATCAATTTGTTTCCTCACTGTTTATGTTTACAGCAGTACCCTACTATTAAAATATCGAGAAGGCAGCTAATGTTCTGTTTTGTAAACTGAAGATGCACTTATTTATTAAAAAAAATGCTTTGAACTTAACCTAGAGTGTGCTTTTTTTTTTTACTGTACATATTTGTTCCGCGGTAGTGGTCTTATTTTTTATACTTGGTGGTCTTAAAATGGTCTTAAAAAGTATTATTTTTGCTGGTCAGAAATGTGCAGAGACCCTGTATAATAATAATAATTCCTGAAAAATAAAAAAATGATACGTTCTTACTATCAAATACTTTTATTCCATATTTTGTTGCATTTTTGTATGTTTTTGGAGTTTTGTTTTCGAGTAGTTTTTATTTCGTCCTCAGTTGGTTCAGCAACACGCTCCGCCATTTTGTTTTTCTCTACTCATGGTATATGAGCTGATAGCCTAGTAGTAGAGTAGCCAATCAGAGCACACAATTGCTTATACCCAGTGAATGTGGATAGAATAATGAAATATATACATTTAGCAACCTCTGACTCATATAGGAATAGCCATTAATCTTAAGTAATAGAATCTTGTTAACTTATTTAACATAGGTTCACACTATATGGAGCCTTAGCTTGATGCTCTGCCAACTCCCTGCGTCTTTATCCACATCCAAAAACAAGGCAAATTAAATACCACAGCACCATGCGTAAAAGTCAACCAGTTGACTTTCACTCAAAAAAAAGGCAATACAAAACAAATCTTCATTTCCAAAATTAAGTTATGTAATATACAGAAAGATATCCTGAGAGAGAGAGAGGTTAAAAAAAAGAACAAAACTATCACTCCCCTCTGTCCTTGCCTGACTGACTAGGGCCCTTTCCACAACAACAAAACAATACCCCAGTCTCAACTGACTACAAAAATAAAGTTCTGCTATAACTAGGAATCAAAGACCATACAGTAGTTATCTAATCCCAAGATATTACAATCCTTATGCAAGTGGGATATTATACAATTTTAAACTCAATTATCCACACATTTTAAGGACAAAACATCCATCCATCCATTATCTGTAGCCACTTATCCTGTACAGGGTTGCAGGCAAGCTGGAGCCTATCCCAGCTGACTATGGGCGAGAGGCGGGGTACACCCTGGACAAGTCTCCAGGTCATTACAGGGCTGACACATAGAGACAAACAACCATTCACACTCACATTCACACCTACGGTCAATTTAGAGTCACCAGTTAACCTAACCTGCATGTCTTTGGACTGTGGGGGAAACCGGAGCACCCAGATGAAACCCACGCAGACACGGGGAGAACTTGCAAACTCCACACAGAAAGGTCCCTGTTGGCCACTGAGCTCGAACTCAGGACCTTCTTGCTGTTAGGTGACAGTGCTAACCACTACACCACCGTGCTGCCCCGGACAAAACATCAAATGATTAATTATTGTAAATATGAACTGTAAATACATCCACCTGTAAACAATATACATACATTTCTACATCTTCTAAATAAACATAAATTACTGTTTCAATCATGTACTAAAATTATTCAATGCTAATTACTTAAATGTCACACAAACTACATTTCAGCTCCTACATTTAATATCAAGGATTTTCACCAAAGATTGAGGATGGAAAGTGCAGGGAGTGTGTGGTTTATGGTTATTTAGCACAAAAGTCTTTTAGCACAACTCTAAGTTCTTTGGCACAAGATCCAAGAACACAGTCTTTATTATGAATACTTACTGATCATATTTTTTATGAAAGTTGCCGAGATTCCAATCGAAAATGAGTGATTGTATTTCCCCACTCTGCCATCTTGAAACCGCCATGTTTGATGTAGCCCGTATGTTAGTCACCGATCCTCCCTCCAAATTATTTAACACAGCACGTACCCTGACCCAGTACACCGCTACAGACAACGTCCAGGTTTGTTTTGTCTTTATTGAATTGCTAAGCTTAAATTATATCATATTTATTATTTACAATTTGCTAATTTGATAAAAAATGAAAAGTCAAGTGAAATTTACAAGATGATAAGAGTTTAAAGAAAGCTTTTTGGTTGTTCTTTATTTCAATTTTTTTTACAAAAGGTCAAAAGAAAGGAAAACTATGTACAGCTATTCAATTATTTCAATTATTTTATTAAGCTATTTACATTTTAGATAATTGCTGTAACTTCTAAATGCAAGAAAGTGAAATAATTAAACTTGAAACAAAACAAAACAAAAAAGCAACTTGATAATTGTCAGTCCACATTTCAGGGATCAACAACTGATCCTTAACATGCACAGTAGCAGAAATTCTGGCTTCCAGTCTCTAAGCAATCATAATAAACCCCTTCCTATATCAAGATGAGTATTTTTTGTCGATTATTGTGATCATAATCCAGAGTTGTGCAAAAGAACATAAAATTGTGCTAAGAGACTTTAGAACTTGTGCTAAAAGTCTTGTGCTAAAAGACTTTTGTGCTAAATAACCAGATACCGAGTGTGCAAGGTGGGGTGGTGACCTTGTGTTCAAACTTTGCAGGAGTATGCTGGAACGTATGCCAAAATACACCAAAAGAGGTGTTTCTTCATAACAAATATGGCAGATGAACCAATCAACATTTGCACAGGTGTTCCAAACTCTCCAGTATTAACCAACACGGCTCCCTACTGTCATTTTATACTGGTAATACTGTCCCATGTTTGTGGTGCTTGAAAAAAAATTGGGATGAGGGCATCATGTGGAAATCATTTACATTATGAAGAATCTATTTGGTTAACCCAAATTATAGGCTATAATGCAAGTTTGAGATTCTTTGAAAGATTTGATTTCCAGAACACCTCATTTTAGACTAAACCCTAACACAGGATAAATTATGAATAAAAATGAAATATACATATTGATTAAAAAAATTGCCTGTGGTATAAAACAGTGTTCTAAAATCACATCTCTGGACAACTGTAAGTTAGGCCTTAACAAGTACTTTTATGAGACATAGACCTTGGATCAACCTCCATCATACCCATTTTTATAATATCATGCTCATACAGTGGCTTGATTTGGATCATGTGATCTGAAAGCAACTTCTTAGTGGTGTTGGCTGACTGCAAGTTCTCCCAAGTTATTTAAATAGCTTAAGGTTGTGGTTAAACTACACTGCTTATAAAACAACCAGTTATTTATTCATGTATTTTCTACAGCCCCAAATCAGAAAAAGTTGGAATGGTATGTTGAAATTGAAATTAAAACCAAAAACAATGATTTGGAAATAATCTTTGACCTGTATTGCACTCAAAACTATGCAGCAGCACATTATTTAATGTTTTCCCTCCTGAATTTTATTGTCTTTTCAAACTGAATACTTAATTCAATTTTGATTCTTGCAACACATTTCAAAAAAGTTGGGATGTTAAAGCATTTATCATTTTATAATGTTCCCATTCCTTCTCACAACACTTAAAAGATGTTTAGGGACTGAAGACACTAAGTGATGAAGTGTTTCAGGTGTTATTTATTTTGTCCCATTCTTCCTGCAAACAGGTCTTAAGGTGTGTAACAGTACGGGATCATCATTGTCATATTTTTCATGTCAAAATTCACCATGGATTCTTTATTGGGGACAGAAGGGACAGGCACCCTCTTCTTCCACAGCCATGCTTTTGTAATGTGTGTAGAATGCGTTTTTGCATTGTCTTGTTGAAATATCCCTGGAAAAGATGTTTTCTTGAAGGCAGAATATGTTGCTCCAAAATCTCAGTGTACTTACACAAGGAACTTACACTTCTGCATTTATCCTGCCATCACAGAAGTGTAAGTTCTCAAGGTACCTTTGGAACCTTTGGTATGGAGGTGACACAACCCCATACCTTGACAGACCCTGGCTTTTGGACTTGTTCTTGGTAACAGTCTGGATGGTCCTTTTTGTCTTTGGTCCAGAGCACATAGTGTCCATTTCTTATCAAAAAGGCCTGGAATACTGATTAATCTGACCACAATACATGTTTCCACAGTATGATGGTCCATCCCAGATGTCTCAGAGCCCAAAGAAGTTGATTGCACTTCTGGACAGAGTTAACATAAGGCTTTGTTTTTGTACAGTAAATTTTAACTGGCATTTGTGGATGTAACTCTGTATTGTAGTGCTTGACAAAGGTTTGTAAAAGTAATCCTGAGCCCATGCGGTTATATCAGTTCTAGATGAATGATGGGTCTTGTTGCAGTGGCATCTGAAGGATCAGAAATCACGGGTGTTCAGCTTAGGCTTGCGCCCTTGCCCTTTACACAATGAAATTATTCCAGATTCTTTGAATTGTTCCATGATATTATGCAATGTAAAGGGTGAAATATCCAAATTCCTTTGTATATTTCTTTGAAGAATATTATTTTTAAAAATTTCAATAATTTTCTCACACATTTGTTGACAAACTGGAGATCCTCGGTCCATCTTTGCTCATAAAACACTAGGCCTTTCCTGGATACTGATTTTGTACCAAATCATGATTACAATCACCTATTGACATCACCTGTTTCAAATCGCATGATTATTTAATTGTTTTACCTCATTACTAGCCCTAAATTGTTCCTGTTCCAACTTTTTTTTTTGGAATGTGTTACAGTCCTGAAATGCAGAAATGGGCGTATATTAACAAATGAAATGAAGTTAACCAAATAAAACATGAAATATCTTGGGTTCATTCTGTCTGCAATGAAATACAAGTCAAAGTAAATTTAGAAATCACAGCTTTCTTTTTTTATTTGCATTTTCCTTACCATCCCAACTTTTTCTAATTTGGAGTTGTATAATACTTATCCATTGTAAGTCGTGGGTGAACTGGAGCCATTCCTAGCTCACTTTAACTTGGCCAGGGTCCTGGTGGATCTGGAGCCTATTACAGGAACACTGGGTATGAGGCAGGAATACACCCTAACTGGGATACCTAGGGGTAATTTGGAGTAGCCAATCCATGTACCAGCATGTTTTGGGGAGGAAACCAGAGAAAATCCATGTTGACACAGGAAGAACATACTGACAATACTGTTCACTCACCGTACCACCCTGAAGCCATGTCCATGAGGTATTTTCAGGGAACACTCTTCATCAAAAGGTTGTCCCGTTGATGGAAGCTATGAAGTTTTTATCTGGACCCCTACACCAGACTATGGTGTATCCAAAGGGCCCTTTAAAGAGCCATGTTAATTCTTAAGAGAAGAGTGCAGAGTCTGTTTGTGGTTTTAATCCCTCTGAGTTTGACTGTAACACAACTGGAACAGTTTAAACTGCGTCTTGTCATCAAGTAGAGAGTAGCAGTGTGAGCGATTGCAAGCAAAACCACTGATGCTCTTCTCCATTCCTGAGGAGATGAAACAAAATCAGTGACCAGATACCAAGGCCAAGCGTTTAATAAATGTGAGGCATAGTTCAAGTTGTAAACATCTGGAGAGGCCCAGTGTTCTATAAATGGATGTGAACGCTGATGTGTGAATATTAATTTACTAAAAACTTCATCCGTCCTATGTGCCTGTCTCCCATTAAAACCTCATGACTGTCAAACGCTATCAACAATTTGAAACGATACCCCCACAGCAAAATAAATTACACTTGTACTTCCCCTTTGGCATGCTGTTACACTTTGAGCATGCCATTAACATACCACAGGGGATGCATTATCATGCTTTATCGCTGACTATATGGAGGATTTTGTAAAAATCACATTTATCATGAGAGCAAGAGAGAAGCTAGGCATAAATCAGACAGGCTGTCAGATCAGGACGTATTACAATAATGTACACGTTGAGCTGCATATAGAGGTTTTTTTGGGAAGTGGTGTTTCACTGGTAAAGGCTTTGTGCTACTGATCTGAAGGATGTGAGCTCATATTCCAGCACCGTCAAGCTCAACTGTGACTTTGGATAAAAATATGAGCAAATG
Source organism: Neoarius graeffei (assembly GCF_027579695.1). NCBI lineage: Eukaryota > Metazoa > Chordata > Actinopteri > Siluriformes > Ariidae > Neoarius > Neoarius graeffei. The sequence goes on from NC_083575.1 coordinate 78,757,124, forward strand.
TATATCTTTGCAATCTGTAAGAGCAAACAAATATGAAAACATTAGTCAGAATCAACAGATAACATGTTCTAAACATATACCAATAGGAGGCACTCTTTTGGCACTGGGATCCTGTGGAATACAATATTAGTTGCGTAACCAGAATCCATTTTTTTTACTGTCATTTAGGCGTGAGTGAGTGGTCAGATATGAAGATTTTGGGACAAAGATCATGTACAAAGAGCTTACATTTACAGTATCTTTTGTAATTGATGGTCATGGTAGTGGTGGGGGGCAGCATAGTGGTGTAGTGGTTAGCACTGTCATCTCACAGCAAGAAGGTCCGGGTTCGAGCTCAGCGGCTGACAAGGGCCTTTCTGTGTGGAGTTTGCATGTTCTCCCCATGTCTGCGTGGGTTTCCTCCGGGTGCTCCGGTTTCCCGCACAGTCCAAAGACATGCAGGTTAGGTTAATTGGTGGCTCTAAATTGACCATAGATGGGAATGATTGTTTGTGTCTGTGTCAGCCCTGCGATGACCTGGCGACTTGTCCAGGGTGTACCCCGCCTCTCGCCCATAGTCAGCTGGGTTAGGCTCCAGCTTGCCTGCAACCCTATAAAACAGGATAAGCAGCTACAGATAACGGATGGATGGATGGATGGATGGATGGATGGGTAGTGGTGGTTTCAAATTAGACTACTTGTTTATGACTAATTTTGAGAAACAGAAGTAACTTGATCAGTGTTTTAAATAACAGTCCTAGGCACATCTTTAATCAAGGCACTTGAATGATGCAGCTGAGGTTGAGTAACTGTCAGGGCCAGAATTCACACATCATGTTGACAAAGTTGGCAGGGTTAATTTTAGGTTATACTAGTAGTTATTGCCCATGAACCTGATTTCCTTTGAATGATGCTCTTCACAGGGGCTGTGTTGGTCCAAGGGTTTGGTCATACAGCTGCTTGGAATTGGGTTGAGTGGACATGTGATGTGTTTTGACTGTGTTCTGTCAAAATGATGTAAATTGCTTCCTGCGTCTCCTCACTGATGTAGACTCGGCCCTAGTGGAAGTCTCCGACAAGGAACGCTGATTGTGAGGCCCTATACAATTGAAACTCCCGGGCGAGTCGGGGAAGGGATTGCCCGCCGAGGCTGCATGCAGTGCGTTAGCATGAGCATGTAGCCTATGGGAAATAAATAGTGTGTTGGATCAGCACTAATCCCATGTTTTGGAAAATCGAAAATGTCATCTTGGGCCCCTCTGGGGTTTCACCAATCCATACACAAAGTATGGAGTATGTGCATCCAGCCATGTCGCTTTGCATAGGTGAATAGACAGAGAGACAGACAACCTTCCTTTAGTAGTATAGATTTCAAGTTTAGGCCAAGCCAACTTCCAGTTTAAATTGAAAAATAGATACAGGATATGGATATTTGCATCGCTAAACAGATACAGATAATGTCACTATGTTTCAAATACAAATACACTCTTCTGAAAATAGTCATAGTGAAATTGACTGCAAAGCAATGTCATGCCCCAGGCGATGCAAAAATATTTGCCTTTGTTCTTCTTGAACAAGAGAAGAATCCTAAATTTAGTTTCAGGTCAAGGTTCAGTGACCTTGTGGCTGAAATTACATTAGTATTCTCAAATGATGAAGTGTGATGAAAAAAGCCGCTAAACTGTGCTGTGGAAAAAACCACCATGTGAGTAAGTGACCTCACAAAGCTGCTTACACCATGATGAATACATGTCCAACACCCACCCTAGTGTCTTACTTCTGAGTGAATGAGAGGTGCAGTTACAAAGCCTAGATCCATCCGGCAGAGTGAGTCTGGGTCGAGACAAGGCCTTCAGGGATCTCTGATGGCCCCAAACCTCCTTTCATGTGGTCATTGCTTGTCTCGAGAGAGATCAGTGTTATCGCTTGGATGATCCGAGTCATTCAGAAGGTTTGTCACTTGGGGCGTTCATGCCTCGACCACAGCTTGACTTGTATGTAATCAATCTTTCAAGGAAATGAGAGAGCAAGACCAATTAGAAGTCATGAGGTGCTAGTCCTTTCTTGGAGCATCTTCTCCTTCCAGATAGTCCAGTCTCTGAGTTTCAGTGAATGGGGAATAGACAGACCTCATAAGCCAGCTGGCGTATTCAAATTAAAGTGTAACAATAGAAGGCCACAATGACTGCGCCTCAGATCAGATAGACACATATGTAGTTTCTGACATGTCAAAAGAACAATGGTCTATTCATTCACACTTCCTATGTCCAAAGGCATGGCAAAAGCATAGTTTATAAAAGCCAAGAGTCACACGCTGTCCCTGTGTGGTAGAAAATGATGTCAGATTTGTGCTTGGGCTTGGTTCTGGTCTTCTACTTAGCCTGTAATTTGTGGCTGTTTTAGTGTGTTTTTGTGCTCCACATTAACTTCAAATCATTCTCAGAATTCATTACAATTGCCTGGTGTTGGATATTTTTGTAACTTAGAAGAAATAAACAAAGAGAAAATATTTCATGGAGGAAATGGCTTAGCAGGAAATGTTAATAATACAAACCTTCTCTTTGAAATATGTATGCTTTTGCTTATGAATTGCAAATAACGCCCTGAATTTCAGCTATTATTTTATGCTTGGCAAGAGTTAAAACAATACTCTTTTGCATTTGCCCATATCTAAATGCCATTGATTCTTATCAGAACCTTTGTGGAAAAACGAGTTACTGAAGTCAAACAAATGTTTTAGCCGCAAGTCTGTTTTTTCTCATTTGTGGAAAATAAATTAGGGGACTGGTCATCAGCGTTGGAATCGAACCAGTTTGCTTAATCAGAAGCATAACCCCATTTCAAGCAAGGTACTGTGAATGCAGCAGATGCCTCAGCCAGTTTCCTGAGTCTTCTTGTCTTGGTGTTGTGGCCTGCTGTGATACACGTGTCAAATCACCTGCTTCATATGGCTGGAAATGGATCGCACATGTCAGCCCACAGAAATCGGGGGGGGGAGAAAGTTGCATTTTAAACAGCGTGTGCTCTTCGAGTCACATCAAAGTCAGCAACGGGTGTGTTCACAGCAACGGACCACCAATCATACGTTATTGGAAATAATTGGAAGTCAGCCTGTGACTAAAACTGACTTCAGAGATGAATGCATTGTGAGTGTGTGAATGTGTGTCTATGTGTAAGAAGGAAAGAAGGATGGGGAGGGTGACATAGAGATGAGAACAAGAGCTTTAAAGAAGTCACTTTCTGAATCACTTCCTCACCATCCTTTGACCTAGGATCATTTTTCAGTAACAAAGCTGTGAATTGAACAACTCCTAGCTTGTTCCTACTTCATTCTGATGGAATTGCAATGAAGACACGCTTTAAAATTCCGGAGATATTTGCATGAGACTGCATTGTAAATATGGGAAGAAGAGATGCATCAATAACATTTTTTAACAGAATACATGTGTTTGGTCATTGTTGATACCCATACTGATATGGAAACAAGCATTTTTAAACTTTATTTATTCATGTTAACCTGGTTTAAATAGTGGCCATGAATAGCACATACATGTACTGTATGTTCATACACTTGGGCTACTATGCCTGTCCTCAATATTGTGAGGCTAAGGTCTCACATAGCCAGAATCACTTCACAGTAGACACTGGTAGATGATTTTGAGCCTTCTGGAGGTCAACCGGCACGTGTTCTGGGCTCTTCCATTGGAATATGTGAGAGCTGGGGAGTTACCTTGACAACTGGAAGGGCGTGGCTTCCATCCCTGGAAAGTTTCATCATGTCCTAATCTACAACCTCCCTCATTCTTCTCATGTCACCCCTCTGCTTGCCGACCTGCACTGGCTTCCTATCGCAGCTCATATCAAATTTAAGACATTGGTGCTAGCTTACCAAGGTGTCAAGGGGTTAGGGCCAGCATACCTCCAGAGTCTGAACCGCCCCACATGCCAGCCAGATCCCTATGCTTTGCTACTACTGGTCGCTCCTCCTCTCCGCTCCTGCCCAGCCCGCTCAAGACTGCTGTCTGTCCTGGCTCCCTGTTGGTGGAATGACCTTCTCGTTGAGGTCAGAACTGCCGACTCTCTGACCACTTTCAAGCGCAGATTGAAGACTCACCTCTTCAGGCTGAACCTGTCCCCTGCTTCCCTGCCCACTGTGTAACTGCATTTCGGTCTAGACCAACCCAGGTTGTGTACTGTCTCGCCTGGGGTTAGCCGTTTGAGTTCTCTATTTAGTTGTATTTTATATGGTTGGTTTGTTTTCTTGGCTGTTTGAGTATTGATACTTCAACAAAATATTACACGAAGTATTGTTGTTGTCACCTGTTCAGTTGGCACAAGAACTTTCTTGTCTAGAAGTTCACCACTTCGTGTACCTGACTTTTGTACTCATTGTATGTCGCTCTGTATAAGAGCATCTGTTAAATGCCATGTAATGTAATGTGTTGAAAATTGCCATGGGTCAAGCACCAGATGAATTCATCCTTCACAAATATGAAGGCATCTGCGAGCATCCTTGAGGCATACGTGAGGCTTACGTGGGCTACCAGGGCTACAGTTATTGTAGCATTCCGTTGCACACAACCATCGAGCTCAAAATGTTCATGGAACAACCTTCTGCAGAAAGTGAAAAGTTTGCCTGGGGGTGTGGTTTATTTCATCTTGCCATGCTCTACTACAGCCGTGAAAACTGTACAAACTGGCGTCACTGCCATAAGGCCATATGTTTCTATACATTGCTGTTGTGGTTGGTTTTACCGATGTCTTCCGTTGGCACTACCATGGCTTCATTTGCATATTTACTCCACCCACATTTATGCAACGGATCACCTCCAAAATCTGCTGGAATGGTCACGGTAGCCCCAGCCATGGTTCTTACAGATCAATCAGCTATGCGTGACCTTAGCATTAGCTAGTTGATTTTTTTTAAGCATTAGCTAGCTATATTAGTTACTATGCAGTGGAGAAGAGCAGATTTTGTATCACTTTTGGGAAAAAAAAGCTTCTCTACAGCTGTAAGAACATTTTTGTTTTCATTGCATTGCATGACCGATATTGACCAGCATTAGTTGACCATCAAGAATGACATACTGGATAAGAGCTATTATTTTTACTTACATTGTTTTTACTTACATTTTTATATTGTCTGTAGACATTTTTTCTCACTTAGCTAGCATCTGCTGCAACGTTGGTTGCTAGTGATGAACTCCTCATACTGAGTTTTATGTTTAAGATGTTTTTTTCAGGGCGGCACGGTGGTGTAGTGGTTAGCGCTGTTGCTTCACAGCAAGAAGGTCCTGGGTTTGAGCCCCATGGCCGACAAGGGCCTTTCTGTGCGGAGCTTGCATGTTGTCCGCGTGGGTTTCCTCCGGGTGCTCCGGTTTCCCCCACAGTCCAAAGACATGCAGGTTAGGTTAACTGGTGGCTCTAAATTGACCGTAGGTGTGAATGTGAGTGTGAATGGTTGTCTGTGTCTATGTGTCAGCCCTGTGATGACCTGGCGACTTGTCCAGGGTGTACCCCGCCTTTCGCCCATAGTCAGCTGGGATAGGCTCCAGCTTGCCTGCGACCCTGTAGAACAAGATAGAGCGGCTAGAGATAATGAGATGAGATGGGGTTTTTTTTCCGATTACTTGTAATGTAGGAAGATGCTGTAGTTCGTCTTCTTGATATTTTTCACCTGGCTTCGATGTACAATATCACCTAGTATCAGAGCATTTTCACAAGCACAATGAGATGAGATGAGATGAGATGAGATGAGATGAGATGAGATGAGATGAGATGAGATGAGAATATCAGATGGATACCCAATACCAGTACTGGTATATTGATGCATTATACAGTATACATGATGTAGATCAGTGCTTAAGCTTGTACTGATGTCACATGGGGTCAATTTCCACTCAGTTATGGTGTCCTCACTGTAGGGTATTGCAGAATCCAGTCCTTACCATTCAGTGGACACACAGATTGAGGCTGATTGTACATGTCCATCTCGTTTGGGAAAGTTGCCATCAAACTGTGTGATCGTTTAACAAGAACCAGTTCAGTCCACTGGGGTCAAAAGATCTGCAACAACATGGATTACATCAAAGACAATGACTGCAATTACTTAACTGGGTTCTCAGCCTTTGAGTCCACAGCAGAGGCTGTAAAAATGCTTGAAAACATGTGTAATCTTGCCTTGGAGGCGTCCCTCTAAGTCCACACCATCTCACTTTCCAGCTGGTGCCTACTGATGGGACACATGGTGTTTGTTTGTTTAGTGCTTCACGCCGTTGGCTGCTCCACTGTATAATAGTTTTCTTATAGATAACAGGAAATATGCAAATCCTGAACTATGGCAATGTTTGTATAAAGCAAAATATTGAATAACACAAGATGAATCACGTCATTGTTTTGATGCAAAGGACCTTAGAGAATTTGACAAATGACTGTAATAAAAGTCATTGGATTAAATGCTTTTTACCTCTCTGACCCAGAAAAACATTGTCACCTGAGCCGTGCTCATCAGTTAGATAATCAAGATTAACATGATGCAGAAATACACTTCAACACCCGTCATTTTCTGGCATTTTTTATGTAGACTATTGTTTACCCTGGAATCAGCTTCAGAGCAATAGGAGGTGATCTTTGATGTCAATATGTCTCTCGTTATTGCTTTATAGTTGGCCTGAATTGATAACTCGCCTGGGCTTTAATGTTTATGCATCAGAGCGTAAACATTGCATAACAGATTGATCAAATCTCAATCATCTTATGAACGCCGGGGTGATGAGTGAATCTCACGGTGCCTGCAGCCTGCTGCCAAACTTCACTGCTAGCCAAATAAACAGACTGCAAAGAGAATCACAATGCAGCACTTGGCCAAATTCTACCAAGCAGCCCGTCATTCATGTGTTTCATCCAGAACCTAGTTCCCATTTTGCAACTTTTCCAGTGAGCTTTCACTCTGATGCAAATCCTCACAAGCCAGAAACACATCTCTAAGTCACCTTCGGTATAACAGAAGAGTCATCCAAAAACTATTTACAGCACACATTTTATCTAGAACCATAAAGCTGTTGAGACTTTCTTGACAATCTCCTGTGTTTCAGATTTAAAAACCAGGATGTGTACACAAAAATTTATCTCTAGCTTCAGTTCATTCAGTAATAAAGTCCCAACTGTTTCTCATTATTAACCCCCCAACTGGTCTGAAGTTGATTTCACATGGCAGTTGTTTGTAATGAAAATCTGCAAAGTCTTTCTTTCCTTAGAGCTGTGTGTCATTTTCTGCCATTCCCCAGGAGCTTTTCCACTGTTTCCTTCAGTCATTCTGCCTTTAAACAACAGCTGGTCACCGGCTACAAATATATGAGGCTAATCACATTCATATTACACAGTCATATTTGAGGGTTTTGTTTGCTGTTTGACCGCAATGTGCTTTTCATAGAAACCACACAAATGTCACAATGAAATTGTCACTAGGGTAGTGTTTCATTTGAAATAATGAACTCCCCTTTGGCCCTATTAAGTTCTCTCCTTTTAGGATTGGATGTCTGATTATTATTCCATGTTAAGGAAGGATTAAGGTCACTTTTCACTTTACATGCCTGAATATTCCAAATCCTAATTATACTTTGGAAAGTTGACTTATTCTCCAAACCCATCACATCAATGTACCAACCTGTTTTCATCCAACAGAAGATTCATGTGCCTGTTCTGGGTGTGTATTTTCCTGCTTTGACACGCCTGGATACGGTAGATTGGTACATAAGAGCTGCTGCAGTAAACATAAACACTTCCTGTGCTCATCCCACGATCTGCTCAGAATGAACATCCTTTCAATATACAATATTTTGTATTGTTTGTCTTTATTCTTCTACATCTATATACTGTCATGATCTGGACTATCAGGTGTCACCCAGAAGGTTCCACTGTGAGGCTGATGCCTCTCAAGGTTTCTTCATGTCTTGTCATGAGGTTTTTCTTTGCCACTGTCATTTCTGGCTTCCTTTTTTTTTTCAAAGATTTTTTTTGGGGCCTTCTTAAGGATTGACGTCTGTATCCAGATTTCTGTAAAACTTTGTTGTGACAATATCCATTGTTAAAAGTGTTATGCAGCTGAACATTCATTCACTCATTCATTCATTTTCTATGCCGCTTATCCATTGCTGTTCATCGGTGAGCTGGAGCCAATCCCAGTTGGCATTGGACAAGAGGCAGGGTACATCCTGGATAAGTCACCAGTCTATCACAGGGCTAACACAGAGAGATAGACAGTCATTCACACTCACATTCACACCTATAGGCAATTTAGAGGAGCCAGTTGATCTAATCTGTATGTCTTTGGATTGCTGGAGGAAACTGGAGCACCCAGAGGAAATCCACACAGGCATAAGGAGAACATCCAAACTCCACAAAGAAAGGCCTTGGGCTCAAACACAGAATCTTCTTCCTGTGAGCCGACAATGCTAACCACTACACCACCATTATTATATTTAATTATGTGATTACAGAGCTGAACACCATAGTGATAAAATATATACTTACTGTAAATACAAAGATCTATTTACTCAACAGATTCAGCCAGTTATGTATTTATAACACTCTAACTGCGTCTCTGTGCATGTTTTATTAGCAGGTTCATTATTAGCTTGAATTGAATAGAAACTTTGGGAGAGGAGCGGCACTACACTCATATAGCATGTACAGTGGTGCTTGAAAGTTTGTGAACCCTTTAGAATTTTCGATATTTCTGCATAAATATGACCTAAAGCATCATCAGATTTTCACACAAGTCCTAAAAGTAGATAAAGAGAACCCAGTTAAACAAATGAGACAAAAATATTATACTTGGTCATTTATTTATTGAGGAAAATGACCCAATATTACATATTTGTGAGTGGCAAAAGTATGTGAACCTTTGCTTTCAGTATCTGGTGTGACCCCCTTGTGCAGCAATAACTGCAACTAAACGTTTCCGGTAACTGTTGATCAGTCCTGCACACCGGCTAAGAGGAATTTTAGCCCATTCCTCCATACAGAATAGCTTCAACTCTGGGATGTTGGTGGGTTTCCTCACATAAACTGCTCACTTCAGGTCCTTCCACAACATTTCCATTGGATTAAGATCAGGACTTTGACTTGGCCATTCCAATACATTAACTTTATTCTGCTTTAACCATTCTTTGGTAGAACGACTTGTGTGCTTAGGGTCATTGTCTTGCTGCATGACCCACCTTCTCTTGAGATTCAGTTCATGGACAGATGTCCTGACATTTTCCTTTAGAATTCGCTCGTATAATTCAGAATTCATTGTTCCATCAATGATGGCAAGCCGTCCTGGCCCAGATGCAGCAAAACAGGCCCAAACCATGATACTACCACCACCATGTTTCACAGATGGGATAAGGTTTTTATGTTGAGATGCAGTGTTTTCCTTTCTCCAAACAGAATGTTTCTCATTTAAACCAAAAAATTCTATTTTGGTCTCATCTTTCCACAAAACATTTTTCCAACAGCCTTCTGGCTTGTCCACATGATCTTTAGCAAAGTGCAGACAAGCAGCAATGTTCTTTTTGGAGAGCAGTGGCTTTCTCCTTGCAACCCTGCCATGCACACCATTGTTGTTCAGTGTTCTCCTGATGGTGGACTCATGAACATTAACATTAGCCAGTGTGAGAGAAGCCTTCAGTTGCTCAGAAGTTACCCTGGGGTCCTTTGTGACTTCGCTGACTATTACATGCCTTGCTCTTGGAGTGATCTTTGTTGGTCTGCCACTCCTGGGGAGGGTAACAATGTTCTTGAATTTCCTCCATTTGTACACAATCTGTCTGACTGTGGATTGGTGGAGTCCAAACTCTTTAGTGATGGTTTTGTAACCTTTTCCAGCCTGATGAGCATCAACAACGCTTTTTCTGAGGTCCTCAGAAATCTCCTTTGTTCATGCCATGATACACTTCCACAAACATGTGTTGTGAAGATCAGACTTTGATAGATCCCTGTTCTTTAAATAAAACAGGATGCCCACTCACACCTGATTGCCATCCCACTGATTGAAAATACCTGACTCTAATTTCACTTTCAAATTAACTGCTAATCCTAGAGGTTCACATACTTTTGCCATTCACAGATATGCAATATTGGATCATTTTCCTTGATAAATAAATGACCAAGTATAATATTTTTGTCTCATTTGTTTAACTGGGTTCTCTTTATCTACTTTTAGGACTTGTGTGAAAATCTGATGATGTTTTAGGTCATATTTATGCAGAAATATAAAAAATTATAAAGGGTTCACAAACTTTCAAGCGCCACTGTATGATGATAGAATATAAAGGCATGATCACAAAACACATGCATTGTTTTCAAACAAGGGGAATGCATGATAACATATGCTCCTCCAACACATATATAACGACTTTGCCATCTAGACAGAGCTCTGGTACGTATTGTAAATAAAGATATAAACCATTCCTTCTTCTCACATCATTCTTACAAATTTATTGTAATTCACACAATTTATTTCATATGAAAAGTTATGAAGGGTTTAGTGTGTGTATATATATATATATATATATATATATATATATATATATATATATATATATATATATATATACACTTCTCATGTTGAAAAATATATATTCACCACTCAAACATAAACTTCATACTTTCACGCAACTGTGTAATATCTTCTCTCTCTCTCTCTCTCTATCTATCTATACACACACACATACTGTATGTGTGTGTGAGTGTATATATATATATATACACACACAAACACATATCGTAGTGCATCTCAAACAATTAGAATATCACAAAAAAGTTCAGCATTTTCCATCAGTTATTTAAGAAAGTGAAAATTTAATATATTCTAGACTTATTACCCATAAAATATAATGTTTCAAGTATTTTTCTATTTTATGTTTTATAATTATGGCTTAGACTTGTCCAGGGTGTACCCCGCCTTTCGCCCGTAGTCAGCTGGGATAGGCTCCAGCTTGCCTGCGACCCTGTAGAAGGATAAAGCGGCTAGAGATAATGAGATGAGATGAGATGAGATGAGATGAATTATGGCTTAAGCCAGTATCTCACTGGGCTGCGACAGCTTGCGACAAATTACAAACGTCATTCATGAGAGAGTTTCAAAAGTGTCTTGAAACATTCACGGGGCTTCTCAGTTTCCTCGCATCAGTTGCAAAGTGTCACTCTTTCATCGCTGAAATTTTGAACATGTTCAAAATATTCGTGCGACAAAATTTCTCTCAAAATAGCCGCAAATGCATCGCTGGTGTCGCAAAGCCGTCACGAACCCTTCTCTAGTCAGTTTCTGTGAGACAGGGAGTGCAAGTTCAGCCAGTATCTCACTGGGCTGCGACAGCCTGCAACTAGTTGGAGACACAACAATTGTGATAAAATATGTGAATATCAATTCAGTGTGATTCCAAGTGAAAATTGTCACTAATTCACATATTTTATCGCAATTGTTGTGTCTCCAACTAGTCACAGGCTGTCACAGCCCAGTGAGATACTGGCTTTACAGTGCAAAAAAAATCTCAGAATATGTGAATATTTCATTTGGAGTTTGAGTAAAACAATATCAATACCATGTATCTCTTAGTCTAGTTCAGTACACACAACCACAATCATGGAGAAGACTGCTGACTTGACAGTTGTCCAGAAGACGATCATTGACACCCTCCACAAGGAGGGTAAGCCACAGAAGGTCATTGCTGAAAAGGCTGGCTGGAAAAGGTGCAAAGGCAACAGGAATAACCACAGCCTTGAGAGGATTGTCAAGAAAAGTCGATTCAAAAACTTGGGAGAGCTTCACAAGGAGTGGACTAAGGCTGGTGTCAATGCATCAAGAACCACCACACACGGACATCTTCAGGAAAGGGGCTACAACTGTTGCATTCCTAATATCAAGCCACTCCTGAACCACAGACAATGTCAGAAGCGTCTTACCTGGGCTAAGGACAGAAAGAACTGGGCTGTTGCTCAGTGGTTCAAAATCCTCTTTTCAGATGAAAGTAAATTGTGCATTTCATTTGGAAATCAAGGTCCTAGAGTCTGGAGGAAGAGCCGAGAGGCACAGAATCCAAAGTGTCTCAAGTCCAGTGTGAAGTTTCTGCAGACTGTGATGATTTTGGGTGCCATGTCATCTGCTGGTGTTGGCCCACTATGTTATATCAAGTCCAAAGTCAATGCAGCCATCTACCAGGAGAGCACTTCATGCTTCCATCTGCTGACAAGCTTTATGGAGATGCTGATTTCCTTTTCCAGCAGGACTTGGCACCTGCCCACAGTGCCAAACCTACTACCAAATGGTTTGCTGACCATGATATTACTGTGCTTGACTGGCCAGTCAACTCGCCTAACCTGAACCCCAGAGATAAACTATGGGATATTATCAAGAGGAAGATGAGAAACACCCGACCCAAAAATACAGACGAGCTGAAGGCCGCAATCAAAGCAACCTGGGCTTCAGTAATGCTTCAGCAGTGCCACAGGCTGATCACCTCCATGCCATATTGCATTAATGCAGTAATTCGTGGTAAAGGAGCCCCAACCAAGTGTATAAATGAACATACTTTTCAGAAGTTGGACATTTCTGTATTGTAAATCCTTTTTGTGTGTGTGTATTTACACCGATCAGCCATAAAATTAAAACCACTGACGGGTAAAGTGGATTACATTGATGATCTCATTACAATGGCACCTATCAAGAGGTGGGATATAGCAGGCAGCAAGAGAACAGTCAGTTCTTGAAGTTGATGTGTTGGAAGCAGGAAAAATAGGCAAGTGTAAGGATCTGAGTGACTTTGACAAGGGACAAATTGTGATGGCTAGATGACTGGGACTGAGTATCTCCAAAATGGCACATCTTGTGGGGTGTTCCCGGTATGCAGTGGTTAGTACCTAATAAAAGTGGTCCAAGGAAGGATAACCGGTGAACCGGCGACAAGGTCATGGATGTTCAAGGCTCACTGATTCACACAGGGCACAAAGGCTAGCCCATATGGTCCAATCTCACAGAAGAGCTACTGTAGCCCAAACTGCTGAAAAAGTTAATGTTGACACCTTTCTGTTTTAGCCAGCATGAACTTTTTCAGCAGTTTGCTTGCCCATTTTTCCTGCTTACAATACATCAACTTCAAGAACTGACTGTTCTCTTGCTGCCTGTTATATCCCACCTCTTCACAGGTACCATTGTACTGAGATCATCAATGTAATCCACTTTACCTGTCAGTGGTTTTAATGTTATGGCTGACTGGTGTGTGTGTGTGTGTGTGTGTGTGTGTGTGTGTGTGTGTGTGTGTGTGTGTGTGTGTACAAATATATATACACATAGACAAGTTTCACAAAAAATGCAGATTTTTAAATGTTTCCTTTTGGTTAGTGAAGTTTCAGGTTAGATTTACAGACATGGACAAATTTGATGGTACCCTTCCACGAAAAAAAACAACAACCCACAACTATTCCTGAAATAACTTGAAACTGAAAAATGTTAATGGCATCCATCATTGTTTATTCTATGTTTAACACAATTCAGACTTTGCTTTTGATTCAACTGAATATTTTACATAACAAAACAAATGAAAATGGCATGGACAAAAGTGATGGTACCCTTAATTTAATATTTTGTTCCACAACCTTGTCGATATGTACAACCCCGATTCCAAAAAAGTTGGGACAAAGTACAAATTGTAAATAAAAACAGAATGCAATGATGTGGAAGTTTCAAAATTCCATATTTTATTCAGAATAGAACATAGATGACATATCAAATGTTTAAACTGAGAAAATGGATCATTTAAAGAGAAAAATTAGGTGATTTTAAATTTCATGACAACAACACATCTCAAAAAAGTTGGGACAAGGCCATGTTTACCACTGTGAGACATCCCCTTTTCTCTTTACAACAGTCTGTAAACGTCTGGGGACTGAGGAGACAAGTTGCTCAAGTTTAGGGATAGGAATGTTAACCCATTCTTGTCTAATGTAGGATTCTAGTTGCTCAACTGTCTTACAGTAGGTCTTTTTTGTCGTATCTTCCGTTTTATGATGCGCCAAATGTTTTCTATGGGTGAAAGATCTGGACTGCAGGCTGGCCAGTTCAGTACCCGGACCCTTCTTCTACGCAGCCATGATGCTGTAATTGCAGTATGTGTTTTGGCATTGTCATGTTGGAAAATGCAAGGTCTTCCCTGAAAGAGACATCATCTGGATGGGAGCATATGTTGCTCTAGAACCTGGATATACCTTTCAGCATTGATGGTGTCTTTCCAGATGTGTAAGCTGCCCATGCCACACGCACTAATGCAACCCCATACCATCAGAGATGCAGGCTTCTGAACTGAGCACTGATAACAACTTGGGTCGTCCTTCTCCTCTTTAGTCTGAATGACACGGCGTCCCTGATTTCCATAAAGAACTTCAAATTTTGATTCATCTGACCACAGAACAGTTTTCCACTTTGCCACAGTCCATTTTAAATGAGCCTTGGCCCAGAGAAGACGTCTGCGCTTCTGGATCATGTTTAGGTACGGCTTCTTCTTTGAACTATAGAGTTTTAGCTAGCAACGGCGGATGGCACGGTGAATTGTGTTCACAGATAATGTTCTCTGGAAATATTCCTGAGCCCATTTTGTGATTTCCAATACAGAAGCATGCCTGTATGTGATGCAATGCCGTCTAAGGGCCCGAAAATCACGGGCACCCAGTATGGTTTTCCGGCCTTGACCCTTACGCACAGAGATTCTTCCAGATTCTCTGAATCTTTTGATGATATTATGCACTGTAGATGATGATATGTTCAAACTCTTTGCAATTTTACACTGTTGAACTCCTTTCTGATATTGCTCCACTGTTTGTCGGTGCAGAATTGGAGGATTGGTGAGCCTCTTCCCATCTTTATTTCTGATAGCCGCTGCCACTCCAAGATGCTCTTTCTATACCCAGTCATGTTAATGACCTATTGCCAATTGACCTAATGAGTTGCAATTTGGTCCTCCAGCTGTTCCTTTTTTGTACCTTTAACCTTTCCAGCTTCTTATTGCCCCTGTCCCAACTTTTTTGAAATGTGTTGCTGTCATGAAATTTCAAATGAGCCAATATTTAGCATGACATTTCAAAATGTCTCACTTTTGACATTTGATATGTTGTCTATGTTCTATTGTGAATACAATATCAGTTTTTGAGATTTGTAAATTATTGCATTCCATTTTTATTTACAATTTGTACTTTGTCCTGACTTTTTTGGAATTGGGGTTGTATATATACTATTGGCGTCTGATCAGGGCTGTGTCTCGCTGCTTGTGTTGCTTGACCTTAGTGCAGCATTTGATACCATTGATCATTCAGTTCTTTTGGATAGACTAGAAAATGTTGTGGAAGTTAAGGGAACAGCCCTCTCCTGGTTCAGCTCTTATTTAACTGAGCGCTATCAGTGTGTTGATGTAAATGGTGATTTTTCTTGACATACTGAAGTAAAGTTTGGTGTTCCACAAGGTTTTGTCTTGGGTCCACTGCTTTTTTCTTTATATATGTTACCTCTGGGTGATATTATTCGTAAACATGGTATTAGTTTCCACTGTTATGCTGATGACACACAATTGTATGTTTCTGCAAAACCAGATGAGAGACACCAGCTTAATAGAATTGAGGAATGTGTTAAGGACATTAGACACTGGATGCTTATTAACTTCCTTCTGCTTAACTCTGACAAGACAGAAGTACTTGCACTAGGACCACATGCAGCAAGAAGTAGGTTTTCTGATTATACAGTAACTCTGGATGGCCTTTCTGTTTTTTCACGTGCAGCAGTAAAAGACCTCGGGGTGATTATTGACCCCAGTCTTTCATTCAAAACTCATATCGATAACATTAACCAGATGGCTTTCTTTCATCTCAGAAATATTGCTAAGGTAAGAAATTTAATGTCACTACACAACGCAGAAAAACTAGTTCATGCTTTTGTTACCTCCAAGTTGGATTATTGTAATGCCTTACTGTCTGGATGTTCCAATAAGTGTATAAACAAGCTCCAGTTAGTTCAAAATGCAGCAGCAAGAGTCCTTACTAGAACTAGAAAATATGACCACATCACCCCTGTCTTATCCACACTGCATTGGCTCCCAGTCAAATTTTGTATTGTTTATAAAATACTACTGTTGACCTTTAAAGTACTGAAAGGTCTCGCGCCACAGTATCTGAGTGAACTTCTGGTCCTTTATGACCCGCCATGTCTACTTAGATCAAAAGGTGCAGGCTATCTGCTGGTACCTCATATAGTGGAGGCTACATCAGGGGGCAGAACCTTTTCTTACAAAGCCCCACAGTTATGGAACAGCCTTCCAAGTAGTGTTTGGAAATCAGACACAGTCTCAGCATTTAAGTCTAGGCTGAAAACATATCTGTTTAGTTAAGCCTTTTGTTAATAGTGTTTATGAGGTAAAGGAATAGATCTGGAGGGTCCTCAGGCATAGAGTGTTTTGGTAAACTGGGATGTATGGATGCTGTTAGTCCCCCGCTCACTTGAGTTTGTTGATGGTGTAGTGGCTGCTACTTTATGTCCTGGGGCTCCCTCATGCCTGTGTTACCTTCTGGCTCTCCACTTTTAGTTATGCTGTCATAGTTTTGCTGGAGTCCCTGCTTGCACTCAGTGCAAAATGTATACTGTTCTTACTCATCAGGTGACATTGGGCATGCCTAACAACCTGTGTCCCCCCCCCCCCCCCCCCGTCTGTCCCTCTGAGTTACATGTCAATCCTGAGATCGAGATGCTGACCTCGTCTGCTCCTCGGACCTGCCTGATCCATCCTGATGCCCTATGTCTGGTCGGAGTCTCATCTCATCACTCCTGTGGAGGACGGCTCCATATAGACAGTTGAAAGTCACACTTGGAAGATGCTCTGGATACTTACAGTAATGCTTTTGTGGCTGAGGACTACAGTTGACTTGCTAACTTTAGGACTGCAGTTGCCATGAACAGTTTTGCACTCAAGTTTCCATCAATGAACAGTTTCCAACTTCAACAAAACAGGCTTCATGTTAAAACTGTTAAAAATGTTATAATCACATTGTCTGTTATCACCCAAATGAGGATGGGTTCCCTTTTGAGTCTGGTTCCCCTCGAGGTTTCTTCCTCATGCCGTCTGAGGGAGATTTTCCTTACCACTGTCGCCACAGGTTTGCTCATTGGGGATAGATTAGGGATAAAATTAGCTAATGTTTAAAATCATTAAAAGTCTGTAAAGCTGCTTTGCGACAATGTCAATTGTTAAAAGTGCTATAAAAATAAACTTGACTTGACAACCTTTAGCAGCAACCACTGCTCACAAGCGATCGCTGTAGCTCTCAATAAGGCTTCTGCATCTGCCAACAGGTAGTTTGGCCCACTGTTTCTGAGCAAACTGCTCTAGCTGTCTCAGGTTTGAAGGGTGCTTTCTCCAGAGATGTTCGATAGGACTCAGATCGATGCTCATAGAAGGCCACTTCAAAATAGTCCAATGTTTTGTTCTTCGCCACTGTTGCTTGCTTTTAGCTGTGTGTTTTGGGTCTTTATTCTGTTGGAGGACCCATGACCTGTAACTGACACCATTGGCACTATCCTTTTGTTCAACCTGTGGTCAATTTTCCTCTTACGGCCACATCCAGGAAGGTTGGCTACAGTCTCATGGAACTTGAACTTCTTAATAATATTTGTAACTGTAGTCACAGGAACATCAAGCTCCTTGGAGATGGTCTTAATCTTTGCCTTTAACATGCTTGTCTATAATTTTCTTTCTGATCTCCTCAAACAACTCTCTCCTTTGCTCTCTGGCCCATGTTCAATGTGGTGCACACGATGATACCAAATGGCAGAGTGACGACTTTTCTCCATTTAAATAGACTGAATGACTGATTACAACATTGAAGATACCTGTGATATTAATTGAGGTTAAACAATTAGTTTGAAATTTCACTATAATCCAATTATTTATCATCTTTTCTAGGGGTACCAACAAATCAGTCCAGGCTATTTTAAAATATCTTTGTAAAGTAAACAATAAATAATTTCTTTTCACTCTTTTTGTGGCTACTGCCTTATAGAGGCAGAGCCACTATGTCATTGTGTTGTAAGAATGTAAGAATGAGTGTAACAATAGCAAAACTTCGTAACCAATCAGCACTTATCCTGATCAAGTTCGATTACCCGTTCTACTTCTTGATAAACTTCAGAACCAATCAGAACCAGAAACTAAATAAGAGAAACCTTGTTATAACTTTGTAGTATTGGAAGATAATCGGCAGATAAAAAGATAAACGAAATTCACCTCATGGTTCACCAAGGCTACCGATTAGATATCAAGTAAGTGGTGTTTCTTTTCAGAATATTTACCTTTTGATTATCACAGCTTTTGTATGGTTCTTCTGAAAGGTCAAATGAAAGGTTTTGTAAGTTTTTTGAGCTTTTTGGCAGATTTATGCCAAGAGTTCCAGTCATTCAACAAAAACTCGAGAAGGCAGCGAAGACAACGTTGGAATCTTTTGAGCGAGCCGCTCGGTTTGCGATTACAAAAATCTCACATGGGAATAAATCAGCTCCTTCTGGGGATAACAGAGTCCTTTCAAGGGATTATTTATTTTACAGTCTTTACACTACGTTTGTGAAACAAAACGTGCTCATTAGTACTAAATAATGCTTCGAAGACAATTCATGAACAAGTGCTTTCTTACTATTTTGAAAATATATCTAGTTCACAGCACTGCATTTTGAACAAAACTCAGTAAACAAAATTGGTAACCAAACTACTACAAGCCCTGATGCTGCTTGCAAGAGATGAGGTGAGTACAATTGATGACATTTTTTTTTTTTTTGCTTGACTCTCTGACATACCAAAGGCATGCAAGTATATATGATATGAGAAAACTGCTTTTAAGTTCATTACTTTTCAGGAGGAATAAAGCATTGTTTCAACAAGCTGTAAGGGTACCAACAAATTCGTCCATGCCTGTAGTTATAGGCATAGCACATGCGTGGGTTTACTCCGGGTGCTCCATTTTCCCCCACAGTCCAAAGACATGCAGGTTAGGCTAAGTGGTGGCTCTAAATTGACCGTAGGTGTGAATGTGAGTGTGAATGGTTGTTTGTCTCTGTGTGTCAGCCCTGCGATAACCTGGTGACTTGTCCAGGGTGTACCCCGCCTCTCGCCCATAGTCAGCTGGGATAGGCTCCAGCTTGCCTGCGACCCTGTAGAACAGGATAAGCGGCTACAGATAATGGATGGATGAATGCTCTGGGTATGTATGTGTGTATGTTCACTGCTTCAGATGGGTTAAATGCAGAGGAGGAATTTCACTGCACTTGAGCGTACATGTGACAAATAAAAGCTTCTGAAATTAATACCAGAAACCTACAGGTTAAACAGCACATGTATGTGCAATGATATAGTAAGGATAATGATTTATAATCACACTATCCAGTGTCACCCAGAGGAGGATGGGTTCCTTATAAGGTTCTTTTTCTTTTCACCTCGGGGAGTTCTTCCTTGCCAGAGTTACCTCTGGCTTGCTCATTTGGGATAAATGTAAGTATATTTAATTTCTATCTGGATTTCTGTAAAACTGCTTTGTGATAATGTCCATTGTTAAAGGAGAACTGAAGCATTTTTAAACTTGCTTTATTTCTTAATTAACATGTTATTCAATTATGTTTTCGGTTTTAGTAACCTTATATCGTGACTCGTATTGGCAACTATTGCAATTAAATATTATACTTATCGGCCTATTCGGTTTTTAGCCATGTTGAATTTAGTTTCTTTGGTCCACGGCAGGCGTCGCTTATCCGCTCGATCTTCACGAGACTTATGCGAGACTTTGAAATGTGAAGACGTGTCAGCCAGGTGTCAGTGCCGCCATTTTGAAAACTGTTTTCCAAAGAAATATTGCACAAAAACGAGTTTAAATGACGAATTCTGCCTACTTTTTTTCAAGCTTTCCTGATTGCCATCAAAACAAACAAAACTTCCAACTTGATTACAGCAGCATTCGAAAGATGGCACGCGCGTCTTTTGACACCGTTGGCAGATGTTGGTCACTTTGATTTCCGCTGTACGTTTTATTTCCATCCTACGATGTCTCGCACAGGTCTCAATGAATCTCATTTATGGCCATTGCATTGACATATGGACTGATATATTACATAGCATATTTCAAACACTCATAACTTGCTATAGCAGCGACAAAATAGCTATCAATGAGATAAATAGAATTTTGATGATAAAAAAATTTGCCTTCAGTTCTCCTTTAAAATCACTATATAAATATAAATTGAATTGAATCAAACGTGTATTTATTCTATCCACATTCACTGGATATGAGCAATCGCACACTCTGATTGGCTACTGTACTACTAGGATATCAGCTCATATACTGTGAGTAGAGAAAAACAAAATGGAGGCATGCATCAAGTCAGATATATCACTTTGTTATCAGGTATTTAAAAGAAACAGATATAGCTAAAATAATATAATCCCCCCCCCCAGTATTGCCTGTTCCACACTCCAGCCCAGTCGGTGGCTGTAATGCACCTTTAAGTTGGTTTGCCAACCGCCAAAAAACCCTAAAGAAGAAGAAGAAGAAGAAGAAGATGGCGGAGTGTGTTACTGAACCAACCAAGGATGAAATAAAAACTCTACTCAAAAACAAAACCCCAAAAAATACAAAAAAAAAGGCAACAAAATATGGAATGAAAGTATTTGATGGTAAGAACATATCTTTTTTATTTTTCAAGAATTATTATTATTATTATTATTATTATTATTACTATAGCATTTTTCACAAATTGCTACTGTCATTTTGCTGGCTTGTTTACATTCTAAGTGGAAATGATTTTGTCGGACGTTTTGTATAAAGTTTTATTTATCGAATTTGCAAAAAAATAAAAATAAAAATGCTCTGTTTCTCAAAATCCAGTGAATGTGAATAGAATAAAACAGTTCTTCCACTCAATCTCATCATACATGGCTTATAGCTATCAGCTCATGTACGACTCGATTTCATGGAATAACTGTTAATTATCATATCACGCAGATATAAATTCAAAAGCAGCAACAAATCAGTTTTTGTCACTGATACAGAGATGTACTGAGGTTTACATGTATCCAGCTGACAGGCGTGACATCTGATGCGGCCTTTTCAAGGTTCAACATGATGTGCATTCTGATATGCTTTTCTGCTCAGCCCATTTGTAAATAGTGATTATTTAAGTTCCTGTCAGTATGAACCATTCTCTGAACTAGTCTGTCTATTCTCCTGTGACCTTGCTCATCAACAAGGTGTCTCCACCTGCAGAAACTTGATGCTTTTTGTTTTTTCGTGCTATTCTGTGCAAACTGTTGTGCATGAAAATCCCAGGAGATCAACAGTTTCTGAAATATGCAAACCGGCCTGTCCGGCATCAGCAACTATACTGCAGGCAAAGACACTGAGATAATGTTTTTTTTTTCCCCTCATTCTGATGTTTGAGCTACATCTGCATGATTTTATGCATTGCATTGGTGCCACATGATTACCTTCTACACACTTCAACAAATAACAAATGTTTGCAATCTAGGTATAATTTTTGATAACATACTTGTTACACTTGAACCCTATATTAGGCCATTCACGAAAAATGGCTTTTTATTAACTCCACAACATCACCTGACTTTGACCCTTACTTAGTTTGAAAGATGTTGAAACCTTGATCCACGTTTTCACAACCTTGTATGTGGATTACTGTCATTCCCTCTTCTTTAGCATTTCTCATAAAACTTTAAAAAGACACACATTTTCAGTATTCAGCTGCTGGAGTCCTTATTCATACCACATTTATTACACATGTATTCCAGCAGCGACACTGGCTCTACTGTTCACAGAGAGTCAAATACAAACTTCTTGCTTACAAAGTGCTACGTGGCCTCACCCCGCCTTATCTGTGAGCCACTGCAGCCCTACACCCCTGCTCGGACTCTCAGATCCACCAAACGTGGTCTGCCGGTGGTGCACAAGACCAGACTGATATCACGGTTTGGGACTTCATGTCCTTTGTGACTGTAGGTCCTTCTCCCAATATGTTTAATATCAATTTTACCTTTTCTCCCAAAACTTTTCACTTTCTTCTTCCTGCACAAATATATACATGCACAGAGACCTTGAGTGTTAGAAAGGCACTATATAAGCAAACACTTATTATTATTATTATTATTATTATTATTATTATTATTGTGTCTTTTCCTTTTGGTGTGTATTTGTATTGTTCTTTAGTGCCAGGTTCAACCTTTGGACTTAAAGGTGCTTACGGTGATTGTCTGCAGCTCTAGAGCAGTTTCTTGTCTTTCCTGATTAACCCCAGTGCTCCAACGATTATGGAGATTGTTGCTGCTTTGCTTTGCTCTTTCAGTCTCAAGTTCCAGGTCCTTATACTTAGAAAGTGTCTCAATACACTGGACAGAAATA
This sequence comes from Neoarius graeffei, assembly GCF_027579695.1. Taxonomy (NCBI): domain Eukaryota; kingdom Metazoa; phylum Chordata; class Actinopteri; order Siluriformes; family Ariidae; genus Neoarius; species Neoarius graeffei. The sequence continues at coordinate 78,779,573 of NC_083575.1, forward strand.
TCTTCATATCTTGTCTTTTGATATATTGTCTTTTGTATGTTTATCTGTATGTTTTGTATGTTTGATATATTATCTTTTGTATGTTATCAGTATCCAAGGGTTCTTTCTTTCTTTCTTTCTTTCTTTCTTTCTTTCTTTCTTTCTTTCTTTCTTTCTTTCTTTCTTTTTTTTTGGTGGTGCTTTTCCAGGCTGTGGTTATGGGCACATCCCAAAGTAATGTTAATTTAATTACTTAATATTCAGTCACAGTGGCTGGCTGGTACCATGCATGAGATATTTATTATTGTTATTATTATTATTATGGCTGTTCCAATTAGGAGTCACCACAGTGGATCAGATAATGTCCCTCCATCTCCTCCTGTCCTCCATATCTTTGTCCTCTTTCACCACATCCATAAATCTCATCTTTGGTCTTCCTTGTTCATTTCCTTCTACCTGTCAACTCCATCTCCAGCATTGTTTTCCCAGTATACCCAGGATCTCTCCTCTTTACGTGTCCAAACCATCTCAATCTCGCCTCTCTCATTTCTCACTTTGTCTCCAAGTCATCCTACATGTGCTGTCTCTCTAATATACTCATTTCTAATCCTGTTCAACTTCGTCACTCCTAATGAAAATCTCAGCATCTTCAGCTCTGCTGTCTCCAGTTCAGCAGTCTTTTATTATTATTATTACCTGGTGCAATATTCTATTTCAGTTGAAGTACTATTCTTATTCTTATCTCATCTCATTATCTCTAGCCGCTTTATCCTGTTCTACAGGGTCACAGGCAAGCTGGAGCCTATCCCAGCTGACTACGGGCGAAAGGCGGGGTACACCCTGGACAAGTCGCCAGGTCATCACAGGGCTGACACATAGACACAGACAACCATTCACACTCACATTCACACCTACGGTCAATTTAGAGTCACCAGTTAACCTAACCTGCATGTCTTTGGACTGTGGGGGAAACCGGAGCACCCGGAGGAAACCCACGCGGACACGGGTAGAACATGCAAACTCCGCACAGAAAGGCCCTCGCCGGCCACGGGGCTTGAACCCGGACCTTCTTGCTGTGAGGCGACAGTGCTAACCACTACATCACTGCGCCACCATATATATATATATATATATATATATATATACTTTTCTTGCACTCTATATTTTGTTACTGTTTATTCTTGACTCTTTTTCTACCTGTGAGCTGCTGTAACATGTAAATTTCCCCACTGAGGGATGAATAAAGTTTATCTTTTATTATTATTATTACCTGGTGGAATATTCTATTTCTATTCCAGTCACAAGTATTCCATCAGTGCAATATTCTATTTCAATTGAAGTACTATTCTTCTTTAGCTGTGTATATTATGTAGGCTACATAGCCTGTGTTTTTACTTTTTTTGTTATATATATATATATATATATACACACACACACACACACACAGGTTTTAAAAAAACCTTTTATTGCACTCTATATTTTGTTACTGTTTATTCTTGACTCTTTTTCTACCTGTGAGCTGCTGTAACGTAAATTTCCCCACCGAGGGCTGAATAAAGTTTATCTTCTATTATTATTATTATTATTATTACCTGGTGCAATATTCTATTTCTATTCCAGTCACAAGTATTCCATCAGTGCAATATTCTATTTCAATTGAAGTACTATTCTTCTTTAGCTGTATATATTATGTAGGCTACATAGCCCGTGTTTTTACTTTTTTTGTTTTTTATATATATAAATATAAATATATATATATATACACACACACACACACACACAGGTTTTAAAAAACCTTTTATTGCACTCTATATTTTGTTACTGTTTATTCTTGACTCTTTTTCTACCTGTGAGCTGCTGTAACGTAAATTTCCCCACTGAGGGCTGAATAAAGTTTATCTTCTATTATTATTATTATTATTATTATTACCTGGTGCAATATTCTATTTCTATTCCAGTCACAAGTATTCCATCAGTGCAATATTCTATTTCAACTGAAGTACTATTCTTCTTTAGCTGTGTATATTATGTAGGTTACATAGCCTGTGTTTTTACTTTTTTTGTTTTATATATATATATATATATATATATATACACACACACAGGTTTTAAAAAACCTTTTTTTGCACTCTATATTTTATTACTGTTTATTCTTGACTCTTTTTCTACCTGTGAGCAGCTGTAACATGTAAATTTCCCCACTGAGGGATGAATAAAGTTTATCTTTTATTATTATTATTATTATTATTATTATTATTATTATTACCTGGTGCAATATTCTATTTCTATTCCAGTCACAAGTATTCCATCAGTGCAATATTTTATTTCAATTGAAGTACTATTCTTCTTTAGCTGTGTATATTATGTAGGCTACATAGCCCGTGTTTTTACTTTTTTTGTTTTATATATATATATATATACACACACAGGTTTTAAAAAACCTTTTATTGCACTCTATATTTTGTTACTGTTTATTCTTGACTCTCTTTCTACCTGTGAGCTGCTGTAACATGTAAATTTTCCCACCGAGGGATGAATAAAGTTTATTATTATTATTATTATTATTATTATTATTATTATTACCTGGTGCAATATTCTATTTCAGTTGAAGTACTATTCTTCTTTAGCTGTGTATATTATGTAGGCTACATAGCCCGTGTTTTTACTTTTTTTGCATATATATATATATACAGGTTTAAAAAAAAATTTTATTGCACTCTATATTTTGTTACTGTTTATTCTTGACTCTTTTTCTACCTCTACATGCGTGTGTGTGTGTGTGTGTGTGTGAGAGAGAGAGAGAGAGAGAGAGAGAGAGAGAGAGAGAGCTGTACATCCTTCTTTTGTCTCATCCTCCCGTCAGTGCTGTAATGGGGGCGGGGGGACAGACAGAGCTATAAAAGCGCGCGGCCTCCATCCCGGAGCCGCAACGGTGTAGACTGGTGCACGCGCACGGATTAACAGAGAGAGAGAGCGCTGATAATTAACTTAATAATATAAAATCACACGTTTTGTTTTGTTTTCTCCTGAGTTGCTTTAAACGGAAATTACTGCACGGATTTTGTTTAATCCGTTCTTTCGAACCCGTCCGTTTTGAAGAGAAGTCTCGTGCGCTCCGGGAGGATGCTGGCGCTGAGCTCGCGCTGCTGTTGCTGCTGCTGCTGCTGGCTGCTCGCGCTGCTGCTGCTGCTGCTGAGCCACGCGGGAGTCAAAGCGGCCAACCACCACCACCACCACAACAACAACAACAACAACAACAACAACTCCATCAAAACGGCGCCGCTCGGAGACGCGCCGACCCCCGACCCCGCCGCCGCAGCGGCCACGCGCCCCGGCAGCGCGCCTCACGCGCCCGCCAAGAAGTCCAACATTCCCGTGCAGGTAAGCCGCGCGCGCGCTGACAACAGGTGCCTTTATTTCCGGATCTCCAAGGCGACGGTCTTAGGGCTGCTTCCTGTAACCTGCACTTACACTCTGAGCACGAGCGCTGTACAGTCTCAGAAAAAAAAGAAAAAAACTGTGTGTGTGTGTGTGTGTACCTTTCACACACTCTTACCTTCACTGTGGAAACATGCATGTAGTGCCAACTTAACAAACAAACAAACAAACCACTACATTAAATATACAAGAGACATCCTTAGTTTCTCAAAGTGCAGTTTCTAAAGGTACACTAGTCCATTCACACAACCCCAATTCAGTACCTTCAGTTCAGTTCTGAATATAGTCAGACTTTTCCATTTTCTTACATGTCACTTGCGTTTAATATTAAAAGACTAAAAGTTCTCTTTACTCCATTCTGGCAAACACAGATACATAATAATGCATTTAAACAAGCAGAGTGAACTGTCTGTTATTACTCAAATTACTATTATAACATAATTAATCAAACTCTACACTTGCAGCATTTTGCAGATGCTCTCAGAGTGGCTTCCAGAAGATATCTGACATGGAAAAAAAAAACAAAAAACAAAACCATATCCTCACGCTAAAACAAATAGATCAGGACCGAAACATATTATCAAGGTACAGGAATTAGGACATCAAAGAGAGCAGGACATTCTTAACCCTTAACAATAATTTTCTTCAATAAGCCGTGTCAATCTAGTGCTTGTTTAAGCGCTTAGTGAACTTTAAAAGTGTTTCTTGTGAATATGCATAAATTAGGCACTTTCCATTCTGTCTCCTCAACCACGGTCATCATCAGAAACCTTTGCACATTACCAGACAAGTATGATTTATTCTTTGTGTTCCTGTACACACAGATAAGTCACTAAATCACATCAGCTGTCCTCGATGTTATCAGTCATGTGCTCATAACATTCCCCAGACTAAACATGTGCCAAAGTGTACACTGACTGACCACAAATCTCTCCCCTTCTTTTTCTTTTTAAACTAAATTTTGTGCACATTTCTGAACACTAGATTTCCAAACAGTTGATAGTTCTGTCGCTTCCGTGGAAAGCTATGCAAAATGTAATATGATGCTAATATCACGTTATGAGACTAATGACCCAAACAGTGGAAGTTTAAAGAGGTTAAAATACACCGAATTTGAGGGTTTTCGTAGGTTATATGACCAATAGACAGTGAAGCCAGGTCTAACAGGGTTATACAGTGCAACTTAAATTATTATAATTGTCATATTAAGCCTTGAGGAATGGAAATAAATGGAAAACTTCCTTCAGAATTGTTGATTTATGAGAACACGCAGTGAAACTCTCATATGGATGTCAATGCATAAATAAATAAATAAATAAATGAAGGATTGGTATGTGCATGCATATTGTAGCTCCATTTTTCACCATCAGTATTTTGATGTGCAAACTTTAACACATGGCATGGTGATTAAACTATAAACTATGAATCAGCCTTATATAGGTGTGAAAAAGTTTTAATTTTAGACTACTATCTGTTTTTCTGTATGTCTAGAATCAAGCACAAGTTGGATTTGGATTTTCTTGCCAGTGTCGTAGTCAAGTCACTAAACCTCGAGTCCGAGTCCAGTCTCGAGTCCCCACTGTTCAAGTCCAAGTCAAATCCAGGTCATTAAAGAAAATTTAATAGCCCCAGAATCGATTTCACTATTGATCTGAGTCTAGTCCAAGAACAAGACTCCAACCGCACCATTTGACGGTGGCTGTTGCTGCCTTTATGTGAAACCATCTCTGCTACTGTGTTGGACTAAGGTTACTGCTCGACTGCCCCATTTTACTTAATAGATTACAGATAAAAAGCTTGTTCATCACTCAGCAAGCCCTGTCCTCTATCAACAGGGCAAATAACATGAGAGAGGGTTAACACTAGCGAGTTCATCGCTCAGCAAGCCCCGCTATCAACAGAGCAATGAACAGCGTGTCACTTCCTTCTCTGGGTGTGGTCTTGCCAAATAACGATTGAAGTTCGAGGTCGTCTCCGTCGTCTCCTTGATAGTTCTACATATGGAACACATAGCAGTGCATTTTTTCCCACTGCACGAGAAATCTAAGCCAAGCGAACAATCCTAGGGGCTTCTCTCCAGGCATTTTAGCACCATTAACGTTAGTTTGTTCCTGAACATGACGTATGAACAGGTGAATGTGCATTCTCTTGCACAAAATTAGCCTAAAAATTAATGTAGACATAATTAGAAATACCAAATTATTATGGCATGTTACAAAAAATAAAGAAAAAAATTAGTCCTCGTCTCCAAGTTACGAGTCCGAATGCAGTTAATGCACAAGTCTGAGTCCGAGTCATCAGTGCTCAAGTCCAAGTCAAGTCACGAGTCCTTAAAATTAGGGCATGAGTTCTGGACTCAAACCTGGTTCTTGCTGTATTATCATTTCATTTCATTAGCAAGTTTAGTAGATATGTAAGAAAATGAGGAAAACCAAACCCTTTCAAAGTCACTCAGAGGTTTGAAATACGTTGGAGAGTTGATTGTGACGCATGTGTGCTGCAAACTCAGAAAAGCAAAAAAAAAAAAAAAATCAAGACTTTTCCTTACATCATGCTTCTCACTTGTGATTCTTTCTAAATTTAACACTCTTGGCACTTTGTTAAAGACTGAGAACATTATATTCATATTCGATAGGAAAGAATCAGATTATTAATAGTTTTATTCAAATCCCAGCTTTTCCTGCTCATAAAACATGATATGAAAAAAAAAAGCTTGAAGTCAGCAGAGTTACATCATAAATCATAATGTTCTGTCACGCCAAGGGAAAAGAAATAAACAGTGATGGGGAATCTATCTTAGTGACGTCTGTCAGGTCAGAAAAAAAAACATACAGTCCGGGCGCTGATCAAGTTGATAAAGTAAGGTCTCTGTCGTTCTCTGTGTGGTGTGTGGTGCTCAACAATCTTCCAGATCCTTACAACTGATCCCGCTGATCCGTTCATCTGATCTGACCACAGCGTGATCCACACAGAGTGCAGCAGCTTGTTGCTGGAGTTACAGATAGACAGTTGGGCAAATGATGACAATTAACAGTGGTGCTGGTGCTTTTTTTTTTGTTCTTTTTTTTTTTCCAGCAAGCAGTCAGTGGCCGGCTTCCAACATGCCCGAAGCGCTCAGCACTGACCCTCTCATCCCATCTAAAATGCTTGTTTATGAGCTGGGTAAATAAAAGATAACAGTGTCGATGTTGGCGGGAGAAAGTGTGGCCTGTGGTTAGCACCAGCTTCATGGCTGGTTCCTTTTTTTTTTTTTGCAAGGAGCCTGAGGCGTATTTATAGACTGCATAAAACTGAAACTGGAGGAAGGTTCGTCTAAATGAAATTCATACATCAGGATGGATTTATTCTGCGGCTTTTCACTTTGTTGCTTTCAGCCCGGTTTGATGTAGTGAACCTTATTAAGGATCTGATGGTGATGCCAGGAAATCAGAAGTGTTAGACTGATGGAAAGCTGGCCCAAGTATTGCAAAAGCAAGTAGAGCACATAGCATACTGGAACTTCATGCAAGCCTCCAATGTATGACAGATGAGGTGTTGAGTGTAGCTTTTATCGCTCTCTGGATAGAGGTGACTCACTGAAGTGTTGGACGAGTTTGAAGTTCGAAGAGTAAATTCACCATCTCGATAGTTTGCTCAGCTCCCTGATAAACGTATCATGGTTTTTATCTGCATTTAGAAAGCCGCTCACCCCCTCAAGGGTTCCAGGTCACTATCATTAAAGGATAAGTGGAGGATTTAAACATAAGCTTACAATAAATGAGCCCCACTTGTTTATGCTAATACACTGCAAATTAGAAGTGGAAGGGAAACGGGCCACCCAGTGTTGTAGGCTAATGCCAAAAGAGAAGCAGTTCATTTGTGTTCTTGTCACATTAGCGGTGTGGGCCAGCAGCAGATATGTTTTAGTTGTATCTTTTGGCACTTTGTTGATGAAGACTTCCTCACTATAAATAATAATGGTATCGGGTATTTCCATTTGCCCTCCCCAAAGACGTATAAATCATAAAAACATCAGTTGAAACTTGGAAGTCGGAGAGTGTTTTGGTGAAAAGAAACCCCCAGTGGGAATTCTGAGAAACCGTGCATGGGTGGGCAGCAGGTTTCTCTTGTTTTTTGTGCTTTTGCCAAAAAACGAGGTACTGGCATGGCCATGGCATGCTTCACTCCTTTAACCGTGAGTGCAGCAGTAGGGATATGGATTCAAGCTGAACTCTGCATGAATATAAGACCTGTTTCTCATCAGCTGCTCAGTTTCCCTTTTTTTTTAACCAGTTCCTTTATTTAATTTGACACGGTGGTTCCATTAACGAGTGGGGGGGACCAGATTGTTTGTTGGATCTGGCTTGTAAAGAGAGGAAACAGGTCTCTGCTGCCCCCTCTGGGGTTAAGTGGCTGTTTAGTGACGCTAACGAGCTGAGAGAGTGAACTAAACCAGCCCGAGGTGTGATGGCTCGTTAGCGCTAGATGGGCTAATCACACCTCTCTCAGTCCTTCGAGCCTGCGAGACGCCACGACCGCTACCACCTGGCTTAAAGCATCTCACAACCTTTATGATATCCAGAGCTTGTGATGTCGAGTGTCCAATTATCCGTGCTCATTAAAACCGTTTGTTTCCTCACTCAGGTTAGCTGCGGCCGTTTCTCATAGGCTGACTACGCCTGTTTATGTAAATCGTGTCAAATGAGTGACAGGCTCACATTCAAAAGTGGCCCTTCAGTGGTTTACACACACATGTTTCATGGTGGAGAGATTAACCTTAAACTTGGGCTTCAAACAGCGAGAGAAAGCACAGGCCGCCTCTATGATCTGGCCCTCGTGGCCTTTGAGGCTGGATAGCATTTGTTTGCTCAGTGACATTGTTTATTTTACTCCGGGAAACCCTCTCAGCTCTGTAACACCATTCATGGTGTCGGGTGTCCATTCTGATTCCTCAAGGTCAGATCCAGAGAGGCCCAGAGGCCCAGCGGTTCACAAACCTTATGTGTGAAACAGCAAACCATTCACAATTGCATGTTCCGCTTCAGAGTTCCTAACAGACCAAAGCTTGTGTCTCGGCTTTGAAACACAATCTCATTCAATTTACTTTATTTACAAACCTTTCTTGGGAGCGTATGATGGAATTATTTAGTCATCAGTACGACTTAGAGATGGTGATTTAGACTGTGCTGAAAGACAACTCAAATCTGTAAAGCCAAAAGCTTAGTGGTTGCCTTTTTTGTGCTGGATGAAGAAATAACAAATCCACCAGGGATGGATATTATGCAGCAATTCAACACTGATATCAAATCCCAGGAGTGATGGGTTTGTGGAAAAGATGAGGGAAAATATCGGAGTTTCAAGCCAAAGACCAAAAAGGGTTGGTTTGTAGAATCCATTCTTCTCACCAGATGCTTTATTCATCTACTATACACTTTCTATAAACTTATCACCTCCATATGCACTCATTCTCTCCAAACCACCAACCTTACATTCTTCACTCTCACAGCTACATACCTTTCCTATTAGTTCCAGAGTAGGTACTGAATAATATACTTTAAGACGAATAAATGAATAATAATGTCACCTTCTATCCTTGGGAAGATAATCTTTAAAAGAAAAAAGTATATACTGTATAAGGGACACGTTCAAGTAGTTAACTGCTTTGGCTTATTATTGAATTATTTATCTTAAGGCACGTTATTCAGTAAGTACGGTGAAACTAATTGAAAAAATACATAGTTACGAGACTGAAAATTGGACTCACCAATGGTGAGTCATAGGTTGATTCAGAAAGATGGAAAAGCATAGGGCGGCATGTCCAGCATTCTGGTAGCACCCATGCTTTTACACCAATCCAGGATCAGCTTTCTTTAAACATTTTTAATTAAATATGGGTTCCTGAGATAAGTTGATTGTTTTCTGATCACAGCATGATGTCTTGAAGTGTTTCAATCCTCTTGTACCAGAATTTGTGAACTTGACAAGTTATGTTTAATGTTGTGGAAAGTCCGCAAAAGAAGTTAGTCCCTCATATTACTTGCGTTAAACAGTCTTTACCTTCTCTCTCTCTCTCTCTCTCTCTAAGTTTATATATATATATATATATATATATATATATATATATATATATATATATATATATACAGTTATCTAATCAGCCAATCCCATCCGTAGCTGCTTATCCTGCCCAACAGCGTCACAGGCAAGCTGGAGCCTATCCCAGCTGACTACGGGCGAAAGGCGGGGTACACCCTGGACAAGTCGCCAGGTCATCACAGGGCTGACACATAGACACAGACAACCATTCACACTCACACCTACAGTCAATTTAGAGCCACCAATTAGCCTAACCTGCATGTCTTTGGACTGTGGGGGAAACTGGGGCACCTGGAGGAAACCCACGCAGACACAGGGAGAACATGCAAACTCCACGCAGAAAGGCCCTCGCCTGCCACTGGGTTCAAACCCAGGACCTTCTTGCTGTGAGGCGACAGTGCCCTCAGCCAATACCTTGATGCATAAAATCACGAAGATAAAAATCAAGAGCTTCAGTTAATATTCACTTCTTCAAACATCAGAATGGGAAAAATTGTGATCTCAAAGTGTGACTTTGAGTATTTCAGAAACTGCTGATCTCCTGGAGTTTTCACACACAACAGTGTCTAGAGTTTACACAGAATGGTGCACAAAACAAAAAAACATTGAGTGAGCGACAGTTCTGTGCGTGGAGACAAACATCTTGTTGATAAGAGAGGTCAATGGAAAATGGACAGAATGGTTCAAGCTGCCAGGAAGGATATAGTAACTAATAACACCTCTTTACAACCGTGGTGAGCAGAAAAGCATCTCAGCATGCAACAGCAGAAGACCACATTGGGTTCCACTCCCGCAGCCAAGAACAGGAATCTTAGAATCAAGAACAAGTTCCTATTAAAGTGGCTGGTGAGTGTATATTTAACAGTTATTCCACAAAATCGAGTCATACATGAGCTGATAGCATATCACCGAGTCCGCTATAAGCCATGTACAACAAGATTCAGCGGAATAACTGTTTTATTCTATCCACATTCACTGGCGTTTGAGAAGCAGAGCATTTTTATTTTTATTCTTTGCAAATTCAATAAATAAGAACTTTACAGAAAACGTCTGACAAATTCATTTCCACGTAGAATGTAAACAAAAATGCGACGTGACAGTAGCAATTTGTGAAATGCTAAAATAATTCTTGAAAAATAAAAAAGATACATTCTTCCCATCAAATACCATATTCCAAATACCAAATTCCATATATTTTTTTGTTGTATTTTTGCCGTTTTTGTTTTCGAGTAGAGTTTTTATTTCGTCCTCAGTTGGTTCAGTAACACGCTCCGCCATTTTGTTTTTCTCTACTCACAGTATATGAGCTGATAGCCTAGTAGTAGAATAGGCAATCAGAGCATGTGATTAGAATAAATGTGGATAGATGTGGATAGAATAAATATAGACATACAGTATATACAGCATGTCATATTACCGAGAAAATATAAAGCACTCTCTACTGAAATGTTACAGCAATGCCCAAGTGTTATAAAGTGACTCGTTCCAGAAATCCTAAATAAACATCTCATCTTAGAGCATTTCACAATATCAACAGTTAGATGCATTAAAAAAAAAATCCATTTATGTTGAGGATCCTCCATAGATGTCCCAGTGTAAGTTGTTACCATAGAAAGATACACGTGTATTAATATAAACCTCTGATTTATTTGCCTTGCAGCTGGAACTAATGTCAGAGCTGCTGTTATCGAAAATTAGGTATCAACATGATATTAACACACACGCCTAAGACCATGCACAGAATAATTAACTGTTAAGAAAACAGAAACGTGCAACTCAAATTTTCATCTCAGAGAAACGGACAGCGTAGCCACAGCAGGGTTCGTCTCAGACTTGGTGTGTATTAGATGATCGATGCTCAGCTGGACTCTGTTACAGAGCAGAGCCTGCAAACACACAGAGACTGTTTACACGTGTCCTCATATTTGTCAGTTGGTCACATGAAAGTTTTAGGAATGTCATGGGTTTCATTAAAATTCAGATCTTATTGATTTTGTGGAAGGCGGTATAACTTAATATGAGCAGAACAGTTCATATGAGTGTAATTTGCACTAAGTTAAGGCACATTAGTCACTCGTGGGACAAAAGTTACAATTCATTGCTGTTTCTTTGCATGGAAATCATGTTCCCGTTGGATGTTCTTGCAGACATTTGCAACAAAAATATATATTTTAAAAAAACCTCCAAAAAAAGTGTTTACAAAAAATGATTATAATGTTTTTTAATGGAAAAAGTGTGTGCCATTTTTTTTGAAGCAGAGGCAGCATTAAGATCATGTTGGACTTGTTTTAAGGAAGAACCTCTCAATCGTTTTTGCTAGTATCTATCTATCTATCTATCTATCTATCTATCTATCTATCTATCTATCTATGGAATATAAATCGAGACTAATCTCCTTTACACGTCCATATAAACTCAATTCATTTCCATTTTATTTGGAAAGCGCTTTGGTTTGGACTGACGTGACTCCATAAGAAATAAAACATGGCAATGAAAGACCAAGTGGAAAACTAGATGAGTGTCGAAAGAAATCTAATGTCAGTTTAAGGCAAAAGAATTCAATAATACAAGTACAAAAATCTCAACTTACATTTAAACCCATCGAGCTGTTTCGAATCTGCATTAGCTTCAGGGATTTTTTTTTCGAATGTCATAGAGGATCACGATTCAGTTCCTCGACCGTGTCGCCGCTCTGAGCGGAGAATTCAATAGCAAATATTGATTTCTTGGCAGACATATTCGTGATAGGCTTTGGACGAAATTAAAGGCAGGTCCCAGGGCACATATGGCTTAATTGCTGTGCTGAGCTTTAAAGTTCAATGTGTGTGATTTATAAACATGTTGAAATGTTTAAATCAAATGAAATAAATATTGGGGCAAGATTTTAGAGGAATGACAGCATGAGATATGAGATTAGATTACAGTTCCAAATAGGTCATCATACAATACACTCTCACACACACACACACTTACATTGACTTTGCTGCTCATTTATTCTTTTGCCTTGTTTGCCTTGATCATCTCAGTACAGCAAACACATTAATCCTTGTTATGTGAGCAGATTAAAGATTAATAAAACAAACTGGAATGCGCATGTAAGCCATCATGCCTCTTATGTGCATCACTGAATATCATGTTACATTACATCCATCTCCAAGTACGTCCATAATATAATAAAACATTTCTTAAGCATTTGTTAAGCATTCTCACAAATGGTCACTTGCTTTTATTATAAGAGACTGGATTTTTTTTTGTAAGATTTATTTTTATTGGATTGAAAACATTAAAAGCATTTCTAGACAAAATACTGGGTCTGTTTTAAATATAAGTACCATACACTCTGTTAACAATTTTTTTTTTTTTTTAAATTGGTTACCTTCTGGAGTGAATATTTAGTCGTATACTTGGGCGGTACAGGGGTGTAGTGGTTAGCACTGTTGCCTCACAGCAAGAAGGTTCTGGGTTTGAGCCCAGTGGCTGACGGGGGCCTTTCTGTGTGGAGTTTGCATGTTCTCCCAGTGTCTGTGTGGGTTTCCTCCGGGTGCTCCGGTTTCCCCCACAGTCCAAAGACATGCAGGTTAGGTTAATTGGTGGCTCTAAATTGAACATAGGTGTGAATGTGAGTGTGAATGGCTGTTTGTCTCTATGTGTCAGCCCTGCGATGATCTGGAAACTTGTCCAGGGTGTACCCCGTCTCTCGCACATAGTCAGCTGGGATAGGCTCCAGCTTGCCCGCGACCCTGCACAGGATAAGTGGTTACGGATAATGCATGGATGGATGGATAAAAATATACTTGGCAATTGATTATCATGATCGGAGACCTGATGTCCTAGATTTGGCTCAGGTGAAAATATTTAACTTATAACGTCTGGTTAGGATTAGAAATGTTTCCCTTCATGTTACGGCGACGTCTGGAAGTTTTGTTTGAAGTTTCTTCAAGAAAGCGTACACAGGTATGAAATTTCACACCAGTATAAATGGATCTCTCGTGTGTGAAATGTTAATTTCTTGAATTTGTTATATAGTCTCTGTATAATTATGAAGACTAGACCAGCTGTAATGTCTCTCTGCCCTTCTGTGTGGTTGTGTGTGTGTGTGCTGAGTTGAAGTGATAAAAATCATTCCATACTAAACCAAGGTAAAGCCAGGCAAGCTAGGAATTTTTCTTAGCTTTCCTAAAATGTAAAAAAGTTCATACAAGTGTGTGTTTTTCAGCGATTTGGCTTCAGAGTATTTTAGTAAGCAGAAGTGAAGCAGATGTGAACGATGAGGTGTGAGAGTTGATTGGTCTCTCTGTCTCTAGGTGTACGGCAGTGAGAAGCAGTGCAGCAGCGATAAGGACTGTGCAGTCAGTAGTTACTGTCACAGCTCGCAGCACGCTTCGTCACGATGCGTCAACTGCCGCCGGAGGAAGAAGCGATGCCACAGAGATGCCATGTGCTGCCCTGGAAACCGCTGCAGCAACTGTATGTATCATATATCAGCTCATCCTGAAGCTGTTCCACTTTCTTGTGCATATTATAGACTACAGTCTGTCTGAGTTTAAGGATTTAAGATTAGATTTGTGCACTTAGTGAGTCCACAAACTCTGCATTCACACTAGCAAGGCAACAAATCAGTCGTGTTGTATAGTGTTTGCCTCTTGCTACTGTTGTCACTTGTAGGCATGGCCTGTTCAGTGTTTTGTTTTGGGGGTTTTTCAGTTCCAGTGAGAAACTGTCGTAGCCACTGAGAGGTGAAGTAAATAACAATGATTATCTGATTATAATGGTACCTGTCAAGGGGTGGGATATTTTAGGTAGCAGCAAGAGAACAGTCAGTTCTTGAAGTTGATGTGTTGGAAGCAGGAAAAATGGGCCAGTGTAAGGATCTGAGCAACTTTGACAAGGGCCACATTGTGATGTCTAGTTGACTGGGTCTGAGCATCTCCAAAATGGCACATCTTGTGGGGTGTTCCCGGTATGCAGTGGTTAGTACCTATCAAAAGTGGTCCAAGGAAGGACAACCGGTGAACTGGCGACAGGGTCCTGGGTGTCGAAGGCTCACTGATTCGCATGGAGCATGAAGACTAGCCCATATGGTCCAATCCCACAGAAGAGCTACTGTAGCACAATGCTGGCTAAAACAGAAAGGTGTCAGTATTAACTTTTTCAGCAGTTTGTGCTACAGTAGCTCTTCTGTGGGATTGGGCCTTCGTGCCCCATGCGACTCAGTGAGCCTTCGACACCCATGACCTTGTTGCAGGTTCACCGGTTGTCCTTCCTTGGACTACTTTTGGTAGGTACTAACCACTGCATACCGGGAACACCCCACAAGATGTGCCATTTTGGAGATGCTCAGACCCAGTCATCTAGCCATCACAATTTGGCCTTTGTCAAAGTCACTCAGATCCTTACACTTGCCCATTTTTCCTGCTTCCAATGTGCCATTATAATGCGATAATCAATGTTATTCACTTCACCTCTCAGTGGTCATACATATATCCATCCATCCATCCATTCTCTGTAGCCGCTTATCCTGTCCTACAGGGTCGCAGGCAAGCTGGAGCCTATTCCAGCTGACTATAGGCGAGAGGCGGGGTACACCCTGGACAAGTCACCAGGTCATCGCAGGGCTGACATATAGACACAGACAACCATTCACGCTCACATTCACACCTACGGTCAATTTAGAGCGTCATATACAGTGTATATATATATATATATATATATATATATATATATATATATATATATATATATATATATAAACTTCTAAAGCTAACGAGCTTAAGAATAAATCAAAGTATTCAATTACAGTGTGAAAATTGTCATTTTCTCTCTTCTTTGAAAATTACTCTCTTCTAAGATTTATTTTTTCTTCATAATATCCATATACACATTTAATGAGAGGTCATATGCTGTATATGACAGGATGACATCGTGTCAAGTTGAAATATCTTGACCACAGTCAAATTAACTATTATAAAATTCCATTAAACCAAATATAAGATTATTAAACCCATTTCTAAACATTTTGGAAAAATTTCAAGCTTGAAATTCTTTTGGCAGATCATTTTGCTCATATTAAGCATGGATTTTTGAAAACGAAGCAATAATCAATTAAAGTAAGAATCAGTATTTCTCAAAGTCAAGGATGGATATTTGGTAGGATGATTTCTTCCAAGTCAGGCAGGTGTGTGTCACTGAAACGGTCCAGCTTTGTACGTACGCATAGGACTGTGGGTGCTTTAAGAACACAATGGATACAAAGATGCATCATTGAAAATTCTCCGAACAAAGGATTCGGTCCTTGGTAGGATCTGAAGTCTGTTGGCAGGATTCGATGATGTGGCATCCTTGAACTGCAGCCGTTAAGGATCCTTTCTTGACATTGAAAAACACACAATGACTAGAAATAGGTTTATTAATATTAAATTCGAGTTGGTTTTTGGTTATCTTATAATCAGAAATAATGAATGCGATATTTCAATATATTCAAGGTATTTCCACTTGCTAAGCTGGTATATTTTTGCCAGGGGAAACCACAGTTGCAGGTTTTGCATGCATGAGAGTAGATTTTGCATGCGAAGAGTCAATGGGAAATAATTGCAGGAAAGAAGTAAAGTTGTGAGCGGAAAACTGAAGAAACCACACACACGCCAAAGAGTCGGTCTGGGGAATTATTTGAGCCGGTTGTTTGAATTTGTCGCTTTACCACGTTGTGCCTATCTGAATTCAAATGTCTTTCACTGACACGTACTGTCACTTTGTCTTTTGCTAGTGTGAACGTACTGTAGGGTTAGAAGGTGCTACATCCATACCATATATGAAGAATACCATTCAATCTGCATGTATTATATGGAGTTTTCAACATTGGTAGCATGTAAACATGATTTTAAAAATGTTATGTTTCTTGCTTTATGAGTTTAATTTAGCTAAGTGCGACTGGATGGCCAGACATTAGACATTGTTGCTTTAATCATAAATGTATACTGTATATGCAGCAGTTAACAAATTACTTTTACTGAAGGAAAACATTTTGTAGTTTTTAAGTTTTTGTATTATGTAGTATGAAGCTACTTCATGTTACATTATTATTATTATTGTTGTTGTTGTTGTCGTCATTTACATTTATATTTACATTAATATATCTCCAGGTAACTCATCATGAATATTTCCAGGTAACGCATACTGAATATTTGCATGCTGCCAGTCACACTGATGCCACATTTCTCTTCTCATGTTTAGTTATCTGCGTCCCGTTCCCCGAGAACCTCATGACCCATCACATTGCACCTGTAAAAGAGCACAAAAAGCTAAGCAAAGACAAGGCCTGGAAGAAGAGTGGAAAAGTCCAGACCAAGGTCTCTCTCAAAGGTGTGGGAATTCATATCGAAATCTTTTTTATGTCTGTGGAGCTCAGAAACCAGTTGGGAGAGTTCAGCATATTTCTGTGCATTTAGTGCATGTGACCTCAGTTCATGCCACTGATTGTTTGTGGAGAGGGAGCGCCAGACTGTGAATACAAACATAATTGCCTGTTGCTCGTAAATGAACCGAACCCTGATCATTCGGCACAGCTGGAAGCATGCACCTAACTGCAATCCACACTGATCTTCCTACTCCTTTTTTAGATAATTGATGGATAAATAAAACGATGTGCAGTTAATAATTAGTAGCAGTGACAAAATATTTTGACATTTAATCCTATTACAGGAGATTCGAAATAAATTAGCATAAGGTATTAATTTTAAAATTGGTTCTGAAATTGAAATAACCTCAAAGCATACCATTAAGCAATTAAATACCGTTCTATTTATTATTAGGTCTTGCAAAATTAGATGGCTTGCTTGCAGAAGGAAATTAGCTGGCTTCTTTAAACACTGAGCACAGAGAATAGGATTTATATAACCTGTTTTTGCAGGATGTGGTTGTTGTACGGTTCAGCCAAAAACAAAACAAACAAAAAAAAATTCCACAGTCTTTGGTTTTGTTCTGGCACTGATACCAATCGGGTTGCATGTTTAATCGGCAGGCCAATATATTGCACAAAAATCTCACATAACACAGTAACATAGATCAATAAATATGCTATGCTAACTATCTCACTGAAAGAGTGATCGAAATCACCGTGACGAGCAGCCGGATTGAATTGGTTAATAAATCAGGAAGACTTTTGCTGTGATTGTATGGGGTGCCATATCTCTCTCTTTATAGACAGACCTTCTAAAGTAATTTGAAATTCAGTGTAACAACCAGAGCTCTGGATGTGTTTAAACTCCTGAAGGAGGAAGCCAAAACAATGTAATGGTCTCATTTTCCTCCGTTCCCTCTGGACAATTTGGATTTGCAGTACTTCCTCGGCAGAATTGCTTGATTGTTTACAGTGGGGGTTATTATAGCAAGCATGCTGATTTGCTAGGGGGGTGTACAATACCTGCAGGCTCCACAAATATTGTAATTCAGTACGGATAATGTAATAAGTCCATGGATTTGTGCTGTGCCATGTAATCTACGTGTTGGACTTTATTGTCCATGGAATATGCAGTGTTTGTTCCTTAAAATTCAAACCATGTAAATGTTCCCTCAGAGGTACAACACTGGCTTTTACGATACAATTATTCAAGCTTTAGGATCCAACCGTACTTGAGTGTTGAGTATGTACTCATTTTCCACTACCTTTTACTACTTTTACCACTTTCTTAGAAAACCAGGAATTTTCCACATTGGTTCTACGTAGATCTTTTCCAAACAAAAGAACTCAATAGGGTGTTAAACCTTTTTTTTTCAAGAATGTAGGAAAGTTCTCATCTCATCTCATTATCTGGAGCCGCTTTATCCTGTTCTACAGGGTCGCAGGCAAGCTGGAGCCTATCCCAGCTGACTACGGGCGAAAGGCGGGGTACACCCTGGACAAGTCGCCAGGTCATCACAGGGCTGACACATAGACACAGACAACCATTCACACTCACATTCACACCTACGGTCAATTTAGAGTCACCAGTTAACTTAACCTGCATGTCTTTGGACTGTGCGGGAAACCGGAGCACCCGGAGGAAACCCACGCGGACACGGGGAGAACATGCAAACTCCACACAGAAAGGCCCTCGCCGGCCACGGGGCTCGAACCCGGACCTTCTTGCTGTGAGGTGACAGTGCTAACCACTACACCACCGTGCCACCCCTGTAGGAAAGTTTACTAAGGTTAATTCAATGCTATGTATTTTGTACCTTGTACCATGACCTACACTCTTGGGAGTGGCGGGATTGGGGTTGAGGGGGTTGTCTTAGGGGTTCCTCAAGGGTTCTTTGGATGGATGATGATTCTGGCTTTCTAAATGGGTTCTACTTAGGCTATCAATTCTACAACTATCAGAATTCTATATTAAACTATCCATTAACTAGACAAATATCCAAAAACCTGTTGGTTTTTCCCAAAAGTTCAAGCAAATAAAGTGATATGTAAAATGTCATATCATTGAGGTACTTTAAATTAGCTTTCCCATATGCTTAAAAAAAGGATTTCATCTAACACCCTGAGGGATTCTTTGAGTTGTAAAGCTTCTATGTCAAAGTCAAAGTCCCTCCCAGGCCAGGACCTGGTCTTCCCAGGCAGTCTCCTGTCCCAGTACTAACCAGGCCCTTAAGGTGCACCGGGCAACGCCGATCTCCATTTCCATAGACCTCAGCCTCTCGCCTATTACGTAGATAGGGTTACGGTGGGGGGCTGGTCCTCTGGTAATCACAAGAGTTTGACTCCCTACTTGCATCTGTATTGTAGCGTACCTCACCAGATGGCAGCAGGTACCATTTTTATGATGGTCTTTGGTATGACCCAACTGCAAGTAGAACCCACAATCTCCCAGTCAAGAGGCGGACTCGCTAACCACTAGGCCAGCTTGCGGAAGAAAGCGTCTATGTCAGACCCTACAAAAAGGGTTGCTGGATTGAGTTGCACTAGTTAGAAAGCTAGAACCAATTAATCATCCAAAGAAAACCAGGATCAAGGTTGAAGGATCAAGAAGAACAATTTAAAAAAGATAGAACTATTAACCATTCCAAAGAACCCTTGAAGAACCATTGTTTCCAAAGAGTGTAAGTAAAGTAACGAACAAAATAAATACATACCATTCTTCTACATTCTTGGAAAAAAGGTTTAATCTAGTATCCCAATTGGTTTTTGGATTGTATAGGTTATGAAGAACCTGTTTAGTAATAAATATCAATTACCTATACAGAAACCCCCTTAAGAACCCCTTTTTCTAAAACTACAGATCTGTAAAGAGATAAACCAGTAAGTTCCTTTAAGTTTGCTTTGCCAACCCTTGGAACAAAAGGTTTCATCTAGCACCCTGAAGGATTCTTTGGTTTGTAAAGGTTTTATGTAGGGCCGAGGCTTGTTGCTTTAAGTAGAAGTTCTCTAATAAGCTAGAATCAGTATATCTCATTTACCTAGATTAACTTTAGTTACCTTCCCAACACTCTTAGGGGGAAAAAAGTTGCATCTAGCACCACACTGTACTCTCTTACCCCTTTTCCACCAACAGGGAATGAGTTTCGTTCTGGTTCGTGGAACAAATTTTGAACCGTTCAGAGCATGTCAACCAAAAATAAATTGATTTGGAAACTGAAAAGTTGGTTCCCAGCTGGAACAAAAATATATCTGGTTTTTCCAGCACAAACTATGATGACATCAGTGGGTGTATCATTAGGTTGGAGAGGAAGCAGAGTGCAGCAATGGAGAATGGAATGGAAAAGCATATACCTTCAGATAAAATGGAATGAAAACAATTATCTGCAACAATAGAACAAAAGCTTGCAGGTAATCAATGCGCTTCACTATCTTGCTACTACTGTTTACTCCCATTGTGCAACACCTTCCGTTCATGACGCGTCCTTGATTACAACGGTTCTCCTCAAAACTGGTGAAAATATGGGCTGATTCACTACCTGGCACCAAGGTTCAACAAATCCTGAACAGAACCGGTTCAAGAACCCATTCCTTCTTGATTGAAAAGGGGTAACAGTGTTTTAAAGGCTTTGTATAGAAGCTTACAACAGAGGGTTGTTGGTTCAAGTAATCCTCAGAACGCTAGAACCATTAACTATTTGAAGAACCCTGGAGGACTGTAGGTAATTAAAGATACCAGTGCCACTGAGGTCATTTTAGTACAACTAAATATGATTGAAAAAAGAAGGTTTAATCTAACAATCTTTGGGTTGTAAAGGATCTAGATAAGTACCTTTTATAGGAATCTGCATCTATTTACACTATTCCAAAGTCTCCTTAGGTTAGTTAGCTTTCCCTAACTCTAAGAAGGTTCCATCTCACACATTGAGTTGTGGCAAAATAAAATGCTTCCTAACCAAGCATTCCATTGATATGGTGTCATTTTTACTGGATTGTTTCAATGTTTCACTGTAGTACAAAATGACAAAAATAAAATGTTGAACTGGGTTCATCCCCATGGTTTGTGCATAGGTCATGAGGGCGACCCTTGCCTGCGTTCCTCAGACTGTTCGGAGGGTTACTGCTGTGCCCGCCACTTCTGGACCAAGATCTGCAAGCCGGTACTGCGCCAAGGTGAAGTGTGCACCAAACAACGCAAGAAAGGCTCGCACAACTTGGAGATCTTTCAGCGCTGCGACTGTGCCAAAGGCCTGGCGTGCAAAGTGTGGAAGGACGCCACGTCCTACTCCAGGTCCAGACTGCACATGTGCCAGCGGACCTGAGAGGAGCAAGGGAGCGGTGGGGAAACGAGGGAACTGCACCGGAAGGCCCTTTGTTCCCTCCAGGGAGCGAGGTGGAGAGGAATCCCTCTGCCCAGGACTCAGAAATATGTGAAGGGGAATCACGGATAAGCGAGAGGAGATTACAGTGAGACAGAGATTAATCTGGGCCAGTGTGTGTGTGTGTGTGTGTGTGTGTTTGTGGGTTTGCAATGGATGATTGATGTTCACTGTTGATGATTGAGGTACATGATAAGATAGAGCTTTGGATCGTTTTTACCAAGCATCTTTTCATGATTGTTTTTTGCTGCACATGTTTTGAAGAGATTTATTTGAAAGCCATAGCCGTAACAACATGTAATGAGGTCATGAAATAATTTCGCTGTCTGTAGGAATTTAGGTTTGACAGTGATTTTGAAAACAAGACAGAGTTATCCAGTGATGAGATGCATACAGATTTCATACGCATTCCACCAGGCTTCAGGATAATCTATCAGAAATAACCACTATGTTCCATGAATTCCACAAAAAAAAAAAATCTTTTACTGCTCTGTAACACACTCAAGTATATAACCACATGTTTATGTCTGTTAGGTCTACCACATCTCATTTCAAGCTTGTTACTTTTTATAAGCACTCATATTGTATATTGTGAAAAAAAAAATAGCGCACTGTCACTTAGTCTCAGCATCATTTGAATTTGCAGAAGGGTACCATGCCTCAGAGCTGCTTTACTGATTTAGGGCTGTATTCAGTGTTGGTGATTAAAGTCCACAAATTATGTCGGGGAGAAATACAGTACTGTGCAAAAGTCTTGGGCACATGTAAAGAAATGCTGTCGACAAAAAATGGCGTATTTGTTGCAACATTAAAAAAAATACTATAAACAGTAAGCCATAATAAAGGAAACAAAGTCTATATTTGGTGTGAGACGATCCTTTGCTTTTAAAAAAAAGTCTCAGGTACAATGATTACAGTTTTATGCGGAAATGAGCTGTAGGTTTTACTGAGCATCTTACAGAACCAGAAATGGTTCTTCTGGACACTTTGTCACACTCGCTTCTTCATTTTGCACCAAAACCCAGCAGTCTTCATTATGATTTCTTTTTTTAATCTGAAAAGTGCTCTCTTATGTAATATGCTGCTCAGATACAACCTTTTTCTTCTGTAACATTTAATTTTGTGCTGGAAAACAAACGTTTGGACTCTAAAATGTTTTTGTACTGATTCGATAATGTAGAAGTCATAAAATAGAAATCTATAACAAAGATTGTATGAAAGAAAAAAAAAACACAGGGTGCCGAAGACTTTTGCACAGTACTGTATGTAAGCTTATAAAATAGCACTTGATCCAGCACAATCTATTCTGTTATTTTACTTCTTAATTATTTATATCGTGCTTATTGACAACTTAATGCCAGGAAGTCATCATAATGTGTGCACATGATATTGGTTATTTTATCATGCTATTTTGATTTGTTTAATAAAATTAATAAATAATGACAATGTTTTTGTTAATTCTATACACTCTCCTGGAAAGAAAACTTGTCCACGGTTTGAAGAATAAGCTGACCAGGCATTCATCTGCTACACTTCCAGCTTACTTTAAGTTAATTAATTACTTTGTACTTAAATACAGTACCAGTCAAAAGTTTGTACACCCCTACTCATTCATAGGTTTTTCTGTATTTTGACCATTTTCTACATTGTAGAACAATACTGAAGACATCAAAACTATGAAATAACATCTGGAACATATATGGAATTATGTGGTAAACAAAAAAAGTGTTAAAAAAACAAAAGATGCTTGATATTTTAGATTCTTCAACATATCCAGCGTTTACCTTGATGCCGCTTTGTACACTATTGGCATTATCTTAACCAGCTTCATGAGGACGTTACCTGGAATGCTTTTCAATTAACAGGTGCCTCATCAAAAGTTAATCTGTGGATGAGTTTCTTGCCTTCTTAATGTGTTTTGAGAACAAACAGTAAATAGTAAATAATAAAAATACAGTAAATAGCCCTATTCCACAACTGCAGTAATCCATACATATTATGTCAAGAACCAAACAACTAAGTAAAGAGAAATGACATCCATCATTACTTTAAGACATGAAGTGACTATTAATTAATAAAGATAAAGAAAAAAAACATTGATTTAGAAGTTGTGTCCAAACTTTTGACTGGTACTATATATGAAATAAACAATGTATCTTTATGATACAATGAATGAATGACCTAATTAATAGTAGTGTCAATTTTATGTATCTAATATTTACAGCCCAAAACGTACATTTCAGCACAACATATTGTGGTTACATCAAACTGGTGCTGGATTTAATCGTGCTCCAAACTTGACGTGAGATCATGCAAGAAAATTGGGTTCAGAAAGAGTGCGACTGAGACACGCCTTCTGAATTGCGCTAAAGTTCAGAATTATATCTGGATGCACAATTTCTGTATGAAAGCCTCACTGGACACGCTGAACACAACTCTGAATACAGCCATTAGTGAACAGTGGCATGGGTTACAGTTTACATGGTTTCAACTAAAGAGCAAATTGAGGATACGGTAAACTGAGGGTTCCTGTCCTGCAAAACAAAGCGCAGTTCTCTGAAACTGTTTATTTTTTCCTCCTCTTTTTTCACAGAATGTCATTAATAACTAAAATATGCATTGAGAATCCAAGAAATAGGCACTGCTGTTGGTTTTACAGATGTTGCCTATTTGTACAAGGAAGGATCTTATGATCGTAAGTCTGTTTTCACTCGGCAACATCCGTTCCCATCAAGAACACATGAAACATTACGATTAATGACAACACCTTCTAAATATCAATCCAGAATCTCCGAGCGAATACAGGATTACAGGAACGGGCTCAGATTACAGATCTAGTCTTATGACGCCGGACATACTGTATGGGTCAAGGAGAAAATATGGCTACAGTATCACAGAGTGATCAAGGAAGAGAAAATGAAATGCCTTCATTATTAAAGCACATAGATAACCATGTGAATAACATAACATCATTAACTTCTTATTCATGCACACTTTTGACAGATTCGCTTTAGGATTCTAACCACTTGTTTACAGCTTACAACTTTCGTGTATAGGTCATTTTAAAGAATCTGTAGATTCACAGCAATGCCTTATCTTATGATTGTGAATTTTAGAATAAATAACTGTAGCCAATAATATTCATTATAATTACAAATTGTCTATTTTGTGGATTTTTTTAATATTGTATTTTCCTGTCAGTTAATAATAAAGAAGTAATAAGCTCTTATTGTAAATAACAAGGAAACTGAAATGAAATGTATTTAAAAGCAATTGTATATCATGTACATATGATGATGGGAAGTATGCAGGCTGTGTGTTTGGTACGGAGCCTTGATTAAAAGCAGCAGTTGAATCTAAAGCTGCTATTATACGAGAGTTTTAGCGTGCATTGAAGTGCAGAAAGCCTATTTTACAGCTTCGGTTTTGTCTACACAGTTGCATTTTTAAAATATATTAAGGTCTCCATAGAGAATTATGACTATTAAATTATTTTTCAGAACGCCTTGAAATGTTTTGTTCAAATCACCTTTCATGAGTCCAGATTGTCCATTTGTTTTCTACACTTGTTCCTGAAAACAAAAGAAAACACAACAAAAATGATATTGAAATTTGGTGCCCTATTTTCTCCTCCCTCCAGGGTGTATTTACAATGTTTAAATGATTAAAGAATGTATTTTGTATTACAAGCCTGGCTGATAATTTCTGAATTTGCATTGAAATTGTGCTTTTAAAAGGTCAAATGCCTCATATATTTATTAAAAGAAATTAATTAAAAATCATAGTTACAAATAATATTACAAATTACATTATAATAATAACATTACAAATAATAGCTTGTATTTGTGAAATAATAGCTCAGTGTACTACTTCATCAGAGCATAGAAATGAAAATGTGGAAAGAGCTGAAAAACTCTTTCACACATATAAACTAGATTTGTAAATTGACAATGTGTTCAATTTACTCAAACTCATCACTTGGTATTTATTAGATGAAGGCACTATATATACTACATATATAACAATATATATAGTTTAGCATAGCATGTATAATTTTTGACTGCTTTCTATAGTAATACAGGAGACACCTGAGAAGTTCACATTTTTGGGTTTTTATCCCCCTCTGGCTGAAAGGCCTGTAGGGGGATTATGTTGTGGTAATGTCTGTCCGTCCGTCCATCCGTCCCAGGAAGGGTCCTTACATTCTGAAATCAACTACTCTCACAATTTTTGGAGGAATTTCACAAAACTTGACAGGATTCTTTGGTATATATGTTGGTAATACGCATATTGTAATTTAATTAAATTCAGTCACATTTTACCAGAGTTACAGCCCTTGATTAACAACCTTGTATTTTCACAATTTCATGAAGGTGTGCTCGCCTTCTGACATCAACGCCTCTCACAATTCTTGGACGAATTTCTCGAAGCTTGGCAAAAGGCCTTGTTATATGAGAGTAATACACATATTGCGATTTAATTTCGTTTGAGAAAATTTTCCCAGAGTTTTGACCCTTGATTAAATAACTTGTACTTTGACAATTTCATGAGGGTGTACGTTCTTCTGAAATCAACTCCTCTCACAATTTATAGAGGAATTTCACCAAACTTGGCAAAAGGCTTTGTTATATGAGTTATATACATATTGAAATTTCGTTTAATTTGGGCAAATTTTACCAGAGTTATGCCCATGATTATGAGCAAACTTGTACTTTGGCAATTTCATCAAGGTGTGCTTGCTTTCTGAAATCAACTTCCCTCACAATTTTTATCCCCCACTGGCTGAAAGGCCCGAAGGGGGATTATGTCGTGGCGATGTCTGTCCGTCTGTCCCGGGAAGGGTACTCACCTTCTGAAATCAGCTCCTCTCACAATTTTTGAAGGAACTTCACAAAACTTGACAGGATTTTTTGTTATATGTTGGTAATACACATATTACAATTTCGTTCATTTCAGTCATATTTTACCAGAGTTATGGTCTAGTTGCCTGTGGGGGAAATTGTGCCCTCAGAGCACTCGTTTAGATAAAGCAGTAATCAGACTAAACACATAGAATTTGTTCAGCAAAAAACAGTTCACAGAATGGGAAAGGACATGGCATGTGTAAGATGCATATTTGCTTCTGGTAGGGGAAAATTTTGCTATACACTGACTATCAAGGTGAACTTTGACCTGTGAATTCATGAGCTTCAGGCTTGTGCACCAATAGAAAACAATGGAGGAACTGCTTATTACATCACCCTCACTGTTTTCTTACTGTTGCTTGGTAAAAATGCCATCTCTTAAACCAATATGTGGGAGGGCATTTGTGGCAAAAATTATTTTTTTCTCTCTCTCTCCCTCTCTCTCTGCCTCTGTAAATTTATCATTATAATTTATATAATTTATAATTTATGCATGTACTGGGGCTGCATAGTGGTGTAGTGGTTAGCACTGTCGCCTCACAGCAAGAAGGTTCTGGGTTCGAGCCCAGCGGCCAGCAAGGGCCTTTCTGTGTGGTTTGCATGTTCTCCCTGTGTCTGCGTGGGTTTCCTCCGGGTGTTCCGGTTTCCCCCACAGTTCAAAGACATGCAGGTTAGGCTAATTGGTGGCTCTAAATTGACCGTAGGTGTGAATGTGAGTGTGAATGGTTGTTTGTCTCTGTGTCAGCCCTGTGATAACCTGGCGACTTGTCCAGGGTGTACCCCGCCTCTCACCCATAGTCAGCTGGGATAGGCTCCAGCTTGCCTGTGACCCTGTACAGGATAAATGGTTATTGATAATGGATGGACAGATGGATTTATGTAGTGTGTACACTACCATTCAAAAGTTTGGGGTCACTTTGAAATTTCTTTATTTTTGAAAGAAAAGCACCGTTCTTTTCAATGAAGCTCACTTTAAACAAATCAGAAATACACTCTATACATTGCTAATGTGGTAAATGACTATTCTAGCTAAATTCTACTAAATGTCTGGTTTTTGGTGCAATATCTACATAGGTGTATAGAGGCCCATTTCCAGCAACTATCACTCCAGTGTTCTAATGGTACAATGTGTTTGCTCATTGCCTCAGAAGGCTAATAGGTGATTAGAAAACCCTTGTACAATCATGTTAGCACAGCTGAAAACAGTTTAGCTCTTTAGAAAAGCTATAAAACCGACCTTCCTTTGAGTAGATTGAGTTTCTGGAGCATGACATTTGTGGGGTCGATTAAATGCTCAAAATGGCCAGAAAAATGTCTTGACTATATTTTCTATTCATTTTACAACTTATGGTGGTAAATAAAAGTGTGACTTTTCATGGAAAACACAAAATTGTCTGGGTGACCCCAAACTTTTGAACGGTAGTGTATATATATAATATATATATTATATATTATATATACACATTCTACAGAGGCACCATCAAGAACATCCTGACCAGCTGCATCACCGTGTGGTAGGGCGCCTGCACCGTGTCCTGCTGCAAGACTCTGCAGCGCACCGTGAGAGCAGCTGAGAGGATCATTGGTGTCTCTCTCCCTTCTCTTATGGAAATCTATAACTCCCGCCTCACCCGCAAAGCCATCAGGATTGCAGGTGACCCCACCCACCCATCTCACAGCCTCTTCAGCCTGCTGCCGTCGGGGAGGAGACTGCGGAGTCTCCGGGCCAAAACCAGCAGGCTCAAGAACAGTTTCTTTCACCAGGCAGTCAGGAGGCTCAACTCCCTCCCTGTTCTGAATAAATATTTAAAAAGACCCAAATGAGCCAGTCTTTTGAACGGCTCTTTTCAAAGAACGGATCACAAAGATGCGGATCCCATCAAAATGCCATAAATCCCATCTCTACTATCGCGCCCTGCCCGCGCTGGTTCTTTGAGGGGGGAGGAGGGCAGAGGACTCTGGCTGTGCGGGGCGTGGCTAGCTGCTATCGGTTTTCTAAGCAAAGTCTCTGTTCCAAGTTCCTGGCAGTTTCAAAAGCTTATGAAAAACCTACATCATGTCACAGAGCGTTAATCTCGCGATAAAAAAATTATCGCCGTTAAAATTGAGTCAAGTTAACGCGTTAATAACGTGACATTTTTGACAGCACTAATATATATATATATATATATATATATATATATATATATATACACTCTCAACATTCATTCACACACTGAACTCAGGGACTGCACATTTCACTTTACCTCGCTCATTTGCACTATGCCGCACTACCTCACCTAAACAGCTATTAGTTTATTGTTTATACTGCTTATTTCATGTTTGCCTGCTATACCTCAAGTGCCCTTGACTGTTTATTTGCTCCAATTTATGTGTGTGTGTGTGTGTGTGTGTGTGTGTGTGTGTGTGTATATAAGCGCAGTATCTTCGATGTTCCTAGGACTGCGCTCTTCTGGACTGAGGCTTCAGATGTTGTTCCTGGGATTTGCTGGAGCCACTCTCCCAGTTTGGGGGTTACTGCCCCAAGTGCCCCCACTACCACGGGGACCACGCAACCCTTGACCTTCCACATCCGTTCCAGCTGCTCTTTCAACCCTTGATACTTCTCAAGTTTCTCATGTTCCTTCTTCCTGATGTTGGCGTCAGCTGGGATCGCCACATCTATCACCACCACCCTCTTCTGCTCTTTGTCCACCACCACTATGTCCGGTTGGTTAGCCAGGATCTGTTTGTCAGTCTGGAAGCTGAAGTCCCACAGAACCTTGGCCCTGTTGTTCTCAGCCACCTTCTGTGGTATGGCCCATTGGGACTTGGGTACTTCTATTCCATACTGGTTGCAGATGTTCCTGTATACTATCCCAGCCACTTGGTTGTGCCTCTCCATGTACGCTGATCCAGCTAGCATCTTACACCCTGCTACTATGTGCTGGACTGTTTCAGGGGCTTCTTTGCACAGTCTGCATCTTGGGTCCGATCTACTCTGGTAGATCCTGGCCTCTATGGCTCTTGTGCTTATGGCCTGTTCTTGTGCTGCCATGATTAGTGCCTCTGTGCTGTCTGTCAGTCCTGCATTATCCAGCCACTGGTAGGATTTCTTGATATCAGCCACTTCCTCTATCTGACGGTGGTACATGCCATGTAGGGGTTTGTCCCTCCAGGTTGTCTGTTCCTCCTCCTCCTCTGCACTCTCATCAGGGTTCTGCTGCCTGAGACATTCACTTAGCAGTTCATCCTTTGGGGCTATCTTTCTGATGTATTCTCGGATTTTCGATGTTTCATCCTGGACCGTGGTCTTGATGCTCACTAGCCCTCGACCTCCCTCTTTCCGCTTAGTGTATAGTCTCAGGGTGCTGGACTTGGGGTGGAACCCTCCATGCATGGTGAGGAGCTTTCTAGTCTTGATATCTGTGGCTTCTATCTCCTCCTTTGGCCAGTTTATGATACCAGCGGGGTATCTGATGACTGGTAGTGCGTACATGTTGATGGCTCGGACCTTGCCATATATATATATATATATATATATATATATATATATATATATATGAGTGTTTAGTCTATTTAGAGTGTTTATACTGTTTATATTGTTTATTTCAATTATTCTATTTTCATTGCCTGTTTGCACCGTGGGTCAGAGAGGACTGAAATTTCATCTGTGCTGTATGTCGAGCATGTATAACATATTTGACAATAAACTTGACTTGACTTGATATTTTATATATAAATATATATATATTATATATTTATATTTATATAATCAGCTGGATAGTACAGTGGCTATGCTCACTGACTACGATGCGGGAGATCGGGGTTTGAATCCCGGTTGGGGCAAAACATCATCCAGTAAGGGTCCTTAGGCAAGACCCCTCATGATATATCAGCCTACCTCAGGAATGAGTGAAGACATAACTGATAGAGTCATACCGGCTCAGACGTTGCCCGGGTCAACAAGGTCTGCATCAGTTGCTAGGGAACCAGGGCAAACTGATGAGAAATGGGCTACTGGAACAAGACATCGATGGACGAGGACAGAAAATACGGATTTGCTGGAATGCTACTATACAAGCAATCCCAGAGAGAGGGGATACATGCAGCGAATGCGGGACCATTGGATACTTCGAAACCTAGTCTGGCTAACGCGACTGCAAAGCTCTACGAGCTATTGGTCTGGCCAAGATATTAAGCCCAACCATTTCCCAGAGCCCGTGGTTGACCCGAGATGCTTGACCCACCTCCCTGAAATGCCTCAGTTTGCTACTGGTCGAAGCCAGAAAAGGCTGTGACGAAGCTTAAACCAATCACATCACTCTTTCCTCTGACATATGCGACGCGACGGGGCTAACTGGTAGATTAAACTCTTACCGAAGCCGTTCGGGAGCAAGGCGAAAACGTCCTTCCTTTCAATAAATACCTCCAGGGCTGATCTTTGCTCCATTTTCAATGAGAACTTCCCGTTGAATGCTTTCAATACAGCATCTATGCACAATAGATGCGGAAGTGTGAATGAAGCGCTTCCGGCATAGATTCTGTAAACAATCTATGGCTTCCGGTCGCAGTTCTACTACGTCAGTGCCTTGAACACGCCTCTACCCAGGGCCGTTGGAGATGCTCAAAGTTGATTGGTTCCCGATTTTTCAGGAGCTTGGAAGAGCTGTAGATAGCTTGCCTGGCCAGACTAAGCTCGCAACAGGCCCTCATGTTGCGTCACGCTTAGGATGGGCGGGCCCAGTCTATTCGAAACCCACAATCAAGGCTAACAAAGAAACAGCTATTAGCCCAGTGTTCCAACATCCGTAATCGAAATCTACTATCACAACTAGAGATTAATGAAATACAACAACGATGCTACGGCAAGGGGGAGCCAGGAAGACAGGTCAGCGGGGAGATGTCATCATCATCCCCACAACCAGATGGAAACCTGGAGCCCCCGACGAATACCGAAGCTGAGTTGCCAAGTACCTTCAGAAGATCTACTAGTAGATGTGAATGCTGCTCTGAAGACAATCTCCACAAGAACCATCACTGAGACCAACAAGCTGATACACAGTACAGCAACAGTAATCATCGAGATGCTTGGACACAAGGTGGGCTCAGGACATAACAAACAGTATCCACCATGGAAGAGACGATTAGAGGCCAAGATAAAGGCAGCATGGAGAGAAGTTAGCCAGCTAGCTGAAATACAGAAAGGGAACATGGTGAATAAAGGGGCACCCAGGAAGTACAACTCACTCTCCATACCAGAGGCACTCGAAACTGCCAAACAGCGACAAACAGCTCTGGCCACCCGGTTGAAGAGATACACCAAGGAGGGAGAGGCCAGGAGAATAAACAAGCTGTTCTCCACTGAACCAGCCAAGGTGTACTCTCAGTGGCAGGGGAACAACAACTGGTCAGACCCACTAAGAGCTGAGGTGGAAAAATACTGGAAAGACATATGGGAAAGAAAGGCATCACCCAACACCAATGCCCAATGGTTAGTGGACCTAAGAGCTGACCACAGCAACCTCCCAGAACAAGAACCAGTAACCATCTCAATGGCAGACGTCCAAGAAAGAGTGTCAAAGATGAAGAGCTGGACAGCACCAGGCCCTGATATGATCCATACGTACTGGCTGAAGAAGCTAACTGCACTCCATGAACGCTTAGCAGAACAGATGAACCAGCTGCTGAGGGATGGGACCCACCCAGAATGGCTAACCCAAGGCAGGACAGTCCTAATCATGAAGGACCCCCAGAAGGGACCCATTCCATCCAACTACCGGCCAATTACCTGTCTCTGCACAACATGGAAGGCCCTGTCAGGCATCATTGCGGCAAAAATGAGTAAGCATGTGGATCAATACATGAGCGAGGCACAGAAAGGAATTGGCAGTAACACCAGAGGAGCCAAGCACCAACTACTGGTCGATAGAACAGTCGCCCGAGACTGTAAGAAGAGACAGACCAACCTGTGCACTGCCTGGATTGACTACAAGAAAGCCTACGACTCAATGCCACACACATGGATACTGGAATGTCTGGAACTGTATAAGATCAACAGGAACCTAAGGACCTTCATCCAGAACTCAATGGAAATGTGGAAGACAACCCTAGAGGCCAACTCAAAACCCATTGCCCAAATCAACATCAAGTGTGGCATATACCAAGGAGATGCGCTATCACCACTGCTGTTCTGCATAGGCCTGAACCCCCTCAGTCGGATCATCACGAAGAGCGGCTACGGGTACCAATTCCGTAGTGGGGCAACAATCAGCCACCTGCTCTACATGGATGACATCAAGCTGTATGCCAGGAACAAGCAAGAAATAGACTTGCTGATCCACACCACCCGGATCTACAGCGATGACATAGGGATGTCATTCGGATTGGACAAGTGTGGCCGGATGGTCTCAAAGAGAGGCAAGATGATCCGGACTGAGGGAATTGACCTACCAGGGGGCAACATAGGTGATATCCAAGACAGCTACAAGTACCTTGGCATCCCACAGGCTAATGGAAACCATGAAGAGGCCACAAGGAAGTCAACCACAGCCAAATACCTCCAGAGAGTAAGGCAGGTCCTGAAAAGTCAGCTGAATGGTAAGAACAAGGTCCAAGCCATCAACATGTACGCACTACCAGTCATCAGATACCCCACTGCACTGGCGGCTCGTTAATAGGGGCGATTTGGGCGACGCACTCCCAAACAGCGAGGGAGATTTTTTTTTATCTACTCCTACTACCAACAGTAATGTCATTGTCCAATCAGGCTAAGGTCGCGCCTGGTGTAGCCACGCCCTTTTGGGGCGATTTCTGTCAGGTTCAGATTTGCCCCAAAATCTCCCATTGACACTAATAGTACGTACATTTTTTTCGAAAATCCTGCTCCCAATGCATTTTCTATTAGGTTTTATGTGCTCGCACAAGCAGCGTGCTTACGTCATACGCCTGTTGCGCCGCGCAAGTGTTGCCAGATTGGTTTTAAGTGCATTTTGGCGGGTTTTGAACATAATTTTGGGCTGGAAAACGCAACTTGCGCGGGAAATGTGTGAACATTCTATGAAGATGGCGGCGAGTGTTGAGTGCAACAATACGATAGCGTCTCTGAAAGAAGTTCCCTTTAGTCGTCGTACCAGTGAGGAGAAAACGGCAATCAAACAGCTAGGACCTCCTAGACCGAATTTAAACATCAAGCAAGTGTCTACGAAGGGGGAGAAGACCTACTCAAGAGGTTTTAACAAGAACTGGTACCACCGGAAAACTTGGCTAGCTGGCTGTGATGTAGTCAATGCTCGTTTTTGCTACCCTTGTGTTCTCTTCCACCCTGGAAGTAGCACAGCAGACGGTACAGTGATATCTGATATTTGAATTTACTAGGCAAAAGTTGTTTTTGTGTGTGTGTGTGTTACCAGTGGCAGTTGTTTTACCAATGGCAGTTTAACATTGCCATGTTTTTGTTTTACCAATGGCAGTTTAACATTGCCATGCTTGGAATATTTCAGTAGCCTCAAGTTCTCTCTGACTTGGTGTAAATTAAGCATATTTTCAGTTTTTATATATTGTACAGTATGTGTTCATTGGAGCCAGCAGCACCTTACCTTTTTTCCAACTTGTTAAGCCAAGTTGCACTGACTACAAAACCTTGTGTAACCTTGTGTGTATATAGCTAAATAACTAAAGCCTTTTGTGTTCATTGACGCTTGTAATACTTTAAATTTCCTTTTAAGGCATGGCTTTCTGGAGGAATTCTTGGGAAAAAGCTGCAGAATTTATTTAGAATTATTTGTTGTTAAAATGGTGCAATTCCATATAACAAAAAACACATTAAGCTGCACATGTTTGTTTGATGGTTATGCTTTTCTTCATCTTTTTCAAAACTTAAATAAACACTTGTTTTGGATTTATATCCTGCCACTTTAATTGCATTCTTTAGAATGAAGAAATTAGAATATGTTTATAATTAAGAATTTGTGTCTACTTATTATAGAATACTGGAATAATATGAGAAAATAAATGAGTAATGTAATATTAATTGATTGTGATGCCAAATGTTTTGCTTTGAAGGCTTCACAATGAATCTTCCTTAGTTTTAGCCTGGCAAGCCAGACTAAATGTGAATATTTGCCACTCGTAGGCAAAAAAATCTTTGGCCGCTAGGCGGGTGGGTCTAGTTTACTAGGCTACCTTAGTTTGCCACCTTTAACTTGTTTAGTGTTGCCACCTAGTGGAGAGAAGAGATATTGTCTGTATTGATATCTGAATTTACCAGGCAAAAACAAGTTCGGCCAATTGATTTGCTACCTAGGTCAATTTACTTCAGTCCTGTGGACATTTACGGTCCGTGTAGACATAACGGGGGAAAATTGCCCCTCCTGAAAAAAAATTCAGGAGCCGCCACTGGCCCATTCTATAATTGCAGGTACATTTCAAGTGTTCACTCTGTGAGTCATTGTCAACTCTGTTATCGTTAAACTGGACAATCCATTAATAGAATTGATGGCAACAGAGTTGACATTTTCCACTATTTTGTGTCTTAACTCCATATGCTAACCTCAAACTAGCTACCAAATGGCATGTATAAAAACAGAATTTTATGGATTTTAATTATGTAGCACTTCGTAGGGGTGGGTGGAGCACAGAAGGACAGCAGGCCAGAACTGAGTTCACAAAACTCTTTATTTCTCACTTTTCAGTGGAATATTCACTCTCCCAGCCACACACACATGCACACACACAAGTCGTCTGGTTGGGGAGAGAGCTCTCTTCCTCTACTCTCTCTCTCCTTATGTAGGGCGCGGTCACTGGGGAAGACACACAAACACACGTTAATAGACATCAGGTGCAGTGATTCTGCCACTTACCTTCCCTGACTCCGCCCTCCGGTCACAGACCGACGCTTGACCACGCCCCCGCTGCCACATACCCCACCACCCGACTCAGGCCGGGCGGCCATCCAGCCTGCAGCCGACTCCCCCCCCCCCCCGACGGGAGAGGAAGTCCGCCATGACCATCTGCGCCCCCGGCCTGTGGACCACCTTGAAGTTAAAGGGCTGGAGTGCCAGATACCAATGGGTGATCCGCACGTTGGCATCCTTCATGCGGTGGAGCCACTGGAGGGGCACGTGGTCCGAACAGAGGGTGAAAGGGCGTCCCAGCAGGTAGTAGCAGAGGGCGAGGACAGCCCACTTGATGGCAAGGCACTCTTTCTTGATGGTGCTGTAGCGCCCCTCACACACTGACAGCTTTCTGCTGATATACAGCACTGGACGGTCCTCCCCCTCCACCTCCTGGGACAAAACACCCCCCAGCCCTCTGTCCGACATATCCGTTTGTAACATAAAGGGGAGAGAAAAGTCAGGGGAGTGTAACAGTGGCCCCCCCACACAGTGCAGCCTTCACCTCAGAGAAAGCCCGCTGGCATTGCTCCATCCACTGGACTGGATCTGGTGCCCCCTTTTAGTGAGATCAGTCAGTGGGCTGGTGACGTCCGAATAATTAGGTATAAACCTACGATAGTAGCCAGCCAGCCCCAGGAACTGTCTCACCCCCTTTTTGGTCTTGGGCAGGCCACAATCGCTGCTGTCTTGTTAATTTGGGGACGCACCTGCCCATTGCCCAAGTGGAAGCCCAGATACCGTACTTCCACCCGCCCAATCGCACATTTCTTCGGGTTGGCCGTGAGACCCGCTCGCCTCAGCGGCCTAAGGACGGCCCTCAGGTGTTGCAGATGCCGCGGCCAGTCATTACTATAGATTATTATGTCATCTAAATATGCGGCAGTGTAGGTGGTGTGGGGGCGGAGGACCCTGTCCATAAGCCGCTGGAACGTAGCGGGCACCCCAAACAGCCCGAAAGGAAGTGTAACAAATTGGTGTAAGCCAAACGGTGTGGAAAAGGCCGTTTTTTCTCAGGATAGTGGAGTCAAGGGGATCTGCCAATAACCCTTTGTCAAATCCAGTGTCGAATAAAAGCGAGCCGTGCCTAGTCGATCCAGCAACTCATCAATACGAGGCATTGGGTACGCATTGAATTTAGACACCACGTTGACTTTTCTATAGTCTACACAGAACCGGACCGACCCGTCGGCCTTGGGCACCAAGACCACCGGGCTGCTCCAGTCACTGTGGGACTCCTCGACGATGCCCATTTCGAGCATGGCCTCGAGTTCTTCCCGAACCACTTTTTTCTTGTGTTCGGGTAGCCTGTAAGGGCTGCTATGCACTACCACCCCCGGGGGCGTCTCGATGTGGTGTTCTATGAAGTTGGTGCGGCCGGGCAGGGACAAGAACACGTCCGAAAATTCGATCTGCAACTGGGCAACCTCCGCGAGTTGGGTCGGGGAGAGGTGGTCTCCACAGGGGACTGGAGAGGTATGCGATGTCAATGCTCCCTTTTGAACCTCCGGCCCCAGCACCGCCTTCTCCGGAACCACCGACACCAATGCCACGGGGACCTCCTCGTTCCAGAGTTTGAGCAGATTGAGGTGGTAAATCTGTAGTGCCCCACCCTTGTCTGTTTGCCTCACCTCATAGTCGACGTCCCTGACTCGCTGTGTGACCTCAAAGGGTCCTTGCTACTTGGCGATCAATTTGGAGCTCAATGTGGGCAACAGTACGAGTACTTTATCTCCTGGTGTGAACTCCCTAAGGCACGTACCCCTGTCATACAGGCGGGTTTGCCGTTCTTGGGCCTGCCACAAATTCTCCTGGGTTAGGTGTGTGAGTGTGTGGAGTTTTGCGCGCAGGTCAATAACGTATTGAATTTCATTTTTGCTTGGTGAAGGTCCCTCCTCCCAATTTTCTCGCAGTGCATCTAGGATGCCGCACGGCTTACGCCCATATAATAATTCAAATGGGGAGAACCCCGTGGAGGCTTGTGGGACCTCTCGCACTGCAAACAACAAGGGTTCGAACCATTTATCCCAATTACGTGTGTCTTCGCGAACAAATCTTTTAATTATATTCTTGAGTGTGCGATTGAACCGTTCGACTAAACCGTCCGTTTGTGGGTGATAAACGCTGGTGCGGATCGGCTTAATTCCCAATAACCCATACAGTTCGCTCAGTGTGCATGACATAAATGAGGTGCCTTAATCAGTCAGAATCTCTTTGGGGATTCCAATTCAGGAGATGACGCGGAAGAGCGCCTCTGCAATACTGCGTTCTGAGATATTGCGAAGAGGCACTGCTTCCAGGTATCGCGTTGCATAGTCCACCAGAACTAAAAGAAAGCGGTACCCTCGTGTTGACCAATCTAATGGCCCGACAAGATCCATCCTGATTCTTTCGAACGGGGTCTCGATTAATGGGAGAGGGCGCAAAGGCACTTTTGGAATGGCCGCTGGATTTACTAACTGGCATTTGTGGCATGCCGTACACCACCTACAGACATCGCCGCCAATCCCTGGCCAATAAAACCGGGCCATTATTCGGGCTAGTGTCT
Source organism: Neoarius graeffei (assembly GCF_027579695.1). NCBI lineage: Eukaryota > Metazoa > Chordata > Actinopteri > Siluriformes > Ariidae > Neoarius > Neoarius graeffei. The sequence continues at coordinate 78,817,162 of NC_083575.1, forward strand.
TATCCTGCCCCGAGTGTCCAGCCATGGGATTAACGTGAGCCACCTGGAATACTAATTCCTGGCGGCTCTTTGGAATCAAAAGCTGTGTAATCGGCTCCTTAGTCTGAGTGTCCTGTGTCACTCGATATAATCTATCCCTCATAATGGAGAAATAGGGGAAGGATGGGGTGGCATTTGGCTGGAACATTTGACCATCGATTACTCTCACTTGTTCAAATGCATGCCGCAGAGTCTCGTCTCGCGACTGCTCTAACAGGAAATCTGCAAGGGATTCCCTGAGAGAAGGAGGAGGCTCCTCCCTCTGACGCGGTGATGACGTAGATGGCTCTGTGACAGCTGCTCCCGCCAATGCCACACCAGGACCTCCCCTTGCTGAACTACGGCAGGATCCACTCTTCACTAAATGCCTCATTAACTCCCGAAATCCCGGCCAATCAGTCCCCAAAATTATCGAGTGGGTAAGGCGAGGATTAACCGCCGCCTTTACACTAAATTTTTCCCCTCAAAAAAGAATGTGGACCGACACTAAAGGGTAGTTGTGAACACCCCCGTGCACACACAACACCTTCACCAATTGTGCTCCCCCCAATGCCTCGTCTTGCACCAGGCTTTGGTGGATTGAGGTCTGATTACAGCCAGAGGACACCAATGCCTGATATGTATCCCCTTGGACACTCACTGGTATGCAATATGCTCTGGCCCGATCGAGGGCAGCTCCTGGCGCGTCGGGGATCTGAACCACCGCGCCCACCTCCATTGCTGAGCACTGCTGCTGGAGGTGGCCCGGCTCCCCGCCACGCCAGCGAACCGGCCCGGGCTTCCTCTCTGCACTAGTGCTCTGGGGCTCACTCACCTAAAGGGGGGAAGAGACAGACACGGAAGTGGGAAATGGGAGGGCACCACGGGTGTGGCAGGCTGGCTGGGGTGGAGCCGGCCCCCGCCTCCGCAGTGGGGGAACGGGGTGAGGACGAGACACAGAAGGGGAGGGGGAGAGAGAGAGAGGAGAGGGGAGAAGAGGAGATCTGCTGTCCTGCCATCGGAACAGCTGCCAAATGGTCCTCTGCCAGCTCAATGGCCTGATCCAGCGACACCGTGCGATGGCACTGGACCCACTCCGCGGTCCCTTTGGGTAGTCGGGCGATGAACTGTTCCAGTACCACCTGATCGACAATTCCCTCGGCGTCGTGGTTGTCAGCCCTCAGCCACTGCCAGCAGGCGTCCCAGAGTTGCTGGCCAAACGCGAACGGCCAGCCGACTTCCTCCAGGTGCAGAGCACGGAAGCGCTGTCAGTGTTGTTCGGGGGTGCGCCCCACACGCTGGAGGACGGCCCGGCGGAGGTCCACGTAGACCAGCCGGCTGTCGGCGGGGAGCTGTAGCGCGGCCAGCTGCGCCTCACCCGTTAGCAGGGGGAGAAGGCGCGCCGCACGCTGTTCCACCGGCCAGCCCGAGGCCTCTGCTGCCTGCTCAAAGAGCATGAGGAAGGCCTCAGGGTCGTCATGCGGGCCCATCTTCGTTAGGGTGAGGTGGGAAGCGCCCGCGGCGGTGGAGGTGGTGGACCCTGCCGACGCGAGGAGGTGCCAGAACGCCTGTCGATCTTCCTGCTGCGCCAGCACCAGGGCCTCAAACCTTTGCTCCTGCTCCTTCCTGAGGGCGATTAGTGCATTAATAATAACAGGACTGCGTATGACTAATTTTTAAACAGCTGTCACTTAGTTTATGCATTTATTTTCGTTCTAAATTTTTTTAATGAAAGTACCAGATCTAATTTGCGAATGAATCCATTTTTATTGAGTATATTTTACAATTTATAGCCGGGATTTAAAAAATATTTCACCACTGAGCTACACACTTCAGAACACAATGTAAAATATAACTTGGAGAACTCTTTCAGTTCATTAAAAAGCTTTGAGTCAAATCCTCCACGTTACACTGTAAGTGATCTTTATTCAATGTGTTCTGAAGTGACATTTATTGCTCTATATAGTCAGCCTTCTTGCATTGCAAATAAGCTACCTGTGTGCGTTTTTTTTTTTTCCCCAGTCGAGGACTTGCTGCCATTTTCACGACTGGGTTCACATTTACAGGTCTGACACATCTATAAAACAGCGCAGACTGCAGACTGGGTCTTTGTGCGTCTGGCTGACTGGGCAGAAGGACAAGCAGAAAATACAGAGTGCTTATTCCAAAACCTTTAGCATGAGAAACCACCAGCAGTGCTGGCGCTCTTGATATAATTCCCCTCTGACCGAGAAAGTAGGCCTTAATTGTGTCCGCTGTAAAGCTTGCCTCCTGCTGTGACGCTCAGATGAACGTTTTGAAGTGAAACAAATATGTAACACGCAACTGCTGGGTTCTGTAAGCTTTCAGTGCCACTTTAGAGCGGCGTAAAATACAGCATTACTTTAAGAATGGAGGTAAACAACACAATCAACCACTTCATAAGCACATAACCTTTATGTAGTATTCTCAGCATCACAGCAGGCTTTAATTTTTACAGGAACAAGAAGCTTACACGAATACATCATGATTCACTGAGTTAAGTCTTCAGTGTTTTTCTTTTCTTTCCTTTTTTGCTCAGTATGGATTACAGCACCAACATTACAGTATGCATTTTGAAGAGACTGAACCTCTTTGTATTAACGTTCCTTTGAAGCTGAGTTGGGAGTATATTATTTATGAGCTCGTTATACCTAATAAACTGGCATATAGATATATACACTGAGTTAGGGGTTTATTAGGAATACTCATGGAGTAATTAATAAAGTGGCACACTATTGTATACAACAGTGCACATATTTACTGTTACTTTTTTTTTTACAAAAGTTTACATTTAGTAAAATATGATATTTGGAATAATTAACAGACAGAACTACTTTCTTTAAACCTGTCCATCCATTCATCCTTCTTTCAGGTAAAGGATATTTATTTCCAGACTCTCTCCCTCTCTCCAGCTCTCTCTACATCCAACTGTTCACTTATTTATGAAGTGCACATGTTACCAAAATGAATTACATTAATTCCCTCAGTCTAAAATGGTAATCAAATTTGCTTTCTTTTTTCCCCTTTTTTTTGCTTATCTGTTTTAATTCTATCCACATTCCCTGGATATGAGCAATCGCGCGCTCTGATTGGCTACTCTACTACTAAGCTATCCGCTCACATACCGTGAGTAGATAAAAACAAAATGGCGGAGCGTGTTGCTGAACCAACCAAGGACAAAATAAAAACTCTACTCGAAAACAAAAACCCCCAAAATACAAAAAAGCAACAAAATATGGAATAAAAGTATTTGATGGTAAGAACATATCTTTTTTTCATTTTTCAAGAATTATTATCCCATTTTTCACAAATTGTTACTGTCATTTCGCTGGCTTGTTTACATTCTAAGCAGAAATGATTTTGTCAGACATTTTGTATGAAGTTTTATTCATCGAATTTGCAAAAAATAAAAATGCTCTGTTTCTCAAAATCCAGTGAATGTGGATAGAATAAAACAGTTATTCCATTCAATCTTGGCTTACATCACTTATAGCCATAAGCTCATGTACAATTCGATTTCGTGGAATAACTGTTAAATATTGCATGGACATGAGTGTTTTACTGGGAAATACACCACTTGTATTTTTCATACGAGCTCCATTCAGGGAATGGAGAACCAAAACTGTGACATAAATCTCTATATGTCACTTGTGAGGAAATCAGTGAATTGTTTTGATAAATTTGGGTATTTTTTGTTTGTGAATGTGTTTATATAATAAAAAGAAAAATTACACATTGGCTTGAAGATATGAAGTTTTCTTCTTGTGTTGAAAAAGTTGCATTTTTCATACAAAATATGTCATGGATCTGAGTGACATACTTAAATACTATTGGCTGGTGTTGAGTGGTATATCAGATATACAGTGGTATGCAAAAGTTTGGGCACCCCGGTCAAAATTGCTGTTACTGTGACCAGTTAAGCAAGTTGAAGATGAAATGATCTCCAAAAGGCATAAAGTTAAAGATGACTCATTCCCTTTATATTTTAAGCAAAAACAATTTTTTATTTTCATCTTTTATATTTTCTAAATGACAAGAAAGGAAAAGGGCCCGAAGCTAAAGTTTGGGCACCCTGCATGGTTAGTACCTAGTAACACCCCTTTGGCAAGTATCACAGCTTGTAAACACTTTTTGTAGCCAGCTAATAATAATAATAATAATAATAATAATAATAATAATACTTTCGTTTTATATAGCGCCTTTCAAAACACCCAAAATCGCTTAACAAGGTATCTGTGTAGGTGTGTGTAGGTGCGTATGTAGGTGTATGTGCTTGTGGAAACTACCAGCCAAAGGCCTCCAAGAAAAGATGTGTTTTGAGATGTTGCTTAAACACTGCCAGTGAAGGGGCATGCTGAATGGTGTTGGGTAGTTTGTTCCACAGAAATGGAGCAGCTACATGAAATGCTCTGTCACTGGTGGCCTTAAGTCTGGAACGAGGAATGACCAGCTGGCCCTTGGATGAGGACCACAGGGATCTTGAGGGAGTATAGGGGTGGAGGAGCTCAGAGAGGTAATGGGGGGCCAGGCCATGAAGGGACTTGAAAGTGAGGAGAAGGACTTTGTAGATGATCTGAGATTTGATGGGGAGCCAGTGAAGCTGTTTGAGAATGGGGGTGATGTGCTGCCATGGCCTAGTGCCTGTAAGGATCCTGGCAGCAGAGTTCTGGACATATTGCAGTCTGTCTATGGCCTTGTTGGGTAGACCAAGCAGAATAATAACCTTTCAGTTCTTACCTGGGGGATTTTCGCGCATTCGTCCTTGTAAAAGGCTTACAGTTCTACAAGTTTCTTGGGCTGTCTTGCATGCACTGCTCTTTTGAGATCTATCCACAGATTTTCAATGATGTTTAGGTTAGGGGACTGTGAGGGCCAGGGCAAAACCTTCAGCTTGTGCCTCTTGAGGTATTCCATTGTAGATTTTGAGGTGTGTTTTGGATCATCGTTTTATTGTAGGACCCATCCTCTTTTTAACTTCAACTTTTTTACAGATGGTGTGATGTTTGCTTCCAGAATTTGCTGGTATTTATTCGAATCCATACTTCCCTTGACCAATGAAATGTGCTGTGCCACTGGCTGCAGCACAACCCCAAAGCATGATCGATCCACACCCATGCTTCAGAGTTGGAGAGGTGTTCTTTTCCTGGAATTTGGCACCCTTTTTTCTCCAAACATACCTTTGCACATTGTGGCCAAAAAGTTATATTTTGATTTCATCAGTCCACAGGACTTGCTTCCAAAATGCATCAGGCTTATTTAGAAGTTAATTTGCAAACTTCAGATGCTGAATTTTGTGGCTAGGACGCAGGAAAGGTTTTCTTCTGATGACTCTCCCATGAAGGTCATATTTGTTCAGGTGTTGCTGCATAGTAGAACAGTGCACCACCACTCCAGGGTCTGCTAAATCTTTCTGAAGGTCTTTTGCAGTCAAACAGGGTTTTTATTTGCCTTTCTAGCAATCCAACCAGCAGTTCTTTCAGAAAGTTTTCTTCATCTTCCAGACCTCACCTTGATCTCCACTGTTTCTGTTAACTGCCATTTCTTAATAACATTACAATCTGAGGAAACAGCTATCTGAAAACACTTTGCTACATTCTTGTAGCCTTCTCCTGCTTTGTGAGCATCAATTATTTTATTATTCAGAATGCGAGGGAGTTGCTTAGAGGAGCTCATGGATGTTGATTTTAGGGACAAGTTTGAGGAGTCCGAGAATTTATACAGCTTTGAAATATGCTTCATTTGACCTTTCCTAATGAAGAATTTGAACAAGCCACAGCTCAATGAGCTAATTAAGGTCTGGAAACTTGGTAAAAGTTACCTGAGAACTCAAATGTATTGGGGTGCCCAAACTTTCGCATGGTGTTCCTTTTCTTTTTTCACTCTCCAATTGTACAAAACAAAAATAATACACAAATCTTGCAGAAAACCCTGAAAAGAAATGTGTCGTCTTTACCTTTATGCCTTTTGGTGATCAGTTCATCTTCTGCTCACTTAACTATTCATAGTAACAGACATTTTCAGTGAGGGTGCCCAAACTTTTGCATGCCACTGTATTCGATTCAGCTAGCATGATACTGAATGAGTCGAAAATGAGTAGCTGGATGGAATATATCTGATAGACCATGAAAATAAGCTAGTCAGTATTATTATAATGTATACACATTCCTTTCGGGTGTTCAACGTGTCTTTCTCTATCAAAATTCTCTCAAAATTTTCTGTATTTAATGAAGTAAACTTGGCGGTCATGTTTGTTTACAAATTATCACAATCGCTCACCAGCGTGGAAGTTTTACATCTCCGACGTGTGACGTCACTTTATCTTGACAACCATGCAATATTGTAAACCATATTCACCACACATTCTCCATTGGATAGAGTGATGTAATACACGTAGGATAAGTGATATGCAAACAAGATTGCATGCTATCAAACCAAATGAATGAAACCCACTAGAAGGGAATAGAACACGTTTTTATTCCATCAAATGTGCCTCGTTGGCTATCAGCTCATGTATGACTTGATTTTGTGGAATAACTTAATTATTTGTTATGCTGAAGCACGAAAATATACCTTATAGAACTGAATTATAAGTTGTTAATAGAAACAAACTAATACCTTGCAAGATCTCATCTCATTATCTCTAGCCACTTTATCCTGTTCCACAGGGTCGCATGCAAGCTGGAGCCTATCCCAGCTGACTACGGGCGAAAGGCGGGGTACACCCTGGACAAGTCACCAGGTCATCACAGGGCTGACACATAGACAACCATTCACACTCATGGTCAATTTAGAGTCACCAGTTAACCTAACCTGCAGGTCTTTGGACTGTGGGGGAAACCGGAGCAAACCCATGTGGACACGGGGAGAACATGCAAACTCCACACAGAAAGGCCCTCGCCAGCCACGGGGCTCGAACCCGGACCTTCTTACTGTGAGGCGACAGCGCTAATCACTACACCACCATGCCACCACCTTGCAAGATAAGAATTAAAATCATTAATCATGTGGCAGGCAACAGCACAATGCACAAAATCATGCCAAAACAGATCAACAGCTTCAGTTAATTTTCACATCCAACACCAGCATGAGGGGGAAATGTGAGCTCGGTGATTTTGACCATGGCATAGATGTTGGTGCCAAACTGGCTGGTTTGAGTGTTTCACAATCTGCTGATCTCCTGGGATTTTCACACAAAACAGTCTATACTGAATGGTGCAAAAAATAAATAAATAAATAAATAAAAAGCATCCAGTAAGCATGATTTCTGCATGTTGGAAACACCTTGTTGATAAGAGAGCTCAGAGGAGAATGGCCAGACTGGTTTGAGCAGTTGACAGGAAGGTGAGAGTAACTCAAATAAACAATCTTTATAAACAAGGTGAGCAGAAAAGCAAAGGACTGGAGACCAGAAGTTTAAGCTGAGATACATGAAAGGTAGGGTGAACACGTCGCATGGTGAGTGGTAATGCCAGTCTAACAGAACATGGGTTGATTACCTTCTTGATGAGGAAGGGTCATATAAAAAGCTGGGCTGAGGGTACAGCGACCTCCTCCTCTTGGCTGGGGAACAGTGGTGGTTGGTAACCTAGTGAGCACTGGATCAGAGAGAGACCTGTGGCAGAGGAAGGGAGAGTGTTATGGGCATATTCGATCCAGGGTAGGTACTTGCTCCAAGAACTGGCATCCCTGGATGCCATGCACCTGAGTGCAACCTCCAAAGCCTGGTTCGCCCGTTCTGCCTGGCCATTGGTCTGTGGGTGGAAGCCTGTGGAGATACTACAGGTGGCCCCGATGAGTTTGCAGAAGGCTCTCCAGAACTGTGCAGTGAACTGAGGACCCTGGTCAGAAACAATGTCAGTAGGCAGACCATGTAGGCGGAAAACGTGGTGGACGAGTAGTTCTGTGGTCTTTTTGGCTGAAGGGAGCTTGGGCAGAGGAATGAAATGGACGGTCTTAGAAAAACGATCAATAATAGTGAGGATGCATATGTTGCCACCTGAGTTGGGGAGTCCTGTGATGAAGTCCAGGGCAATGTTAGACCAAGGTCGATGCAGAGTTGGAAGGGGTCTTAGTAAGCCAGCAGGGGGTTGATTGGCTGTCTTGTTCCGGGAGCATGTGTCGCAGGCTGCCACAAACTCCTGGACGTCCTCCTTGATGGATGACCACCAAAAGCACTGCTGGATGAGAGCCAGGGTTTGGGTGGCTCCTGGATGACAGGCCAACTTGGAGCCATGACCCCACTGTAGCACCTGGATTCGCACAGGACCAGGAACAAACAGATGGTTATGAGGAATGTTGTTGGAGTTACCTTCACTGGGGTCCTGCTCCAGGGCCTTCTGCACGAGCGTCTCAACCTCTAGAATGGCGGCTCCCACCAGGCAGCGTGGAGGAAGGATGGTCTCGGGTGGCTTGGACTCTTCTTGGTGGGAAGAGAACATCCTGGACAGGGCGTCAGGTTTGCCATTCTTGGAGCCTGGGCAGTAGGAAAGTGTGAAGTTGAACCAGGAGAAAAAGAGAGACCAACGGGCTTGACGGGAATTGAGACGTTTGGCAGACTTGAGGTACTCCAGGTTTTTATGGTCGGTCCGGACTAGGAAGGGGAGATCAGACCCCTCGAGCCAGTGCCTCCACTCCTCCAAGGCTAGTTTCACGGCCAGTCAGGCCCGCCGACAGGGGGGGACAAATGGGTATGTTGTCCCGGGCCCAGGAATGGGGGGGCCCAGAACTGGGCTCTCATGAAGTTGCGATTATTTTATTTCATTTCAAAATGTGTTGATTTGGGGGAGAAATGTGCTATATTTGCATTCAATAAATGATTTCTAGATCTTTTGGCTTTATTGTCTTTGAAAAAGGCGTCAAGAACCCCCTACCACCCCTAATGCAAAAATGGTTTGGTCTGACTATTTGATTAAGGGGAAAAAAACGACATCGTTCGATCATAGCGCTTCGACAATCAGCGTGCGTGCCATTTGCCAACATGCACAAGTCAGGAGCACAGAAAAGAAAAGAAAAGAAAAGAGAAAAAGAGAGGAAGAAACCAAGAGACTCAGGGGCTCACTGCATAAATATTTTAAAAAAGATTTGGATGATGCAGCAGGTACTAGCAAAGGCAGTGGGGCAGCTGAGCCAGGTAAGACACAGCCAACTTTTTCCAGCCCCGTAAAGTAACCCCAACCAAGGCACACGCGGCACGCAATTCATGTTACAAACGAGGGGAGAGCAAGTCACACTGAACACCAGATCAAACGCACAGGGCATTGAATCATTTCATAACCACAACAGCTTAATAACATTGTGTTTCATATTAGAGGTCTGCGCGGGTTGGATTTTTCAGTCCCGCTCCCGCCCGCATTGTGCAGTCCCACTCCCGCCCGCAAAGAATTATGATTTTCAGTCCCGCTCCTGCCCGCGCCCACAAAAAAATTATGATTTTCAGTCCCGCTCCCGCCCGCAAATCCCGCATGATGCAGACGTTCGCGTTATTTCTCAGGAAAGTTCTTGTCTTGACACAGCGTGATGGTGCCCCGCCCCCTACATTGAGTGAATTGAGCATAAATATCTACTGCTCGCATTTGTTATTGTTGACCTTATTTCTGAATTCAGCATGTAATATCTCTAATAACAATAATTAGCAGGGCTCTATCACCAGGTCATTGCAGGGCCGACACATAGAGACAAACAAGCATTCATACTCACATTCACACCTACGGTCAATTTAGAGCCACCGATTAGCCTAACCTGCATGTCTTTGGACTGTGGGGGAAACCGGAACACCCGGAGGAAACCCACGCAGACACGGCCCGCAATGAGCCCGCAATGAGCTTTCAAAATTTGTCCCGCGCCGCACTGCTTTGCGGCGAGTCCCGCGGGACTCCCGCGGGAGTGCAGGGCTCTATTTCATATATCTGATTGAAGCTAAGAATATTCACATTAGCCCGCAATCATATCCCGCCGTTTCTCGAGCGGTGTGTTCTTCTCTGCTTTTCACACTGGACAGTACGCACGCACGCACAACAAAAGTCCGGCGCATTGCATTTCGCACCTGAATAGTTGCAGACTAAGGAAATGTTAAAATGTTAAAACTGTAAAAATGTTGAAATGCTAAAATGAAATGGCTGTTGACCGGTTGAATGGTTTTTGAATACCTGTCATTTAAGGGTTGGAGTGAGTAGAGACTGGGATAAGAGAGGTGGGTGTGTGTGTGGGTTGGCCGGGGGGGTTGTTAGGGGGGGCCCATTCAGAGCATTTTGTCCCGGGCCCAGCCAAAGCTGTCAGCGGCCCTGCGGCCAGTAGTTCTCGGTCGCCTATGTCGTAGTTCCGTTCGGCTGGGGATAGCCGGCGGGAGAAGAAGGAGCATGAGTGGACCTTGTTGTCATTGGCCCTCTGGGATAGGGTGGCTCTGACCCCTGACTCAGAGGCGTTGACCTCGACGATAAACTGCTTGGTTGAATCAAGTATGGTGAGAATGGGTGCTGTGGTAAACCTGCGCTTGAGACTGGAAAAGGCTTTATCTGCTTCCTCCCCCTGCTTGAACTTGGTCTTGGTCAAGGTCAGGGCTGAGAGTGGTCCAGCCACTGTGCTGAAGTTGCGGATGAAGTGCCTGTAGAAGTTGGCAAACCCCAGGAAGCGCTGGAGCTCTCGTCTCGAAGATGGGGTGGGCCAGTCAGAGACTGCCTCCAGCTTGAGGGGGTCCATCTGGATCTTCGCTGGAGAGATGATGAACCCCAGGAATGAGACAGAGCCTGAGTGGAACTCATTCTTCTCCGCCTTAACTAACAGCTTATTCTCTTGCAGGCATTGAAGAACCTGCCGGACGTGACCCCGATGTTCCTCCAGGGAGCGAGAGAAAATCAAGATGTCGTCCAGGTAAACGAAGACAAAGGTGTTAAGAAAGTCTCTCAAGACATCATTAAGTAACACCTGGAATACCGCGGGCGCGTTAGTCAGGCCGAAAGGGACTACGAGGTACTCATAATGGCCTGTGGTGGTGTTGAAGGCCGTCTTCCACTCGTCCCCTTCCCTGATCCTAACTAGGTGATAGGCATTGCGCAAGTCCAGTTTAGTAAACACCTTAGCTCCCTGGAGTAGTTCGAAGGCTGTGGTCATGAGCAGTAGTGGGTAGCGGTTCTTGACCATAATGGCGTTGAGACCTTGATAGTCAATGCAGGGGCGGAGCAACTTGTCCTTCTTCCTCACAAAGAAGAATCCCGCCCCTGCTGGGGAGGAGGAAGGACGGATGATCCCAGCTGCCAGAGACTCAGTGACATATTTCTCCATGGCTTGTCTCTCGGCGGGGGAAAGAGAGTAGAGATGTCCCTTGGGTGGCGCTGTCCCGAGCAGGAGGTCAATACCGCAGTCATAGGGCCTATGAGGAGGAAGGGACACTGCTCGGGTCTTACTGAAGACAGGCTTGAGTTCCAGATATTCCGGAGGCACATGAGAGAGGTCGGGAAACTCGCTGGCTGAGGGCTGTGGTGGTTTGGTGGGAGGCAGAGCGGAGTTCAGGCAGGAGGCCAGGTTCTGGGTGATCTGCTTGAGTTCCTGTTGGTGGGTCCCGAGGAGGGCTCCTTGCTGCTGCATAGCCGTTCTCAGATGGTTCAGTTCCGGTGGATCCTTGTTGGCCAGAATGTACTGTTAAGGGTGGCGAGATGTGGTGAGTTTGGATCCAAAAGCAGAACACAGACCAGAAAATCCAATAAATAAAAAATGATTTAATTGAAGTCAAAGAGTAAACAAACAAAAATAGCAAAATAATCCAGACAGAAAATGAGGCAGGCAAGGACAAAAATGCTAGCATGAAAAAACATGAAAAATAGTCCTGACAAAAAACTGGAGATAAAAAACGTAGCACAAAAAGCATGAAAAAAATGACAAGACGTGAGTGCAAAAAACTGTGGCAATGAACAGGCAAAACAGAGAGCAAAAATCCAAGAAGCAATAAGGGCACAGAGACGACGTGAAAAACCAATGAGACATTCTGGCAAAGTCCCCTTCTGAGAACGGCGTTTAAATACACAGCAGAGAAAACCAGGAGGTGAATACAGGCCAGATGGAAGTCCCGTCCCGGATTCGAATTAGCGCTGAACTGGGAGATAATAAATCTCTGGAGTGGATGTCCGGGGCGGAGCATGACAATAGAAATAAACTTGACTTGACTTGATTTGACTTGTGCAGAAGTCATGGTTTAAAAATGATTCGTTTATCATGCTCCAAACACTTTCCAGGTTATTTGTAAGAAAGTAAGAAATAAACTATTCAATGCCTGCCAACCAAGAACAGAAATTTGAGGCTACAGTGGGCACAGATTTACCTAAACTGGACAG